>NW_027137644.1:0-599382 GCF_001692895.1 Cenococcum geophilum 1.58
GAGCTTCGACCGGAGCTTTAAGCAGAGCCTCGTGCAGAGCCTTGTGCAGAGCTTTATATAGAGTTTGTATTCGTGCAGGCGTTCGTGCAGACGTCGTGCAGGCTTCGTGCAGGCTTCGTGCAGGCTTCGTGCAGGCTTCGTGCAGGCTTCGTGCAGGCTTCGTGCAGGCTTTCGTGCAGGCTTTCGTGCAGGCGTTTATGCAGGCAGCGGAAGAGCAATAAAGCAGGTAATAAGGCCNAGAGTTAGTCTAGATACAATACATTAGCTATTTAGGTATTTATCTACTATAAATATTAATATAGGAGGTTAAATNTTAAGGATTGGTAATGGTTAATAGCTCTGGCTAAATATTTACTATTTTAGTGATAATATTTAAGGCAAAATATAGCAGTAACCATAACGCCGTTTATAATAATTTTGGTAGCNTTAGAATNGCCTTATAAAGCTCTANAATATAACGTTNGCCGATTATTTATAAAGGCGTTAGTTTGTTATTAATTAATAGTAGTAGAGTTTTAAGCAGAGCTTTAAAGAGGAGATTCGCTTATTTAAGGTGAAATGTAGTAGTAACCACCAGGCCGTTCGCAATAATTTTGGTAGCATTAGAATCGCCCTATAAAGTTCTAGAACATAACGTTGGCCGATTATTTATAAAGGCGTTAGTTCGTTATTGATTAATAGCTAAAGGATTTAGTATGGCGCGCGAGTTTGTATAAGAATTACATACAAATCGGCGCGAGGGACTAACAAATTTCCGAACCGTGTACCAGACGACAACAACATAAGATGATTAATCTGTTATGTAAGCAGCTTATGATTGGTTGATCGTCTGGGACCGAGATAAGGAGGTGATATACCTACGCGTAGCTGACATAAGCTGTACGCGAGGTGTACGCGAGAGCACGGGGCTCTCCTATGGAGGCCCCTGC
This sequence comes from Cenococcum geophilum 1.58, assembly GCF_001692895.1. NCBI lineage: Eukaryota > Fungi > Ascomycota > Dothideomycetes > Gloniales > Gloniaceae > Cenococcum > Cenococcum geophilum. The sequence continues at coordinate 930 of NW_027137644.1, forward strand.
GGTGGGGTTCCGTGACAAGGGGGGTCCCAGGGGGTCTCCCCCTAGAAAACCTTATCTCTATATATATTAATTAAAGTCTATATAATAAAGCTCTAAAATTGATTGGCTTATTACTTATAAACTCGGGTCAAAATTTACGTTGGGGGATCAACGTTCCGCATGTTAATTAGTGGCGGCTACTGCACTGGCTCATTTGAATCTGTAAATGAGTCGATCGTTCAGTAAGCCTCCATATAAGGCTCTAGATCTGGCTTCGCACAATCCGTGATTAGTGTTGGTAAGCGATTTGAGTGAGCCTCTCTCTGCTAACTAGGCCTCTATCGCGACTCCTAATCGAGAAGCTTCTTAAACACCTCGGGCCTTATACGATTCAGATTTATAAGTCGTTGCTTATAGCCGTAGAGCAACTGCAACGTCTACTTTGTTCCCCGCCATATATTAGTATGCTAAGTACGAACACCCCCTAGAAATAAACTCATGGCGATTATAAAGGTCAAAATAATAACATCAGGTAAGGCTTGTAAATGTAACAGTAGTATCGCGATCGGGGTATATGGAGTCGCCATATCACAAAAAGTCGTTACTTTGGCGCGTATATAAGAGCTCCATATTGGTATGGAATACGGAACGGAGGCTTGAAGGCAATATATTGAAACGGTGCCAGGAACCTCATTTTAACTACCGTATATAGTATAGCTTGCAAATTTGACGCGCTTACCGATACGGAGGAGCTCCATATTCAAAAGTCGTCATATTTACCGAACGACCACCTCATATTCAGATTTGAGCTCCGTTTCGGTTGGATATGGAGGTGCAACCGAACGGCCCCTAAAGGGTTCAAAAACTACTAAAAATTTTAAAGTTAAATAGTTTAAAACCCACTATATTTTTTTTTATGTTTATATTCTCATCCACCTATGTGGTGTCTATACTCTATATAAATTTTATTGGTTTTTATTAATGTTTAGCCTACTAAATAGATTTAGTGGGCTTGGGGAAATCGTGTTAGGTGGGGACCGTGCGTTAGGTGATAAAATATGGTAAGGCTCAACTTAACCACTAGAAAACGAAGCGTGTGGTAGTCCCTCCTTAAAAAAATATACCTTTTCCTAATAAGAGGCACTGGTAGATAATATGAAAAAGTGAACCAAAAAAAAACTCTGCCTCCATTGAGAATAACTCAAGACTTCGACGTCGCAGTAAGCTACTACTAGCCTAGTAAATGGGATTAGCTATTACACATTTTAAATTGTCATTCCAACTTACGTCGCACTCTACCATCTGAGTTATAGAGGCGAGATATATAAAATATGAACGCTTAAAGATATTATATATCAATCAAAATAATAATTTAAAGGGGATCTCGCCCTCAACATCGCTTCATATGGCATTTGACACTTTTCGTATTAGGCGCTTTTGGCGCTTTTGCTTGAGCGCCCAGTTTCGGGACCCAGGGACGCCAAAATGGGGACCCTCCGAAACCACTGCACGTATGTACACACGCGAGCGAGACCGTACCATCACCCTCGGATCTATGTTGGAAATGAGGCCACCCATTTTTTGAGAGGCGCTCCGTGGTCAGGTTACTTATATGATGCCTTCCACTCGCTCCGCTGTTGCTATTCTTCTATCCTAAATACCTGAACAAGTATTGTTGACCCCTAAAGGCCCCCTTACCCCTTTTCTCCCCTTCTCGCGTCTTCATCCTATCTTATTCAATTTCGCTACTTCATTCAGTCCTAATGTCGACCCAGGGCTCAGCTCACAGCCTATTCGAGCGGGCCCGGCTCAGAGGCTCCGAGCGGAACAAAGATCTTCTTGTTAATGGGGAAGAAGTGAAAAAGGAACTTCAACCGTCCACAAAAGGGAATTACACCCGCGCTCTAGCGCTTTGGCAGGAGTAAGTGAACTCGCTGGGGTATAGGAAGGATATTTTCTGACGCCTTTGCTCTTCTACGGAGAGCAGGTATGAGATTCGACATCCCGGTTCTACTCCGACCAGCATCGAGGCGTCGAAAGACTTTGTGAGGATTGTTGCCCCTGGTATTGGGGGAAAGTACGAGGATGCTGATGCATGTTTGAGCTCCGTCGTCCAGACCTACAAAAATTTCACTGCTGGCTGGCGGTGGGCCGGCCATGAAAAGATTGACAGGGTAACGCTGTCTGCCTCGAACGTAAGTCTCTAATTATTGAAGTGGCTCCGACTTCATTGAGATCACTCTCTCTAATAATCGTATAGTTCATCAAGTATCCTTTACAAGACGAGCTCCAGCTGGCACGCAGGAAGCGCGTGAGGCGCTACGGCACCATAATTCACTTTCTTTGCCTTGGAACACAGCTGCGGCAAAACGACTAGCACATGTACGAAAAGCCTGGAATCAGAGTGGATGTGTGGGCAGAGATCCAGCTCAACGCCTTTACTTCAGCTAGAGTGGGTGAATTTCTAGAATCGACTTGCCGTGCAGGCTCTGGTAGAGGCCTACATTACCAAGTAAGTGCTCATTCCAGTCTAGATCATCGGTAGCGAACGCTATTAGCTAAATTAAACCTAATAGGACGTTACCTTTACTGTCTTTAGCAATGAACACGGGAAGGCAGAGTTTGCCATGCAAGTGGTAAAGGACGCGAAAGGCATGACGTCCACACCTGATAAAAGGTGATTGTCCACTCCTCCAGGTATCTGAATGATACTTAAGCGCTGGTAACTATGTAAAAGACCAGAGCACTCGTTGCACGAGGGCCTGGAGCCTCGGCCACTCTTTTGCAATCCACTCCTTAATAGCTAAGAGCTTTTAAAGCTTTTAGTAATACTCTTTGCTTAATTAGCGGCCGTTACGACGGTAATTAATAGAATAAGGCGATAGATTATATACTTGGGCAAGGAAGTGGTTAGACAGGTTAAGATTAGCTTTTAATAATTAAAGAACAACCTATATTCGAGCTTCCTTATTAAGCGATAGCAGTTGGGGAGGGGTGGGGGGGGGGGGGTGCAGAGGACATAGTGATGGTGTAGTAAAGGGGTATTTTGATCAAAAAGAGAGCGGTTTGAATCACACGATCGGCAAACCGGCTCGAGTGAGTGGCTGACTCGTATGGGTGGCTAAGATGTTAACTCTCTTCGCTAGATTCAAGGACCGAAATCATGGGTATATCATCCTTCTTTACTCGAACTAAGAAACTAACTCAGAATCCCGCCACATCTAATATCTCGAAGAGCGAATTACGGGCCGAGCGTATCCGAACATCCCACAAATCCATTTAAATTTGGTGCACCTGTGTGTGTAATGCTTCCAGAATAATCGCACATACCCCCCTTAAAATCAAAAATCACCCTATCTGGTCCGGGAGCCTCTCCGGCATAGACCGTCCCTCCTATTAACATGGGAAACTCATACCAGGGAAAATTGGTCCTGAAAGTTGTAAATCCTTCCATGTTTCTATACTGATGAGGATAGCGTTGCTGGCCGACAGTAGTGTTGCCACGGAGGTGACGACAGCCTTCATCCTGGGCGGCGCGGACTTGAACCGGCGTATAGACGTGCGCGGAGGTCCCGTTGCCACAGATTACGTTGGGGTCTGTGGTAGAGGACGCGCTGGAGGAGGACTTGGATACTGTGGATGTAATGGGTCTGATAATGGGAGTTGAGCTGGTGGTGTGAGAACAGCATTGGACATCTGATGGTCCAGGGCAATGGTTGGGTGTTGAGTTGCCTTCCTCAGCTACGCATGCCAGTGCAGGTGGGGGGCTTGTGGCAGCATTGAATGTCGGTTCCGCCGGGGCAATGACCCGGTTCGGAGTAGTACCCGCCTTTGGCAGAGCAGGCGCTGGTGCTAATGCAGGTTCCCGAGACACCGGAATTGACGGTACAAGTGGCCGGGCTAGTTGAAGAGGGTGCGGGCGCTGAGGATGCTGTGTCAGGCGACTGGTGACAACATTGGATGTCGGTGCCGCCAGGACAATAACCAGCCGTATGAGTCCAGCCTGAGCCTTTGGTGGAGCAGGATGAGGTGGGGATGCAAGTGGCGCTTGCCCCAAACTTGAGTGTGCAAGAGTTGCTACTATCGGATGGGGTGGGAGACGGCCTGCTTTTAGATATAGAACCCGAGGCAGCAATACTGGTTGGTGAGGGTGAGCTAGGACCAAATGGGAAACAAAGCTCTGCGAGAGGAAAGTTGCTGGTGCCGAGAGTAAAGCTGAGGTCGCTCGAAGATGAATCCACCGGTTTAGCATCGATTACGAGCTTTGCACCAATAGCGAGATTTGCAGAGACGCCCTGGGTCTTGGTGCTATCACAGACCCCTGATGTTGATACTTCATAGACGAACGTTCCAGTGAGATCGATAAGGCGGAGCTGGAGCTCGACTTCATAACCGAAGCCCAGAGCTTCTGCTTTGAGTGCAAGAGTCGGGGCAAGATATGCTTCTACTTGGGCCTGTATTTCAGCGTCTACCTCAAATGGATAGGTGCCAATGGATGGCATCCAAGAGCTATGTCTGAAGTCCGTCGGATTGAGAAGGTTAACTTCAGCGTATGCTGTGTCGGGGATGGTCGCATAAGCGCCGCCAGTCACTACAGCTTTCGCTTGCAAGGAGTTTAGGGCGATGCCAACGACGAGATCAATGGTTGGTCCAATAGTTACGACTTCTGGTATCTCGATCGTTGCTGGCGTGGGGAATGATAATGGGGTCCATTCCTTCTTTTTACTGCTGGCGAGCTTTCCAGCCAAGGACCACTGGAGCTTCGCATCGACCCTGACCCCGGATGGTGACACTTTGACACTTGCTCCTGTCGGCACGCCCAGCCAAGTTGAGATGATTAGCTCGATATTGAAATGGCCGCTTGTACCACAGGTAACACAGGTGAGTGATGTGCTGTAATCACCCTCGCTTAAGCTAACTGAGAAGGGTAGATTCAGATCGAACGGGATGCTGACGTCCTTGGTGTAGTCGCGCTTCGCACGTTGAAGAGCAGTCTGATTGGCTGTGACTACTTGGCCGACCTTCAGATCGTAAGAATGCGCGACATCCTTCCAGCTTTTTGTGATGCCGTTGAGCTTTGCTCTATTTGCCGTCTCATCAAATTCCAGGCTTGAAATTACAAAAGGTTGTCTATGCTGGTTCCAGCCGCACTGCTGAGCGCCGGCGACGATTATGAAGCTTCTATTGGCCTCTCCATTCGCCCAGTCCCAAATTTGCTTTGCCTTTTGGAAAGTCGCGTCATCTTTAAAGGTCATCGAAATACTAGACTGGTTGCATGTTATGGACGTAGTGAGGTTTACGAATTTCTCCATGTTGATAATGTGCTTATCATCTTCGGGAGTATAGACTGTGAGGTTTCCGAGAACGGAGCCGTCTAAACAGCATGAGCCGCGGACTTAATGCCATTCATATCTACGGGCGAATTTACTTGCCTTCTAATCCCCAAAGAAATGTTTCGTAGTTCTGGAGGTCTAACAGTGATGAGTCGCGCCTAGTCAAGTCGCTGTAAACGAGAGCTCCTGAGTAGACACCCTCAATAGGCTTCAGTGACTGAGCAACAGCATTTGAGATGCAGAGAGGGAGCAGAGCTCCAAATAACCACTTTGACCTAAAAAAGTGCAACATGATAGCGATGTAACGAAGGGCCAGTGTAGCGATTGATTCAACCCCACTGTCATACTAGGCCAAACGAAAAGGTCGGCTTTTATGATTGAGCGAACTGTACGGCTAGGTCCTCCAATGGAGCTGTACGAGGCCATCGTATTTGACGTATCTCCAAACTCATCAGGAATATAAAGGACCATCTTGCCAAGATTGCTGTCAGCCTTGCCATCTGAGATCTGTGCCCTTATTTAGCTGGCCAGGAGAGAGCACTGCCTCAGCCGACTGAAAACGGTTAGCGCGGAGCGCGATCTCAAAATAGACTGGTTGTTCTAGCAGAACACCTGCTACAACACTTGCCCGAATCAGTATGGCGCTTGCTCTCACCCCTGCCCCCCTTGTATGTGGCTTGCACAGTAAAATGAGGTGGTTTACACAACTCTTGCCAAGGAGGTGGATGGTGGATCAGTTGTGCCACCTGGTGGGCATACAGGGTGTACGAGCTCCGGTGTCTGCCTTATGTGCGTGCGCAACACAGCAATTTCCGTAATCACCAGTTAAGTGCACCATCTAGCGTAGATGCCGTGCGCTTGCCAAAAGCGCTGTGCACCCGCAAGAAAGGCAAAGCCTTTAATTTTTTAAGCTCAATTACAAGAGTTAAACTGGAATCCCCTAGTGGGGGGCACTAAGCTCGGACCCCTAGAACCCGGCCCAGAACTCGGCTGCCTAACCCCACCGGCCACCGCCCCATGGCTGGATGAGCCCGAGAGATGGTACTCGTTTGTGGTGCTGCTGGCGAACGGGGTCATGATCACGACTATGACGTTGATACCGACGCTAAAGAATCCCACCGTCAGCCTGGCCATCATGAAGTGAGTCTTCACCGTAGATAAAGACTCCCATCCCACGGACCTGTTGGGTGTCGCCGACACCAATATTATATACTACAAGTCTTACCAGCCAACATACCGGCGAAGCGCACCTCACTCAACGTTCGGCTAGTGATGGAGAGCGGCGAGCTATTCTATCCCGACGACCTCCCCAAGGGTATGAAGATAGCAGAAACGTTTTCATATTTTGGGGTGTTTTTGATGGGCAGCCAATCGCAGCATGGGGAAATTCGGAGCGGATGTCTGGTCTGTAGCATTAAAGATATTAAAAGTAACTAACTAGTAGCCAAGTTTTAAGACTCTGAAAAATAAAATCTGATTGATTGAATTAGTTGGATTAGTTGAGCCAGCATTGAGCGGACTAGGCGAGTTGGGTTGAGTTGATTTGAGCTGAGCTGAGCTAATTTGAGCGCGGATATCTGTAACTTATTTGTCAGGTTTGTTGCGACACTAGGCATCTTCCTAGCCCGTGATGGCGCGTCTTCCTCCCTCCACGCGCCCGCGTGCTACCCTCGCTGCTACCACCTCACCACCAAACCTCGTCCACAACCACCTCTTCCCAGCACCCATACAATGCCACCTCCGCCGCCAGTGGTAGGCCTCACACACACCTGCTTGTCTATTTCACTGCCCTGATAATCACTTATGTCCATTCTAGACCCCCTCCCCGCACCGCTTTCTCCCACCCAGTGCTCCTCGCATTGCGAAGCCAACGCCCGCAGGTGGTCTGCAGCACAACCACAGCACTCACTCCTTTCAGACACCAATTCAACAACCCTCTCAAAGGCCTCAGTTTGTTCCAATATCCTCATCTCGGCAACCTACACCAGCCCATCGCTTCGCTTTTCCATCACCCCGACCCGCACACAATGGCGAGCGTGCTGAAACGCCTCACGCTGAGCCACCGTGGGTCCAGACTCCGAGATTAACACGGAAGCTCCAAAGAGTAGAGAGCATCGAAGACCCATCACAAGGTACAGAGGACGGTGGCCCAGAAGACAACGCTCACGGCAATACTATCGCGAGGACCATCGAGCTTACGCCCACCACACAAGACGAAGACGATGAAGCAGATATTCTCTTTGCGCCTTCCCACCACAAACGCCGTCGTCTCTCCCCTCCTCCACCACCGTCCGCCTATGCTGACGGCTCCCTCAATTCCACCTCTCACCCTCCCGCAACTCCAACATTACCCTCTCATCGCTTCCTCCCACCCCGGACACCTGCTTCCTCTTCCATCACCCCATCCACAACCCTTGCGCTCGAAACTTCGGCTCGCCCAACTTTCCTCTTGCCGTCACACACCTCCGCCAACTCACCCCCACGTCCGCTCCCAGACACTTTTTCCCCACAGCGACGAGGTCAGAAATTCGTTCCAGGCGGCCTGGCAAACACGGTTCGTGGTTGGGTAATCGACATCGCGCATACAGCCTCTCAGCCTTCCACCGGGGCAAGCCATGGGGCTCGAGCATCATGTAATGATGGATGGAGGGTCAGGATAAAGGTTACGGAATTGAGCCCTCCTGCGGAAGATCCGGAAGGGATGGAGAGGGCCACAGCAGAAATAGGAAGCACCATGCTTCTCGTGCGCGGTACGCTAGACTCACTGCCACGCAATGCATCCAACGCCGTACACGGACCCGTAGAAGTACGTGCAATACTCGCTAATCAGGCCGCGCAAAAAGTGAGTGGAGTCAAGATTGGCAGGGGCAGTGTCGTTGGAATAAGACCGCCCTGCTGGGATGTGGAACTGAGTGGGGAGAAGTGGATTGTGGCTGCTGATTGGAGTGTTTTGTGAGAATGCATCATCTCGCCTACGCAAAGTATTTCTCTCTTTGAAAGGACTAAGAAGGACTTTGAAGACGAAGCCACAGAAATGCCCTCAAATGCAGCTGCCTCCATTTTTCCTAGCTAACTCAGCGGATAAAACAAGGTACCGTAGTAGAGATAGCATGAAGAATTCTAGGGAACACGAGAAGCATTCGCACTTACAAATGCTAAATGCTTCAGTGTTCCTCTACAATGAGACTTGTGGAATGGAAAGAAAATCAGAACAGCTAAAAGATGGCAGAGCATGTTACTAATTCAGTTTCTAGGAAGAGACTTCGCACACCGAACCCACAAAATTCTTCTATTCCTTCTAACATTACGAAAGGTGTTGAATCTTCTAGCATTTAAACAAACCGACTTTCCCCGCTAAGGGGGATCCCTTTCTCGCGACATCGCCGTTCTATAGCCGCCTCTACCTCAGCGAAACTACTCGGCCCCGGATATTTGGTCGAGGGGGCGTTGGGATTCAAAATGCGCTCCTTCAATGCGCTATCCACATAATCCTTCCACCCCGGTGTGCCCTTGTGTAAACCGATCTCGTTGAGCTCGTCGGCAAGAAAGCGGTCGAAGAAATACTGTTTGGTCGCTTGCGAGAACCACCGCGTTCGTCCAAGCTCCAACTTCACATAAACTGTAACCGATGAAGGCAATAGGTCATCCTCAGTGGGCGTGGAGACGGCGTTCGTTTCAGAAGCCTGGCCGTTTCGCTGCGGCTGTTGCGGTATTGAAATCAACGGTGGGACGTATGAAAAACTAAGACAGTTAAATTTCCGAGAGAAGTCATCCCCAAGGCAAGCCAAGAGTACGTGCAGGTCAGCCTAAACTTATAATGGTGCATCTTCAATTATCGCGCATTTCTTCGACACGCTCTTCGTTTGCCCAACCTTCTTACACCACTGCCCTAACAGCTGCGTATTTGTTATTTGATATCCATCGCGCTAACGGTCAAGACACGTATGATCGTGTTAGGTCTTCGGCGAGAGCAGGTTACAATTGCAACTTACTGTAACTCCCATTAATCAGCTTCCAAGAGAGGCGCCATAAAAGGAGGGTGGCGGCGAAATTGCGCGTACCCAATAATTCCATGGCCCGGCAAACCTCCTCGTCGATTTGCTCGAGCAGCTGAACATAGCCGTAGCTCCCGTTTTCTAGAGTATTCTTCCAGCATGGTCCAAAAGCGCAGACACTGTCTTTCTGCAGCTCTAGGACTGCATAGTGCACTTCGATGAGTCGTTCTTTTAAGGTCTTGAACTACCTAGCCAATTTTTCGTACTCCTCATCCGTCATATCGTGGTTGTCTCGCCCTTCCCTTCCTTCAACAAGCCACCTCAGGACCGTATCAAGCGGAGCAAAAAGAGAATCGGCCCAAGGATATCGCTCTTTGATCACACCCAGGAATATGGTTCTCTCATGGACACCAAAAACATCCCGTGTCTCCGCGTGTCCCAATTGTATTAAGCTAGCAATCGTCTCGATAGACATTCATTTGAAGATGGCAGTCTGCAACTCTGCACAGAGAAAAGAGAATCCAATCGCATGTCTGGACCTCTTCCTTTGTTGTTCGAGTGCTTTTTTTGACTTTGCAAGCCGGAAATGGTTGTGGCGATCCTCCCCATCCCTCGTTGGCGAGTACATTTCTTGTATAACGCATTAACTCCGTGTGTCTTTTCAACACTGTCTCTGAAAGAAGTATAGTGGATGACAGGGAGCGCGGCTCGTGTGCTGCCATTTCGTTCGCACCTACTAATCGGCCGCGGTAGGGGTTGCACAAGCTCTTCAGGACCTCCTTGGATCTATTCCACTTGCCCATGGGGACCTGAATCATGATGCGTAAGCTCTGTGGAGAGAACTGTTGGGCAATCACCGTCATGTATGGACTAGTCCAGATAGCTAAAGCAAAGCAGCAAGCTCATAGAGGATATCTCTGCTCGAACCCAGGTCGACGTATAGCCGATTGAGGTCTATTTAGACCAGGGTTATATCTTAACCTTATTTCAACCCGTTGAGAAAAGACCCCGAGGCCTCGGCAGGAACCTAAGGTAAATCGCTGTTGTTCCCGAGTTCGCAGACTCGAATGTCAAAATTGAAAAAGTTGTTCGACTAAATGCAAAGTAGAATTACGCCAAAATTGAAATGTTTCTGTTAGAGGTGAGAATCGGCCCCCTCGATGAATGGGCGCGCAAGATCAGAAGAGCCAAGCAACTCAAAACCTACAAAATGTTGAGAACTTTGTTTTCAGTGAAGTTATTGAAATCTATTGTAGGCTCTCTATGTCAGTACGACAATGAGATGACTATGAAAGAAGCCTGCGTCTCTCAGGTCGGAGCATATGGTGTACGAAACATAGTAGGATTGGAGCGGTAAAGTAGTTTCTTAATGCATCGGGAACATCTACATGATAATTATAAGTTACATTAGAGATAGAATGCTTCTTTCGCTACTTTGGACGAAAGCATAGACGCCTACAAATGCTGTCAGTCTTACTCTTCCTCACCCTTTTTCACTCGCTTCACTGGTGCTGGCTTATGAGCAGCATCGAAAGCGTACTTTTCACGTGTTTTGTTCTGCTCTTGGACGAAACTCTTGACATGATCAGGGATCTCCGACAGGCGGTTGTATGGTCCAGGTTGGGGATCACCAAGTTTCTCATAAACAGGGATAACTCCCGTCCAAACAGTATCAAGGACCTCTTCTCTCTTCATGTCTTTTCTTTCATCGTTCGGCACACCTTCTCGAACCTTACCACTTGCGCCGGTGATTTTTAGTTTCAGAATTCGCGTAGACTGCATCTCAGCACCATCCGGAGGGATGCGCGTGTTTTCATAACGGTTTGGAACGACTGAGTTGGTTATAAGCTCCATGGCCCAAATCTTCTCTTCCTGGTCCTCAACGATAGTTGCGAACCCTTGTAGAACAGCCGACCGATAGTTATAGTTATGGGTGTTTGGCGTCAGTGTCAGCACGAAACCATCGACTTTGGTAGCGGCGACGCAGAGTGGTAGTCCCTCTTCCCCACGCTTTACTGCTCCATCGGCCAACTTCATCAATCGAGAACTGACATAGCCATGGAGATAGCAGTTCCACTCTTCTTCACCACGAGCGCGGTCTCCGGGGAAGAGACCCATTTGGCCTATCATTGGCAAGACGATCGGAGCTGGTATACTCGGGTCTGGGACGAAAGAGACATGAAGGACTGGAGTGCTATTGATCACGGAATGAATCATTTCGACGTCGTAGGTTGCTTGTAATAAACGATATTAGCAACCAGCTTAGGAAAGTGAAAGCACTTTGAATTTTGAGAAGCTACCCTGGTGTTTATACCGATTGACCGTGTTAAAACCTTTCTGAGGGTAGGTATCAGTGGTCATTCTGAAGGGCAGCCTAGAGGCGGAGACAACAGTTGGATGAATAATCGGATAGTTTGAAAGGTGGTAATAATATTAGGTAGGAATATAGAAATGCAAAAATGCAGAAATTCAACTTAGCTTTATAGCCTACACGTTAATATATTCTCTAGCCTAATCAACCGTAAATCTAGCAAGAAAATCATGGGGCTAGCGATAGACAATATGAGGGTCTCCAACTAGTCTTGGGTAGGAAAGTACATCCGAGGTGCATCCGAGATGGATTGTTCGGGATTGGGCCGACTGCTGTACTCTAGAGCAATCTCATTCAAGTATTTGAGGGGTCACCCATTCGATCGTCCGTCCTGGCGTAGAGGCCTGCGAGATGGTTAAAAAACTTGCAACACTCGTTTGTCCTCTCTGAGAACACGATCAGATCACGTGTCCGCATCCGGATACACTTACGGCACGTGGCCGTAATCCTCTACCTTAACCAATTAAAAAGAACTGGGTATCTTACTTTATTAACTGCCAGTCTAAGCTAAAATAAAATAGAACTAAAAGTTCTATTTACAACGCGCTAAATATAAAGAGTCTGTATAGAATGCACTTCTAACTCAAGTCGAGATCTGCAATAGATTGGAAAGTTATCCAAAACAATATTAATACTTAGAAAATAAAAGTATATAAATATAGTATATAATTAGGTCAACGATAATCGTACACCCCTAATTGATACGCATACAGCCCTACCCAAACAGCTTAGATCTTTCCACTTCAAGTTAGAACATCACGTTTGTTTGACTTGTTTACACCCAAATCGCGAAAATAACACCACGCGCCCATACCTGAATCAACACCTCGCATTTGCCTCACCTTCTTATCCAAGAGCCTGCGATTGTAGAGCGTCGTCGCGGTTGCCCGGCTGGCTCTACGAATCGCATTGATAGCTCTACTCAGCGGGAGCTCTCAGCATTCAAGCGAAATAGTGGCTGCACTACCCGCGGGCGGGCGCGGGTGCGGGCGTACCCGTAGAGGCAATCTACAGACGTCAAATAGGGGCAGCAGCACCAAATCTAGTTCTTACAGCGCCTCGCAGAGCACTCCGTAGTCCTACCATTCAACTTAGGATGACCTTAAAAGTATTACAGGTATTGTATTTTAACACTTTGATTTTCGCGATTTGGATGTAAACAAGTCAAACAAACGTGATATTCTAACTTGAAGTGGAAGGATCTAAGCTTTTTTGGGTAGGGGATGTATGCGTGTCAATTAGGGGGTGTATGATTATCGTTGACCATAATTATTTAGCTTTTTATATTAATCTATATTATAGATAAGGAGGTATATAGAAATAGAATACTAGAAAAGTATTATAAAAGTAGTATTAAAGAGTAAGTGTTTTAGAGGCTAGAGAAAAGAAGACTTCTCGCTCTCTTTTAAAGATCTAAATTTTTAGTATAGTTAGGTAACCTATACGCATACTAGAGGGAAGGATAGGATATACTATCTTTTATATACTTTTCGTAATGAATCCTGTAATATAACCTGGATCTCCAACGACAATTTGCCTGGTTAAGTTAGATCTAGGACCTCAAGCCGCCTTATTATCCTATCCATCACACCCACACACCTATCAAGCCGACCCTCCGCTCCCTGCTTCCCTCTCTTCCCACGGTGGATGCAGTCTCCAGTCCCTCTTTCCGGGTTCCAGCACCCGATGCTTGATCTCCTTAAGCCTTTCATAATCAGCATGAGACGAAAAGAACTCCCGCTTGTCCAAATTATTCACAGTTCTCTGGATCTTTGCCAGTGCCGCATCTGCTTTCCTCATCCTCTCCTCCACCGCGTCCCTGCTATACGGTTTCACGTCCCGAAGGCCCCAAATCTCGACGTCGAGAGCGTACCGGTATCGGATAAGCTCGCGCAACTCTCGGAACTCCTCGACCGTGACCTTTTGTCCCTTGGTTCGAGAGAGTGGCAGATCGCCGTGTTTTGGTTCTGGTGTAAGAACCCCGTTTGACTTCCGTGGCTTGAACAGCTTTGAAAGGCCCATGGTGGTAAAGGATATTCCTCGCTATGAGGTAGGTCAGGGATGGCAGGGCGTTGCTGTGCCAGATTGTGCCACGTACCTCTTATTCTACGGAGTTTGGGCAAGGCTGGCACGAGTTTCAGTGGCCCACTAGCCCCGTCTCTGGTTGGGGGGACCTTGCTTCACTCAATATGAAGAGACTTGTCCTATAAAAACTATACCACGACTTAGCGATGCGCGAATCGCGCAGACTTCGAGTGAGGAGCTAGGAGAGCGGAGATGGTTCAGTGAGGAAGGGCTTCAGCCAACAGGTGTGCGCCAATAGTGCCAGTGATCAGGCTACCAGAGCCTCGTCGAATCCGATACTTATGCTACGTTAGTGTCAGGCTGAATAGTGAAGCGCAGCGCCGCTGAGTCTGAGCACACATTCTGGGGGTTGTTTACGGATATCATCACGCAAGACACATTTACACACACTAAGAATCGGCTACTAAGTTGCGCCTCGCCGTTGTACGGGCTCTAACATTTCCAAAACTGTTACCGCGACTCATACGCAGCGTCCGCTCCATTCCAGCCTCCAATAATCTCCTCTTTGGCCAGCTCTTGTCCGTGCGAGTTCCCAATTCGTCTTATCTCCGGCTTAACTACAAGCTTCAAAGATTTGCTGCCTCCTTTTGTTACTTTCAATACATTTCCACTTGAATTAGGCAGAACAACTAGGATCCTGTAGCGTTGAGAACATATACCCAACCAGAGCCGCGCCGCCAGCCTAATAAGGTCGTTCAGGACTTGTCGTTCCTTTAGCCCGAGCATAGCTACTTTCTCTACCGCCTGCGATATTTCTTCCACGATAGTGGCTACTGACTGATCGTAGCCCTGTTTTCGCCTTAGGTCCACGCCAGGTGCATCCTCCGCTTGCTCTAGCGACTGTAGACACAGCTTAATTGTATTGCATCGCTGTTGCTCTGAATCTTGTGTAGGTTCAGGCCAATGCGGAGCTGCAGTGGAAGACTGACCTGGAAGCATTTAGCTTGCGACTTTAAGATGGAACTAATACCACTTACTTCGACCAAAAGCCTCAGTCCACTCACGATTTAGCACCTTACCCTCCTCTCCGAAGACTTGGAAAGGGCTATAAAAGATATTGTCGTAAAGGATCACCCAGATACTGCTTTGGACAATCTGTTGCTTCAACTTCCTGGTGTTCTCCCGATGCAACTGTTGCAGTGTGCGTTCTGGAAATGGCCAATATGCCTCCCTGCCGGTGTCCCACCGAATCCTTGAAAACTCTCCCACCTGGCTTGCCAGTATCTCGAAACGCGACGCCAGTTCGGGATCTGTCAGACTCCTGGAGTGGTCCCTAGCTACGAGTGCCCCCTTCAACTCTTCGTTTTCAATTTTCAGACCCACGCTTTGAGCTTCGAAATCCTTCTTCAGCTGATCTTCCTTGTCCCGGAAACTTTTCCGCATTTGGGCCTTCTCTTCTTTAGCTGAACTGATGAGACGAGCAATTTCGTCCTCGAGTCTATCCTTTTCAACTTGGTGCTTTCCCTTCTCGGCCGCCAGCTGTTGGTCGAAGTCTTTTCTAGTCCACTGAAGTTTTTGATTCAACTGCTTTATTTCCCCTGCAAAGCTGCCTTTCAGTGCTTCAGTCGCCTCCTTATGTTGCCATCCAATGTTCCACCTCTCCTTTGCCGCGTTTTCAGACGCCTTCCGAAGTTTTTCTTCGTACTTAGCTTTGGTTTGAGCTATTTCGCTCTGGTGAGATTCTCGCTCTCTCTGCAATTCCGTCCGGTGGATCCGGTTGAGATCGTCCTTTTCGAATTCGAACTGTGTGATCGTGGCCTTTAGTCTGGCGACTTCCTGGGCGTGTTTACCTTCAATTCCCTGGATCTCAATGCTATGAGTGTGCTGCAGTGTACTCTTCTCACTCGATAATTTTGACACTCTGACTTTAAGAGCTTTATTCTCCTCTTTCGTCCTGTCTAAATTGTATTCGCAGCTCAACAACTCGTTCTTGTAGACCTGCAGATCATTCTTTGCAGCTTTCAGCTCGCCCTGGACAGGTTCAAGTCTCTCCAGATCTCTTTGAACCTCTTCAACATTTTTTCCAAGCGCTTTGTATTTTCCGATTACATGAACGACAGCACCCTCAGGATCTCGTGATCTCGTGCCTCTGAGAGCTGGATGATCCTGTGCTGCTTCCAGGATATGGTTAGATATACGCACTAAGGTCGATTTGTCGTCCGAGGCGGTTGTAGTTTTGTCCTACTCATGTTTTAGAGATTAATATGGGTCTCAGAATCCCATAAAGGTATTCAGCTGTACTCACGTCAGGAGGCGGTCGTTGAAGCGGTAATTCATGTTTCAACGCCGAGTTCGTACCGGTCTCAGCCAGCGATGGAGACCTCGCGGATTCCGTGACAACCGATGAACCGCCTGGCTCAGAAATAGATGTGTGTGGATCTAGGTCATTGCCTAGCGGACCTAGGCCACTCCCTGAGCTTAGACCTGTATATTGTGAAGCAGTGTTATTGCCCGAGCGTACACCCGAATGTTGTGAAGGAGGTTCATTGCCTGTGCATGTCCTTGTGTTTTTTGGAGGAGGGCTACCCCTCGAGCCTGGTACCGTATATTGTGAAGAAAGGTCATTCCCCGAGTGTGTACTTGGTGAAGTAGGGTTATCCCGTGAAATAGCCGCTTGGGCAGCCAAACAAGCCTCGACCGTAGGGTAGTTAGACCCCCCTGCCCCTGATTTCGAAGATTCCTCCCCCTTGCTGAAGAGCCTCTTGCCTGGGAACTTTATGTTGCCTAAGCGCCCCATGCTTCCATCCGTGAGATGTAAATTCCAGTCCACTTCACGATGTTGGTCCGTGGCCTCAATCTGAGATCGGCGGTTCACTGCATCTAAAAACAGCGCCCTGCCTAGCTGAAAGAGTTCAAAAGTCTGTGCACCCCAAGCCCAGAGGCATGTCTAGCCCCCCGCCCCGCTGGATAACAAAGCTTTGGGCTCTTGGTGCACCCGGAAGTCCGTTCAGGGCCCAAAAGAATGGGTCCAAGGACTTTCAATGGTTGAGCCCACGTTGCGAGAGTCCTGCACGGACGGCTGAAACCAGAACTAGTAGAAAAGTTTTTCAGGTTGAAGGGCAAAGGAATGGTTCGCTTGACACCTGAAGCTAAAGCTACCAAGCTGCGCTATTCATGCAATTGAGTGAATGCGGAAACGAAAAGTACTATGTGTATGCAGACACCAAAGCCTTTCGTTTCTCACTGCAAGGTTGACCACTCAAATAATAATTTGTGCGCATTCCTTCACCGGTCGGCTAAAAATACTAAGCCCTGCTCGTTAGATCAACCTGAAAAGCATAGAACTTTTGCTTTTTCTGGCCGCTCCCGAATCTTGCTCCCACCCGCTGAGAGACGGACAAGCCAATAGTAGCACGCATGCCTCCCTGCCGTTTGAGCGTCATTGATCTGATCCCCACGTCAATGAACTCCCACCTTGTCAACTCATGGTCAGAATCATCGTCCACGCTTCCTGTTGACTCAAATCATGATCCATGGAGTATGGCCTAGAAGAGTACCTTGTCCAGGAGAGACGCCTGGTCATTGGACTAGACTATGGCACAACTTTCACTGGTATACTCTGTTCGTGGCCTGAACATCGGGTCTTAAATACTCACAAATATCTTTTAGGAATTGCATACGCGACTCCTCTCGCCACTACGTGCGCTCTCAATGAAATCGACGTAATGACTAGTTGGGGGTCTCAAATGGACAACCATGACAAAGTACCTAGCGTTATATCATATTCTGAGCCGACTGAAGCCAAGGAACAACAATGGGGGAGTAGCCTGAGCCCAGATGCAATAACGATGGTGCATACGAAGCTAGAACTCGACGTTCACGATGTTTCGGAGGAGCTCGACCTGATCCTGCAGTCCTTGGATGGAATGAAAAATCTACATTTCCAGCACATAAAGGCATCAGGTGGGCTACCCGCATACACCGAGAAGAGTGCGGAAGAAATAGTGGCGGACTATCTCGCCAAGGTTTTCACGTATTTGGAGAAGTCTGTGGAAAACTTTACGAAAGTGTTGAGGGACAGGATCTCCACTGATATAGTTGTTACAGTACCAACGGTACAACTGTCTATTCTCCAAAAATTCTCCGACCTGTTTGGTTAACCGAGTATCTAGGGCTGGTCAGACAGAGCCATGAATTCCACCTACCGAGCGCTTAGGAAAGCTGGATTCAACCAGGAGTCATTCCCTAAATTGAAAGAGATTATATTTGTCACAGAGCCGGAAGCCGCAGCAATCTACACCGCAAGATATTTGAAAGACACCATGGGGCATGATTTCCTCAAGGTAGGACAAAGAGCACTGAACACATTCACCTGTTTCTAACCCCTATTCCACAGGAGAAGGAATATTTCGTTCTCTGCGATGCGGGTGGTGGCACAGTGGTAGGCATCTTTTAGCAGTCTTTATTCTTTTAATGATCCCTGATAATTGAATCTCTATGGGGTATAGGACGTGGTATCATATAAGGTTAAGCAGTTGCGGCCAACTCTCGAGCTCGAAGAAATTGGGTACCCAACAGGTAAAAACCATAAACGCATCTATTCGATGGAAAAATGCTAATCGAGATCAAGTCCGTAAATGTGGATCGATATTTATCAATATTAAATTTAAGGAATGGCTTAAGGATTTGCTCGGTGACAAGAATTATCAGAGGCTTGACCCCAACACAGAACTGAACAAGATCACTTCGCATACCACAGAAGGGAAGGCAATGCGTGAGCTGATGAAGGAATTCGACGCACGCAAGAGAGGGTTCAGGAAAGACTATAATCAAGACATACACCTAGATTTGCCAGCTCCCCTTGACAACTTGACCATACCCGGAAAGGTTGATGGCGGTGAAATCACAATCACAAGGTAGGATGACGTGCCCAGACTCACGAATCTACCTAACTTGTCTCAGCGCCGTGATGAGCCGATTCTTTGATTTTTGTGTGGCCCAGATCGTTGACTTAATCAAGGGGCACATGATCCAAATTCAGCGACGAGGTGCTCGTCCGAAGGTCAGTTTATTCCCTTCGTCTCTCACATACCCGCTGAAATTTTGTTTTCTACAAAGAACGTATTCCTCGTCGGAGGATTCGGCGAATCCGAATATTTGCAGGGACAAATCGAAGACACACTTCGTCTTTGGGACATCACGCTTCGGAGACCCGACACCTCATGGACGGCGGTTGTTAGAGGAGCAGTGATTTGCGGCATTGAGAAACAAAACACACAAAACCTCATTAGGACAAGCTTCTGCCACCACAACTACGGAATTAGTGTCAACCAACTCTTTTCGGACACCTACCACCCTCAACAAGATCTCGTGAGTGGTGCAAGCGGACGCGCTATGGCCCAAGGGCAACTCCTCTGGCTTTTGAATAAGGGGGATGTCGTTCTTTCCAATAAGCCGTACAAAGCCGAACAAGATATTACGGTGTCTTTCACAAAGACGGAAAAGAGGCAGGGGACGGTTACTATATATAGATACTCTGATGATGATCGCCCTACGCGATTCTATATTGCCAAAGAAGGTATGTTACCGGGTCCTTGTTTATGAGTCTTAATACTAATCCTCTGTAGAACTTGACGTAGCCTATGTCTTAGCCTATGACGTATCAAACGTTTCTTTGAACGAATTCGAGCTTGTGCGTGGTCGAGATAGAAAGTCGGCTTGCTATGTTGCTGTCATTAAACTCATAATAATACTAGAGAGAAATAATTTGAAAGCGTCCATCTGGTGGAAGGATAGGGAGCTTTCAACGGCGGATGATATCATGTATTAGACGAGCTGTTCCACTCCCTTAAATATATCGCAACTTGGTCACCTCTATAATCTGACAAACATCCCCTTTTTATTATTTTTGGGAGATGGCCTTTTCCTCTTTCATCTGGCTTGAAGTATACAAATAATCGATTACGGATGTGTTACACGAGGCTTCGAGTACAAATCCAAGGCCCACCTTATTTAGTCGTGGCCTGTTTTGCCTAATACCGGTACACGACTTGTTCCGGATTATTTGTGCCTCATTTCGGAACAAATCGTATCGCTTTGATCGTCTTGATTCCGGATCAATTGCCTCGTTCCAGAATATCTTTAACTACACAACATGCCAAACAACCTCCAAATTTGATATGCCGTATTACCTTAATTACGGGCGTTCCATTAGCTACGATTTGGGTTCTTTGTGGACGTTCTTTGTAGGCAAATTTTAAGCTATTCGTGGGGTCTTCGCTCGGCTTGGCTCTATAATTACCTTAATTAGGCCTAGCTCAAGGGTTATCTATTCCGCAATAAGTCGTTTGTTCTGTGTGCCGATATTGAACAGAACAGGCCTCGCAAAACCTGGTCATATTAAGAAGACGACTCTTTAGCTCAAGTAACCCTAATGATGGCGGCAGCACACAACGTAGCATGCGGGCTAGCTATACATAGCATTCGTTGGAGAGATCTAGACTAATAGACGTAGAATTGGTGCTAGAGTTCGAAGCAAGGGCCGCGCAGGCGGATAGAATGCATGCAGTCCAGCCTAAATTGAAAGCCAAAGCCACCACCAATATCAAGGCGGCAGTGCAGGGAGCTACTTATATCGTGGCATTTCCACTGCTCTCAAAGATTAAATATTATGGTTCTTGAAGAATCAGCCGCAGTCCTAGCAAAGCAGCCGGTCGCAGGATTCTCCCTTCACGTCCACTTCATCATATTTACAGCCTGATTCATTTCTCAGCCTTGCAGACAGACATCATCAAAATATCTCAATGGCGAACATAGAGCTATCGGCAAAGTACGCGCTCACCAATTCCCTCACTGGCGCATCAAAAGTCTTAGCCTCGGCACTAAACAACGACTCAGTCATCATCGAATCCGCCGGTACTGGTGATAATTTGCAATGGTACTTCACGGAAACCAATATCACAGGTCGCTTCCGCCTCCACACAATGCAGAAACGCGATTCCACTGCTCTGGATATCTTCAGCTATAACGGCCTAAACACTATTGGACTACATTTTTACAACGTCGGGGATTATACTGGACAATACTGGCGATTAGATGATTGGGGTGATGGAACTATCAAATTAAGCAATAATTTCACCGGGCCCGACATGCTTCTGGACGTTGCCAATGATACTCTGAAACCAACGCTTGCTGGAGGAGATTCTCCAGGACAACATTGGACCCTCAGTCGATTTGGTTCAGCCTCTGCGACATTGGCCTCGACTGTGGCTGCAACATTGGCCTCAACTGTGGCTGCAACATCTCAGCTTCCTACGAGTGTTGCAAGTCCATGCGCATCTACAGCAGTCTCCTGTACGGCAACAGCATCTGCATTACCCAACAAAGGCCTTTCCAAAGGCGGGATCGCAGGTGCAGTAGTTGGTTCGGTCTGTGGTCTGGCTGTTGTTGCAATTGTCATTGCGATTTTCATGAAGCGAAGATCATCCTACCAGCATAGACCGGGCCCGATGACTAGTAACCCTGTTTTACCCTTGCACGGATAATTACCATCTCGCCTTCCTTTTTAAGGTTTATATTATGTGTGATATGCATCAAGCACTTGGGCTTAGATTATTCAATCTGTCCCGTTTGTAATGAGTTTCGTATGTACTCAGACAGGTTAACAGTATGTTGAAGGGGTGATTATCCTGCAACGTCAATTCGGGTCCTCAGGTTATTGATAAGAGCCAGCCAATTAGATTAGTGGTCGTTCGGCTGCAAGTTTAGATCAGAATGAGGGCCTCAGAATAGAGTTGATCTGGAGCTCCAATCTTTGACTTCAGCCACAAATTTTGGATGTTCCTCTGACCGCCCAAAAAATAAGCTAAAGTTACTAAAAAGTTGGCAATTTTGCAGTGTAAGGCTTCTAAACTAAAGCTCTTGGCGTCAGTTCAATACCTAGATTTAGAATTCAACTTAATCTGAAGCCTCCAGATTGAACACGCCCGTGCTTTTACAAAGCCACAAACGCGTACCAAATTAGGAAGGAATGCGTCCTTTTCTGAAGTTTTGCAACCGAATGAGCCCTTAGATGAATTTGGCGCCCGTACTCAGATATATAAGGGTGGTGATATTTATAAATTACCATATAAAATTGATATATAAGCTTTATCTTTGGACTTAAGTCGTTTAATATGGGACCTCCCTGCAGAACGGTATTTTACATATACACGGCCAAAATGAGTCCTTAGAAGACGCGCACGCCTCTCCACTTCCTTACTATGGCGAGGTTTCCTTGTAGTATTAGGTAAAAGCTCTAATAGATATACTGCACCTAGATAGAACCCTCGTGGTTAACTCAAAGTAATATCAAGCACCTAGTTGATATTGGTTATTTACGCTTACGGACGAGTTATTGTTTATCTTTATATCCCTAGTCATCATGTACAATACGAACCAGAGCCCAATAGCTGGACCCAGTCATTTGTTCCTAGACCATAAAGAATAAGGGATTGACGTAAAGTATATCATAGCGTGAGCGTTTGACAATATTATACCCTTTTAATCGTGTGGTGCTTTTGGCTTAGTAGATAAGCCTTACAATAAAAAAAAAATTTTAATTCAAATAAATGGTTTTAAATATAAATATAGTTATTTACTATTACTAGTAAATATTAAAGTATATATGTACATAGTTAAATTGAAAGCTATAGTAATCCTTTTAAAGTATATTCTACGGTAGACGTTTTTTAAAGTCTTCTAGCAGGACATGCACCTAAATAATTATTTTGCCAAATCCTGCAAGGTGGGGTTGCAGCATTCTGCAAGGTGCCTATGGGTGCTTATGGGGCAGACATGCCAACCATGTCAGTCTCCATTTCGTCATCATCTCTCCAGACTGATTTGCTTGGTGATTCCCACGCACTATCCCGCCCATCATGGATCCGCTCTCTGTGTCCGCTTCCATTATCGCCGTCGTCACGCTCGCCGCTACTAGCTCCAAGGAATTCTGCACTATGGTGGCCGCCATCCGCGGTGCTCCCGCCGCCATTAATGCTATTGCGAACGATGCCCGCGCTTTCAACCAGCTCGTGCGATCGCTGGAGAGCGCCCTCATGGAACCAGAGATCCAGAAGTATATTGTAGCTGACTCCACCCTTAGGGAGCAAGTGAACAATTTGGCAGAGCCCTTGAAGAACTGCTCCACCACATTTCAACTGCTCATGACAAGGCTCCAGGCTCACACAAAGCCGGATGGCCAAGAAGGCCGGCGGAGGTTTGCTACTACGGCGGGGTTGAAGTGGTATCTGGGGAAAAAGGATATCATGGAATTGGTCGATAGGCTTGCGCACAACCGGGCCACTGTTGACGTGTGGTTGAGTGCTATTACTTTGTACGGCTCCACCTTTATCAAATATTGCCAAAGCATAGCTTAAGGCAAGCTGACGTACACAAATATTTCAGCACAGCAAATCTGCGTCGAGATGCCCAGAACAGCGCCTCTGCGTTCAATCCAGGACTATTCGATGCCACCCACCATTTGAGGCGGCGCGGGTCGGCAGACACGGATGCAGGCTCTGCCTTAAGATGGGTCGTTTCAAAACCCTCACCTGCAGATCTGTCTACTCCCTCAAGTCTTATCTTGAGCCCAGACCTGGATTCTCCCTTTATTCATACAGGCGACCTAGAGACTCCCGACGGCTCTCAATCCGGGCGGATATCCCCTGGTCGAGCTGCGGACAATGGCAGAGTTTCTCCTCAGACACTTGATCCCATGAAAAGCTCGAGGAGAGCCGAAGCACAAGCTTCGGCTTTCCATGCAGCGACCAAGGATGGGAATCTTGCCTTAGTTGAGTTCCTGCTCGAAGACGGGATTGACGTGGACGTGAAAAATGCCGACGGAAGGACAGCGCTGTCAATAGCAGCAGAGCAGGGATCTGACCCCATCGTAAGGAAGCTCCTGGAATATGGGGCCGACCCTGCATTAAAATCCGCCAAAATCTCCAACTTTTGGACAAACAAGTTCTGCGGAGAAAGAACTCCACTGCACTGGGCAGCTTACAATGGACATGTTGGCTGTACCAAACTTTTGTTGGATCACGGCGCCGATCCAGACTCGCGCAACTACTCATGTCGGACTCCAATCCAGGAGGCAACCATGAGAGGACGTAAAAGCGTTGTACAAGTACTGCTAGACCATGGGGCGGACGTGAGTCCCCGGGATAACGTTGGCTGGACACCACTGCACGAAACCGCCTTTCATCAGATTCTGCATATTGCAGAACTCTTACTTGATCGGGGTGCAGATATCGGAGCCATAACTACTGAGGACGTAGAGAGTGTGCTTCACCTCGCCGCCCGAGAAGGGAAGAGGGAGTCCGTTGCTTTTTTCTTACGCAAAGGAGCAAATCCAAAACTAGAGACGAGATTTGGAAAGACTGCTGCTCAAC
The DNA here is from genome assembly GCF_001692895.1 of Cenococcum geophilum 1.58. NCBI lineage: Eukaryota > Fungi > Ascomycota > Dothideomycetes > Gloniales > Gloniaceae > Cenococcum > Cenococcum geophilum. The sequence continues at coordinate 25,063 of NW_027137644.1, forward strand.
TCGCACTCGAATCAGGGAACAAAGAGATTGCACAGTTGATTGGTGGTTATGGAACCTCCGGCTGAGTATAAGTGTCAGTGGAAGATAAGAGTCAATTAAGCTGCATTCTCTCCTGTTTTAAATAAATCAAAATGGTTGGCGACGCACCAAAATGTCAGATGGCAAGTATTGTCTCCGTTAGTAAGCGTACCCACGACATTACCAATCCTTGAGTTGTAGTAAGAGAAATTGGTATTGGAACGAAACGTTACATATCGAACCATTGTGCTTGCTGCCTTCATTTTTATGCGCTGGCACTTAATGTTATATCATATAGTCAAATACCACAGCCTACTTTGTACATTAGAACAGCGCCAACTTTATTCATACACCCTGAAAGCAATCACAAATGCCTAGACCCAAATAATCCTGTTCTGCGTGCGCGAAAAGGCGCTCTACTCCGTTTACTCCTTTGCTAGACCGAAAATACGGGAGCCACCGAGTTACAATCATGAATCATCCCATCATATAAGCTTTTACTCTACCTTCCGCAATATCCCCCCATTATTTACTATACTGCGCCCTTATCTTCCGATCCCGAGCACTCCTTCCGCCTCCTCCCCCTCCTCCGCTAAGTCTTCTCCTCTCTACGGACCTGGATGACGATGCCACCGAAGGTGCAACACGTGCCTTCTTCGGTTCTGCGAGTAGTACTCTTTGCGCCTCGACATCCCACGAATCAGGCTTTTCTTTACTTCCCTCTGATTCTTCGTCCCCCCAGCCAACGAGCGGTGTGTCGCTCTTCTCGCTCCCCTTTGTAGTTGGCGAATCCGACGTAGTCGCCCCTGACTCATCGCTTGTTCCGCTAGTAGTGTGGCTCATCCTGCTGATGCGGCTGCTAGTCATTGTGCCCTTCTCTCCTCTGCCTGTACCGTTACCTCCGACGGTGCTGTTGCGGTTGCGTTGGGTGCGACGACCGCCGGCGGTGCGGGCCGAGTGAAAAGTACGAGGCGGCGGAGCCGAGTCGTCGAACGCACCAAGGTTGAAGAGCTTGCGGAGAAGAGTCCAGGTGAATGGGAGGTTGGCAACGAGGATTGCAGTCGAGGATTCGCGGGTATACCAGAATATCCAGTTGGGGGTGTATGGTGAAGTGAAGGAGTAGTATTTATTTAGGACTGCGGCGATAATCTTTCGAGAGCAGTGTTAGAGTGATTGAATCAAAGGGGGATTAATTAGAGGATGCACGCACAACGAAGACGCCAAGGCTGAAGATGCAACACAGAATGAGCTTCCTTTTGAGTGGTAGGAGGCTGCGAATGAACATTGGCAAGGCTATGGAAAGCATGATAATATCTGAAGAGATGTTGAAGACGGCATTGGTAATTCGATGGTCTGTAAGGGCAGCGCATTGCGAATTCGGAGTCGGCACAGCCCAATAATTGTGGAAGGGTCGACACCAGACTCCGAAATAAAGTATCTCCATGACCACGAAACCAAGGGCGACATAGACACCAAGGAGCTTGATAGCAACGTTCTCCTTAGTCGCCACCATTCGACTGTTGCAAATAGTCAGTGAGATGGAATAAATTCTCCTATGATCAGGGTGGTCACATACGTGAGTCGGTAGTACAAGATCAGAAGACAAGCTTTGCAAGACCAGATAACTGCAATTTGCATTTGCTCCACGACAACGACGATTTTACTACCATACTCCCGACGAGATCTTTCATTAGGAGTCAATTCGTGTACAGGAAAGTCCGGCGGGAGAAGATTAGAATGCGATCTGGCTTCGATGTTTGCCATTACTATGAGAATGGTGTATGATGCCAGGATGAATACGCCCATGATCCAGTCATCATACTGAAGTCTTTTGACGGACCCAAACAAAATCGTTCGTGATATTCTATTTACGATCGGAAATCAGCTGATGAAGTTCACAATGTAGTCTCTGTCTATCTGTGCAACATACAGCCTTGCGCTTAACACACCCAGCACAACTGTATACCAGATCCATGATTCAATAGCAAACCGCATCATCACCTGCGGCCAGACCGAGAGCAAGCAAAAACGGGCAATCAGGGGTTATCGGTGAATGTTGGTCACTAAAGATATGCACTCGTGATATAGTGATGCATGTTGAACGACAGCCAAGATCCCAAGTCCCATCCGGCGATGGATGGGGGAGGATGCATGGAGAGATGAGAGAGAGAGAAGAAAAGGGAGACGAGAGAGGAAGAGAGGAAATTCGGAAGAGATTCAGAGATATGGAGGAGATAGAGGCAATAGAACGGCAGAGGCATTGAAAAGAGTCCGAGTCCATTCGCAGGGCTTATCTTAGACGCCCATTTTTAGCTGCGTCTGGGCCTCGTGGGCTTGCGTGGGCTTGCGTGGGAGAGGGCACTCCACGTCCACTGCGTTCCCCAGGAAAGTTATCGGCCAATGACATTGCCGCCTCGAGAATCCGCAATCGCGAGAATGCGATTGCTGAGGGGGAAGTAGTATTTGTTTTTCCCACCAACGCCTCCGCTTGTTATGTATTAGGCCAGCTGGGGTATGGTGGTCGAATGCATTCTCAAAACTTCAATAACATGGACTGTGACGGACAATACTTGTGCTGTTTAGAGGTATAGAAGAGAGGAAGTATCCGACTGATTGCAATTACTAAAGGCTGGCCCTATCGATGGGGCAACAGGGCATCAAGGACCGGGCGACCGGGCAGGGGGCGCATATAAAAAGAATGAGGCTGGGCGGTGTGGGACAGCGAATGGCAAGACTGAAAGCTCTGCTGAGAGCCACGAGAGCCTCTTAGTTGGAATCCCAAAAAAGAAGCTTCGCACACGGAATAATGAAGATGGAATGCGTTTAATACTGGACATGGAATAATCAATATGGGGGTCTCTCCATCTCAAGACTCGCCCCACGTGATATACAGGGCAATCCTGGGGGGGCGGTGCGGATTGGTTCGGGATCGACATTCGCTCCCCACGGCTGCCGGCCATGAGAGTACCAATACACAACAACTCCCGTTCGGCCATCACTCAAATCTTGGACATGAACAAAAGTGCAGCCCCAGTACAACCCTCCCATACCTTGCTCAAAAATGTTGGAATCCCTGGCGGACGATATTCCACGCAAAAATAAGGCCAATAACGACCAAAGTAACCTTCGATAGCTCGCCGGGACAATAAAGCTCTCCTGAAAGCGTCAAAAACTCCGTCCAAAACACCCAGCTACCGACAAATAGAACAAAACACTGCACTAGGGTGCTATAATACCACCACTTGAAGGCCCCGTCGTTTATGTCCAGAGACGGATATTTCTCCCGCTGGTCCCTACGGCGCCTAACCATTAGGTAAAAATTCCTTGTGATTACCTTTATCTGACGTAGCGGAGCGCTGATGGCACCCCAGGGAGTAGTGAATATAATTGCGAACGAAAAGCAACCATTTCGCACTGACAAAATGCAGCAAGGATAACATTACCGAGAATCAGACCTATACAACATCAGTAGAAATAGAGGCCACAAAACCGCCTGCCATGCAGACTTTCGATATGGAGGGGAGGTCAGGGTTGGGAGTATGGTTGGCGCTGAGTGCTCCAGGTAACTGCCAAAGATAAAAGAATCTGCGTTATCATATCTGTAATCGCTTCATGCGCCCAACCGCCGTCAATTGCTCTGAGTATTCCGTTTATGATGATAAATTCTTTGAAAAGATCAACTTCATAATTGCACTTGCTGAGAATCGTGCCGACGAGGACCAGCGTACCTATTTCCTCTGCGAGAGACGTCCAAAAGCCAAGCATACTAATGTAAAACGTCGTCACCCTGACTTGTACCTTTTGGCCGCGTAGTTGTGGATATATTCTCTTCATCAAAAGCAAATCGCCAATCTAGAGGAATACTACCCATCCAATAACAGCCAAACATGCCAGCGTTGTGATAGTCTTGGAAGGCTTCGGGCACTCTTGACCATCACTATTCACTTGGAATCCAATGGGCAAAAAGTTAATCCTGGGCGCCGTACCGACAACACACGTTTCTGCGTCTAAAGTATGTTTCTGTGCCGTACATCCAACGTAAGTGTGAAGACTATTGGAGCGATTATCAGATAAGTACTTATCTGAATTACGCAAAGCCTACCTCTGGATACCACGCAAGCAGATTAAAGGACTCTTTCCCACATGGCTCTTTGCTTTTTGGGGATGAACAGCAGTCGCTCCAATTTAGGGTTTGGTAGTCAAATCCCCAGGCCTTTCTCATGACCTTTGATGGCTGGTTAGCTTATTCAAACACGCAGGCTATGGGCACTCACAGGAAATATACTAAGAAGGTTGCAAGACTGGTTGGTAGGAATTTCAGGTAGTGTTACGTTCTTCCATACGCCGTCGGTGCTCTTGGTGTTGTACATAGCTGAGAAAGCTTCCACCGGTAGGAATTTGAGTTTCTGGAACGGTTGTGAGCAAACAAAATACGTTTCATATCTTTTGCGTAAAAAATAAGCCTCTGAAGATCAAGCGAACGTATATTCATACAGTCAAACCTCCTTAATACGATATGGGGTATATAACGATATTCTCTGCATTACGATCTACATCCCTTGATCAAGCCTTTTTTGGTGTAATATTACGATAATCTGACTTTTGACAATATCGTTAAGCACCTACCACCAATATTGGTATAACCAGTAGAGAATTTGTATGGGAGAGGGCCCTATTTGGCCTATGAGGTAGATATCCTAAGCCTTTTAGGTATTAAGTTTCTCTTTTTCCTACTTATTCACCTAACACGTGACTCTTGATATAACAATACCATTGATATTACGATATGCTCGGCCGAACAAACGGTATCGTACTAAAGAGATTTGACTGTAATTTGTAAAAGCAGCTGTCTTATTCATAATGACCTCTTCAGGGATGGAGTGTTAGTGGAGCGGGGTGGAGGTTCGCCAAGTCGGCGGAATTTCGAAGCGATCGGAGTAACTTTGACTAGAAATTTCATGGGTGACGGAAATATTGATAAATGAGTATGAAGCGGGCTATCACCCCGCTACCTTGCTGTTCTTCTGTTCTGTCGACATATGCTAGACGCGCATCTTACGGCTTAAACATATCACGAACCTATCCTATTACGTTGAAGCGACGCAGGTTTTGCACGTCTCTAGCATCCCAGCAGGCGAAAATGTTAGAAGACGTCAATACGGTCGACTACTCCTCTTGGGGCACCTCAGAGCTCATTTCTCGAGTCACTGAGCTGGAGAGCCGATTGAAGGAGCACACTGCAAGGTAGTGACCTCGGACATACCCTATAATGCAAACTAAATCTCACTATGTAGCTATACCGTACCACCCAGTGCATCTACTTCTGCTGCACTCACTCCTACACAATCCCTTGAGAACGGCCACACCTCTTCATATTCTTTCCAGCGAAGACCGAAAGCACCTCCGAAACCTTTTGACCCCTCGAAATACAGCACACGCCTGATTGCGCTTAAGTTTGCGTATCTTGGTCAGGCATATAATGGTTATGAGCATCATGCCAACAATAACACACCGCTGCCAACGATTGAGGAGGAGTTGTGGAAGGCGCTTGTCAAGACGAAGCTTATATTCCCACCCGTAAATACCCCAGAGTCCGGTGGTGGAAACCTGGACATTATGAATCGAGGACCCGGTCCTCAAAGCAGGGAAGACCGGAATTGGGGGAGAGAAGAGGCGGAAGTCAATTGGGAAGGCTGCGAATACTCAAAATGTGGAAGGACAGATAGAGGTGTGAGCGCTTTTGGCCAAGTTGTGGGAATACGTGTGCGAAGCAACCGACAAGCTCGACGTACTTCAGTTTTAGGGTCCTCTGCTGAGAGAGGAGCAATATCACAAACTCAGACCACTTTAGAAGAAGGCGAACTACTTATTGAAAAATCTGCAGAGCAACCTCATTCCCAATCTACGGAGCATGAACTCCCTTTCGACCCCATAACAGACGAGCTCCCCTATATCCAACTTCTTAATCGTGTTCTTCCCCCCGATATACGTATACTTGCATGGTGTCCGAACCCTCCTCCTAATTTCTCCGCACGCTTCTCGTGCAAGGAGCGACGCTACAAGTACTTTTTCACGAACCCCTGTTTTACTCCCGTACCTGGCTCTATTGGGCTTTACCCTACCACTGCAAACAGCGCCAGCATCCCCGGTAGCAGGTCCAACGTCCAGAACCGGGAAGGTTGGCTTGACATCGAAGCCATGAGACAAGGCTGCAGGAAGTTGGTGGGCCTTCACGACTTCCGTAATTTTTGCAAAATCGACGCAAGCAAGCAACTCACAAATTTCCAACGACGTATCTTTCACGCTGATATTGAGGAAATATCCCCTCTCGCCCTTCCCACTTTCTTGCAACATCCATCATTACTACCTCCAAGTGCTTCTCTTACGGATACAACTAAGCCGAAGATTTATGCGTTCGTGATCCACGGCTCCGCATTCTTATGGCATCAAGTGCGCTCGCTAGCCGCGATTCTGTTTTTGATCGGCCAAGGCCTGGAGTCGCCATCGCTGATTACTGAGCTCCTGGATATAGCGAAAACACCTACGAAGCCGAAGTACGAGATGGCGACAGATGCGCCTCTGGTCCTTTGGGATTGTATCTTTCCTGCAGAAGGAGAGGCAGAAGACAGTACTGGCAGAGAAAATGGTTATCAAGATGCCTTTGAGTGGATATATATGGGTGAGAAAGGGGGTATAGAAGGTGGGAATGTAAAGGCAAAGGGTAAATGGGGAAGGGGCGGTATTATGGATGATTTGTGGGAGGCTTGGAGAATTAGGAAGATGGGTGAACTAGTTGCAGGACAGTTGTTGGATGTAGTTGCTGGTCAGAGACACCGCAAGCTAGAAGATGCCGCTGGCGAGAATGAGGTAGGCGTAGGAAAGAGGGGGTACAGGTCACCGGGCGCCAGAGTTTTCGATGGCGGCGACGTGCCTAGGCTGAAGGGAAATTATATCCCTGTGCTAAAAAAAGAGAGGATGGAGCCAGTTGAGGTGATAAATGCGCGGTATGCGGCCAAAAAGGGATGGGATCCTGCGGCGGCAAGAGCACGAGGTGATGATACGGATGAGTGAAAAAGTCTGGAGTATTTTTTAGGCATCTTTCAAAGACATAGCGTGTCTTGTTAGCGCAATAATATTTAGCAATTCATCAACTCTGCACGTAGAATTTCAGGTTCACTGGACGCTGTCTCATAATCGGATGTTAAGACTTTGCTTTTGGCTGGGGCTCATACAAGCAGGCACGCGCGCCTCTCCATACTTCTTCGAGTATCTGACGTTTCGGGAGGAGGTTCTATAATGATATTAGCATACCCCCCTATATTCAACCAGGGTTTGATAAAACATAGAGCCTTGAATACCGGAAATACAACCACAACATCATCTTCTCCTTGTACCACTATGGCAAGGTAAAACCGCACCTCAAAGCCCTTGAAAGCTTCGTGAATGAAAATGTCTTGTATCGAGGTGGCGGGTATAAAACGCGTTGTAGCAGTTGACAGATACGTTGGCGAGGATGCAGAGGTCTGGATACCTAGGCTTCGCAGAACGAGGAGAGATTCTTCTATGGTTCTCGACTGTGTAAGCACATGTCTTTGGTTCTTTGAGTTTCCAAGATAGTACCGCTCGTAGTTTAAGACGTTAATTCAATTGGGAGGTGGATAGAGACATACCTGTATAACCCCTCCTACAAACCCCCCATAAAACCCCCAACGCCCCAGGTATAAGCCACCTCCACTGCAGGCCTGTTGATACCCTGGTCGCGGCCTGTCCCGCCACAGTACCCAGCACCCATGTTGCAAGTTCCACCCTGGCTCCCTTAGATACGTCTCCTCCTTCAATTGGGAATATTATGCGCCATTTTGCCCACAATAATGTCAATGCTGTTACCCCAAGAATAATGCGCACGATAATAGAAAAGTAGAAGAGTAGGTGTGCGGGTAGCGTGCGGGGCACTGGTCGCGTTGAGACTGTGAAGGAGATTGTAGACGGCGTAGGGCGGTAGGTGGTTAGACTTTGCGTAGCCGGAGAGGTGATACGGGCAAATATCTGCATGATCGTGCAAGTAGAATAGGAGGATAGCTGAATGAAAGATGCAGCGGGTGGTACAGGAGAGTTTGGAATGGACTTTTGGTGTTTATACGTATTTTCTGGGGCACTTCAGCCCTACGGCAACAAGCGAGATGTCCAAGCTTCCGAGTTCCTGCGCTCGACATTTTATTTCCATAAACGTCCTGCCTGCAGCAGACTGTTGATCACTCTAGTACTCAAACTCTCTTTGCCATAGCAACTTCAAGCTCCCACCGTACATCCCATAATATACATTATCAGTAGCTCCTCAAACCACCCTCCCGTCTCTACACTAGCCACCAACCTCCACAATGGACACTGACGCACCAGCCTCCAAACCCTCCTCCGAGACGCCACCCCGCTCCCGCTCTCCACGCCGCTTGCCGTCCCCAACCCGCCGCCGCTCACGCTCGCCTCCTCGCCGCCCGCGTGATACGTACAGCTCTGGCTTCCGCTGGAAACAACACCGTCGCAACGACGAGGACCGCGACGAGGATAGGCGGTTAAACCGAGGTTACAGAGTGCAAGACAAGCGAGATAGGTCTCCACGGCGAGACCGATCCCCGCGACGAGACCGCTACAACCGCGGACGAGACAACGGAGAAGGGCGAGGCAGAGACCGGAGGGGTGAAGGGCGTGAGCGGACTGACCGACGCGATGCTGGCGAGAGGCGAGACCGGAGGGAGAAGAAAGACCATAAAGATAAGGAGGCTACGAAAGTAGAGAAGCCTGCAGCTCCGGCCCCTAGTGGCGGGGCCGAGCCCATGATTGTTGTAACCGTCAACGACCGCCTGGGTACCAAAGCACAGATACCGTGTTTGGCGTCTGACCCTATAAAGCTCTTCAAAGCGCAGGTGGCGGCAAGAATAGGCCGGCAACCGCATGAGATTATGTTGAAGCGGCAGGGAGAAAGACCGTTCAAGGATCAATTGACTTTGGAGGATTACGGCGTTAGTAACGGTGTGCAGTTGGACCTGTGAGTATTTTGGTTCCCATCCTTCAATATTTATGGTCGTGCGTCACGATGCTGACTCATTTTTAGGGAGCTGGATACTGGTGATTGAGTCGCCAGGATACTATGAGTTGTTTGGATGGAATAGTTTGGGACTGAATACAGTTCGGTGAGATTAATAGGAGTCAATGGTGTGAACACGGTTCTTAGTATAATGGCATAATCTAACAGCCTTACAAGGAACCTTACGCTGTGCCTATAACGTGACACTATAAAGCAAGTTGCGTTTTATAATGAATTGGACACAGTGCTCTTTACAAGGAGTAGTTCTTGAAATACTGCAATAAAGGGAGAAAAACAGTCTCCAATGCATCTCAAAACTACTAGAATGAAACAATGATCCTCCCTTCTATTGTGCATAGTCACTAACAATTCACGTTATTGTGAGAAACGCCATTCGTAAAACACTTAAAAATCTGATGATACAGAAAGTTGAATGGAGGGGATACCTCTTATTAGCTAGAGCCGCAAGCAAAGAACCACGCAATATCCACAAAGAGGTAGCTATTTCGGTCGATCGCAAGCATACCATGATCGTATGCAGAGAAGAGAATAGAAGTGAAAAGCTTACAATTGTCCAGTCACTTAAGCTCTTTGGGGAACAACACTAAAAGATCTACGTTTCCGCGCTGCTTTTCGTCCGAGGCCTTTCTTTTCTTAGAGTACATCAACTTCAAATCGTTGACTGCCGCCTTCGTAATGCGTTTTCCTTCTTGGAGATAAGGGACAAGTTGACCGACATATTGCCTTTCGGCTTGGCGCCCGCGATTTGCTCACGTAGTCCTTCCGGAAATCCAGGTTCGGAGGATTCAGTCTCCTGTCGATACAGCTGCTGAAGAAGTTTCCAGGAGCCTCGCAAACTACTCGCCTTTGCGCTGAGCCTTTTTTCGGTCGTATGGTTCACCACAACGGGGCGGCTGTTGAAAGTTGTTGGGAAGTAATTGGCGGAGACTGTGCGATGTGAGCGACCACGTGAGGGCGCGTTGGGTGTCAAATACGCTGTCCCCATCACTAGGTCGACGATATCTGCACCAGAAGGCCGATCGCGCTCTGCGTCAATGGCTCGCTGTGCTTTCACCCGCATGTCTTCGATCACGACGCGTTTGAGACCTTTCTAACCAAATGGCTCACAAAATCAACTAGAAGAACCTCGATGACATCTACTCCCTGGTTTTTTGCTCGTGCCATGCGTAACCGCGTAGAATTGTGGTCTCGTTGGCCGTCTGATTTGCGGTCATTACCTGAACCCAAAACAATTGGTTCTGGTTCGGTGTAGTCCTCGGGCTTTGGTATTTTAGAGAGAACAACATGCTCAGGGAGATACCGATGAGCGAGCCATTCGGTCTGGTAATTGTACTCATAATATTTGAACGCGTCGACTGGGTTGCCAAAAACCGCGTATAAAACTAGGCGGCGACGTCGATGAGGAATCAGCATTCCGGCTCTGAGTTCCTCACAGGCGTCGTGCACATCTCGGTCAATTCTTTCCAATATGTCATACCGACACTCATAGCCATCAAAGAATTCGGTAAGCCCCCCATCGTAAGCCTTTGTGAGCTCAGGCGGCCGAAAGTCTGCGGTGAAAGTGACTGCCCCGTCGGGAATCACGCCGCGGATGTACCTAGCAGGCTTAGTGTAACCTTTCAGGAAATGCTTGTACGCTCGTAGAGGGGAGGCTGAGTTGAATTCTTCAACAAAAGCGGGAGCGTATTCGAGGAGCTCAGGATGAGCCCCAAGGAACTGATCAATCTCGCACAAGAATCCAGGCGATACGCGACGTTTGGTGAGATGCTCCAACAAGTCGGGGTCATCACTCACCGCGAGCTGCTAGAACTAGAACAAAGGTTAGTTGACAACTCGAGTGAAACGCGTGTTGTCTTACACCATGTCGGCTGCTTGGCCGTGAGGAGGAGTGAGAAGATGGTAGTGGTCCATTACCAAAGTTCCAATCCCTTGAGTGCTCGGGCTGATGTCCGATATTTGATGTTTGAGTGCTCATCACAATATGCCGCTGTGCGTTCTTCCTTGTTCCAAGCGGAATATTATTTGATCCAGTCTTCTTATCAGGTCTTGTCACTGGCGGCGGAGCGCTATATAGTGGATCATCTGAAGGTACCTGTGCCATACTACTAGAACGAGTGGGATGGACTTGCTCACTAGAAGGGCTGGCGACTGATGATATGAGAGCTTCCCAACGCATTCTGTGACCGATGCTGGAAGCTGCGACATACATTGAATCATTCTGATACTTTCGGTGTAGGCCACCGTTGGATCATATATCAGTGGTAGCAAAATGTAAGGCCGCTGGCAGCACTAATGAGAAGATGCTGAGGAAGGAAAGTGAGCGGCAGCAAAAGAGAGGTGAGGTGAGAAAAAGGAAGTTGCAGAACGCCAACATGCTGCCGAGGCTAACTCGACACAGTGAAGAAAATTCGGTGACCTTGCAACAACTGACAACTTGCATGGCACCTTGCTATTATATTCTTGGAATAAATATCGTTGTTGACATTCGTTTCACAAATAATTAGGTATATACAAACCGTGGTCTCAACGCCTCCCTGGAAAATATGAATACTCCACGGTACAACTAGCAAGTACAAGTGAACAGAAGCTAAAGATCAGAACACGCTGATGTAATTCCCGATCCTCTCCTTCTGGTTTTGTGCTATGCATTCAGCTATCCATGTGATATTCCGGATTTCCTAGATCCAGTCAGTTAGATTAATTCGGAAGTGTCATAAAACCCAAAATCAGACATACCTGCTCTCTTAGCTTCACCCATGCATAGACTACAGCGTGGGTAAATTGTCGAGTGAACGCGAGCTTCGAAATCTCCATCTCCTTCTGATAAAACAAGTCTTCCAAACTTCTCGACTCACCACCCACACCCCCGGCCATGTTTCCGAGCCCGGATGCTCCACCTTGACTTAGACCAGTCTGATCGAAGAAAGTTTTGTAGTCAGACACGCTCTCCACCGCGATCCGTACTCCCTCAACGTCATCCGCCCTCGATAACATGAGAGTACCCTCAGGGTATAGTCTCCCAAAATTGGGGTACAGCTTCTTTCTGTCAGCCTTCGACAACTCGGTCCCGAAAGAGTTCAGGGTGATGTTGATGCTTCTTCGATCTGCCTCGAACTCTAGCACCTCGGACATGACCTCCGATGTCGGTGTTCCAGCTATATCTGGATGTGTATTGACCCAGCTGTAAAAGTCTTCCAAGTAGTTCTTGTACAGGGTATTACGAATGATCTCAATGTTCAGCTCGTCCAAGTCTTGGTGGCTGAGCGAGCCTTTGAAGTATGGTGCCAGCGGAGTTTCGATAAGAACGGAATTGTAAAGCTCTTCAATGTTGGTAGCGATGCACAAGACAGGCATAGTTTCGAACCAGCCTAATGGGTGGCATCTCTCCAACAGCTCTCGAGTATCGCGTTCATGAAGCGTGCCCGTGATCAGCAACGCAACGTTGTCGATCATATAGCCATAGGTAAGGTACTCCATAAACTTTGCCAAAGAACCTGTTGCGTTGGCCTGAAGATAGCGGAACTCGGAGACAAGCTTCTCAGTGGTCTTGTTTGCGAGGGCGGAGGTCGATGGGTTCGGCGGTAGAGAAGCCAGGAAGTCGCCATATGCCGGTGATAGCTGAAGCTTCACGTCTGTACAGGATCAGTACGAGACTCTTGTATATCAATGCTCATAAGCCTACCGTCTATTGTCTCGCATTGTGTCAGGTTGCTGTAATTCTGGCTGGTAAGAAGTGCGTTGCGATATCCTCGCACGATGCCCTCGATATAGCTAAAAGCGATTAGTATGAGTCTATGAGATGAACAGACAGCTGCTTACCCATTCTTAACATTGTAAAACAAGCCCTCCATTGTGAAATGTAGGTTGCAGGGAAGAAAGCGATGGAGCTTGTCGTCAGTGCTGGAGGCGACCTCACTCTGCCTGCGAGGGCTATCAAGCTATCACGGGCCGCCGGTAATACTTCGGGTCATGGGGGACGCCCGCATGCTCTCATCGTCTGCAACTCCCTCGAAAGCGAAAACCGCCAGGTCCATCTGCACGCATTGACCCCTACTCCAGCAGAAAAGGTATGTTGCCAGGGGGAGCGTGTCCTGTTGGCGACATTCACAGGAGCGTCCTGTGATCACGTGATGGCTTTCTAGTATATAACGACTCCACTTTATGAAGTCTCCTACACGCCACCGCCCTCCCACATTGCATCGTGATAAAACATAAAGTCATCGTCAAATTCTTGGAACTTGCTCCAATTACACGATTACTCGGACAAGGCTCTAATATCCACCTAATTTTGAAAGTTTATCATAGTGATCTGATTTTAACTATTGGCTACCTCGTCCGCTTCTCCAAGGCCCCCCCGGAACCCTCCGTATCCATCTTCTCTCCAACTGGTTTTGCGCACGATTCCGTGCCACGCAAATCGAAGCCCTTCGTGTTTGTCAGGCCGTGAGAAGGAAGTAGAGTTGACCGCGGTCGAGGTAGTTCGTTCCCTGGCTGCATTTGGGCTAGTTTGTGGGGAAGTTGAGGCGCAGTTATCTTCCGCCTCCACAAACCTCAAGCTAACTCCCTTCAAAGGTCAATATCTCTTTCGAAGCCACCATTGCTTGACAACCACGCTTGATTTTTCCTTTTGAGATCAATTTGTGCTATGCAAATGTCCCAAGCCGCAGCATTACTAGTTTCTAGGCACTCCAGTGAACGGCAGCCTAGGTATTTATTAGGCAACAGGAATCTGCCTGGGATACATATTCTGCTAAATATCAGTCGTCTTTCAGATCGAAAGAATATCAGTCTACTCCTGGCTTCTGATATTTTGGAATAACCCCGCACCATCCAAATTGCTCTTCATTGTCCTCTTTATCGAAGTGCTACAAATCTATTCGTTCAAAAATACTTTGACCTTACAACCCTCCACAACCCTCGCTCCTATTCATCATGGCAGGTTACATTTGCGGTTTTTACTACACAATCCCGAGCCCAAACCCTTGGGCGTACCCATCAAAGACCTATATCCCCCAGGTCTCGCTAGAATCACACACCACAATCCTCTCCACGACTTCACGAACAAAACTCACACAAAGCTTTGTCAATCCTTCAGAAAAGAAAGGTATCAAAGAAATCAGGTATACTTTCCCGCTTTACGATGGTGTGAGCATCGTTGGCTTTACTTGTCGGGTCGGAAATCGTGTCATACTAGGCCAGGTGAAGGAGAAAGAAAAAGCCAAGAAAGTCTTCCAAGAAGCAATTGCACAAGGCCAGACAGCTGGTCTACTAGAACAATTACCCGAGGCTTCAGATGTCTTCACAACTAGTATTGGAAACATACCTGCAGGCGCCGAGCTCATTGTTGAGATCACTTACCTTGGAGAGTTGAAACATGACGCTGAAGTCGATGGCGTCCGTTTTACCATTCCAACCGTAATTGCGCCAAGGTATGGAAACTACCCTGGCGAACTGGCCGAAGGTCTTACAAAGACAGCAAACGGAAAAGGAATTCAGATCACTGTAGACGCCGAAATGGCAGAGGGGTCCTTTATCCAACAGATGCGATCTCCAAGCCACCCCATCGCTGTGACTATGGGCACAACGTCCGTTGCACCAAATCTGGAGCCACAGATGTACAGGAGCTCGGCAACTTTGAGCCTTGGTAGTGCTGAGCTTGATACAGATTTTGTTCTTCAAATCGTAGCAAAGGATGCGCAAGTGCCGAAGGCCATTCTGGAGACACACCCAACAATACCCAACCAGCGAGCACTGATGGCAACCCTTGTACCAAAATTCTCGCTCCCACCGGGAAAACCCGAAATTGTCTTCATTTGTGATCGAAGTGGTAGCATGGCTGGAAGCCGAATAACGAGTGCCGTTTCCGCCCTCAAAGTATTCCTTAAGTCTCTACCAATAGGCGTAAAATTCAACATCTGCTCATTCGGCTCGTCGTACTCATTTCTGTGGAAGAAGAGTAAATCGTACAGCCAAAGCAGCCTAGATGAGGCGGTTAAGCATGTCCAAAGTTTCCAGGCCAATTTCGGAGGCACGGAAATGTACCAACCAATGAAGGCGGCCATTGATCAGCGTTTCAAAGATATACCGCTCGAGATTATGCTACTAACTGATGGCGAGATTTGGGACCAGCAAACCCTTTTCTCCTATCTCAACAAGGAGGTGATTGAGAGTAAGGCTCCCATTCGCGTCTTCACTCTTGGTATTGGCAATGGGGTTTCTCATGCATTGATTGAGGGCGTGGCAAGAGCTGGAAATGGCTTCTCACAAGCTGTTGGTGAGGGGGAGAAGATGGATAGCAAGGTTGTGCGCATGTTGAAGGGTAGCCTTACCCCTCATATTAACGACTATACCCTCGAAGTAAAATTCGAAGCAGAAGATGACGACTTTGAGATTATAGAAAAAGTCACGGACAGCTTAAGAGTGAAATTGAATATCACTGACAAAGAGATGAAGGCTAATGAAGAGGTATGTGCCCCATCCTTGGTTGATTTTCTTGCCCATACTAAGTAGCTTCAGAAGAAAAAACCAATCTCCCTATTTGATACGTCCGTGGATCTTGATAAGGAGGAGCCTGCCGCAGCCGACGACGACTCTGGCGAGACACGATATGCACATCTTCCTACTCTCGCCGTTCCAAATTTGCTTCAAGCGCCACACATTATTCCATCGTTGTTTCCCTTTAACCGAACTACTGTATACCTTCTTATCGGGCCAGAGTCCACACAAAAGAAACCCAAATCGGTAATCTTGCGAGGAACTTCTGCACATGGTCCCCTCGAACTCGAAATCCCAATTCAAGTCCAGGAGGCTCCCAGTGAAACGATTCACCAGCTCGCAGCTAAGAAAGCTATAGCCGAACTAGAGCAAGGCCGGGGCTGGATCACTCAAGCAAAGGATGAGTGTGGAAAGCTTATCAAAGAGAAGTTTGAAAGCCGCTTCGAGGATATGATGGAACGGGAGGCTGTTCGCCTAGGGGTGCAATTCCAGGTCGGAGGGAAATGGTGTTCGTTCGTTGCTGTCGAGAGTAACAATCGCGATGACGATAGCATGACCGAAGTCGAATGGCTGGACGTTCCGACTACGGCGGAGCAACAGCGACGAGGCAAGGATATCGCTGAAAGCCAAACGCGCGGCGGCCTCTTCGGGGGCTCCAGGGGGAGAGGGTCCCATAAAAAGAAAAAAGGGATGCCAGCGCCTGCAGCACAGGGGAACTCTGCATCCTTGTTCACCTTTGGATCATCTGCACCAGCTCCTGGAGCGCCCCCAACAATGGCGCCTTCTGCATATCCCGGGTTCGGAGCATTTCAAGGTCCCGCGCCACCACCTCCTCCGGCAGCTCGAATGTCTTCTGTTGGGGCGTTAGGTGGGTCTCAAACACAGAGTCCTGCATTCGGTGCCGGCAGTGGAGCTGTATTCGGTGCTTCAGCGCCCCTGGCCCCCGCACAGCCCTCACTCTTCGGACAACAGCGCGCCTCTTCTACGGCAGCCTTTGGCATGCCAGCACAGCCGTCATTAGCTCTTCCCCAAGTCCAGGCAACAGGGTTTCTCCCAGGTGCCGCTCAGAACTCTCAATTATTCGGAAGTTCAGGGTCTACTATAAGCCTATTCGGTTGTTCAGCCGAACCTCCTGCTCTCACATACGAAGACGATTCCTCCAACAAAGCAGAGCTGGCGTCCGATATGAGCAAAAATCTATCGGCCGTTCTCGAGCGTGGCGAGCGCCTCGATACGCTGGCTGATAAGTCCGCCTCGCTCTCTAGTCAATCCAAAATGTTCTCTAAGCCGGTATCAAAACAGCAGTTAAAGTTTGGCGGGCTATTTGGTGGACGCGCGAAGAGTGCAAATATCAGTAGGAAGGAGGAGCAGGCGAAAGAGAAGAAAAGCATCCCTAGCGGACCGAAGCTGGATGTGCTTATTGAACTGCAGACATTTGAGGGGTTTTGGGAGTGGGATGTGGCGCTGTTTGCTGTTATTAGTGTAAGTGAAAAGCAGGCAGAGCAGGTTGAGACACAGATTGGATATGGTAAGCAGGCCGTGGCAACCGCATTGGCGGTTGTATTCTTTGAGAGGAAGTTGAAGGGCGAGAAAGACGCATGGGAGTTGGTAGTTGAGAAGGCTAGAGGATGGCTAGAGGGCAATATTGGAGAGGATGGTGTGCACACCCTGATGGAAAAGGTCGTCGCGCTGGTTGGTTGACGGGATGGGTTGCAATGAAACTTATTGAGTAATGGGTCGATCATGTTTCCTGGCAGTGTCTTTTGAGGCGACTGTCCAGGAACCGTTTGGTAGGAATAGAAGAATACACTCTATGTTCAGCGCGATAAATAGCAAAATACTTATCTGAGGATTATTCTCTCTTACAACTCAGCATGCTGGATATGAAATAGTCGAACGAAGTCGGTAAGAACCGTAGACAGAGTCTGGTTACTAGGATATAATAGTGTTTAAGAACAATATGAAAATGAGGGTTTCTGATAACAACAGCTTCACAAATTTATTAGCCATGCCTTCTTCGAGCTTTGATTGCGACGCTGCACTGTTTTTGATCAGCCCTTTTTGAATAGGTCCGTGGTGCAGGTAGAGGGTGTGGGGACGATATGAGTTCTAGTGTGATTAAGATACTCGATAATGACTGGGGAGTCGTAAAGTGCTGTTCCATCCTCACGACCAAGGTCGGCATCTTTTGCGATAGGGTTCAAGAAGCGCAAGCCTGGATTAGTCCTAGGGTTTATAACCATGGTGTGAACTTGGGAGGTCAGATTTAGCTCCGAAGAAGCGATTCGACACTTCCGAGCGAAGGGAGACGAGAGAGACAAGAAGCTTCATTGTGGAGGCCATGACTAAAGCGGAAAAGAGGATGGCCGCGGACCGATGCATGTTCGGTATTTGCAAATCTAAGGGGCTGTCGGCTTCGGAATCAATCTGAAGGCTTCAAAATATAATTAGTCTGGAGCCTAAATGTGAATCTAGCGTGATTATTTGGTTAAAACCTTTAGAATTAGCACTTGGGCATAAAATTTTTTTTTTCCTTTTAACTCTAAAAAAACACGCTAAAAAGTTTGGTAACTTTACTATCCCTTGCAACGTCAAAATGGGTCGCCAGGTTATCGATAAGAACCAACCAATCAGATTAGCTGGATTCGGTGCAGAAATTTGTGTATGTTCCCGCACAGACCACTTACTCTGAGGGCCCTGACGTTGCAAGGGATATAGCTTTTAATTGAAGGTTTTAGCATTAGAAAAATAAGGTGTCTTAAGCTCTTTATTTGAATTCTAGCTCGATTTAAAGCCTTTGGATTATAGAGTCACAGACGCGTATTAAATCGGGAAGGAACGCGTCCTTTCTGCCAGCCTTTCGGTTAACACTTTTGCAACCGAACACACCCTAATTTAATTTATTCGGGTCTCCTCTAGCCCCTCAAACCCTGCAAACCCCTCAAACCCCACAAGCTTGTATGTGTGAGTGTATATAAGTGCGTATGACCAAGTCGCCTTGAACAAGTCTTTGAGACAAGGATGCGAATCACCTTTGAAAAAGGGCTCAAGCCTCGCTGAGCTAAACTGGTGGTGGGAGTAGTCGGCGTGGTCCGAGAATGTTAAATCATGCCATCGACGATGCAAAGCTGATAGGCGCAAAGAGTCGGTGATCAATTCGACATTGAACCCATAAAATCTCGTGTGGGGTTATATATAGATGGAAAGACCAACGACCCATAGCAGTCGGAGAGTGTAATAAACCACGGTAAAATAACGTAAAAAAAAAACGTAAACCAAATGCAGGGAGCCCAGCTGCGTGGTGGCGGGACCCCTCCGACGCGACTGGAATAACTAACCTCCTAGCCGAATGCTCATACGCCATAAAAGTTTTAACGGGGATTGCGCGACAAACGTTGACTGTTAATTTTTCTATCTCGCCATGCCCTCCTCTGCTCTCCGTCCCTCATCATGTTTGATCAAGTACATGAATCCTGCTCCTAACCTTTAACTATCCTCCTACCTTTCTCCCTTCACTTAACAACCGCTTTCACTGCTGTGACTGAGCTTGCTTTGTCCTGCCTCCATCTCTCCTCCTTTGACCCGTATCATCGACCGGAATTAAGCGAACCATCCAACTGCCAGCCTGTTTATCATAATGGTTCGAAACATTGTCGTCCTGGGCGGCAGCTCCCACCCCCAACTTACAGAGACCATTTGCAACCACCTCAGTATACCTCCGGCTAAAGTGCTACTTGGAAAATTTGCGGTTGGAGAAACCAGGGTCGAAATAGAGGAGTCCGTACGAGGCAAGGATGTCTTCATAATCCAGTCTGGCGGTGGAAAGGTCAATGATCATCTTATGGAACTTTTGATTACCGTCTCTGCTTGCAGAACAGCATCGGCGAAGCGTATCACCGCTGTCTTACCTCTCTTCCCCTACTCTCGACAGAGCGACATACCCTACAATAAAATCGGGGCTCCTCTTGCGAAAATCCCTAACCAGGTTGGTCGGCCTGGCAATTATACCTTCGACAGCCGACCACAAACGCCATATCCGGGACAGCAGGAGAGTCTCGGGTTGAATACCGGCTCAGACGCTTTGCATCATCAGCTCGGCCGACTTAAGATGGATGATCGGCGTAATGGCATCTCTAACCCAAACAGTCCAGCTAGGTCGAACAATCCTTCGGACGGTGCTCATCCGCGTCGCAGCGATACTCTCGACTCTGCCAGGTCTGATAAGTCAGATTATTCTGTAGGGCACGAGCGGATCACTTCTTCCGCATCCGTCAATGGATCGCAAGGGAATGCAACCAGTACGCCTCCTACAACGAGACCCCCACAATTTCATCCACAGCCAGGATACAAGCAGTGGGTTGCGCAGGCGGGCACGCTCGTAGCTGATCTTCTAACCTGTGCTGGAACGGATCATGTTATAACAATGGACTTGCATGACCCACAATATCAAGGTTTCTTTGATATCCCAGTCGACAATCTATATGGGCGACATCTCCTGCGAAAATATATCCAATACAATATACCCAGTTATCAACAGGCAGTGATTGTGAGTCCGGATGCCGGAGGAGCGAAGAGAGCAACGGCCATTGCAGATGCTCTTGGAATGCCTTTCGCCCTGATTCACAAGGTTTGTATATCTTTCTGTGCGTGCCTCGCGGCTGCAGCTGACCAAACAATTAAGGAACGTCGTCCCACGCAGATTAGTGATCGACAGAACGCTACAATGATGTTGGTTGGTGACGTAGCTGATCGAACGGCTATTCTTATTGATGACTTGGCCGACACGTCCAATACTATTACGAGAGCTGCGAAACTTCTGAAGAAGGAAGGTGCTACCAAGGTGTATGCACTTCTGACCCATGGCATTTTAAGCGGAGATGCTATTGACAGGATCAACGCCAGCGCTCTGGACAAGGTCGTGGTCACCAACAGCGTTGATCAAGCCGATAATCTCAAACGGTGCCCGAAGCTCGAAGTGCTAGAAGTGGGAAACGTGTTCGCAGAGGTCAGCCACACTGTTTCACGTTTCATGTTTCAGTCTCCTAAGTCTGACAATGTATGCATAGGCCATTCGTAGGGTACATCACGGAGAGAGCATAAGTGTACTTTTCGACTACAACTAGCTCACCCTGCATTCACGATTGGATAGAGAATGCCATGGTTGTCATTTCCTTTCTCTTTTCGTTATATCCACCATCGGCGCTCTGCTCCAATGCAGCTGGGCCTGGCCCTGCCTTTTCGGTAAGTAAGCTTTTGCTCTAACGAGCTTTGTTCTTCTAAGCATACTCGACGATTCAGAACGCCTTCGGCCTTGACGAGGCGAACGGTGAATATTCGAGAAGCGTCTCATATTGCATATAGCGACCATTTGACCGTGGTCTGCTTCGGCTCTAAACACGCGCGTGGCGCGTCTATAGAGGAGCGTTGCTAGTATGCCTCAATGATTTGTTTTGATCACTGGCTTGAGGTGATGTATAGAATCTCGCCGTCAGCGAGAAAACGCATGTAGATGAAGCACATGCCTCTAGAGTGAGCCTCTACTATAGAGCATTTTTCCACATAGTTCCATAAAAGCCTACCTGGCAATTAGTAGACAATAGAAGACAATAGAAGACAACATGAGTCCACACGCGTGGTGCTTCCTGTGATTGCGTTGTTAATAGGACCAGGTGACACGTACTCCGTGCCCCTTGGCCAAGGAGCAAGGCGGTGGGGTTTCTGCCGGTCTTGGCACGAAACTTCGGGGATGAAGACGGGAGACAACACCAATGTGAACAGAAATATTGTCCAACCCGCACCACCAGCGATTCATGATTGCTGCCTCGAGCCGTGATCGCTTTATAGGTAAACAGAAACTAAAACAAATCTCCTTCATCCGCCTCCCCCCCTTCCCCTCGAATAATACCACAACACCCTTACCTCCACAACCACCAACCACCTCAACATCACCGTTCTCAGCTCACATAACCAATCTCGCAAACTCACACTCTCAAAGCCACATTAAATACACACTTCAGTTTCAGTCAAGCTTACAAGTGCATTACCCGAAACACACAGCAACACCGCAAAACGAGGCGCGCAACGAACTTTCTTTATTGCTCCGTCGACAACAGCTGCTGTCGTAGCAATGCCACCCAAACGTCGCAAGCCAGCTGCCACGCTAGCGGTGCCCAAGCGTCGCGGTCTTCGCTCACAGTCAGACAATCCGAACACGTCACCTCTCGCTACTGAACTGCCTGCGACGAGTAGACGGTCGCGGTCGCGGAAGACGACTCCCGCGGCAGAATATTCCCCTGCGCCCTCTATGCCCACAAAGCAAGCATCGCCCTTGGCACAAGTGGTAGAGCTATCTGATACTGAGGAGAGAATCAGAACACCATCCCCACAAAGTGAGCGATTTTTTATTGACCTTACAACATCCAACAAATCCGGAACGGACCAGGAAGTTATTGAACCTTTTACACCAACCAAGCCAACCCTTAAAGTCACAGAAACCGTCGAGATATCCGATACAGACGAGAGACGTTCTGTTCCACAGCACAAAAGTGAGAATAATTTCATTTATCATAAACCTATCAACCAGACCGGACTTGACTTAGACTCGAGCGACACTACCCTCGATCTGGCGTACGGTTTCGAACGTTCAGTTGTTGGGGTAGATAAACCTACCGAGCAAGTCAAATTGGTCCTTGAACTTCAATATTATGCAGGACATGAAGCAGATATGGACACAACCACCAGGGCCTGGTCCGATCCCAATTTTGAAAACCCTCACCCTCTGAGTCCCAGCTCTAGCTTCGGTGGTCAGGCTATCGAAGCAGGTCCAGAGTGTGTTATGGTGACCTCTGAGTCCCAGTCTCACGCTGGGAATGAAGACGTTTCTATGGACTTAACAATCACCAGCCCCTCTGATCTTCTGCCAGACAACCCTCCTCAAAATATGCTATCGGGTTTCGGAAGCTCGGTCGCGGAGGTATACGGAGCTCCAGAACAAGCTGTGTGGGTTCCTCACCCCGTTACGACCGCCGAGGCACAGAGCATATCAACCAATATTCTCTGGGTGCCTTCAGGACAGTACGAGAGCGCAGTACAGGAGATTCAGTATCTTCAAGGCAAAGTTGCCCAACTTTCACAGCACCAGCTTGAGGACCGTCGAATAGACTATAAGGAGCGGTACATGTCGGCGAAGTCTGAGCTAAGCCGGAAAATTAATGAGAACTTAGCCCTAATGGAAACTAATGAACAAATGAAGCTGATAAATGAGCGCATGAAGCTAACGCATGAAGTTGTACTAGGTGATCTCCATCAAATAAAATTTCGACAAGCTCAGCTCGAGCACGCTGTCAGGGAAGCTGATATGGACCTAGCGAAAATCTATGAAGTCAGCCCGGCGTCACTTGAAGGCGCCCAAAGAAATAACGCCGAGAAGGCCAGAGTCGAACAAGACAGGGCTCTAATGGCCAAGTCTAGATTAACTCGTCGCAGGATGACCATGGACACAGATGATGAAGATACAGACGACACCGCTGAGATAGAGGCAGAGATGAAGAAGCGAGAAGATAAGCGAAAATGGAACCTTCAGAAGAGAGCGAGGGAGAAGTTTGTGCACGGCAATGAACCATTTCAAAGCTCAAGTGAACAGATGGCCGAAGATGAGCGACGACGTGCGCAAATCGCGGAACAAGAGCGTGAAGCAGAGCAACAGAAGCGCAAGAGAATGGCTGAGTGTATCACTGGGTCAGACGAGGCTCTAGCGACTTTGAAAAAGATTGAGGATGATAAAATCCTTTTTGCACAGGAGAGAAAGCGAGCCGAGGAGGACAAGAAGCGGCAGGAGAAGGAGCGTGAGCATTTCTGGGACGACGTCGACAATGAGGAGATGGGTAACGGCGAGGAAGAGAGTGAAGGCGAAGACGATTCAGTAAGTTCATCATCCGACTTCAAAGTTCCGAATCCCTTATTGACTATTCCAAAGATGGCTGCCAACACTAACGCGCACACTGCGTCTAACATTCCACCAAATTCCGTAGCCATTGAACCAAATGCAGAACAGCAACAGGTCCAACAGCCCACCGCGCCTACTATGCCTGCCACACCACCTCAACCAAGAAGATGGGGATTCGGATCCGTCTTGAACACGGTGAAGCAACTCATTCCACGTCTCACGGCTCCTATTGCTCCGCAAGAGGCTCCAGCTACGGCACCACCGGCGACACATGNTCCTGCGACTGAGGACATGGCCCTCAATGAATCACCTTCTGGCGCTCGTGCACAGCGACAAGCAGCCAAGCCGCGTCGCAGGAAATCGCGCAAGGACAACCGGTCGCGGCTGCCGCCACTGAAAACTAAGTTCCAATCGGACAAAGCGTATGCTAGAACTCTTCTGAAGCGGGTGCCTGATGAGCAGAGGCCAGTTGTTCAATCTTGGTATGACGATATTCGCGTCAAAGCAGAGGAGAACTACCGCGTAAGGACGGGAGACAAACGCAAGCGAATGGAGGAAGTCCCGAAAATTGATGAACTAGCTAGCATTCCCTCGCATCCTCCATGGCAAGCCAATGGCTATGGCCTCACGGAAGGATTCTTCGAGTACTCTGACTCTGATTCCGATGATCAGGGCAATGCCAAAGAGCATGGTTACGTGCCAGAGTACTATCAGAAATTTCTTCAAGCTGAACACCCCGATTCTCCACCGGCTAAGAAGAAATGCAAGACTACACATATCGATTCCTTTGGGCGTTCCACTTCTCGCTCTGACTTGCATCCGAGACCTTCCTTCATGCCTTCACCCATGTTTGAGAATCGCGGTCACCAGTACCAAGGAGGCAACGTCTTTCAACAAGAAGATGCCGCAAAGCCTAAGCTCCCCCCCGATTCCTCCACGACGCATCAAGTCCAGCGCACAGCTGAAGAGAGAGAGTCGTATGAGCAACAACTGAAGCGAACCGGCCATGTTGCTGGCTCAGGCACGTTTTGCGTCCCTGAAGGCGATAGTGATGACGAAGATAGCACCATGTTAGACAGCTCAGCCGCTGATGAAGCAATAACCTCAGCGTCCGCTCCGTCGGCTCAAGACAAAGCGAACCCATCAACAAATTACAAAGCACCAACCGTTGAGGATGCCCCA
Organism: Cenococcum geophilum 1.58; assembly: GCF_001692895.1. Lineage (NCBI taxonomy): Eukaryota > Fungi > Ascomycota > Dothideomycetes > Gloniales > Gloniaceae > Cenococcum > Cenococcum geophilum. Next base: position 49,806 of record NW_027137644.1, read on the forward strand.
GCTACTTCATCCGTTGAGTCTAGCAACTTCAAGCCATGGACTCAGCAGCCACCACCTGCTCCAACCCCAGCACATGCTTCGCTGCCTGGCATGACACCAGCAGATGCTAGCTCTTCGAGCCCTCAGAAGGCTGTCTCCCAACTGCCGGCGGCTAAGCCGGCGACTGGCTCCGAAGCTGAGTCGGTCAAGCGTCAGCGTGAACGGCTGGAGAAATATAAGCCGGCGATTCCGAGCGGGCTCAGAGAGTCCAGCAGATTGTCCACTTCAACTGTGAACTCTGACGCTTCTGGCGACAACGAAACCATCAACAGCAATGCTGGCCCAAGTTTGGGCAGCGGGCTGCTCACGCAAGCATACAGCGCTAAATCTGCTTCACTTACTGCGCCCAGTGGCAAAGACACACCCGTTCAAGATTCCGCGCCTTCTACGGCCGTGAAAACCCCTGCGACTCCACTTCAGCCATCTCCGAGCAACATCCTCTCTTCCCCAGCTAGCGGGAAGTTCAGAGTAAGAGATTCTCCTGTTTCTTCATCCTTGGGGTTTTTCCAGCCCTTTTCTTCTACTAACATCACAAACCCCCGTCTACCCGACCGTTCTAACTATATAATTTCAAAGGCACACGGCCGCTTCTGGAATGCAGAGTATCCAGCGGCGCCTGATGAGCTATACAAGAGTATGTTCGTCGGACCGCTGCCGGAAATCGATGACCCGTGCGTAGATGAGGATGTGTTGCACGCCGTCAGCCAGGCCGTCATGAAGAACCCCATGTTCGTTCAACAGTCGGTTGAATGCTTCTACGGCAAGGATTCCGGATTTGCCGAGTTCGACCACCACCTGTTTGAGGATGACGACGACCTGACGGATATGGAGTTGGTTTCGACGGGAAGCGACAGTGATGAGGCGGTCTTTGGCCGAGATGATGCGCGCGCCGTAACGATCCAGGAGATGGATAAGATGATGGCGGCGGACGTGGAGGAGCTGTAGACTAGTAAGTATTGGCAGCAGTGGATTGGACTCGAGCGCTTCTCTTCTCCCTTAGATATCAGCCGCATTCACTCGGTTGTCCCCACCGTCGAATGAAACTACCTTCCTTGAGTAGCAACCCTGCTCAATAGGTGGTGGATTTTGGCGGGAAGGTGGGCCGTTTGTCTGTGTGCTGGTTTCAACGGGAGAGATTTGTCAGGGGGTTTCGATTACTGCTGTTGCTTCGGGCTTTTCTGCATTTCTTCTATGTCCAATGGTGTTTGATAGTTGGATAACTGTGCAGCGTGCGGCAAAGATGGCCATTCGGGTTGTGGAAGCTGTGGTGTATATGTGCTGGGTCACTTTCTGACGTCTTTTCTAAGGAGGTCCTGCGGAGGTGATGGAGGGACGGGCAGGACTTTCGGTGATACCTTTTCTTTTGTATGACGGCAGATTACTTTTCTTATGGTTTACTTTTTGGGCAGTAGCGATGGCGTACGGCTCCGGGACGAAGTGGTTTTGTCCCTTTCAAAAACCTACTTGTTGTACCTATTATGCCGCCTTAGGCCCCGCTATAAACTGTACAATTACTTGCGGTATGCGCAACAATGCGATCAAAATGCTAAACTCCTGGGCGTCTGCTCCAGCAGCTGAACTTGTATGTGCTTATCAACGTTACGTCCATGCGATACGATGGCGCTGCAAACCATCTCAGCTGCACCACCAGAAGATGAAGTCAGCTCGCAGATTGCCGAAAGCGGTTTCTTACTGGGGCTTATCACTGTAAGACTTTGAGGGTGGATAGCGTGAGACTTGCGTGTTGGTGAGATCAGACAGAAAATCAGAGGTTTCAGCTCCACAACAAAATCTGACCGTATGGCGGTGGGCTTGGCAAATTGGACAGGGTAACCGTTTGGGAATGGGGTGCTTTTGGGCGGTGCAGTTAGTGCCTTTGAAAGGCCTCGTGACTTCAATAAAGGCAAGTATTGCGTGGCGATAGCCACATATAATGACCGCTTATATTTTCCTTGCGTAGGAGGAGCCTGGCGCATAACCCAGAAGAGATTATATCATGGCAGGGGGGCCATCGGCTTTGATTTTAGATGGTCTTCCCCATTGGGAGGAGAGATATTTTCCTTGCCTGACGCACGACTCGCTTCCACCGGCGCCTAGCGTCTCAAGATAGTTGTGGATAGACGGGCCAAGCTGAGACTGGCTTAAGCCACGGACATGTAACACTGCAGGCGGACTGAAAAATGTAAAATTTGGAAGAACATGTCACCAAGTTTGCAGAGGATTGAATCAGAGGAAAAGTATTCTTGGTTTTTGTGGGAGGGGTTGAAGTGGTCTTTTGCCGTGTGGAGAAGATTGGAGATGACGGCTGGAGCCAGAAGGTTCAGAGAGAACAGCAGAGAGCTGCAGCAGTTCAGCATCAGGTGTTCATGCAGAAGGGAATCCAAGGACGAGGTCGCGACAAGCTCACCGATCCCCCGCGCTCGAGTCGATCCAGTCCACGTCTTTTGCGAGGCCGTCGAGGAGTGGAAGAGTCAATGAGGAGTCAATGAGGAGTCAACGAGGAGTTAATCTCTTCTCGGCCCGGATTGGGACGGTGGATTGAGACGTGCAGGTATGTAGTGTAGCGTGGAGTCGTGCAGGCGTATCGGTGGAGCTCTGATAAAGGGCATGCGGGAGAGAGTACAATACAGTACAATAGAGCAAGCTGGTGGGACACGGTGCAAAGAAGAGTCGAGTGCCGAGTGTTTGGGCAGCCAATTGCGCCATCTGACCCCCACGACATTCAGGCGCATTCAGCCTTTCCAGGTGCGTGCGAGGGGTGCGTGCGAGGGGTGCGTGCAGGGGTGCGTGCGAGGGGTACGTGCTAGGGGCGGGTTGCCTATTATACAAACACATACATAGTCCGGGCGAGCCTTGAAAAGCGATTCGCGCCCAAGGTTGTGGCGGCTGGATGATCAAGCCAGTGGCGGCTGCAAACGTAGTCAACCTTTCTTTCCTGCTCAGCAGTCAGGCAGTGCTACCCGTGGCCACTTGCTCAATCTGCTGAAACAAGCCCAATCCAGGCCCCCTAATTGCGGCCCTCTGCTCTGCTCATGCCCTTTCTAGCGCTCACTCTCCTGCCTCCACTGCTCTCCTAGCGCGCCTCCGCGGCGTTACCCGCCTCCCGATGCCCCAGGCGGTTTCAATGGAAAGGGGACAAGTTTGCGTGCCAGTGCATACCAATGCAAACCTACTAGTGCCTGTGCTTCCCGTGCATAGGTGACGTTGTAATGAATCTTGGACTGACCGCTGAAACCCTAAATACCTCGAATATTCCACACTATTCTTACTCCCTGCCCGTATATAGTCACCTGCGATATATCCCGCCATTCTGCTGTTCAATCAATGCAAACCCCTATTCTAGCGCAAGTGAATGTATCTGCAATTCCACTCCCGAACCTAAGCAATGGAGTCCATCACCGCCTCCTCCAACTCCACCTCTCACCCCGAATCGCCCTTCTCCATCCCCCATGAAGACATCGCTGCCCTCTGTGCTTCCGAAGGCTTCCAAGTCTTGCGCAGATATCTAGCTAGCAATGCCGACAATACGTATGTTGCTAAGCTCCCTTCCTACTGCTTCCCCTCTTTTCAACACACCGTCTAACTTTCCGCGATATTTCTAGCTTCTGCCCAGAACACGACAATTGCGATGCCAAAGCCCAGGAAACTTGGCTACTACACCGCGACATCCTCCACGCACTTGTTATGCCCGTCGTGCAGCTGTTTAAGCGCGCCACTACTCTCGCCGAAGCGGTGCTGTGCACCCGAAGGCCGGAAGATCTTGAGTTGGCATTTAGGGGAGACGCTCGGAGTGCCTTTTTGTGGCTGCAGTGCTTCCTCGCGGATGAGGATGATTGGTGCCGTACAAGGGGCTGCCCAGGTATGCATGTCCATGTGGAAACCTCTTCAGTACATCCACAATTGCATACAAACCCTAACCTACACATACAGCTTGCACCACTACAGCAACCTTGAGCACGGAATCCCATATCCGACTTACCATCGCCGCATCACTCCTCTCCACTTCCCCCAGCTCTTCGCCCGCCTCTTCGCCCGCGCCCTCTCCGTCTGGCCTCTCCCTCCCTCCACTCCCGCACATCCTCCCCGCACTCCGCGAAGCGCTTTCCTCGGATCCATTCTGGGGCCCAGACTACTGGCCGTACCTCCTCTCGCGCGCAAACCTCCTCTCCGCAGGCGTCCAAGCCCTGATCAGCGAATGCGGCAACCTCGAAGCCCTTGTCGCCTGTCGTCCGCCCGCCGCCTCGCCTCCACGCAAGCGCAACCCGCTGCCCCGCGGCACCGCGACCGGCGAGCTCGATTCCGACGCCGACGGGCCGGGCACCAAGCTGCGCAAGTCCCGCCTCGCAAAGCGGCAGCTGAGGATGAAGGGTGAGGAGATGGAGCTGCTGAAGCGGCGCGCGTGGCAGTGCTGGGCTGCGGTTGCCATGCCGGCTGATGTGCGGAGGGCCGTCTCGGGCCGCGGCGATAAGAGAGTTAGGAGTTTGACCTGTCCTTGAATTGGAGCTGCACGGTTGTGGCGCTACGGCGGTACGTGGGGCATTTGGTTTCATGGAGTTTAGGTCGTTTGGGCCCCCCGGGGAGGGGGGTGGGCTGGCCTACGGCACACCCTTGGATCCCGTACCAGAGCCTGTACGGGCCCCTTTCGGGCGTAAGCCGAAACGAAATCGCCTACTGCGAAGCGCCGGCTACTTGGGAAAGCCGCTTACTGCGGCGAGGAGTTCATTAATATTGTGTTTGATGGGTTGGATACCGCAACAGGTTGCCCTATATTTCGGTTTCTGGGGATTTTGGATTGATACCACAGCAGACTCCTGCACTGCGGCCTTTCCGGCCAGTTTCTTTTGTTGCATTGCATTGCATATATACCCTTTTTTAATTGCATAATTTTCGTTTTTCTCTCACACACCCACATCTACTCCCTCTCCCTCTCCCTGTTATAAAGGTTCTGTAATTGCTGTATTTAATACAAGGCTCACCAGTTCGAGAGCATGTGATGCGGCGAAATCAAAAAAGCAGTCCAAGATTAATTTTTCTAGATAGACGTCATATGGTAGTTGTCGCAGGGGGAAAGCGATATCCTCATCCGTTGTTATTTAGCTAACTGCATATTTTTCTTACCACCCATGCCCATATCCTCCTTGTAGCACGGCATCCTTGATCTTCAAGAAGTCCGGCGTTCCCCATCCAGTAACAGCATCCCAACCCTTGGCAGCTGGAAATCCAGACGTACCGCATCCCAATGCGCTCCCGCTCGTGACATCGTTGAACGCTTTCCAGCCACCCTGATACAGCCACGGATTCAAGAATCCCAGTGGCGCCTTCCTTGCCGCTATCAAGGCATCGTTCACCAGCGCAATGACGGCCGCCGCTGCAGGCGTTGCCGCCGAGGTACCGTCGAGGAGAGTCACGCTGCCATTCCAGATAGTGATTAACCGCTGGCCTTGGGCCGCGATGTCGGGATACGCGCGGCCGGTAGTGTTGTAGAGGCCCGCAAACTGCGTGCCGAGCGCGGCCGTGTAGGCATCCACGGCGGATTTCTGGTACGGCGGCCTGGCAAAGTAGTTGGAGTAGCCGCGCCCCCGGACACGAAACCGTTGCGGCCATCATACGCCGCAACTTCGGGCGCGAAGTCCTTCGTGGCGCCGACGACCGTCACGTAGGGGCATGCGGGCGGAAATTCTGGCAGGAAGGCCGTGCGGTTCGTGCCGTCGTTGCTGATGCAGGACGGGTCGGCTCCTACCCCGTTGTCCCCGGAGGCGAACAAAACGGAGACTCCGCGGGCCCCGAGTTGCGCAAATTGCTGGCACACGGCTGTAGCATAGGATAGTGGGACGGTCTGTTCGTCGTCGGCGTACGAGGTGCTGATGGTTTGGGGGATGTCCGATTGCGAGAGGATGTAGTTAAGCCAAACCATGTACGGTTCATTGGTGTTCGTGGGTGCAAACAGGTCGGGGTTGAAAGGCGGTTCACCTCCCGTATTGTACGCAATTAACGGGGTAAAGTAAACAATTCCTATGATAGTCTCTGCGTCCAGGTTGCCTTCTAGATCCTTTCCAGCCGCGTTCTGCGCCGGCGAATTGGGAGTCTGCTGGTTGTCTCCGCCATTGATGACATTGATATCGAATTTAAACCCAGCAGCGTCTGGACGATATTTCTCGAGGAAAATCTCGACGTCAGAGCAGTTGTTGGTCTCGCCGAGGAAGTTGTTAAGAGCAACCTTGTTCTTACCCGGAACCTGGGGCTTGTAGTTGACGGTGTTGTACAGAGTTCTTAGGCAAAGCGGAGTCACCCCGGATGTATTGCAAACCTGAGCAACTGTAGGATTCTGTATAGTAGGTTGATTGGAGGTCCAAGCGTCGGCAGGATATTTCCATTTACCTCCCGCCGGCTTGTAGTTTACCTTCTTCGGCGAGGCGCGGAGGAAGGAGTTGGTAGGCTGTACCGAGACAATATGCTTGTGCAGATGCAGTGGGAGCGACCATTCGGGGGTTCGGACTACATGAGACCCATCCTCGTGCTTGTAGACAGAATACCTGGTATCGAGAAGACGCTCCGCCGTGCTGACAGGCAATGAGACGGAGATCCAGTCTTTAGCCGGAGAAAAGTCCAAACGGTGTCTCTCAATTCCATGTTCAGCAAGCCAGTCGATAACAAGATCCAAAGCAAGGTCGGTAGGCTTTACAAGCTCATTGACTTCGTCTGCAGTTAAGTGCTTGCCATAACGCTGGTGTGTAGGGTCCGACACTGTTGCGGCGACGCTTTTAGGACAGACTCGAGCATGCGGCAAGGGAAGAAATGCGATGGATCACCTTCATAAAGCTCACGCTCCAATTTATCAAATTGAGACTGCCTAAGGCCAATGTTCATATCAATCATATGCTCCGCGGGGGCAGCACCGAGTTTGGTCCATTTTCGAGGAACAAAATGAGAATCTTTTACGACATAAGGATATTTAGGCTTAAGAGGAGTGGTAAAGACGCCAGAAGTTGCAAACAGAACCGTGAAAAGGCTTGAAGTGACACGCATAGTGAGAAACAGCGTGGCGGCCTTGATAGGGGAGCTGTAAGAGCTCCAGGAGCTGGGTACGGCAGGTGTTTATGTAGGCAAGAAAACATGATAACGGCAAGGCACAGGAACAGGAACAGATTAAGTGGAGGGGACCTACCCAGACAGGAACAAGTAGGAATAGCAGTTACGCAGAGTGCTAGAGTGCTGGATATGTCTGGCTATGGTATGACATGCCTTTCTCGGAAGGTGCTGCTTTTATGTTGCTTGATGGCGATTGTGCTCGAAGGCTGTAATTGGGCCCGAGCTTTCGAGTGACCACTAAATAAGCATCACCTGCAGTGGGATCCCCCCCCCCCGGTCCTCTCCATCTTTCACTGGCCTGTTTGGACGATATGATTTATGCAAGATGAGGTGATCCATATCGAAAACCCTTAGGCTGTAGGTATTCCGTTTCATATCCTGAGAAAGCCGATTGGCCCGCAGATCGGCATGCTGATGTCGTTGAGAAATTAGGTCCAAGGTGTAAACTAGCATTGGCTTAGATTCTTGATTGCACTCAATTCATCTTTCTATCCGGGAATAGCTACCCTTCCCCCTCCCCCCCTTCCACCCATCCTCATAGATATCAGTTATTTGTCCTCGGTGTACCAGCGCGAATAATTTTTGACGCAGCTATTTCCAACATTAGATACAACAAAATCTCTTATCACGCCACGGCCAAAGCGAGATGCTGTTCACCTACCAATTCACTGCCTTAAAAAAGGAAGTCGAGAAGTCGGGAATATCCTAGAAACCGAAAAACCCCTTTTCGGCCTTCTTAATCAGGCACTGATGATGTATTGAAGGCCTCATCACGACTCATACATGCAGTGAATCAAGAGCTGAGAGAAGTTCCAATACCCTAATCGTCTTCAGATCTTGGATTCTTTCGCCTCTCCCCCCTTCGACAATACATCACAAATCCAGTGGACTGCCTTGTCGGCCATAGGGGGCGACATTGTATGGCCTATGCCATCAAAAACCACATCCTCAAATTCCACGCTCAGCTCTCTATCCTCCTGGATTGTCTTTTGCAAAATCTTTAGGAACGGCTCTCCGACCGCATATGGCACAAGCTTATCCACGCCGCCAGACAAATTCAATATTCTCTTACCGCCGAGGTGTTGTTGCACCAATCCTTTAAATCTCCGCAGCTCCTCTTTGGGTGGCTTGAAGTGCTCGTCTATTCCTGGCAGTAACAGGCCAGCCGGGTCATACCTGGCCACCGCGTCAATCAATGCGCGAGGGAAATCTTCCGAGCCCAGAAAGCTAGCTCCTGGCGGCGAAGTTGACGTCCACGTCTTCAACTTGGATTTGGCCGCGCGGTGTGCCATCAATCTGGTGTAATCCGGAGTCCCTATTATCACTATCGCGGCAGTGATGCGTGGATCATGGAGAATGCAGTGCCACGCAGCGTGGCCGCCCAGAGAGATTCCTAGGACTAGATGCTGCGTGAGGTGATACGGGGAACAGGCAGATGAGAAGATGTAAGACTGCAGGTGAGTTAAGAGGAGGGACGTATCCAGTGATGTGCCATCTACATGGCACGTCAGTGATGTTGACATGAAAATGCATTAATACCTGAGACGCCTGAGAATCGTCCACCATTATTCCGAGAATGGATTCTCAGAAAATAAAACTGAAATTCCATGTCTTTCCACACCATGTCTCGGGCATACGTCCAGCATCCGACACCAAGCTTACACATGATTACAAGGAAGAATTACGAAAGGTAACAAGGCTTACGATAGCAAGAGAACATGTCTTGTGCATGGCGCGGATTGTTTTCCCTCCAAGCCATGTTTGCCCTGGCCTCGACTTCTCGCGACCCATGATTCCGCTGGTCGAAGGATACGGCTATGAGTCCCTTCGATGGCCTGCCTGCACGCCCTTCCACCACCCGCGCATTCCATGCTCTAATGATCTGTGCCGCAATCGGGGCCATGGTTTCTTGGGTTTGAAGACGCGGGTGAAGGAGCCAAAGGCAGGCGACGGACTCAACGGAAGAGGGTAATTCGGAGAGGCCATAGACGGTGGTGAGAATCCCTGCGATTGCGAATCTCTGCTTAGAGACAGGAGGGATAGAGGCCGGGTGAGTAGAATGAAGCGGGTTAGTGGTTGCAGCCATTGTGAGAGTCAATGTCTAGTGAGTAGAGAAGCCAATTGAAGGTTTTAGAAGACGTACACATCAGATAGACGGTGATGATGATGATGATGGCGGTGGTGGTGAGCTTCTTTTGCCGCGGATGACTGGATTAGTGCTGGGATTATTAGTCCTGGATTGGTTGCTGCCACTGCAAGGTAGTGGCGGAACCGAAGGCGGTCTCGTCGTCTCACTGTGCTTTCAATCCTGGTCAGGTGCATGAGCCGTCATCATTATACAATACTCAATTTCCCCGACCAGTTCCGTGCCATCCTCTTATGCAAGCCTGTGTGTCGCTCCCATCTACAGCATTCCCGCCGACCTCACCAATCTCACCAACCCCAGACGACAGGACTACTTTCTGTCAAAGCTGCAGTTCATCTTTTGAGCCAATATTCTCCCCCCCCAACATCCATGCAGGCTTCACGAAACATCATCTGACGTGGAGGCGTTGTAGAAGGCTTGGGGCTCGTGCTTGGACGTGCTTTTGCCGTCTTGGAAGATCGTGTGCTGATGTGCTCGTGCCTCCAGCTGTATCCTGACCCTTCTTACCCTTCATCCCTCTTCCCAACCACTCCCCCGTGCTCCAGATATGGCGGACAGTCGAGATTCCAGCTTCTCACCCACGAGCCGCACCCCTCATTCGATATCTCCCTTAACCAAACCAGACGGCCCAACCGAAAAGGTTCGAGACTCCCCACACGCGCTGTCTCCCCTGCGAACAGAACACAATGCGGATCATGCTTCGGAAAGGGTTGCAGGCCTCAATGGTGACGTGAAGAGACCAACAACCTCTGGCTCCGTCAGATTCAATCCTCTCAACACTGAGCCAGAAGGCTTTCCATTCAATGCTCCGAATGGAAGTATTGGGCCCCATCCAATGGAGGAAGTCGCGAATGGAGTCCGACGGGAAAAGGGAGCCTCTGAATCCGCACCTGGCAACCCTGTAGAGTCATCTGCCGAATCCATTGGGGCGCCTCCGTCCATCGATCCAATATCGAGAAAGCCAACAGGAGAAGCGGGGTCGGCAACTCCCACCGGCCGTCGCAGCGTACAGTTTGCCCGTTCGGCTACTTATGACATTCCTAGCCCATCGCATTCAAGACACCAATCGTGGGATAACGAGGATGGCGAGACAAAGGGGAAGGAAAGGCAGGGCTCTTCGTTAATCACAAAGCTCAAGGCACTGGCAGCGCCGATATCACTGCAGAGTCATGGAAGAAGCATGAGCGCTTTCGCAATGGGTGGAGGTTCTACAATTGAGGGATATACACCGCATGATCCACTATCTCCTGCTTCTGAAAGATCTGAGCCTAGATACGTAGAGGGTGACAGTGAAGCTGATGCTGATGCTGAGGAGAGTGGTGCCGAGGGTCCGTCGCGTCCTCCTCGACAGAGAAGGAAGAGCCGGCGATTAACTGAAGGAGGAACTCAGACGGCTCCTACTACGCCAAAAACCACGAGACCTGGCCAGTTTTTCTTTCGGGACTCGCCCGGAACGACCCCAACCTCTACAATTGGACATCGACCGAATTTCTTACGCCGCGGTACCATGACCGATATACCGGAACACCAAAGACAGGGAGTTTCCGAGGATGAAGGTCGAGATAGGTTAGCAAAGGAGAACGCTTGGACGAGAGGATTACACAGCGCACGTGGGCTATCATACGGTGGGATCAGAAGGCATGATACTGGAGAGGGCTCAGAGGACAGAAGACCTAGTAACTTGCGGCGGCTGACTGGCTTTGGAAGTATGGGTACAGATGGATCTCCCTCGACTTGGCGGCAGCGCGGAGAGCGAACATCCAGTCTAAGTGCTCAAAAATGGCGCCAAATCAAGGCTGGTTTAAAGATGCTCGCGCAGAGGAGCAAGGAAGAAAGAAAGGTTGACCACGCCAAATCCGCCGAGCTGATGGCCGAACTCCTTGCGGGTGCACCTGCAGCACTCTTCCTTGCCAGCATGNTCCAAAGGGATGAACATGGTCACAAAAGAATCCCCATCCTACTGGAGCAGCTTAAAGTCAGCATTACCGATAGTGAAAAGGTAGAAAACAAGAGCGGGGATCGACATGTCAACTTCCGCATCGCGCTTGAGTATGGGAGCGGAATCACACGCATGAAATGGGTCATCAACCGATCGCTAAGAGATTTTGCAAATTTGCACCTCAAGTACAAGGTGCAGGCTCAGACTGAAAAGTATATACAACTCAGAACTGAAGATCCCAAGCGCGCAAAGTTACCTCGGTTTCCAAAATCCGCCGTTCCTTATCTACGAGGTTTCAGAGGTTTGATCGATGACGAGGAGGAGGAGGAGGAGGAGGATGCAGCTATTGGTGGTGAAGCTAGTGGTCCTGATGGCGAAGCAAGCGGTACAGACCGGCCTTCAAAGGCGAAGAGACGGCGGTCTTCCTTTGGCTTCAGTCGAAGAAAGTCTAGCATTAGCAGTCCCCAGGCCATGACTGCGACTGGGGAGCTTGCCGCACGAACTGGCAGCTTTGCGGGAGCCGTTGGCTCATCAGCTCCCTTCAATAAGGCCACCTACGCTGAACGACAACGCAAAAAGCTTGAGGCGTACCTTTATCAGCTAATCACCTATCTCATCTTCAGACCTGATAGTAATCGCCTGTGCAAATTCCTTGAGCTTTCAGCTCTTGGTGTGCGCCTAGCTGCTGAAGGCGGCTATCACGGAAAAGAGGGCTTGATGATGATTCAGTCAGGCAAAGGGATTGATTTCAGAAAGAAATGGGCTCCGTCCCTTTTAGCAAAACGACATACCCCTAAATGGTTCCTCGTCAGGCATAGCTATGTGGTTTGCATCGATTCGCCGGAGGAAATGAATGTCTATGATGTGTTCCTTGTTGATTCAGATTTCTCGATAGAAACAAAGAAGCTGAGACTACGAGACCAGAAGCCCAAAGAAATTGCAAGTGAAGCAAAAACGTCTGCAACGCATCCAAACCACCATCAACTTCGCCTCACAAACTCAGAAAGAAGGGTGAAACTTTTAGCGAAAAATGAACGGCAATTACACCAATTCGAAGACTCGATTAAGTTCATGGCGTCAACAACACTGTGGGCCAAACCTCAGCGATTTGGCAGCTTTGCTCCTGTCCGCCACAAGGTGTACGCTCAGTGGCTCGTGGACGGCCGAGACTACATGTGGAACGTATCTCGTGCTATCAGCATGGCTCGCGATGTCATCTACATTCACGACTGGTGGCTCAGCCCCGAACTTTACATGCGGCGACCTGCTGCCATCAGCCAGAAATGGAGACTTGATAGACTTCTGCAACGGAAAGCCCAGGAAGGTGTTAAAATCTTTGTTATTATGTATCGCAACATCAACACTGCGATCCCAATCGACTCCGAGTACTCTAAATTCTCACTCTTAGATCTTCATCCCAATGTTTTCGTCCAGAGATCTCCAAACCAGTTCCGACAAAATACTTTCTTTTGGGCACATCACGAGAAAATTTGCGTCATCGACCATACGATAGCTTTCTGCGGCGGTGTTGATCTATGCTTTGGCCGATGGGACACGCCGCAACACTCTGTTGTGGACGATAAATTGACAGGCTTCGAGCCGAACGATTCCCCCAAGGATGCTGACCACTGCCAACTGTGGCCCGGCAAAGACTACTCGAATCCAAGAGTGCAAGATTTCTATGCGCTTGACAAGCCATACGAGGAGATGTATGACCGGACGAAAATTCCGCGTATGCCATGGCATGATATTGGTATGCAAATTGTTGGCCAGCCTGCACGTGATCTTACAAGACATTTTGTCCAAAGGTGGAACTACATCCTCCGCCAGCGCAAGCCATCACGGCCTACGCCCTTCCTGCTCCCCCCACCAGACTTCAATCCTGCTGATATCGAGGCCCTCGGGCTTGATGGAACTTGTGAGATTCAGATTCTGCGCTCAGCCTCAGCATGGTCTATTGGCACGCCCGAAAGGACGGAGTGCAGCATCATGACCGCATATGTTCAGATGATATCGACATCCGAGCATTTCGTATATATCGAAAACCAATTCTTTATCAGCAGCTGCGAAGTTGAAGGAACAAAGATTGAAAATTTGATTGGAGACGCGTTAGTCGAGCGAATAAAGCGGGCCCACAAGGACCAAGAGGACTGGCGCGCATGCATTGTCATTCCCCTTATGCCCGGTTTTCAGAACACTGTGGATAGTCAAGATGGCAGTAGTGTACGCTTAATCATGACATGCCAGTATCAGAGCATTTGTCGAGGCGAGACTTCAATTTTCGGACGGCTACGCGAAGCTGGTATTGAGCCCGAAGACTACATCCAATTCTACGCTCTAAGATCTTGGGGTTCCATTGGCCCTACCAAAACCCTAGTCACAGAGCAGCTCTACATTCATGCAAAATGCATGATTGTCGACGACCGAGTCGCTATCATTGGATCAGCAAATATTAATGAACGATCCATGCTAGGTTCAAGGGACTCTGAAGTTGCAGCCATCGTGCGAGACACGGAGATGATGGATTCCTACATGGCAGGCGAGCCTTATAAGGTGGGGAGATTCCCGCACACACTTCGACTGCGGCTCATGCGTGAACACCTGGGAATTGATGTGGATGAATTGATGGAAGACGAATGCCAGAGTTCGCAGTGGGAACAAGATACTGATCGCTTTCATACTGATTCTTCATCACAATCGTCACCAACGACAAATCGAGCTACAGAACAAAAACTCATAGACTCGAAATATCAAATCCAGGATGATCTTATAGCAAGAGCGGAAAGACTTCACAGCTTCAATCATGATGTGGATTGGGAGCAAGAAAACAACCCCCACCTCATCAGTAACAAGAAGATCACTTCAGATCCCCGTGTGACTAATAATGCTTCGCACAAGAAAGATGTTCGAGGGGAGGGCCCAGATCATATGCTCGAAATTGCTAATGAGAGACCACAAATATCTCGAGGACGAGATTCGGCTATCAATCCCTCGGGCCACGAAGTTCTTGTATCAGACGTCGCTCCAGAAGGTAGAGGCACATCTCCGTCGCCCAGGAAAAGTTCGAAAAGAGGTCGCGACCGTAGTAACACCGCGCACACCCGAACGAGTGCTTCAAGCAGTATCCCGGAAGGCTATGCTGGCCTTCCTCCGCTACGAATTTCTCGCATGAACACAGCTGAACTTGGTCTTATTCAGCTAAGCCAGCTCCCTGCGCTGCCTGCTTCCGATGATACTGATATTGGAGGCCCCCCTCTCCAGCGCATCTTTAGTTGTGCATCCTCTCATGTCATCAACCCTCTACTTGCCGAGATGCGTCGGCCTGTTGTCACAGAAGACTGCATGCGGGATCCCCTAAATGATTCTTTCTACCTAGACACCTGGCACACCGTCGCTGAAAATAACACCAAACTCTTCCGTCAGGTATTCCGATGCATGCCAGACAACGAAGTGAAAAGTTGGAAAGAATACAAAGAATACGCCGCATTTTCTGAGCGCTTCCAACAAGCTCAAGGTGGTGGAAAGAGCGCGACGCGCAAACAGCAAGAGGCGCCCGGTAAGACTGGTCCTCCCGGCACTGGCACTTCAATGGACAAGCTTGGCAGCAGCCAAAAAGCTGAAACTCTTGGCGATAAAATTGCTGAAAAAGTCTACATGAACGACAAGGATGGAAACGCCAACATGCAAATGGGCAAAATTGAGCAATGGGCCAATGAGCAAGAGAAGAACGCGTCCGTCCCCGCCCGCGAAGCTGTGAACTATCCAACTGCCGACGCTACGGACGAGAAAGCTGCACTGAAATTAGAAGATCCCGCCGGCTCCACTCCCCCCCCCATAACTATGCCATTTCCCCCACCTCCACTCATACCTATTATTACCGCCGCCGAAGATTTCGCTGCTAATGGCTCTGTCACTCGCACCCGCACAGTGACATGCAGCGAGCCTTCCACCACGACGCAGCAGCGTACACATGCCTGTACCGTAACCCCCGGTTCCCAAAAGCGACGACGTCGCGCCACGACCAAATCTTCCACGCGCGCTTTTCATGCCAACGATGACAACGTCTTGCTTAACCGGGCAGGCGCGGAAGAGTTGCTGAAACTGGTGCAAGGTCATCTAGTTGTCTGGCCATATGATTGGCTTGAGAAGGAGGAGAAAGGAGGTGGTTGGTTGTACACTGTGGATCAAATTGCGCCTTTGGAAATATAGTGAGTACACCCCTTAATAAATACTCACTCGTCTTGGTGAATAAAGCTAATAGTATTGTAGTTCGTGATTAATATCAGTTGGAGGGGAGAGGAGAGAGCAGTCATGAAGCAGTATTAATGCACTGGATGGCGTACTATTCTGAAGCTCTGCATATAATGGCGTCTGGCTATTACGAGACTTTTATCTTCTAATAGGAATCTGGGTTTCAGCAGTTTGGCTTCGTTTGCTGTCAATATCTTGAGTGGCGGTGGGATATTATTGGATTCCACCAAGCATTTACGTATACCGTATTTCTTTGAATAAGCGTCTGAGTCGCCCGCGCTCATGCAATGAAGCGCAGTGCATATGCATTCTGTACAACTATACCTCTCTTCCTTTTTTTTAATTCTGGGTCGAAAGTTCGAGCCTCCCACCGGTTGGGGATTTATCTTTGCATAAATAAAACATTTCGCTGCAGGGAATGAAATATGGGTCTATTTTAGTCTAACGATTTGCGTCAGAATTGGAGTATTTTCGAGACGATCAGATCCTACGTAGTCCATTCAAGGTGATGTCTCCGGTATGAAAGGTACAGTACCACGTCAAAAGTGTCCGTGCCGAGGTCACGCCAAAAATAACACTTTTTGCCAAAATGCTATATAAAAGTTACATAATTAATTCTAGAGCTTAAAAAAACATCTAAAGCTACTTATAGATATATAATCTAGTAATCGCGATACTTTTTTAGTATTTAAAATCTATAGTCCTTTGTTAAAAGCCTCTAGGTTTTACCGCCTTCCTATAACGGAGCCTTGTAGTAAGAACTACGGTGGACTCGTTAATGGGCTAGGTATGTAGGTATTGCAAGTAAGTCAACAACGTAATAACAACTGGTGGAGTGGTTGCCTAACAGATTAACTCTAATTATATTCTAAGAATCACTATAAGGAAAGAACTATCTAGGTAGGGACTAAGGGTCCTTAAATACACAACCGTACTCCTAAGAAAGTTATTGCTCTATCTGCTCTATCTGCTCTGTTCGCTCTATTATAGATCTTATAAATTATATAGATTATATAGATTATATTACGTAACTCTGCTTACTATTCCTTATTATATAGTTCTATAGGTTCCATCCTAGACCGTGCTTATATTAACTAACTAGCTTCTTCTAACTCCTCTCTAAGTAGTTATAATATTGTACTTAAAGCGTCCGTAATACTATCTCCCTCCTTTTTATCTTTGTCCTTAAAGATACCTAGTATCTTTAAGTTATTTACTAGAGGTATAATATCTATCTAATTAATTTGGTTAATATTATTACTTATAATGCCTAAAGTACCTTCTTCTTCTTTAACTCTTTGTTATACGCGTATAGTCTCTTCTATACTATTACTTAGTAAAATAATGCTATTTCCGTGTTCACGTTATGCAAAAGAGGGGTTAGTTTATGTTATATTAGCGAGTCCTTTATTTTAGCAACCTTTCTCTTATTTAGAGTGTACTAGAGTAAACGTTTAATTATTCTATAATATTTGCTTAGTTTTTAACGCTAAGTGTGCGCGTTCTATAGCTCTTAATAGTCTTTAAGTTCCCTAAGTAATTTATTATAGGGTCTTATATTTAATTTACTGCTACGAAGTTTAATAATAAGTTGTCCGTTACTTTGGCAGAACTTTATTATTCGCGTAACGTTAAAAAAGAGGCTGCTAATGCTTAATAACGGGCTCTTAATTCTTGTCTTACTGCATTTACTTAACTAATTTATCTTAAGAAAGTTTATAAGAAAGTTTATTTTAAGGAGTAGAAGCTTATAGAATAAGGTCTATAGGAACTTAATAATAAAAGAACGGATTCTCTTCTAATAGAGAAGGAAATAACTCTAAGTAGTTCGGCAGTCGCTCTTCTTAGGTCCCCCTTAGGTGACTTATTCTTTAGCAATTCCTTTTTATTAATATTACCTAACCTTTTCTCTTCTAATACTCCTATACCTTTCCTATAGCGTTCTTTAAGTTCTTTAGTAGCTCCTAGGTAGTCTTATTATAGCCTATCCACTTTACTTTATACTATACTTTATCGTCTACGTCCTCGTAACTAATAATCTTTAAAACTTACTATTTGTCTTCTTTTCTTCCTCTATACATATCTGCCTTATAAATTAGCGGCTTAATATTCCCGTGTGCTGGCTCTAGTATTATAATATACTATATAGGGTAGATCTTTATCTTAGCTAGTAGGTTTAACTTAAATATAACTGGTGAAATTCTTTATGTAATTTTAAAAGGTCCTAGTCTAATATAGTCCAACTTCTTACTTAGTTGTTAACTCTTAAAATTTTTATATAGTAGCCATACTTTATCTCCCTCCTTAAGATCTAGTCCCTTAGATCTCTTAGCATCGTAGTACTTTTTTATCCTTTACTGTACCACCTTAGCTGTTTCCGTAAGGTCTATATAAAGATTTATTAAACTTTTTATTCTTTGCTTAGCTATACTACTTATCTTCTTTACTTAATATGGCGATAATAAGGTTCTTGGCTTATATCCGTAATTCGCCTTAAATAGTAACGTACCCATTCCTTCTTATAGTGTTATATTGTATGCGAACTATATAATTAGTAATAACAATACTTAATTATTCTATATATAATTAATATAATGCCTTAGATACTATTCTAGTATCTAATTTAATCTTTCTGTTTAACCGTCTGTCTGTAAATAATATACGGTAAAAGTTACTACTTAAACTCCTTACTCTGCTAAGAATACTTCCTAGAATACTGCTATCCCTTAACCCGTTAAAGTCCTACACTAAGGTCGCTTAAGTTCGCCATTGGATTTCATTGGGTGTCTTTCGCTAATCCAGATGCCTTAATTGGCCGATAATCGTTGGACGAATTTTAACGGGTTAAGGGATAAATCTTAAATCTCTATCCAATATAATTTTGCTTAGTACTCTATATCTTATAAACACTTCTTTAATATAGATTTTAGCAATATCTTCCGCTAATATTTCTTTTGTATATGCTATAAAGTATCCCCACTTTATAAGCTTATCTATTATTACTAAGATTACGTTATAATCTTATCCAGTAATAGGGTTTCTTAACTTTAGTAACTTAATAATAAAGTCCTATAATATAACTTCCTATAGTCTCTCTAGTATTTTAATAGGTTATAGCTCTCTATACGGCTTATACCTTATTAGTTTATTCCTTTAGCAATCTAGATATTTCTTTATAACTTACCTAGCTAGTCCCTAGATTTTATTAATAATATACTTCTCTTAAAGTCTTAACACTAAGCCTATAGCTCCGTTATGTCCTTAAGTTAGTTCTTTATAAAATAACTTAATAAACTTCTTTGCAATAGATCTTGGTATATATATTACTTCTTAATTTTTATACTGCTCTAAGTCTAGATCCTCTATTTATATGTCTAGGATCTTTTATATCTAATTACTTTCTAGTAATTTGTGGGTTTTCTCTTCTTATATTACCGCGATCTTTAGATAATTATACCTAATTAATCTATCTATATCTCTTTGTAACAAAGCCCCTAATGGCTTTTTATTATTTTATAGTTTAGCCTTTCTGCTTAGAGTATTTGCTTATGCGTTCTCTATACCCTTAGTATACTAAATCTTAAAATAGTATTCTGTAAGTATCTCTGCCCATTTAACTTATTTATAGTTAAGTTTTTTCGTTATTAGGAACCCTATTAGGTTCTTATAATCCGTTTTAACTATAAATAGTTTTTCTATACCTTATAAGAACGATCTCTATTCCTTTAGTACTATAACTATACTTAATAACTCCTTATTATAGATGTTATAGTTTAGTTTTAGTAGTATTATCTTTTAACTATAGTATGCCACTAGGTGCTATCTATCTTAATATTTCTATAGGAAGCACGCCCCTAGTGTATAGTCTAATGCATCCGTTTTAACTACTATCTCTAACTATGGTTAATAGATTTTAAGAACTAGCTCCTAGGTAAATAGCTGTTTAATCTTTTTAAACAGTTTCTTTTATTCCTCTCCCTATGTCCATAGTTCTTCCTTCTTTATTAATCTTATAAGTGGCTTAATGTTCTTTAACTATTAAGCTATAAACCTTTTATAGTAATTGCAGAACCCTAGGAATAACCTTAACTATATTACGTTCTCTAGTTCTTACTAATTTA
The DNA here is from genome assembly GCF_001692895.1 of Cenococcum geophilum 1.58. Lineage (NCBI taxonomy): Eukaryota > Fungi > Ascomycota > Dothideomycetes > Gloniales > Gloniaceae > Cenococcum > Cenococcum geophilum. The sequence continues at coordinate 69,391 of NW_027137644.1, forward strand.
CTATAGCCTTAATCTTCTTTAGATCTATACTAAGTTAGCCTAGTTTAATAATAAATCTAATAAAATCGGTCTTCTTAGTAAAAAACTTGCATTTCTTAATTGCTACTAGTATCTATTTTTTTTATAGTTTTTTTAGGACCCATTTAACGTGTTCTCCATATTCTTCCTTACTTATTAAGTAGATAATAATGTCGTTAAGGTATACTATAATAAATTTATCTAAATATTCTCTTAATATATTATTAATATGCTTCTAAAACGTTACTAATACGTTTATAAGCCTAAATTGTATAACTAATGGTTTATACAATCCTTCCTTTGACCTAAAGGCTGCCTTTTATTTATCGCCTTCCTTAATTCTAATCTAATAGTACGCCTACCTTAGATCTATCTTTATAAAGATTTGCGCATTACTAATCCTATTTTAAATTTCGCTAATTAAGGGTAAAGGATACCTATCCTTTCTAGTAATGCTGTTTAACTGTCTATAGTTAATATATAGTCTAAGTTTTCTATTCTTCTTTGGTATAAATAGTATTAGATATCCCGCTAATAACTACAATAGTCTAATGTATCCCTTTTAAAGATTTTCCTGGACAAACTCCTTAAGTGCTTATAACTCTTTTTCTGTTAACTTATAAGTTGGGTAGAACTTTAGACTTATTTCTAGTTCTAATTCTATCTTATAGTCCTATACTATATAATTTAATAACTTTTCGCTTTCTAGTGACTATAGCTTTTTACTATACTTATGGTATCTTTTTGGTATATAGCTTAATCCTTAATTAGTCTCCTCGTATATTACTCCGACTTAGTACTATACTGTTACGGCACCCGTAACGGATCTGGTCAGGGGCTCGCTTAGGACTTGGCGCACACATATAGACGTCCTCCCCTCCACCTTCTGCTCCTCAGCTTGATATCCTCGTCGTAGGACAATCCAATTGTACAGGTTGCATGCGTGTTATGCCGTGCTCGTGCCTCGATTGACTGAGTTCGTGACAATACTAACTTAGTTTATTATCGCATCTTACGTCATTATATATCTTTAATATTAACCTAACCTATAACCCAATTAATCTTTAGATTATATTCCTATAACTAAGGCATTCCTAATACTGCCTTATTATTCCCTAATAGTAATATATTAAAAGACATCTTAATCTGTCTTTCTTTAATAGTTATCTAAACTAGTCCTATTTTAAGATTAATAATGCCTCCTCTATAGGCTATCGGATCTCCTAAAATTATTACTAATAGGTAAGGGTACTCTTTCTGCCTATGTAGTAGCCCCATTCTTTTAACTGCTGCTAGTAAGATGTAGTTCCTTATTGCCCCACTATCTACTAATGCTTTAAACTGTTAATCTTGCCATTTAATTCTTAGGTTTAGGTGTTATCCTTAAATTCCTTTAAGGGTCTAAGGCTCTACTACTGGCTCCCTCTAGTCCTATAGGCCTCTACTTTTCCTAACTATTAGCTACTTAATCCTATTATACTTAGCTTATTCTTTAGCCAATGCCTAGTTCGCTTTTTATCTTTAATATACTATAGATAGGTATTCTCTAGACATTTCTATTATTATTATCTATCTAAGCATTCTTCCGTGAGGAATTTTCCTAGTTAAAGTATTAAATTTCCTTCCTTTTAGACTTCTGCTGGATGCCATCCGTATATATACTTAGCATTCCTATACTATTATTTATCTATTATCCAGTATATCCTTATAGGGTATTTCCGATTCTTTTCCTTTAGATTCTTATGCATCTTATATATATTGTCTACGTATATAATCCATAATAGCGTATAGTGTACTAGGTGCTTTAGGTTAACTCTTAGCTTATCTTTATCCTTAAGTTTAAACCTTTATCGCACTAATCTAAACATTACGACTTTATTTATAGGTACTAAGGCGCGTCTCTTACTTCTTTAATTCTCTAATTATTTCTCTAAATCCTTTAATATTATAATTAAGGCTCCCTTAATATAATTTATTGGTTTTTCCGTAATTAGGTAGTTTTAAATAACTTTTTTGTCTAACTATATGTAGAAATCTTCCTACTTATTATTATGCCGTTGCCTATACTACCTTTGGTATAGCTGCTGGAGTGTATACAGTCTATTTATAAGGAAGTATCTTCTTATTACTGCGTTATAATAGCCCTTTATGTGTTATTCTTTGAACCTAGTAGGAATCTCTAGATCCTCTTTACTTTCCAGTTTGGTAAGCTATTTAGCTCTTAGTATGCCTGCTCTTAGTCTATTGGTGATCCTTTATACGGGTGCTTTGTCCTTTATACGTCCTAACGTGCTAGATCTCTTGTCTAGTTTCTGTTCTTACTATAAGGTAATTCTCGCCCTAAACTCCTCTATGGTTTCTTTCTTTTCGCGTCTTATAAGTAGATCCTTAAAGTCTTTTTACTTCTTAATCTTGGTATTAAACTTTTAATCTTTAGTCTAAACGTCTTGTTTAACTAGTAAGCCCTTTAAGTCTATATATCTGTCTCCTAGTCTAACTACTATTTATATTATAGATTCTCTAATCTATAAAGAAGCTCCTTACCTCTTACTTCTGGGTTTCCTAATTTATTCTCCAAATTCTTAATCCCTTAGATTTTTTTAATCCTAAGCTTACTTCTAGTTTAAGCTTAGCTCCAGCCTTAGTCTAACTAGGCTTTACTAGTGTCCTTATCCCGTCTTAAGAGTTCTAGATCTCACTTATCTTATCTTAAAAGTCTTGTGCTATTAGGAATACTTATCCCGAGCTTATTTATATATCCTTAAACTAAGCTGCTGCTCTGCTCTATCGGTTATTGTCCGTTATAGGTCTCTAAGCATACCTTATTTTATCTTAAGAATCTTAGTTATCTCTTATCTTGTCTTAAGAATCTTAAGCCTTTAGCCTTTTGCCTTTATTAAGTGGTAAGCTAGCACTAGTAGTCGTCTACTTGCTTAATTATCTCTAGATATTACTCCTTCCGTCTTATAAAGCGATGGATACCGTATCTAATAGTGTTATAATACCCGTTACTAAACCTTACTTTATGGCGGTCTTAGTCTCTGCTTTTATTACATTATTAAGGTTCGGATACCCCCAGTTAGTTCCTTTACTATCCTTATCGCTGTTAATTAATAAGTACTCTAACTCTATTATTATTGTTACTAATCTTTATCTATATATTACTGTAATATCTTAATCTAGCTTATAGAGTCGATCTTATTCTTTATCTAACTCTTTAGTTTCTTTAAGTCCTCTTAACTCTGGCTCTTATAGCTAATAGCTTATACCATACTTGGTATCTTTATAAATTTAGTATACGTTATTATAATAAAACGCAAAACTTCTAATTAAATATTCTTTTGTTCCTTATAGCGCACTATTATCCCTTTATATATATATATCACATACTGCTAGTCTAGTTCCCTTTATTATGTAATAATTCTAACCACTTCTACAGTTTCTGGCAAAATAACCCTATTTTCTGTAATTTATATAAGCTCCTTCTTTAAACCATTACTTTTGTTATAGAGTCCGCTTAAACGTCTTCTATTACTAAGATCCTTGGTTTAGCCTATACTTCTTAGTCCTATAATTACTTAATCCTTAACCTCTAGGTTTTTATAGTTTCTTACTCCATCTCTTATAGGTTTCTTTAGTACCACTTAGGTCTATTAGCTCTACGCCATACTATAGTTTCTAATTTAGCTTTAGTTATTACGTGCTCTACGTCTTATATAACTATAGAACTCTATCCTAGCCTTTCTTAGCCTATTCCCTTTAGAAGATCCTATTATTAATCTTTATCGCCTAATCTATTAATTCCCTTAGGGTGTCTATATCTTCCATTAGAATAATTACGTCCTAGACTTTAGCCTTAAGTCCCTATTTATACTATGCCATAAGCGCCTTATTGTTCCACTTAAGTTATATAGCTAGCGTTTAAAATTATGTTATATACTTAATTGCTAAAGTTTATTATATTAGGTCCTAAAGCTTTTTTTCCGCTATAGTTGTCGCTTCTAGGTCCCTAAATATTTATATAAGTCGCTCTATAAATCCGTTCCAGCTTAAAAACATAAACTATACTTCTTAGTTTATTATTATTATTCCATTTACTTATATCTCTATAAGGTAAGGCTTAAACTACTTAAGTGCTCTTCCTAATAAAAACAATCCTGCATATACTACTTAATCTATAGTTATTACTAGCTTTACTCCCTCTTACGCAACCTTAAAGTATATTTACGTAAGGAATCCTTTAAGCTTTAATCTCTCTCCTAAAAATCTTTTAATTAATAGTAACTTAACCTTTACTGCTCCTATCCCATTAATCCTATTTTTAAGTGCTATATTATCTCCCGTTAACTAATTAACTATTGCTTATAACTGTCCTACTATTACAGGTTGTTGTAAGTTAGTGTCTGCTATACTAGTGTTATTACTTAATCCTAACGTAGTTACCGCCGTTAATGGCGTTGTGGTGGCTGCTTTTAGTGGCATATTGTTTAACTTATTAAAACTATAACTATGGTAGTGATTGTGTAACGGAGCCTTATAGTAAGAACTATGGTAAACTTATTAATAGGCTAGGTATATAGGTATTATAAGTAAGTTAACAACGTAATAATAACTGGTGGAGTGGTTGCCTAATAGATTAACTCCAATTGTATTCTAAGAATTACTATAAGTGTTATGGGACACCCCCGTAACACCTTACACACGTCCACCTGTTTCTACCGACTTAGCAATTAGAGACTAACCGCGAAATAGCAATCTAACGGCAATCTAATGGCAATCTAACGGCAATCTACGGCATTCTGCTATATTCTGCCAAGTTCCACTAAATTCTGCTAAGTTCTGCCAGGACTATGACCTAAACCCTATTCTACCTATATACGTATTAATTAAGTAACTAAGTTAACGATATATGCCCTTCCTTTTTATTTTCCTACCTTCTTTCCTTACGCAACGTCTTAACTTTATTACGCAGTTCATATATATAGCTTAATAATACCTACTTCGCTATATATTATTACCGCTTGTGCTTACTCCGTAACACTATGTTGTGTTAAAAACTTATACTACCCTTTAAAAATGCAGAACGACCCTAAAGCCCCCGCAACGGCCGACGCTATTATAGCTGCACTCTAAGAACAATTAGCAGGTATATAGAAGTCCTTTACGGACGCCCTTGCACAGTACTAAGCCACTTTAACTTAATAGTAAGCCGAATAAGAAGCACGATAATAATAATTAATTGAAGCACTTTAAGAAGAAGTCCGTATTCTTAAAATGCCTATATTAAGGCTTTAAGACCGAACGCTATCTCTGGAGATAAACACGCGGAACGTAAGCCCCGAATTAGTAGTAGTTACTTACCCCATAGAACCGACTACTGCACTAAAACGATCCGAGAAACTACTAGACCCCCTAGTATTTACTAGTAAACGATAAGAGCTTTAGTTATTTTTAAGCCGGCTTAAGAATAAGCTAACTGGTAATACTAACTGCTACCTAACCGAAGCTAACCGACTCTATTACGCCCTAAGTTAACTAGGAGGAGACGCAGCTAACCTTATTAAATCTCTCTAACCAAACTTAGTATAAAGCCTAGTTATACTTCTTAAAGCTATATACAGTAACCTAAACTGCTAAGCCACCGCTTAAAAAAAGATAAACCAAATAACTTAAGAAAAGAAAAGTTTTCTAGTATACTTCTCCGAATTTAACCACTACGTAAAGGAAATAGGCTGGAATAACTCCGTACTAATTAACAGCCTCATTAAGTCCTTAAGCCCTAAACTAAAAACCTCCCTAATAGGCGTAGACCTCCCGGAAACTCTTAACGCCTATATAAACGTTATTAATAAACGGTATAATAATATACTACGCCTTATACTAAAGCCTATTTATCGGTATAATATAATAACCCTATAAATATTTACTAAGTTATCGTCTTAACCTAAGCACCCTAACGCTATAGATATTAACACTAGGACCCTAGGATACGCCCTATTAGGGTCCTTTAAATAAGAATAACGCATTAAGCTAGGCCTCTGCTTTAAATATAGAAGTAGCTCCTACCTCTTAAACTACTGCTCCGTCCCTATGCCCTGAAATAATTTACAAACGGCTAGCACTAGTAGCCGTTCACTATATTAATCTTCCGGTTACCGTCCCCAATCTTTATCTGGTTCCACCCCTATATCTAGTAAGCACTATTTACAAGGACGAAGCTACAGCTGACGTCCCATAAGAACCCTACCCCGATCGCCTCTAAAAGGAAGGTCTTAGAGCTAAGTTGCTCTTTAGGACGGCTCTACTATAGAATCTCGTTAAATATATTTAACGTTACAAACTCCGACTCTTAGGACTATAGCATAACTATTAACTATTATCTTTAGCAGAATGGTTAATAGGCTAATGCTTAAATTTTAATTAACATAGAAGCTAGCGGTATAGGATTTATTAATAAGATCTTTATATAAGATAATGGTTTTACCCTAACCCCCCTTAACCGGTATATTAACGTATTTGGATTTAATAGTAAACGCACTATCTTAGGCTGTATTACCTACGTAGTAACCCTAAGACTCTAATACCTAAACTATAAAGAACTGATTAAGCTTTTCGTTACCACCCTAGGTTACTTAGTAATCCTTAGATAACCCTAGATAAAGCTATATAAGGTAACTATTAATTAGGACAATCTTAAGCTTCTATTTACCGCCTCCCGTTATAAGCAAAAGTGCTTTATAACTCGCTGCTTAGACCTAAAACTAAAATCTAAAGAATCTACTAGATTTTACCAACGTAAGATTTCTACCGAATTTCACTAATATAAGAATTCCACTAATACCTACTAAGGATCCGAAAATTCCACTAAGCTCTATAAGTTATTACTAAGCACTATACCGCCCTAAACTAAATAGAAACTTAAGCTTAGCATATAAAACTACTAGAAGGACTAGTATCCTATAATAAAAAGAATACTTAAAGAACCCAAACCCAAATCTAATACTAACTCTGTACCTAATACTAAACCTAAACCCAAATAAGAAACTACGGACGAGCCGAATAAGCTCAGTACCCTAGATATCTATATAATTAGAGCTACTCCGTTAGCGTAACTTACTAAGAAACCTAAATATATAATCTTCGCTGTCACTATAGCTGATATTAAGAAGGCCTTAGCACTGAAGAAGTATATTAACCCTGCTATAAAGGTACTAGTAGAGTACTATAACCGCCTAGAGGTATTCTTACGGAAGGAAGCCGATAAGCTACCGGAACACCGATCGTACGACTATAAGATTATACTTAAAGAAGGAAAGCAGCCTAGATTTAGACCCTTATACGGGATGTCCTAAAACGAACTCTAAGTATTATAAAAGTATTTAGATAAGAACCTAAGTAAAGGATTTATTAGAGCAAGCTTATCGCCTATAGCCGCACTAGTGATCTTCGTTAAGAAACCCGGCGGCAGTCTGCGCTTCTATGTAGACTACTAAGCTCTTAACGCCGTTACTATTAAGAACTGATATCTGATCCCGTTAATATAGGAGACACTAAACCGACTAAGTAAGGCTCGTTACTATACAAAGCTCGATATTATCTCTGCATTTAACCGTCTCTATATTATAAAAGGGAACAAATAGCTTACTACATTTTGTACCCAATATAGACTATTTAAGTACTTAGTAACACCCTTTAGCCTCACAAACGCCCCAAGCTCGTTTTAACATTATATAAATAACACCCTACGCCCCTACCTAGACATCTTCTATACTGCTTATATCAACGACATCTTAATATATAGTAATAACCTAACCAAATATCGGAAATACGTTAACCTTATTTTACAAGCCCTGCACGGAGCTAGTCTATAATTAGATATAGATAAATGCGAGTTCTATAAAACGGAAGTCCTATACCTTAGACTTATTATTTCTATAAACGGTATATAAATAGACCCAAAAAAAGTTAAAGTAATTATAAACTAGTAAGAACCCAAGAACGTTAAGGACGTAAGAGCCTTTATAGAATTTGCTAATTTCTATTAACGGTTTATTAATAACTTCTCCACCCTAGTTTTACCCCTTATAGCTCTAACCTAAAAGGATAAAGTCTTTATCTTTAATAAGGAATGCAAAAAGGCCTTTACCTATCTAAAGGTTATATTTACTACTGCGCCTATACTTTAACACTTTAACCTAAACCAAATAAGTGTTATAGAAGCCGATTTATCTAACTACGTCACCAAAGGCATCCTGTCTCAGTATAACGAGGATAGAGTATTACACCCTATAGTATACTTTTTAAAATAACTAAGCCCAGCCGAATATAGCTACGAGATCTACGATAAGGAATTATTAGCTATTATTAGGTATTTTAAATAATAGCGACCCGAACTAGAAGGCGCTAAATTTCTAATTAAGGTCCTTAGCGACTATAAGAACCTATAGTACTTCACAACCACAAAATAGCTAAGTTATCGTTAGGCCCGCTAGTTAGAATATCTATCTTATTTCCAATTCTTAATTACATACCGCCTAGGCGTCTAAGGTTAGAAGCCTAATACCCTAACCTAACGCTCGCAAGACGCGCCAGCCCTAAAAAAAGCGCGCTCTTACTAAAATCAGACCCTACTTCACCCTAAACTATTTAACCCTCCCACTAAAGATCTTATAGTATACGTCCTTAAAATAACTAATCAATTAATTAAATAGATTATAGTTAACGAATACCCAAATAACGAGTTTATTTAAGAGACGCTTAAGCTAATATAAGATAGCATCAGACGCTCTAAAAAGATTTCTCTAAGTAAATACAAAGCCTATAGAAATCGCTTATATTACTAAAACCGTCTAGTTATCCCTAATTACAATAAGCTTAAGCTTAAACTTTTTAAACACATACACAATCTACCTGTCGCCAGCTACCCGGGCTAAGAAAAGACCCTAGAACTACTCCAACGGGAGTATTATTAGCCGAATATATATAATATAACATAAAGGTACGTCTCTAGCTGCTATACCTACCAACAAGCTAAAGCCTCGCATAAGACATATAACGGTCTTTTAAAGCCACTACCCATTCTAAACCGAAGATAAAAGGATATCTTAATTAACTTTATTATTAACCTTCCTAAGAGTAAAGGCTACACGAATATTATGGTAGTTATAGACCGACTATCTAAAATAAGACACTTAATCGCCTACCCCAATATATTAACGCCTACCGTCGCCTAACTATTCCTAAATCACGTATAGAAACTCCATAGACTCCCTAAAACGATTATCTCTAATAGAGGTAGCTAGTTTATCTCGGCATTCTGGAAAAAACTAACTACTTAACTCCACATTAAAGCACTATTATCTACCGCGTATTACTTAGAAACGAATAGCCAAATAAAACGCGTAAATGCTATAATAGAATAGTATATTCGGATATATATATCGTATTTACAAAATAACTGGATTAACTGGCTTATATTCGCCGAGTTTACTACAAATAATTCCGTCTCGGAAACTACAAAAGTCTCCCCGTTCCTAGCCAATTACAGCCAGTACCCACAAATAGGTTTTAAACCCTTTAGTAATATTCCTTACCCTACTTATTACGCCTTATAAGTCGCAGAAGCAAATAAATTTATAAAGAAGATAGAGGAACTACAACAGTTCCTTACTAATGAGATAATATAGGCTTAATCTGTCTATAAAGCCGCAGCGAATAAAAAACGAACCCTAGCACCGGCCTACTAAATTAGCAATTTTGTCTAGCTAGACACAAGAAATCTAAACACGAAACGACCTACTAAGAAACTTAATTGGAAGAACGCTGGCCCTTATAAGGTTAAAAAGGTTATTTCTTTTTATGCCTACTAACTAAAGCTCCCTAATACGGTTAAAATCCACCCCGTATTCTATATGTCAGTCCTCCACCCTACTGCCCCCATATTAGATGCCCTGCCTAAATAAATATAAGACCCTCCTCTACCAGTTGAAGTAGATGGTGAGAATAAGTACTTTATTAAAAGAATTAATAATATTAAGTATAATAAATGGAAACGCTAATATATATATCTTATAAAATGGAGAGGCTTTACTAAGTCCTTATAAGAACCCGTTAACTCTATAGGACTTATATAAGCCGCAGAAGACTTTTATAAACTCCACCCAGAACTACTATAGCCCCATCTCGCAGAAGCTTAAGTTTAAAGGGGGGGTACTATTACGGGACACCCCCGTAATACCTTACACACGTCTACCTGTTTCCACTAACTTAGTAATTAAAGACTAACCGCGAAATAGTAATCTAATGGCAATCTGATGGCAATCTAACGGCAATCTATGGCATTTTGCTATATTCTGCCAAGTTCCACCAAATTCTACTAAGTTCTGCCAGGACTATAACCTAAACCCTATTCTACCTATATACGTATTAACTAAGCAACCAAGTTAACGATATATGCCCTTCCTTCCCGTTTTCCTACCTTCTTTCCTTACGCAACGTCTTGACTTTATTACGTAGTTTATATACATAGCTTAATAATACCTACTTCGCTATATATTATCACCGCTTGTGCTTACTCCGTAATAATAAGGAAAGAACTATCTAGGTAGGGACTAAGGGTCCTTAAATACACAATTGTACTCCTAAGAAAGTCGTTACTCTATCTACTCTGTCTGCTCTGTTTACTTTATTATAAATCTTATAGATTATATAGATTATATAGATTATATTACGTAACTCTGCTTACTATTCCTCGTTATATAGTTCTACGGGTTTTATTCTAGACCGTGCTTATATTAACTAACTAGCTTCTTCTAACTCCTCTCTAAGTAGTTATAATATTATACTTAAAGCGTCCGTAACACTTCCTATTAAAACTTACTATACTTAGTTGTATAATTACAGCACCTATTGTACTAAACGCGTGCTTACGCGTTCGGTACACTAGGTACGCGTTTACGCGTTCAGTGTATTAACCACTCGCTTACGCGTCTGGTGCACTTATAAAGCACTAGCTAATTAGGGGGAGGTGCATCAGTATATAGACCACGTAGTCTGCTTCATATAATCGACAGTCACCATCTAAACAAGCATACGATACTATATGTATTTCGTGCCCGTGGATACAACTCACTCGTGCTATTAAGTTAGTACGAACACTGATTAGTAAGCGCGCACAGATCAGCAATTACTTAATACCTCCCCCTAAGCAATATACACGACAGCGACTACCCGTTTAGACTCCTAGTACGACCTACTAGAAGGTTGGAAGTCGGGGATTACGGACTTATCTCTAACTCTGTATACTTATTTAAGTCTTAGTACGGTTTACCAGAAGTTATAGACGCGAATACAGACCTATACGGAACCCCTACCCTTAACCTCTTTGAACCTTAAACCCCTATTCCTACTATACCCTCTTTTAACACCTTTAACGTCTTTTTAGACCCCTTATGAAGACCCCTTACCCTTCTACAAACTGTTACGGACCCGTTAATTACCTTTATAGACCGTTACGGAGACCTCTTACCCTTCTACAAACTACCACGGACCCGCTAACCGCCTTTACGGACCCTATAAGACCTCTACCACCCGCCACGTATTATATAGTATGGTAGATATCAGCAAGCAAGTTAGCGAAGGTTAAAAGAAGTAAAGATAAGGCGTTGACGTTACGTCTATAAACAACGTTAACAACTACATTAGCTTTAAAATCCTTAAATATAGACACTTTAAGCTTATAAATAACGACCTGTGGGAGTAATATAAGAAAGACTTTGCGGACTTTACGGAAGCTATTTTTAAGGCTTGCAACCCTACTACCATCCGTAACCTACGAACCCTTTTACGTTACTAAGGCGTATAGGTTAAAAGGGATAAACAAGTTACTGTTGCACAGTCTCTATATAATACACTACATAAGGAGGACTAAACGGAATGGACTAAAGAGTAAATCTTAGATTACATTAAAACCAGCAACCTCTTTGCCTCCTTTAAACTTAACAGAATCTTTAGCCTTATAGCTAACCTATTTAACTAAATTCGTTCCACAAACCTAAGTAGTATTAGAATTAATCTTACTAGCTAAAGTATACCTAATACTTAAGTTACGGACTATAATACCCCTATAACCCAAATTACGGACCGTAATACCCCTGTAAACTAAAATACGGACCAAATTACCCCTGTTGTTTAAGTCACAGATCTGCAAGCCATATATCCATAAGCTATAGATCTGCAACCCACCTAAGTAAAGACTTACAGTAAGGAGCTAGCTAACCTAGCTAAGCTCTATACCGACAAATCCAAGTACAGCGGTAAAAACGATAACTTTAACTTTAAACTCACTATCTTTACGGACCTCTATTGGAAGGCTGATATTCCTAAATAGGAATTTAGCTAAGCCTACTCTACTATGCTGCGCGGCCTAGCACTTAACTACTACTACACTAACCTTAAGAGCAACCCCCTTGGTGTTCCCTTTAATAAGCTATATAAAGCTACGCACAATTACTTTAAAGGACCGGAATATAAGCGTAATATTCTTACCCAATAGAATACAACCAAGCTACGGACCGTAATTAACAAGAATACTAAAAAATCGACTATAGAGTGCCTATAAATTCTCATTAAAAACCTTCGGTACCTATAGCACGGCCTTAACACTAAGCTTTAAATAGACGACTTCCTATATAATAAACTTATTACAGCCTACTAGGAAGTAAAGCCCTGTAAGTACGCCTACTATAAGCCTACAGATACCTTAGCTAGCCTCATTAATAACCTACGCTCCTCTATTATAATGTATAAAGTCTTAAACCCACTAGGCAGCACTTAAGCCTTTGTTGCGGATATTTAATATCCGCAAACAGACTTAGACGTCTACTTTACGGACCGCCGCTACCGCCAATAGCACCTGTACCGACTAAGTCCCACCTATAACCCCCGTAGCAACCCTTATACGAAAATATACCCCCGCAGATAAACCAGCTAGAAGTGCTTTGTGTGCGGTAAGGAAGGATATTGGTCTATAAGGCATACCCGGGAAGAACGTAACAAGTCTAAGAAGAGATTTAATAGCCGTATTAACCAGTTTATTTTGGAATATAAAGGAAAGGAAGCAGAAGAGCCCCCTAATAAGTTAATAAAAGCCCTTATAATTAACTTTAACTTAGACGCTTAGGAATAAGAGACCTTAGAGACATTCCTAACTACTTTTAGACCTTTTACGGATAGCTAAGCCTTTAATATTACGATTATATTAGCCGACCGTTCCTTTATACATTTAGTTGCGCCCAAAAACTATTCCGTAAGTACCCCTGTTATAAACGTTATAGATTACAAGCAGGACCTATTTGCATATATTACTACGGAACGCTATACCCCCAAAGAATTCTACGGCGTTATAATCAATATAGGTACCTCTAAGAAGTCTACTATAGGTTATAGACAATACCTTGTATATAGGACCACCGTAAATAACAATACGGATATTAATACTACGTAAACTATCGGGAATGAGGCAAGCGGTCGTCACGTGTCGTCACGTGTCGCCGCGGCACTAGCGTGGCGAGGAGCCTTAAGCTCTTCGCCCTCCCTCATTCCAATCAACAAGCTTTATCAACCAACATCACTGTAACCCTACTCGAGTAGTCGTTATTGGTGAGTCACCCTGTGTGACCAACATAAACTGGGGCCGTAAACGTCCAATTTGGCATTAGCTTAACTACATTAATTGGATTAGTTATAGTTAAGACCCCAATTAGCCTAGTTAACTTCCATATAGTAAAAGCAGATACCCCTTTCTTACTTTGCCTTATGGACATAGACAGGTTATAGGTTTACTATAATAATATTATGGACACCTTAATCGGCCCCGCAACTGCCCTAGGAAGTAAGTATATTACCCTACCAATTACACGATAATTTGGACACCCGTTCCTTATATGGGGAGAGACTTTATAAACCTATATTTAGGAATCTTTTGACTATAACCTGTACTACCTTACTAGTACGGAGATCTACCGTCTGCACCGCCGTTTTGGCTACCTGTTAGCCGAAAAGCTATATAGAGTCCTTAAACGCTCTGGATACGACGACGTTAATAGGAAGGCAGTTAATTACCTAACTAAATACTGCTCCTTTTGCTAGAAATACGGACGTTCCCTAGGCCGATTTAAGTTCACCCTTTATAAGGACCTTAACTTTAACTATTTAGTGTATATAGACATTATGTATATTAACGGCAGCCTAGTATTATATATAATTAATAAGGTAACCCACTACTAAGCCACCCGTTGGTTATAAAATATATCCGTAAAGTATACTTAGGATATTTTATGGACCTGCTGGATTAACACGTACGTTGGACCTCCTAAGTATATTACCCACAACGCTAGTAGGAACTTTATTAGTAAGGAATTCTAGCAGTATACTACGGCCATGGCTATATTAATAAAAGCTGTTCTAGTTAAGGCGTATTAGTCCATCGGGCTTATTAAGTAGGCTTACCTAGCTCTATGGAGAGCTTATTAGATTATTATGGACGAGTATAAGGATATCTAAAAGGAACTAGCTTTACAGATGGCTGTAAAAGCCGTTAATAATACCGCTGGCCCTGACGGACTAGTACCCACCCTCTTAGTTTATAGAGCTTACCCAAGGATAAGCAACCTAGGCCCCCCTACCCTATCTATTACGGAATAAGTAGCTGTAATATAGAAGGCAATGACTAAAATAGTCAAGCTATGGGCTAAGTAAGCTATTAATAACGCCCTATACTACCGTAATGGACCTAACACAACCCTAGTATACGACCTCCCGCTTAACTTTGAAGTCCTTATATGGCGTAAAAGCGGCAGTTGGAATAGACCTTATCGTCTACTGGCCGTAGAAAACGAGACGTGCTGCGTATAGCTTCTTAGTAGGCCAACTAGCTTTAGAAGCACGTCTGTAAAACCCTACTTTCGGCCCGAAAATACTTATGACGTTAAACTAGATAAACTAGAAACACCCGTTAAACTAAACAAACTGGAAGCACCCGCCAAATTAGATAAACTAGAAGCACCTTTACCTACCTTAGAAGTCCCCTAGAAACCCACTAAACCTACTAAACCTACCGTAAAGTGTGGTTAAGAACGCCCCCGAAAGCACCCTATAACCAAGAACACCGTAATAGAAAATTACCTAACCTCCGTAGGAATATCCGCAAGGCAATCTCCGCCTGCGGATATATTAGTTCTAGTATAGGAAACCCCGTTTACGGACTTATAACGTAAAGAGATTAACGGACTACTTAAAAAGGGTATCTTTGCAGTTATAATAGAGAAAGACGTCCCGCAAGGCGTCTGTATATTTAACTTACGCTTTATTAACGAGATTAAGCACCCTAGTACTAATAAAGCCTTTAAGAAATTAAGGCTTATTGTACAAGCTTATAATAACAAGGGAAAGGACTTAGTTCTTACGCAATCGCCTATAATTTAACGAGTTAGCTAATAAATTATACTTGCACTTGTGCCGGGACTACAGTAAACTAAACCCGTAGCCCTATACTTACGGGATATCTTATAAGCCTACGTACAGTCTAATACTTACCTAAGTAGGGATATCTTTATACGACTACCCTATGAGCTTAACCTATAACTAGGAACAATTTTATGGGTTATAAAACCTCTTTACGGAGTACTAGAAGCTGGGAACTACTGGTTTAAGACGTACTACCAGCATTACGTTAGTAAGCTTAAAATGGAACAGTTAACCTACGACCCCTGCCTCCTATACAGCCTATTAAACGGCCTTAGTATTGTTAGACTTTAAATAAATGATACCCTATTCCTAGCAGACTAGACCTTTACGGACGCTAAAGAAACTAAACTATAAAAGGCCAAGTTCTTAGTAAAGCCGCGAGAGTAGTTAACTAAGTAGAATCCGATTAAGTTTAATGGAGGCCTAATTACATAAAAGGGCAACTTAATTAAGCTAACTTAGGAACGCTAAGCTTAAAACCTAAAGCTTATTATAGTAAAGCCTACGGACCTTACTAGTTCCCGCGGAGAGACCTATAAGACCGTAAATATAAAGGACTAATACGCTGCATAGTGTGCAAGAGGCGCCTATATTGCTATAGTCTGCTAACCCGAATCTGCCTATGACTTATCCTTTACGGCCCAGGCAGTAGATCTACAAGAAGAAAATATTAAGTAGCTTAATAAGCGCATTCAGTGGCAAATTAACAATGCAGTAAGGGGACTTACTTTTGTACCACTAGACCTGAATTCCCTTAGCCTACTAGTATTTATAGACGCCTCCTTTGCTAATAATAAAGACCTATTATTATAAATTGGCTTTATAATTGTACTTACGGACCGTAATTAGGACGTAAATATACTATACTAGTCTTTAATTAAGTATAAATGAGTAACCCGTAGTGTACTAGCTTCTAAACTATATGCACTAGCTTATGGATTTAATATAGCAGCTGCAATTAAATTAATAGTCTAGAAGATTCTATAACTGGAGTAGTTACCCCTAGTTTTATGCACTAATTTAAAGTCCCTTTATAACTGCCTAGTTAAATTAGGTATGATATAAGAGAAGAGGCTTATGGTTGACCTAATGTGCTTATATTAGGCCTATAAACGACGTAAAATTACAGAGGTTAAATGGATCAGTAGTGGAGATAACTTAGTGGACGCTATAACTAAGGCAAAGCCGTGTTAAGCCCTTAAAACCCTAATTAACACGAATAAGCTTAACCTAAAAGTCATAGAATGGGTAGAACGGGACT
Source organism: Cenococcum geophilum 1.58 (assembly GCF_001692895.1). NCBI lineage: Eukaryota > Fungi > Ascomycota > Dothideomycetes > Gloniales > Gloniaceae > Cenococcum > Cenococcum geophilum. Next base: position 86,195 of record NW_027137644.1, read on the forward strand.
AACGGAGCACCTACGGTATATCTACGGCCCGTTGGAAGGCTGTACGGCTCGTTATACGGTACAGGTGGAAAACGGTAAAAAGCTATGGTGGAACTTGATGGACTTACATAACCTGCCAAATTTTGTAGGGTGGTTGAATTAACCAATTACGATTTTCTATCCCCAGGATGGAAAATCGCCATTAGTTCGCTTAGCACTAGCGCCTTAGCGGCCCTCAAAATCTGACTTATGGCTCGTCTACTGCCCGTTAAAAGGCCGTACGGTTCATTTTACGGACTGTAAGCAGAACTTACGGCTAGCTTAGGGCACCGTTTGGAAGGCAGCCTAGACGGCACCTTAGGGAGATTTCCTATATATTTTCCTTTGTGTTCTATAGTTTTATTAAAGTAATTATGGAGGCTGTACACAGGTGGTTTTATTTTTTAAGTACTGCCAGTGTATAATTATAGCACCTGTTATACTAAACGCGTGCTTACGCGTTCGGTACACTAGGTACGCGTTTACGCGTTTAGTACACTAACTACTCGCTTACGCGTCTGGTGCACTTATAAAGCACTAGCTAATTAGGGGGAGGTGCATTAGTATATAGACTACGTAGTCTGCTTTATATAATTGACAGTTACCATCTAAACAAGCATACGATACTACATGTATTTCGTGCCCGTGGATACGACTCACTCGTGCTATTAAGTTAGTACGAACATTAGTATATATTTTCTATTACTAGATATTAAAAATATTTCTTAAAAATCTAATATCTTATAGAAATTTGCTTTTACTAAAACTCTCTCTACTTTAATTTTTATTTAAAAAGTATAAAAAATTGTTATAAGGTTATAGACTTAAAAAAGAGTAAAAAAATGCAATTTCCTATACAAATTTGAAAAATTAAGGGTTTAAAGGGTTATAATAAACTTTTATACTTTTAAAATAAAAATTTAAATAAAAAAAGTTATAGTAAAAGTGAATAACGTATTTAATGGGGTTATGAAGGTGACCCTAGTTACAGTGGGGTGTTATAAGTGTCTGTGCCTAGGCTATACCAAATATAACACGCCCTACTAAATTACTATGTAATAACCACAAAGTCAATTCTAGAGCTTTAAAATATTTATGAGGCTTATTACCATATAGAATCTAGCTATCGCGACTTTTTTTTAGAGTCTAAAATCTTATATACTACCTATTGGCGTCCTTAATAGCTATACACCTCTTATATATACTCGCGATTAACGACTTAAAGAAACTAGGTGCAATCTTGCTCTAACAAATTGCTAAAGCTCTAGATAGCTCCTTAATAACCTCTTCCTTTAACCTATGCATTTGAGCGATATATAGAAACCTTTTGTGGAGCCTTTCTTTAAGTTATACCTAAGCGTGCTTAATTGGGTTTAAATCGGGTGAGTAGGGGGGCCAATTAATTACCTCTATAACGTTTTCCTTAAACTATTTGGCCACAATCTTTACTTTATATATTGGGGCATTATCTTGCATAAATTAGAGGCCTGGCTTGTAGGTTCGGGGTATCTAATCCTCTAAAATTTTAATGTATAACTTAGTAGAATACCCCCCCCCGTCAGGAAAACGGGAGGTGGCGTACGAAATTTGGTTTCGCTAAAAGTGATTTTGGGGCCCAGGGCCAGCTTTCCGCCATATTAGCTGACCCCCCAGAGCTATACGCCAGCTTTCTGCCATATTAGCTAACCCCCCAGAGCTATACGCTAGCTTTTAGCCATATTAGCTGACCCCCTAGAGCTATATGCTAGCTTATAGCTATAAAATAAATATTGTTACTATTATTATATTTATTGCTATTAGGGTATTAAAATCCTAAGGGCCTCCTGGTAGGCTTTAAACAGGCTCTAAGCAGGCTTTAGTAGGACTTTAATTTTTCCTAATTATTTAAATTATCCTAAGTACTATCGGGTCCCCGCTATATTCCCAATAGCCTTAACACGTGTCTTTATATACCCCTTATACACCTAAATGCCACCTTATTTTTTTACCCTTTCTTACATCCTCCCTACCTAGGGAGGCACTAGAACGATAGCTAGCAGACTGTGACNAGAACCAGACGACCGTCGCNAGAACCAGACGANAACGACCAGCNAGCGAACACCANGAACAATTNAATCNATCGATCGATCGAATCGAACCAGAGCCTCGATANAGCCTNTTACCNAATCAAATCGGATCAAGGCCTCCTAGGGAGGCACCCTAGATGACCACTGTTTGAACCAACTCCTCCCCTAAATTGAATTAGACACTGACACAGGCAGGCCCTAAGCCTAGTTAGGAAATCGGTACACGATCGGCAGATTATCGGGAATACCGTAATCGACTATTTAGAGCCTCTACGTAAGGTTCCCCCCTACTCCTCAATTAATCGCTTAAAGCCTAAGCGGTAGTCTCCCTAAAAAGACGTAGAGCTCCTATAATAGATATAGGCAGGCAGGCAGGTAGGTAGGTAGGTAGGTATATAGGTACGTAGGTACGCAGATACGCAGGCAGGTATATAGGTACGTAGGCAGGTACGTAGGTACGTAGGTACGTAGGTAGGTACGCAGGTAGGTATATAGGTACGTAGGTAGGTACGTAGGCAGGTAGACGGGTAAGTATATAGGTAGGTACGCAGGTATGCAGGCAGGTACGCAGGTAGGTACGTAGGTAGGTATATAGGTAGGTAGACAGGTACGTAGATATATAGGTAGGTAGACAGGCAGGTAAATAGGCATTAGACCTAGTTAGGAAATCAGTATATAGGTAGTGGATTATCTAGACTAGCCAATTAACGATTTAGAGCCTCTGTAAAAGGCTCCCCCCTTTAACTGCTATTAATTTAATTTTAAAATTTTTAATTTTATAAATATTATGGCTATAAGAAATATTATAAATATTGCAGTTATAGGAAATATTATAAATATTATAACTATTAGATACAAAGTGGCTAAAGTAGTTAAAGTAGCTAAAGTGGCCCCAGGCTAGCGTAAAGAAGTGTATATAAGTAGATTAGCGAATCCAGCTAAAATGACCCCGGGCTAGCCCCTACTACTCTCCCGTTTTCCTGACGGCCCTTAGGTGCCTCCTTGTCCCTTTTTATAACTACTAAATTAGAGGCTCTAAGAGCTCCAGAAAAGCTTGCCTATACTATTACAGTATGCCCCTTATCCTTTTTATATATATTGATCTTATTCTTATCCCACTTCTACTCTAGTATACAAAAGATATAAGAAGGTTGCTTGCCCGCACTTCTCTTAACTAAACACTCATCGCTCCATATAATCTTGCTCCACCTTAAGCGCTCCCACACTAAGTGTTTAATTGCCCACCTTAATTAAGCTCTTGCCGAGTCGTGTGTAAGCATAGGGCGCTTTTTCGCTATCCATTTTTTAATGTAGTGTTTGCGTAATATTCGATATAATGTGCTCTAGCTAATAGGAACGCCTGCCTTAAGCGCCAGCTCCCTATACGTAATCCTAGGATTAATCCGAATAATCCTTAAGAGAGTACGTTTGTCTCGATTATTATAAAGTAGAGGACGTCCAATTCAAGCAATGGAGAAGCCTTATGGTCGTTGGGGTGCATTTATTAGGGTATCTCGAACGGTTAATTCAGGGAGGCTTAATGCGATCGCGATTTGAGGGACTGTAGCTCCACCACTAGCATAGCCAATAACTACTCCTCTGTCGTATGAAGACAACTCCTTACAATAAGGAATATTACCGCTAATTAGAGCTAATACACGACGTGGCATGGTGTAGGATAGGGTAGAAAAAGTAGAGGGGAGGATCGCAAAAATTTATTGGTGGGGGAACTCGGACACTTTTGACGAGGCACTGTATGAAGGTTTTAAACATTAAATGGACATGTCTATGTGGCTAAGCAAGCACTGCAGCAGCACCCCTGCATCTCAGCAACACCAACATCATCAACATTCACAAAATTGAGCCTTGCTTGCTTGCTTTCCATATTAGTCTTATTTAAGAGCTAATGCCTTATTTACTCAATTTCTAATAATTAATTATTGCTGTTAATAACTTAATAACCTATACGCTTATCTAAACCTTCGCAAATTATTTATAAAAACCTTAAAAACTTAACTAATAATAATATACTCGACAAGCTAAACTTCTTAAAGGTTACCTACCAGTCTCCCTTACCTTCCCCTATACCTTTAGGCGGTACGCCAGCGTTACAGTCTCCATCCTCTATAATGGCGCCTCTCTCCGCGGCTTAACGCGAGACTTTAGCCGCTAAAAAAGCTAAAGAATAGCTCTAGTAACTATATAAGGAGGACCTAAGGATTAGAAGAGCTTAGGTAAAAAAGGTTAAGAACTAAGCAACTGACCGGAAAATAAGACTCCTTTAGGAACAGGAGGACTATACCAAAATACTACGCGTTTAAAAAGAATAGGAAAATTAGGCGACTAAACTCTATATATTAAGCCTCGCTATAGTAATAGCGAGATTAGCTACGGCAGTATTATTCTTAACCCCAATTAATAAACTAGGTAAGTTGCTCCTATTTACAGCTAATATTCTAAATACCCTTCTCCCTAGCGTCCCGAATAAAGAGATACTTAAGGTATTTTAGGGTACTTTCTTACCTAATAACCTCTCTCGCCTTTAGATACACCAGCTCTGGTCTAAGCCTTAGAATAATATCCTTATTATTAATAGCGTCCTTTCTATAAGACCAAAAGAAGGGATAATAAAGGACTACCTATCTATTAAAGTATGGGTAAAGGGCTTCCTTAACTATATAATGATTTTAATCATTATATATAAGAATCTTTTAGTAGATCTTATTCCCTAAATGCTTACCTTCTATAATTAAGTTATCTAGCTATCTACTACCTACCAAATTACTCCCTTAATAACTATGGCCTTAGAGCACTACTTTATGGTTATTTAAAAGAACTAGTTAGAGCTAGCTAACTAAAAGATCTCTAGTAACTTCCTAGATATCTATTATAATCCCAGTACTTATAAATCCATATCTATCTTTAAACGCGCGTAAGTAAGTACTAATATTTTAAGGACCTGTTATAGCTTTAATAGAGGGAAGTATAACCTAGGCAAGGATTATAAGTTCCTATATACCTATAGTAAGTGCGGTGGCCTATATACTGCAAGAAATTATAAGTAGTAATTACTAGAGAAAAGTATTAATAAGGAAAAGGAAGAAAAGGAAGAGGATTTTATTAAGCTATACCTATACTCTGCTAAAACTATACTCTACCCTTATAGTACGGGTAGGCTAAATATTATACTATTATTTCCAGTCTTCCTACCCTCCTCTCCTCTATAGGACTCTCCCTCCCCCTTAATTATTTAAGCGTGGGGGCATTATCTATCCCTATACCCCAGCAACCTCTAACGCAATATTATTAGTATCTTAAAGTTCGGATACCAAATTAGGGTAGACCTAGAAATTAAACTCCTCTCCTAAAAGAACTAAGCCTTAATAGCCGTAAATACAGTCCTAATCTTAAAGAAGATTAGCGCCGATCTAGATATAGGTAGGATTGTAATAGTAATATCTCTCGTTATATTCTCGCTGCTAGGTTTAGTACCTAAAGCAGATAGGGGATAGCGCCGTATTTATAACTTATTCTTACTATCTAGCTAATCTATTAACGACTTAATCCCTATAGCATTTGCCACACTATAATATTTAATAGTTAATTAGGTTCTCTAACACGTTATATATACAGGCTATAGTTATATAATTATTAAAAGGGATATTAAGGACGCCTTTTGAAATATCCTACTTTTTATTAAAGCTTAATACCTTATGGGGTTCTCCTAGAAGGGTATAGTATATTTCAAACGTTACCTCTTATTTGGCCTTTAAACTGCACCCTTTTTATTTAATCTTTTTGCGGAGGGATTCTACTAGATACTTATTTAATATATCCTAAATGCCGCCTTAAAGCACTATCTAGATAATTTTATCTTTATACTCTCTAACGCTTCTATCCTCCCTTAATTACTTAGTATATATAACTAATTAAGTAACAAATTAGGTATCCTATAAAATGAATTAAAGAATATTAAAGGCACTACGGCTAAAGTCCTAGGTTATATTATAGATACTCTAAAGTCTAAGCTGCGTCTTTCTCCTTTAAAACAGGCCACTATAATTAAGGAGATTAATAAAGCGTTAAGTAGTAGATCCCTAACGCTAGTTTAGAGTTAAAAACTAGCTAGTAGACTTACTTAGAGCGCCTAGGTAATTAGGCTTAGGTATTTATATAACCGCTCTATCTAGGAGTTTATCTCTACTTTTATAAAGGTAGGTAGTTATTCTTACTAACGGCTAATAGCTAAACTTCGCCAAGACTTGTTATAGTAGAGGGATACTCTTACCCTTTTAAATAGTATCCTTTTCTTTAATAATACGGATTAAAAATAATTCTATCTCTTCTTAGATATATCTAGGATTCTTAGTTACGGGGCCTTCTTCTTTCTTAAGGATTCTTAAGGGACAATATAGCCGCCCTATTCGGTATCTCTACCCTAAGATAATTCTTTAAGCTGCTACCCTAATATAGAATACCGCCTTACCCTAATTAATAAGTAGGAGGTCTAAGCGATTACGACCTTATTCTAGTTCTGGGTAACGCGGTAGGAGTATAGCTTAGTTTATATCTATATAGATAATACAGTAGCACTCTTAAGATTCTAGAATATGGTAGTAAAAGGACTAGGTAATTACCTGTTCTATAAGATCCTCTAACTAGCTGCAGCCTATTAATATTACGCTCTATACGGAGTAGGTTTCCTCTATAGAAAACGGGCTAGCTAATACTTTATCTCGTTTTAATCGCGATAGGGTATTATTACTATGCCCGCATTAGGATACTTCTAATTTACCATTACTATACACTTCTTTATTATATTTAATCTAACGCTAAAATAGGAGACCTAGTCCCTCTTAAAGACCCCCTACCTAATTTCTGGATTAAGGTAAAAGCCCCCTTAGAATACTTTGGCCAACTATTATAGTACGGCCTCTCTAATAGAATAAGAGATTTATACCGTCCCGCAATTAAGAGTTAGGAGGGCTACTGTAACTTTTATAGAGCGGTAAAGTACCTAGCGCCCCTCTACTACCTAGGAGAATAGATTACCTAACAGATCTTTAGTAATGCTAGTTTAGAAATAAGCTGTATTAAGCCTACTACAGTTAGAGCCTACATCTCCGTAATTTAATCCCACTATATTAACGCTAATTATAACACCTCCGTCTTTAATAATCCTATCATTAAGAGGATCCTAGACGGTGCAATATCTATAAATCCCTCTACTACGGCTAAAAGATTGCTAATTATTAAAGACATCCTTACCCAATTAGTTACCCCAAATGCCTAATCTATTAAGAATCTTAACTTTAACGCCGCCGTTACTATAGCCTTTACAGGATTTCTTTGTCTAGGCGAGATCACCTATACTAAGGCTTAGAAAGATAGCTATACCTTCTTTACTATAAAATATACTAGAAACAATATAACGCTAGTAGAGGACTATATAATATTATGTCTAAAGCGTAGTAAAACAAACGTTAATTACCAAGGAGTTTTAATTATAATTACCGCTTTAGGGCAACCTAAATACGCAGTTCGAGCTATAAAACACCTATTTAAAAATAACCCCTAACCCAAAAACGCCCCTCTCTTTTACTTTAAGAGATCAGCCTTTATAAGCTACGTAGTTAGAAATAAGCTAAAGTATAAAGTTGCCGCTTTTAGCCTCTACTCTAAGCTCTATAACAGACACTTAATTTAAAAAGGTGCTGCTTAACACGCTTAAGATAACGGTTTTATAGACGGCTAAATATAGTAACTAGGCCGGTAGTCCTTATAAGCGTTCTAGCTTTACTATTTATTATCCCTAAAAGACCTATTTTAGCTAAGTGTAAACTTTTAATATAGAACGCCAATACCGTTTTTATTATTACTCGCCCTAAATACAATAGGCAAAGGTATTTAGGCACAACGGCGTGTAGGAGTACCTATTTTGGCACTCTAATACATTAACTTAAATCTCTCCTTTCCCCCCCCTTTTTTATTTTTATTTTTTCTTCCCCCTACTCTACCTTATATAGTACAGGCGCTGCACTTTTAGGTCTATAGGCATCACGTTTAGTTAAGGTAGGGCAATCCCCTGCAAATGGCCTTATAAATATACCCATTCTTAATTAATGCCTTTAAGCCCATACCCACCAATTAAATTAATTAATCCTCTTCTCCGCAAGCGTGTAAATAATAGATAGATATGTCTATGTAGCTAAGCGAGCACTACAGCAGCACCCCTGCATCTTAGCAACACTAATATTATCAACATTTACAAAATTAAGCCTTGCTTGCTTGCTTTCCCTCCCACCTACACCTTTTTCTTTAGTTGCATATTTTAGGCTTTATAAATAGATACTATAGCGATATGCTTGCGTACGGGTCTATAGGCATTACGTTTAGTCAAGGCAGGGCAATCCCCTATAAATGGCCTTGCGAATATACCCATTCTCAATTAATGCCTTTAAGCCCGTACCCACCAATCAGATTAATTAATCCTCTTCTTCGTAAGCGTGTGAATAATAGAATACTTAAAAATACAAATTTGGTCGCAAATAACCAGTAAACCCCATTAAAAATTACTGTATTATTATTAGGGAGCATTAAAACCATAAATATATATAATAGAGTCTATATAAAGTCGATTTTTAGTGTTTTAAAGTTTAACTAACCACTAGTAGCTGTAGAGGACTCTTCTGCCTACTTATAGACCTTATCCGCGGTTAATTACATAGGCTATAAAATACGCACCCGTGCTTGCGCATACGCTAGTTTAAAACTTCCTAACTTTTATTAGGGACCTCTATAGAGCAAGATTATTGCTAGCAATTGCTGCCTTACTAGCTAGAGTAATACAATATTAATTAATATAGGTAACTTAGGAAGACTAATTTGCCTTAAAGCTGCTAGCAGAAAGTAACTGGATTAACCTTATAGGCCTTTATATAGGTTATATAGGCTTTAGCGCCTTTATAAAGGCTTATTATTCGCTAAGCTATTAAAGCTGCTTATAAATAATCTTCTATATCTAAAGTATACGGCTAGTAAGATATAGCTTTAGTAATATGGAGTTCTATATAGGGAAGTAAGGAGAAAAGTTAATATATTAATGTTTAAAGCGGCAGTATATTTTAGGTAATATTCTAGCCTAAATAAGAAGGCGGTAATGTAAAACCTTCATTAGGAAAATATTCGCAGGATGAGATTTAAGTAGACTTTAATTTTCGCGTTTCGCGTAATTAACATACAATTTAACTAACTCGACACGCAATTGACCAACTTAACACGCATTTAACTAACTTAACACGCAATTTAACTAACTTAACACGCAATTAACCAACTTGACACGTAATTTAACTAACTTAATACGCAATTGACTAACTTAATATATAATTTGACCAACTTAATACGCAATTAACTAACTTAACACGTAATTCGACTAACTTAATACGTAATTAACTAACTTAACACGCAATTTAACTAACTTAATACGTAATTGACACGTAATTAACTAACTTAATATATTTAAAAGTTAAATAATACGTAGTTAACCTACTTAGTAACTTTAAAAGGTAACTGTATATTTCTTAACATGCAATTAAGGTAAAGTTATATGCTATATATTTAACTATTATATATTATCTAATATAATCTTATATAATCTTATATAGTCTTATTACTTAGAGGCTCTGCATAAGGCTCTACACAAGGCTCTACACGAAGCTCTACACGAAGCTCTGCGTACAGAGGCTCTGCACGAAGCTCTGCGCATAGAGGCTCTGCACAAAGCTCTGCGCATAGAGGCTCTGCACGAAGCTCTGCACGAAGCTCTGCACGAAGCTCTACGTACAGAGGCTCTGCACGAGGCTCTGCGCGAGGCTCTACGTACGGAGGCTCTGCACGAAGCTCTGCACGAAGCTCTGCACGAGGCTCTGCGCAAGCTCTGCATACGGAGGCTCTACACGAAGCTCTACACGAAGCTCTATACGAAGCTCTACGTACAGAGGCTCTGCACAAGGCTCTGCGCGAAGCTCTGCGTGAAGCTCTGCGTACAGAGGCTCTACACGAAGCTCTGCATCGGGTCCCCGCTATATTCCCGATAGCGTCTACACGTGTCTCTGCCTATGTAGCCGCCTATTTTTTTTACCCTTCCTTCCTTCCTTACATCCTCCCTACCTAGGGAGGCACTAGAACGGCAGCCAGCAGAGGACCGTTGCTAGAACTAGATAACTATCGCTAGAACCAGACAACCGTCGCCAGAACTAGACGACCGTTACCAGAACCAGACGACCATTACCAGAACCAGACAACCGTCGCCAGAGCCAGACAACCGTCGCCAGAACCAGACGACCATCGTCAGAGCCAGACGACTATCGCCAGAGCCAGACGACCATCGCCAGAACCAGACGACCGTCGCCAGAACCAGATAACCGTCGCCAGAACCAGACGACCGTCACCAGAACCAGACGACTATCGCCAGAGCCAGACAACTGTCGCTAGAACAGACGACCGTCGCCAGAACCAGACGACCGTTACCAGAACCAGACGACCGTTACCAGAACCAGACAACCGTCGCCAGAAACCAGACAACCGTCTCCAGAGTCAGACGACTGTCGCCAAAACCAGACGACTGTCGCCAGAGCCAGACGACCGTCGCTAGAACCAGACGACCGTCGCCAGAACCAGACGACCGTCTCCAGAGTCAGACGACCATCGCCAGAACCAGACGACTGTCGCCAGAGCCAGACGACAACGACTAGCCAGCGAACACTATAAACGATTCAATCGATTGATCGAATCAAGGTAGCACAGACAGGTAGGCACAAACAGGGAGATACTAACGGGTAGGCAGATGCAGATAGGTAGGCAGATACAGACAGGTAAGCAGATGCAGACAGGCAAGCAGATATAGACAGGTAGGTAGATATAGACAGGTAAGCAGATATAGATAGGTAAGCAGATGCAGACAGGCAAGTAGATGCAGATAGGTAGGCGATGCAGACAGGTAGGCAATGTAGGCAGGTAGGTAAGTCAATAGGTAGATAGGTAGAAGAGAACCATCGCTATATTATATTAAATTATCTAAAATAATAATATTTATTTTGCTAGCCTTATAAATAGCTTTAAAGTAGCTTTTATTTATTTAAAATATGCTATTAGTATAAAAGAGGTAAATATAATTATGGTTGCCAAATACGCAGATTGCTAGCAGGTTGCGCGCAGGTTGCGCGCAGGCTGCGTGTCAAAAAAACACGACATAGGCTAGTCGGTCGAGTTGCCAAATGACCTCAACTGCGCGCCAATTGCGTCAACCACCAGCCATTGAGGCCATTGAAAGGGTACCATATTTTCCCGATGTTCATAACCAGGGTCACCTTCATAACCCCATCACATACGTTATCTGTAATATATTAAATTTTTATATTTAGTAGTAGAAAATATAGATTATAGATTATAGATTTTAGTAAAGAATTAATAGGATTTCTAAAGGAGTTATAGGTTTTAAATTTTAAAAAAGGGTATAATAGCTAGATTTTATATATAATATAAACTTAAAATATTTTTTATAGCTTTAGAATTAATTATGTGGTTATTATATGGTAATTTAGCAAGGTGGGTTGTCTAAAAAAGGCGCTCGCACGGAGACTTTTGACGAGGGACTGTACTTCATTCAGCCATTACCATGCAATACTTACGCCGCGTTTACCTTCCAACCATCACACACCATCAAACTTCGATAGCCCCTTAATGAACCAGATGATAAGGAGGTACAGTACTGGTTCAGCCCTCTGGGATGGCTCAAACCGATATTACCTCGATGATTTTGATCGCTAAATAGGCCAGAAAGGGCTTAACAGCACGAACACGAAATTACTTATTCGAACCTGATGATAGGTCATCAACTCCATCACTCCGTCAGCCTCCACATCGTTCGTTACTTAGATAAACCCCTAAAATTTCCTAAAAGGCGCACGACACCCGATGCATAAGTCTGAGTGAAGTATAGATTAACAAGAGTTGATGGATGAGAAAAGACTGGTCAGTATGCCTCGCCAGCCACCTGAAATCCCGAATTGTTAATTTCCGAGCAAGAATGGCGTCCAGGAAAATAAACCTAAAGACATGACCTTACTTGCCCGACCGCATCAGGTCATTAACTATACACAATCATGTTGAAGTGCGCGGTGAAAGCTCACTAACGGGCAAATACGGTTTCCAGTCAGCCTGTTTAAACAGCGCTTTATTCAATGCTGAATAAAGGTAGCGCACGTGCCTTATAGGCGAGTCGCCCGTACCTTGCGGCTATATAACCATCTACTTAGGTTTTACCTAACAAATAGTTTACCGAATTTAGGCGGCGGTATAGAGCTCTAACTATTAAATGGGTTAATTAGGATTTTCTATCCTAGGGATAGAAAATTACTATTAGCTTAGTTAAAAGCGGGAAAGTATTAGTAAGGTAACTAATTAGATAACTTCAACTGCATAGTCGAAGTTCCTTAATATCTTTACGCCGCGTATATATACTACCTACCTCTTATAAGATGACAAGCTCCGCACCACTTAGCTACTAGACAAACCCCAAAAGGTAAGCAAGTAACTGGCAAGATGCTAGGCATGGCTATGCGGAACAATATATATACGAGATAACTCTATCACCTAACACCTCTCTATACGTAAAATTAGGACGCTTTTTCCCTCTAATTTTTTCCCTATTAAGGATTTTTATGGGGTTTTATTAAGGCTTAAGCACGTAAAGGATCGGGGATAATCCTTTTTAAAGGGGGGGGCAGTGTCAGGTGAAACCCGAGTAGATAGTTATAGAGCCGCAAGGTACGGGCGAGGGGTGACTCGCCTGTGAGGCACGTGCGCAGAGGGCTGAAACTAGTTTACGGTTCTGATTGGTCTAGGAGTTCGCAGGAGTTAGTGCGTAGCCCCCCGAGTCACCTAAATCTTCTGCGAAGCGTCGGATTTATGAGATAATCTGCACGAGACTCTACACGGGGCTCTGCACGAGGCTCTGCACAACGGCTCTACNCATGAAGGCCTCGAATTACATACGAATCGCCGCTCGCTTCTACTATTTCCCCGAACGCATACCAGACGATTATCATCCAAGCTGATTGGATGATCGTCTGGGTCCGAGATAACCCAGGTCGCCTGCTTTACCCACTGAGTAATGTTAGTATCAGCCCTACGCGTTCACACACGAAGCCTTGGCCTGCCATACAAGGGAGCCGGATTGGGCAGTCAAGGTTACAGTTTACGAGCGCACCAATGAGATGTGCAGGTCGCTAGTGCTGAAAAGGGTTAGTATACGACAGATGCCCGAATAGGACGAGGTTTGGGGTAAGATTCAAGTCATATAAATGAAGAGCAACAAATTTAGTATTAGAATGGGCCCAATTACCGATTTTCTTCCTATCGTCTTTGTCTCATTGCCCCTCGCTAACAATCGTTGTCCCACGATATCTTCAGTCGAATTAACACCACCAAATACATACGCTTTACAGATTTCTTGTCCCGAAGCCAAATCCACAATGACAACTGTTCCTCCCGCAGCCGTCGTCGTTCTTGTCATGCTTGGAGCTTCCGCTCTAGTCGTTTGCGGTTATACCATACACAGGCTTATGGGTTTTGGGGATATGCCTCCAGATCAGCATCGATCGCACGAGCAGGATGTATATATGAGGGAAGTGAGGGCGAGGAACTTAACCGGGTTATCGAGAGAAGGGAGGCATGCGAGGAAGGCTTTTGGATGAGGACAAACGTAGGTAGGGAGAGTGTGAGTGGGTGAGGGCGTGTACAGCTGTGGGCATGAGCTGACTTTATCGTAGCATTTGGACCCAGCGTTATGGATGTTTACAGGACGAGGCGCGAGAACGCTATTCTTTGAACATCTACGCCTTATCGTTAGAGGAATCGCTCAAATTATATTGATGGCGTGGGATTCATTGATACGGAGAAATATAGAGGTTGAAAGGTCATCTAGTCTTCAAATGCGACAAATTAGATATGGGATTGCTATTTTATAATGATACTATAAAGGGCTTAACTATGAGATTTCTGAGGCATCAAGTTTTGGTTAGACTATGGATTTTCCACGACAGATACTTAGCTTCTTGCGTGTATATTTCTGGAACCAGGGAATTATTTACTGAGATGAATATCATGCCCCAAAGAGAGTCTAGGTAATATATGATGGTCTCAATGCTTCTGCACAAAGTTATTTGTCGGTTGGGCAAGATGATTGAACGTTTCCGTCCGCACGAGCTAACATATATTAGCTTACAGAGGAGACGGCAGTGCTCCCAGCACATGCAAAAAGAAAATGTTTCAAGAGCTGAAAAAAAAGAAATAGCCATGGAGATGAGCAATTTGGGAATGCCATTAAACAGTACTTTTACCGAGTTACCGATCCATTGGAATATTTCATGCTTCCAGCCCTTGAACCTCATCGTTAGAAATTGTAACTCATGGATTTTTATTAACCTAGAGATGGCCGGAAAAGCAAATAGATAAATCTGGAAAGACAACGTGTTTCAACCTTTCTCGCCGTAGATGTCTTACCTCGTGTACTATTCTCATACTAATCTCTGCAGCAGAAGAAAGCAGGCAGGCTAATAAATCCGGAGACATGACGCCGAGCATATCCCTTCCTATGAAAGTTGGACCGTGCGTAGAACACCAAAACTCCAGAATCAAAGTACGCGTATAATCTACTTAGATTCAATCAATTACATTAATTAACTATACCTACTAATCGTACTTCTAATAATATAGACCTCGTACTACTAACTTAATATTTGATTCTACCGACTCGGGAAGCAAAAGAACCCCCCCGCCCGTAGCCGTAGCCGTTGCCCTACTTTAAGCCCTTGTCACGATGACGAAGTATCACATGCGAACGCTAGATGAACAGGCATCAGATCCGAAGAATTGATAGCTACGTACGGCTGTCGTGGCTGGATCTATATAGGAGCGTCGGGGCGGATAAACCATCTGCCGATGACGCTAAGTAAGAAAAGGAACAGCTACGCGTACCGCGTAGCGCTTGTAACAGTAGTCCCGTTACAGCCCTTATATCTCGCGAATTTTAATAACCATGGCGCTAAGAACTCTATTTGGCTGCTCTTTTTACTAGAAACGATAAGTGTTAGGTCTCTTATATAGAGCGACTTAACTCCAAAGATTGAGTTCTATGACCTCGCAGATTTAATCACGGAGCCTTGATCCTGTTGATTCTATTGGCTGGCTCTTATCGATAACTGTAGGACTAAATCCACCAGTCGAAGGGATACGGGAACGCCTAGAGGACACTTTATTTCCAGCTCCAGAAGGGAAATAGAGAAGAGAAAATAGCCAATGAGCTCGGCGTTTCCAACATTTCGTTCCCTATGCGTAGGTGGTCGTGATTAAAAGCTCGCACCTTTCGGTACCTAGCAGAATGCTCAGCCCTTGCTCCTCGCTCTTCTCCGCACCCAATCGCCGGCCTAGGCGCATACCCTGGTGTTCGCCACACCTTTTGGCCGCGTGGCACAGTAGAAATACATAGTCGAGCCGAAACCCAGCTGTGGCACGCTGTTGGGTGCACATTCGGAGATTGGAAGGAGGCGAGTCAGCGACCTCGGGAGGTCGCGAGAACTCAAGCGCGTACCGCAACTTAGCGACTTCACGCGAACTCCGCGAAGAGTCAGGGGAGCAATCCCCCGATCTTCACCTGTTCTTTCTTATCACGAACGACTTTTCCAACCTGTTATATAGTGGTCCCGCTTTCAGGGCCATTCTCACAGCTCATTTCCAATTTTACCTTCTCCATGGCCGGATAGTGGTCCTCCGGCATCACTATTCCAAACGCGATCCTCCGTCTCACCTTCCGCATATATTCCAAATGCTTCACCAGGCGCCCCAAATGTCTCCCAACCCGCTAGTTCCTGCGAAGCCACGCCTATATCTCCTTCTCCTACTTCCTCTTCTGCCCATCATTCCTGTGCTCTTGATTATTCAGTTTGCAACGGCTGGGAGCGGCGAGAACAATGTCGGCAAGAGTACGTGTGACTTTGCTCCTCTTCGTTTTAAGATTTCCTTACTTTTCCATTCGTCAGATTCACTGTCCCTATCAGTAAAAGAGACAAAAGTTATGCCATTGCTAAGTTGGGGCACGGCGACTGGTGTTGGAGTAATTTTCCTGTAAAGTCACGTGTTATTCTATACCGGCGCAGACAGAGGTGCTATCATTGCAAATGGACTGTCACAGCCAGTCGAACGGAGCTGACGGCTGTATTTTAGTTCTGACCGGGTTTGAGCTCTGTCTTGCAGTGTTCGCTTTGATTGCCTGGATTACTGTACGGCGTGCTCGACGGAACTTTGTAGCGAAGACAGAAAACGAAGGTGGGGAGGGTAGTAGAGGATTAATATCACTACGCCAAGGGAACAGTGTGGTGCAGACCCAGCTGACTGGTGGTATGGGGACAACATGAAATCATGTTCGGGTGTCGCAAACTTTAACTATATGCAAGCATATTGTCCTAATCACCTCGACTCCCTCTCGCCTTCTTGTTTTTCCTCTTTTTAAACTCGTCATATACTACCATGTTTATCCCTTCAATCTAGCACGACACCAGCTCTTTAGGTCGTTTCCTTTAAACTGTAAAACGGGTAAGTATTCCGTTCAATTCTCAAGAGTATCACTGCCCGGACAAGATCTGGACAGTAACTTTATTGTCCAAACCTTCCGCCAAGTTTTAATTCCGCCGGTGTAAAATCAGTGGCTTAGAGCTTATATTTTAGTGTTCTCTATACGCCTTTGTGCCCCCTTGCCTTTACACCCTCCTGCTTCTATGCCTCCCTGCCTCTATAACTCCTTGCTTCTACACCTCCCTGCCTCTAGCCTACATCTATGTCTCTACGTCTCTACGTCTCTACGTCTCTATATCTCTGTATCTCTACGTTTCTACGTCTTTGCATTGCTACCTAATAAGACGTGTAAAGAAACCCGTAAGGAGATATAAGCATAGACATAAGTAGAGATATAAGTAGAGGCACTAATAGAAACACGGGCAGAATTAAGAGAGAAGTAGGAGGTGGGGGAAGGAGAAGCAGAGAAGGAAGTGGGGGGGGGGTGGACGGTGCTTAAGCTTTAACGTTCCCTTTTTAGTTACCCCTTATAACTACAACCTCTGAGTCTGCATCTCTACAACTCTCTACCTCTGCCGATGTCTCCGCCGGTATCTCTGCTTGTGTTCTGCTCGTGTTCTGCTCATGTCTCTGCTCGTGTTCTGCTCGTGTCTCTGCTCGCGTCTCTGCTCGCGTCTCCACTTGCGTCTCCACTCACTTACATCTCTGCTTATATTCTTATTAGAAGCATAACAGGGAGCAGAGACAAGGGTACAGATGGAAATAGTAGGGCTAAATTTAACTACCCTAGGCAAGGGGCAGACTTGCTATTAAGCAAGCTGGCTTGACAGCTTGCTTGGCTTGCTTGATTGGTAATCAAGCAAGCCAGCAAGCCGAAGGGCCTGATTTGGGCAAGCCAGCAAGCCAAAAGAGGGCCTGCTTGCTTGCTTGCTTGCCCGCTTGATAGGAAATATATATATATATAATTTTGGTAGAGATCTGAAGTTCATAATAGATTTTTGTAGATGAACGATTTTGGATATTTCTGAGTATGCAAATAGAGCAAACAGGACTATTTAGGTAACACACCAGCCGCGTGGCTTAAAGCTCTATTGACGCGTCTGACGAATACGAAGCTTAGAAGACTCTGCCGCCACTACCAGACGATTACCTATTGGCGAACTACTCAGCCGAAGCTTGCATGGATGGCTCTTAATATATTAACTGTACTGGCTATAAGCGACGACTGCGAACGGGCGTTCGGTGAAGCTGGTGATCTACTAGAACTGCGTCTCTTGAAGCTTTGCCCTAATATTATTGCTGCTTTGCAGTACAATCGCAGCTATTTAAGAATAGGCTTTAAGGATCTAGTAGATAAGGTAACAAGTTTACCGGGATTAGTATAATTAATAGCTAACCGTTGGAGTTAATAGCAGGATCTTCCTACCAAAGCCTTCCTATTGAAACCTTCCTCACCACCATGCCAAGCCTTGCGATAGACATCCTCAGTCACGCGAACTTCCTCATTACGTTATCTCTATGCTATCTTATATTATAATGACTATAAATCGGGGCTATAGAGGAGCTTTTTGGCCAAATCGGTGGCTGGGAGGCTTAATTTTGTATATTACTCCAAAATATATATAAAATTAAGCAAGCCTTCAAGCAAGCCAAGCAAGCCGACTGTTTCGACCTATCAAGCCAAGCAAGCCAGCTTCAGGTGCGAAAAGTTTCAAGCCAGCAAGCCAAGGCTTTCCGGCTTGGCTTGCTTGCTTAATAGCAAGTCTGGCAAGGGGTAGGTCAGGGAGGCTAAAATAGGTTCTAAATAGTGCCTTAGCCCCCCTTACCGCCCGTTAGGCCACTAACTTGGCAGAAGATTCGGACAGTAAAGTTACTGCCAAGTGTTACTGTGCGGATCCTGTCCGCCACTGCACTTTAATTCGATGTCTTGCCGGCTAGGAAGCGAACTTGCGCTAACGCTTCTGTCTCGGCTACAGACACTACATAATAAAAACCATTGGCGTAAGTGACTGATATTGCCAAGTATTCACGTCAAGAACAGCCAGGGTTGCAAATCAATCAACGAGACTTCAATATTGAGTTGAGTTGGGTGCCAAGACTCAATCAATTCAACCAACTGGGGGTCCGCTGGCTTGGCAATTCAATCAATTTGGAGGCTCCGATTGAGTTGAGTTGGTTAAAGAATATTAAAGCTTTGATATTGTATAGAAAATATTACTAGAGTTTATATAGAGTAATGCTCTAAATCTTATTCTCCTTATTCTCGCCCACTAAAATAGTTTACCCGAGCATTGCCCATTTTTTACTCTGTTAGGTGAGTTAACACCATGCCGAGACTTGTAATAGACCTATATTGAGAGCCAGGCAACAGGAAGGGCAATAGGAAATGATTTAGGCGTCATTAGGTAGGTCGTCCCGCATCAGCTCTATGCCAGGAACTCGTGATAGTTGCTAACTACTACACTAGTTGAACTCAGTTGAACCAGTTGCCAAGACTTTAATATTGATTCAATCAATTCAATTAACTAAGCTCTCTGCTTATAAAGCTTTCAATTCAATCGATTTGAAGCCCCAGTTGAGTTGAGTTGATTGATTTGCCACCCTGAGAACAGCCATATCTGACAGTAGCACTGAAGCCCAGCTGTTGAGCATGCGCAGAGGTCTCAATAATCGATATAATCATAATCATCACCTAGATTTCAATTATTTAATAATCAAGGCCTTCAATTTCGATTATATTATATCGATTATAATTATTATATAACGACTACCTAATATATAAAGGATAAGTCAGCAGAAGCGCTTCAGTATAGTAAAAAGCCTGCGGAAGTCTCTACTTACTGCCAATTGCTGCCGTGTCTGCAAGACTTCCGAAAGAGGAAGTCGGTGATAGACTTCTGGTGTCAGTTGTATTCCCATTTATCCTCTGGCAACTTAATTGAGTTGTTAGCTGTATTGCCCTCTGCCTTATCTAGTCCTTCAATATTTAATACCTCAGTGGCCACGTCGACTGTCATAAAGCCACCTGCCTTTACTACCTGACGAATCCAGCTCTTTAAGCACTCCGTTTGTTCCACTACCTCCGCTCTAAGCCTTGCGCGTTGCCATGATATTGTTTGACGTGCACCGGAAAAGACTCGCTCGGATTCGGCTGACATAGCAGGTATAGAGAGGATATCAATAGCTATATGTGAGAGTCTTGGCCAGAGTTTTTGTTGCGAAGGCTTAAGCCACCAGCTAAGGGAGGAGTCGGCAATTGAAGCTAGAGGAGTTGCCTGCCAAAAGCCAGTGACGTCAGCTATTGTGAATAGCAGGAAGGTGTTGCAAAAGGGAGCTTTAACTTACTGTAATAAAGCGCTTAAATTCATTATCGGTAGAGACTCGCTCTAGCTGCTTTTTATACTTCCACCTCTTATAGGCGTTCTTAATAAGATCTGGATCAGTTTGCTAAACTTGCTCACCGTTAACTGGCTTATATTTGTACTCTTTCTTCTAAAGGCTCCGTGCTGCCTTAATTGCCCGCTCAATTGTACCTGGATCTCGCTCCTCTAACGCCTGCTAGTGATTATCTAGATATCTCTTTTAAAGTGTTGGATTAAGAAGAAGCGCAGAGGCGTAGGTAGGAGTCTTGTTAGTCAGCTTATAGTACTTATTAAAAGCAAACCATATAGTCAAAAGCGACGCGGAGAGGTTTGCGTCAGCAGCGTGTTCCTCCTACTAGCTTTTAACGTGTTTAATAAGGAAATCCATGCTCCGTAGAACCTTATCTAGAGTTGTTAAGTCGCCTTCCAAGGACTTCGTTGTATCCTTAAAAGGCCTTAAGATAGCGATAGTCTCGCGGACGGTATCCCATTTATCGCGGCTGAGGTTATCCTTCTGCATAGAGTCCTAGTTTTTGTCAATAAAGACACAAATAGCGTTTTTAAGCTCAATAGCTGACTCCAGTATGGTGAGCTATGAGTTCCACCTTGTATCATTATTATGAGAAAGCATCTTCTTAGCAAGCGCCGGGGGGGCTTGATATCGCTCCGTTGAACGCCTTAACCACACAGCGATATTATGGACTTTACCAAGGGCTCCAATTTCTCGCCATTTAGCCTGTGTAGCTTCGTCTTGATTATACTCATATTCTGAATGAATATTTGCCAGTTGCTCTTCGCGTTAAAGTTGTTTAGCTGCCTAGATTACAACCTCAACGGCTTCTTTATCTTTATGGAAAAGAAAGGCTTAAACAGCGAGGTTGATTATATGGCCCATACATCGAATTTGGTGTTGAGTAGCTAACCAGGACGGGAAGCGCTTTTGGATTAAACGGCAGAGCTTATTATTACTACCGTGATTGTTACCTGTTTACCGCTAAATAGGTAAGAATTTAATAGAATTTAATAGATCTAGGCTAATAAAGCGTACCTGTTATGTAGCCAATCTGGCTCTCCTTGATATTAAATTCGTCCAACACCTTGATCAACACCTCTGCCTGCTGCTCACCACCGTGAGACTCCTTATGCTCCCGTAGAGCAAGCGTCGCCTTCGAAAGGTGGCCAGCTTCGTCAACAAAGTGAGCAGTTACCGCCTGGAAAGCTGACTTATTTAGAGCCGTCCAACAGTTAGTTGTAAAGTGGACTTTTAACATTGCCTTCTTAAGTCTTGTTTTTACTAAATCCTTATATATTATAAACGTCTTACTAATAAGTAAAGGCACCAAGTTAGCAGGTTTATAGAGGATGTCGTCAATTATATAATTGCAAACGTGGAGGAAGGCTCTAAACTCTGGCCACTTAATAATTATGTAAGGAAGATTGCGTATAACTATAAGGTAACAAAGGGCGTTTATAAAGTCGTTCCTGTTCACCGAATCTCGCAGGATCTTGTTAACTTTTAGGTCTGTTTTACCAGCAGCTGTCTCCTTCTGCTTATCAAATAAAGCGCTAATAGTAGACTTTGTTGCTTTATCAACTTTTAACGTCTTAAAGGGGACTTTTATACCGTGTTTATTCTATAGGTGGTTGCGAGCAAATGTAAGGCTAGAGCACTGTTTTTTATAGCGCTTATAATAGAACAGTTCTTAACCTAAGTTGCCACGCTCCGGCTGGCCTTTTGGAGGCTTATTAAGGGCATATGACCAGAGTACTGTATCCTCACGTTCCTTCTTCCGTTTTAGCTGTGGAATTCCAATTTGATGATAAGGGTCGTCGCGGGCAGCCGTCACGTCGTTAAACTCGCGCGAATCGTGTTCGCTAAGGGCAGAAACTTTATCTATATCTTCTTCTCGCTGTCTTTTTTGGCTACGGGTGCGGGGGGAGACTAGGGGAGTCATAGTTGGTAGTAATATTGGTGGCAGGCTTGGTGTTGATAAAAAGGACAGCTTAGCAAAAGTACGCGATGGGAGCGCTTATCACGTGTCGTAAATGAGGATCACGTGCAGAGCAGATTTTGTAAGGGATTACACCAAAATATTGGCCTCTTGGTGCTTACATCGATACAGCTGCTAATAATTGCGGGAATCCTTGCTTAATACCGAGCCTAACTTATAACTTCCTCCTCCACCAACTCCCTTATATATATTTACATAATCAATATAATCGATATAAATAATCAAGGCCTCGATTTCGATTTCGATTATATTATAATTGATATAAACAATAATCGATGTAAATAATCTAATGATTATTGAGACCTCTGAGCATGCGCGGTTACCTAAACAAATCCATATCTCTTCCTAAAATTTGGCCAGGGTTTTACTAAAAGAGTATGAATTTATATAAGTACTATAATATAACCGTCGACCCAAGTACTCTTAGTAACACGAGGCCTAGTATCGTGAGCACTATAGGACAAATGTAAAGACGAAGCTGCCGTTAATATTTAAGTAGATAATAAAGTTTAAGAAATAGACATTAGGATAGGAAATATAAACGAAGTTTAATAAGCTAATAATGTGTTATACTCGGGTTCTAGTAGTCCTTCTATTGCCATAACTTCTTATAATAAGAGGCTGCACTGTTAATTGGATCGAACAGGGTTTGGGACATCACCTATTATTAGTGCTTAGGGTAGAAGCAAAAATTTGTCATGAACCACATTTTTTACTATTACACCTCGGGAGATTCACAGAGCTCACCCCGTGGATTGTTTTTCCCGCCGCCATCCGTATCAATAGCCCCGCCCTACGAATCCGGAAGCAGGTTGCCTGTATCACTGACTAGGAACTGCCTGCTACCGCTCGGTTTGCCTGGCGATCTATGTTCTCCCGCTTGGACCTCGAAGGTGTCTGCACCACTACTACTATCAAGCCGATCAACTGCCCCCGAATGAACCAATTCCGTTATATGTCCAACCTGTCCGTCATTGCTTTTATTCGAAGAAAAATGGTCTGAATTCATACTCAGTCCTGTGATGGAGCTCGGATGCGGCTTAGTTTTGCCAGTGATGCCCGTTCTCCTTTTCTTACGTCTTGAGGCACCTTCGTTAGAGGAAAAATCCTCGCCTGCTTTGAAATCCTTGTCTTTGGTTTTCGGGCGGCTTCTCTTAATTGCTCTGCGTTTAACTTTGTAATCAAGCTTAGCCTTCCTAATTGCCCGTGATGGCGGGGCTACTGGAGTCTGAGACGCGTGACTCATCTGTGTTTGTATAGCCCGGGTTCCTGCCAAGTATAATGAACCAAAATCGCGATCGGAAAGCTCGGACAAGGGAGAAGAGTATCGGCTATTACTATGAGCTGTTTTGTTCGCTCTAGGTTCATCTTCGTTCGTATATGGATGGGCAGTAGACTTATTTTCTAACTCGGCCATGAGGTTCCCACTTTTAGGGAAATCTCCAGCGCTAGGCAGCTTGACTGAGTCGTTCGCAACCTGAGTGATTAGTTCAAGTGGTTTCTTGGTCACGATTTTGTTTTCTTCGAGCTGGATTCCTGGAGTCCCTGCATCAATGGACGCTTTTCCACTAGACTTGGTAGGGGTGGTGAAGGCTGCCGGTATTCGCCTTGAGTCCAGCTCTTCCAAAAGCTGAATTCTTTCAAGCTTGGAACCTTTCAAGTGTACTTTAGTCTCTCGTTGCTTGATCAACACGTCAATCTGAGGAGTATCTAATTTGTCGTGGTTGGCTGCGGATTCAACATCATTTTCTTGCAACTTTCGTTGCAGTTTGCTTTTGTTGTCTTTCAATGAACCCGGGTCGAGTTTATGATCTACGAGCAGCTGCCTAAGCTGGGCACGAGTTTCAGGCCCGTAGGTCATTGGGATAAAGGCTGGGCTTGAAAGTATGCTAGCGCCGGGGATGTTTCCAGGTGTGTTCAGTAAAGTTTGAGCAGGTTTATTTGGATGAGGAGTGTACGGAACTGTTGTTGTAGCGTTCGAATTTTCATTATCAGGCGTACTTGCTTTAGTTTTCCTATCATGAGCTTCAATGCGCTTAGCAAGTCTATAAGAGCTCTCTTTCTCTCTCAATGATAGTCCTCGCTCTTTGACCATGGATTGGAGTGCACTACGACGATTTTTGGGCGCAGACTTTGTTGGACTAGAAGTTTCTGGTGAGATACCGTACTCATCCCACATTCGAAGTCGTTTAATCATGTTGTTTTTGCCTTCATGTCGCTTAGGCATATTACGTTCTTCGATCATAGCTTGAAGTTCAGCGTTCGTATTGAGAGAATAATCCACAGGGTTGAAACCCCCTTTGACAGTAAAGTTAGAAGCCGGAGGTGTCGAGAATACTGGATTTTCTTGAAGCACATTTCTCAGCTCTTCTAGGCCTCTAGCCTTAGTATTAATTTCATTCATAGTCACTTCAATGGAGCGCGAGGCGGAGGCAACCTTTCCCAAATCGATAGGTTCTCGTTGAGGTGAATATCTTGTTTGGTTGGACTTGCGCACTTTCACGGATCCGTGGGGTGTTCTGCTTGCGGATACCGTGTTGGCAATGCCAGTATCTTCTGTTGGGATACCAAGCCCGAAGAATCCGAAGCCGGGAATTTTACTCAAGATGGGGCCAATATTTTGTGGAGGTTCGTTGGCTTCAGAGCCGGCATAAGCTATCTCATTGAAATGACTGATAAGATTCCTTTTTGGCATATCCAAATCTACATCTTCCTTCGTGCGATCACTCTCAGTCGTTGGCGTCTCGACGATGAAGCTGCCATGGTCTTCCTGTACGTCCTCGTTGAACATTCTCCAGTGTGGTGAAGATGCGTATGTGGGCGATGTGCCTGTTTCATCAATTAGGCTAGCGCTTGCGATATTAAGCGGCCCGCTGCTTGTCGCGCGCAAGCTAGATATGAGTCTCGGGATTTCTGGTGAGGTCAGGCTTTGTGGTCTTGTAACTGCTGGTGTTTGAATTGCTTTGTCTAGACGAAAGATGTGTTTCTTCAGCTGATGTCCTTCTGTAGATGCCGGCCTATCACAATTAGTGTGATATTTCACTTTATCCAAAGAAATCTGTCGTGGAGAGTTCATTGGGCTTCCTAGCATTGGAGCAAGCTGAGGATTTTGGTCGGTCTGTGAATGTTTTGAGTTTATACCGCCAAACACAGATCGTGGCACATCTGCTTCCAAATTGATTGGTCCTTGGCTGGAAAGCGACTTTGAATTGATATCTTCATTAAACGTATTAGATGCGGCTAGCGTAATGGGGTTGTAAGATGGAACCCGTGGTGGTAGTCTGATGCCATCACGGAAATGTCCTTGGGAAAACAGGTTTGTTGATGCTGAGTATTCCTCCGCTGAGGCCAGCAAATTTGGCTGTGGCGTGCTTGAAGACATGCCTGGCTCTGTGGATGTGATGATAGAAGAACTGAAAGTCGAATTTCGCAAAGCCTCCAGTGATGCTTCTCGTGCTGCTACGGTAGAAGAAAGTTTATCTGAGGTAGTGCCTTGATAACGCTTGCTGTGGGAGATCTCCAAGCTTCCGCTTCTGATCTGGCCAACATCTATGACTTTATTGCTCTCATCAGCTCTCTCCAACCATACCAAAGGTGATTTTACGTCATGAAGAGATTCCGTTTGATACTGCGCAAATATATTA
Organism: Cenococcum geophilum 1.58; assembly: GCF_001692895.1. NCBI lineage: Eukaryota > Fungi > Ascomycota > Dothideomycetes > Gloniales > Gloniaceae > Cenococcum > Cenococcum geophilum. The sequence goes on from NW_027137644.1 coordinate 111,928, forward strand.
TGATCTAAGTTACTGTTCGCCAAAGTTTTAGGTTCGCTCACCGGTACTTCAGATCCAATCTCGGAGTCGGACAAGCCCATTGGCTTGTAATCCACGCTCTGGGTTTTAGCTGATTTCATCTCCATGCTATGACGCTCAGGCTGGGGGCTTAGAAACACTCCTGTTTGAGCTTTGATAGCCATTCTCTGGCAAATTGGCGCATCTCTATGCATTGAATGCATTTGGCCCCAAGCTCCAGATATGCATGGCTCTTTCGAGGGTTCTATTGGCTTACTCTGTTGCACCTTGCCCTCCTGCGGTCCTTCATCATTTAGTTGCCAGTTGAAGTCTTCAATTTCTTCCATGCCTTCTTTCCACGTCATCTCGTAATTGTCATCGCTATTGTAGAACAGGTACTCAGGACTTCCTAACCTGACCCCATTGATGGTAATAAACTTATGACCATCGAGAACCTCCGCCATGGGATTGGTGTGCTGAGTTTGAACCATTGTGTCTTGTTGATACGCTGATACTCGAGCGCGAATATCGCTCTGCTAGGAAGTCTTTCAATGCAGGGAAATAGTATGCGACTGCGCGATTGGTGTGTTGTGGGGATTCTGAGGGCGTGGCCGTCGAACTCGTGAATTTGGGTATTTCGTTAATTCATCAGGAACTTGACCGCTTGCAAAGTGACAGATTTCGTTCTGATGTGCAAGGGCTGTTAAGACCACTCGTCGCCTTTTGCAATAAGCAGAAGGGCATAAATTGTGAGTGAGAGAGGCTAAGATGCAGGCTCGAGCTCTGGAGGACGTTTGTAATCGTAGGCTCTAACTATGCAGCTCGAATCTTAAGAGAATTTATTAGAGACGTGACTGGTCCATTCTAATTCTAATGGAGATCCATGAACTTAAATTCACTTAATATTAGAGATTCACCTCGTTTCTTCCTGCAGCCATTCACCCTTCAGTTCCAGCATTTTAAACTAGTGTTAGGATGAGCATAGAGTTAAATATGCTGTAATAAGTCAGGCCAAGACACTGAAGCTATGGCCGCTAAAAGGATAGCCTAGTCTACAATACCTCCACAGCAGTCATTGTCATGTTCTCGTTGCTATTGCCATATCATAACCGCTGTTCACTCAGCCGAACCTCAGTAAGCTGAGGTTCATCAGGTTAATCATCAAAAAGGTATTGCATTGCTGATAGAATTCCCAGTATCTACGGGAGCTGCAAGGACACTGTGTATATAGATTAGAAAATGGCCGTACCGGCATTTCACGATAGGGAGTGGTACGCTTTGCCGGTGTCGGTTGCGCAGCAACAGCAGAAGATGGCAGCGGGCCAACAGAAGACCTATTTAATGCAGTTAGCGGAATAGAGGATTGCTGGAGGGTAGGAGCGGGAAGAGAAAATTGATGATGTAAATACTTACAGCCATCACAACAGTTACACAAAAGCCAATTGTTGGGCCAACCACTTTGCAATGGCAAGGGTTCTGATCACTGAATATTCAAATCAGCTCGCTAGATAGCTTTGCAAACTCTTGATAACATACGTTCCGCACTGGAAGCAAATAGGGACGGGAATGCAATCCATTGTTGCTTAGAGATTGTAATCGTCTCTGGGAGGGAGAGGGAAAGAGAAAGTCGCGAAACAGTAAGAATTGACCGAATGAAAGGTTCCAGTACGTATTGGTAAAGCACAAGAGGGTCAAGGGAACTTCGATTGCAGGTGTTGATGGTGAGCGGCATGCTGTTCCTGGCATGACGTTACGTCGTCGCCAAGCCCGCGAACTGGCTTTCCCGCTTCCAACCGTAGAATTGCCAAGATTCATGCCTTTCCTTGGACCTCCCCACTACGACTTTCCTCGGTCATTACATTGGCTTAGATAAAGCCTGACGATCTGTGATGCCCGAACAATTTTCGATCATACGTGTAGGGAATACGACGGGAAATCTGACGGGACTTTTGACAATAGTGGACAAGGCCGTGTTTCATCGGCGGTGCGGAGCCTCTCGTGAGCGGTACTTCAAGAATAGAAATGTGGTTTTGCCGCATGCTCAGCCCCCCGCTTGCAGGGGGCTATAATCCTTCTCTATAAGTCTTACCCTGACCTGGTAATTCTGAGTTATCGAAGGTCCATGTTTTGGAATACATATTCTTGTTTCAATTCCTCCGAGGGGTGTTGTGGTACATGAGACTGACCATGGTCTTCTTTTGCATCTGATTTGTCTTTTCCAACATTTTCATGCTGATCTTTTCAATTCTACTTAAAAATGCTTGGCCTCCGCTTCCTGCTCTCTCTTACTCCCCTCTTCACCATCCTTACCGTCCTTATTGATGCGCAAGCTCCCTCTCCTTCCGGCGCCGCTGCCGATATGGGCGTGGGCACCTACCCCCGCGCTACTGTTCTCTCCGATGAATCCCTCTTAGGTGTCTACACTGCTTTCAGCGGTGGCAACAGCATTCTTACAACAGTCAAATCCACAGACTCTGGTGCCACCTGGACTGCTTTAGGCACCGTCACCCAGGGTCCCACCGCAACAACCGACATCGACAACCCTTTCGTGCACCAGCTATCCTCAGGTCGCATTCTCTGCACCTTCCGTAATCATGACAGGCTGAACGGTGCATACACGTTCTACCGCATTACTATTTACTATTCGGATGACAAAGGCGCGACATGGACCTACTTGAGCACACCGGCAAGCGACAGCAACCCCGTGAATGGGGACTGGGAGCCCTTCCTTATGGACGGACTCGATGGTTCGCTTCAATTATATTACAGCCGCGAAAACGCTGCGAACGACCAGGACAGCCTCCTCCGTCGATCCACAGATGGCGGCTTAAATTGGTCATCCGCACAGACAATTTCTGGGTTAGACGTAACAGCTAGAGATGGTATGCTAGGTGTAGCACGCACCGCCACCAGCAGCAGCACGCTCATTGCCGTCTTTGAGTCACTTGACCCTAGCACTGGCCTATTCACTATTCATTCTGTCAAATCAACCGATGACGGTGCTACCTGGGGTTCCCGCAGCCTTGTGTACTCTCCTGGAACTGGTAAGAACGCTGGTGCTCCGGGCATAGTACTTGTAGGAAATAAACTCGTGACAAGTTTCGGAACCGATGAGGATGGCGGTACATGGCCAACGGGATCTATGAAGGTGGTTGTGAGTTCAGATGGTGGGTCGACGTGGGGAAGCAAGACAACAATTCATGGCGTGCCGAGCCTGTGGGCAGGGGTGACGGGTTTGACGGAGAGCACTTTTCTAGCTACGTACGAAAGCGGTGGCACGAGCTATGCGCAGAAGATTAGCTTTTAAAAAGGATTTACAGCAGAGCCTTTACTGTGTTGGTTGCAATGTCTTTACTGAAGCAATGCGGAGCCTTGCCATAATTCCATTATGTCCAAGCGGCGACACAAACTGATTTCTGCGTTACTAATGCAGTACAAACTGAAGCTGAACCCTACGCTGAAGTTTTAGCATATACAAGAGAGCTGATAGTGCTTTCGGCTTTCTGACTTCGACTTTCTGACTCTTTAGGGCTGCATTGCTTACTTGGCGAAGGTGTCGAATTTATTTACTTCCTATTTCGCAAAGTATACGAGAACATAGAGTAGCTTCTATCGCCAAAAAACTATTGGAAGATCAATGCATTGGGAGGATACTTATAATATGGAATGGTCTTATGAATACCTTAAAATTGGAATGTCTTCTATGCATTGCGGTGCTATGACTTTCGCTCACTAAATAGATTTGAAAGTTTCTCACGAAAGCTCAGATTTGGCGGCTTGTTTGTTTCTAGCTTCAAATAGCCCTTCGGCGCTTCTCCCCCCTTTAATGCCATCCTCCTCCTCTCATTCATCTCCGTATTGGAGACTCGTGGCCACCACAGGTCCCCATAAAGCATCTTACATTCCTCCTCGGTCCGATAGCGTAAAATATCGTAGGAACTATTCATAGTCATAGCCGCATCGCGGTCTCTCGTCGTGACCCCCGCCTCTCGTATTCCCACACCTAGTACCTCGTACTGCTCCCGCCATGATTTAGTAGCGTACTCTGTGTGCGTCATGAAAATGGTGATGCGAGACGGAGACACGTTTTGCGGCGAGGAAAGTAAGAAGTGGAGAGCCTGGGTGTCGACGCCGCGGACAGGGCCAATGACAAAGTTGTCACCGGCTGCGATGGTGGCAAGCATGCGAGGCACATAATGTGTCTCAAAGTACTCGGTTGAGGAATCTAGAGGTCCTGAGATAAAAGCCGTTTGTGCGGACATGACGTTGAAGACCACAAGAATGGTGCTCGTTGGCCTGGATACAGTAAGCAATCGCGAAAATCACGAGCTCGGTTAAGCCCCTGCCGCGAGTGTGTTTGTTCCAGGCGCACAGTTCGTGACATCAAATTAACTAATCTACGTATCTTGCAGTTCCTCCGCCCACCTAACCCCACCAGTCGTATTGCGTATCTGTCCATCGCTGACAAAGAACAATCTGCAGACACATAAGGTATATGAACAAAAAAGCAATCGCAAGACAGTCCAGTGCACCAAACGCTATCATTCATAGGAACCCAATTCAAACAGTGGAGACGTATCAAGATCAGATGAGAAGGAAATGATAACTAAGAAACGTAGAGGAAATTATAGAGGATGCAACATCAACCATAATCCTGACGTGCTATTATTGATAGGTAGTCAATTCCTCCGCTCACTAGTGCTCTATCCAATTGAACTGAAGCATTAACACATGCTACCCGTCCGGTCTCAATGCTTGTCAGACTACACAAAGCCTAGATGGCTGTTTCGATTGTTCAACTCAGACGCCATGGTTGTAGTTCAAAGCTTATGAGTGATGAAACTTCCCCTTTAACTTGCCAAAGAAGGAAAATCTTTTCTTTTTGCCGTTTGTGTCTTGACTCGCACCGCTGCCAACACTATCTGGTGTACCCTTGATCGCTTGACTAGCAGGTCTCTCATGTTCTTTCTTTGGCGTTTCTGGAGCAGGCGTGCTCTTGACTTCGGTAGCGCTAGGTTCAACCCCCGTCGTGACCGTCGGCGGCGTCTGTTCTATCGTCGTAGGCAGCTTAGACATCGGTGAGATGTCGCGTGGATCAACCGCTACTGGAGCTACGGCTTTTTCGGCTGGTGCATTGAGTGCCTCTGGTTCACTGGATGATTTAAGCGGGCTAGCATTAAGGGAGAGTGTGGGAGCGGTTTCGCTAGTTTCAGCAGTGATGGTTGGAGCAGGTTTGCTGGCTTCGTTCGTCGTCTTAACTTCCTTGAGGAGCTCAGACTCCACAGCTGCCTTCTCACTAACGGCCTCAGGGTTTGCGGATGCTTCAGGGCTTGCGTTCGCTTCTTTCTGGCTCTCTGTCACGACCTCGGGGACGACGGGACCACTTAGAGCAGGACTCTTTAGACTCGTGAGTTCGGCCGCCTTCTCCTTAGCAGCGTATGTTGCGGCGGCGAAGGTCGCGCCTGTAACGGTAGCACCACCTGTCCCAGTTTCTGCTAGCTTACTAGTGCTGGAAGAACTCTCAGCAGCAGCGGGTTGCTCTGGTACCTCCTTCAGCAGTTCCTGCTCGACTTCCTTCTTTTCTTGCACAGCTTCTGAAGAAGCCGCAGCTTCCGGTTCGAAGTTTACCTCTTTTTGGCTCTCAGTGACAATCTCCGGCACGCCCCGTGGTTCCTTTGGAACTTGGGCGGCGAGAGCCGCAGTGGAGCTGATAGGGGCCGCGGACTGGATTGTTTCGCCTGGGTCATTCCCTATATCTCCGCTAGATCCAATAGGCAGGCTTGACTCTGGTATCATATTCTCAGAGATCGGAGGCAGGCCAAACATGCCACCGTTGGCTTCCCGCTTAGCTTCTGACGTAACTACAGGATCAAATTGTGGAGGGATGGAGTCAGGCTTTTCGTACGAATTGGCATCTGTCCTAACGGTGCTGGAGATAGTGTTAGATGTTATGGTGCTTGGGTCTGGAACTGGCTCGCCGGGGGCCAGATGGATAGGATTTCCAGCGCCGCCTGTTGCAGGTATGGGAGTAACGCTAAATAGCTTTTGTTCCTCTCCAAGAGATGGATCGTCTTTGACTGTTGACACTATGGTGTTGTTTGTAAACGTGCTGGGGTCGGGGACCTTTTCCCCCGGGGCTAGGTGAATGGGGTTGCCGGGGCCGTCGGTTGCAGGAAGGGGGTTGATTGATAGAGTTTGAGGTTCGGTGGCTGGCGTCTCGGGGAAAGCACCAGGAAGATAGTCATTAGATTGTGACTTTGGTACAGCTCCAGCCATCGTGGCAGTGGTAGATTCCGGAGTCACGGAGGAAAATGTGTGCACAGGCGCTTCTTTGATATCTTCAGGGCGGAGAATGTTGTTATAATTGTGGTGGCCATCGTCTTCTTTAGGTTCTGTGTCGTTGGTAACCCAATCGCCGTCTACGACAAACTACAGGACAGTGTCAGCCTCTAAGTGCGAAAGGAGAGACTCTGAGATGCGCCAGATGGCAAGCCGGACGAAACAAAGTCGGTAGGCCGATAGGGCTCACAAGGAGCTCAACCAGACACGCCGCGTCAGTTGAGTGAGAAGTACGTACCTTGTATTGCACCTTGGCTTTGGGTAAATCCACAGTCTTCGTAAAAACACCGTCTTCTTTCTCCAGCTTGACACTCTTGGACCAATCGTCAAAGGTGCCAGTTACGAAGACTTCGTTAACCTTGTCTTCCTTGTCTTCCCTATTCCAGAACTGTCAGCGCAGAAGGTAGCGATCCGAAATGAAAAAGCACACGTACCACCTAAATGTATAGCTCCCCATAGCGGTGGCGATTGATCAGGATATCCGCGGGGTGGAGCGAGACAGGCTAAAGGAAGGACGAAGAAACAGGCAGAGCTGAAGTTGGAGACGTGCAGCTCGGAGTGATGTTTGGAGGTTGTTGGGAATACGAAGGGGCGATAAGAAGGCAGTCCCAGGTTCTGTTGAAGCAATGCGGCTTCTCGTCAGCGATAGATGAATATTGCCGATAAGGTGAATTAAGGTGCAATGGGAGGATGCAGGATGATGCTGGTGTCCGAAGAAGACGCACGAGCGCTGCACGTCTTCACTTGCCCGCCGACCGCGGAGAACTGCAAGGCGAATTAGATGGCGAGGAGAATGAACGAGGCTGCTCCTGAGCTAGAGCGAAACTGATGGAACAGCCGAGATTCTGACTTGGAGCTGCTTGGCAGCGAGCGGAGGCGAAGAGTAGCAAAGGAGGGGAGGGTACAAACGTATCCAACCTGCCCCCAAGCGCGATGTTGCAGTGAATTGGCTGGCTTTTGATGGGCAATGCTTCGCGGGAAAGCTGGAAAGTGATGCAGTTCATGTTTCTTTGCCATGACCGAAAAACGTGTGTTTGTTGCGTCATGTGTATTTCCTCCCCGCGCGTGACTGCTCCCGGCCACAACGACACCTGGGTACTTGGCTGATGGACAAGAACTTAAAGCACACTGCGGCGAACCCTTCCACTAACCCTTCCGTTACCCTAAGGGCATCCATGAACCACTCCGTCGCTATTTGTGTCTTAGCACTCGGAAATGGTCTGCGCATATTCTTATCAGACTGCAAATCGACTCGTTACTCCGTTTCCAAGCTCTCCGCTTCCAGCTCAGGTGCAACCCCCCCCATAGGGAGCAGTATGTACGTGTTCCCGCTGTCCCGCGTGTGTTTCAACCTTTGCATGCTCTTCTCAAGCATTAGAGATATCTCTCGAGCCGTTAACCATCATGCACCAATTAGCGTCTTCGGATTTTGAAACTGTAGATCGTTGCTATTGCTGGGCCTGTTCGGAAAGCTTGCCTTACTTGATGTTGGTGGCAAGCCGTTGTTGTTCACCAGCACAGGGGGCAGACGATCTCAGTAAACTACGTAACTACGAAATCTTTTCAGCGAATCTCACAAATACTGGCAGCCTTGCTGCAGCACACTGGCCGAGCAAAGAATCAAACCCTAGAGCGTACAGCGAATACATTATATGAGTCTGTTGCTTGAGCCCACTTTGGTCCTCTGTGCTTTGATACCGAGCGACACATGGTGTGCAGAGCTTTGAACAGCTAGATGTCCGTGACTGCGCGCGAGCTAAAAATCGAAGTCCAGGGACCGGCAGTGACGCAGTTTACTGTGCTCCAGTATCTGATGCACAGGTCTCAGGCATCGCGTCTCACTGCAAGAAGGGTTGCTATCTACACGCGCTGGCCGGTCTCTCCTCTTAGTATATATTGTTCTGCTTGGCCCTGCCTGCCCTATCCTCCCCGCACGCAGCTGACGGACCTGTGTTGCGCCTTCTCCTGTGCTTCCTTTTGCCTTCCTTCTTTCTAGATTTGTTCTAGAAAAGCCCCGCATCCGTGGAAGCGACCATCGTAATAACCTGCGTACCTGCCCTCGCCCTCACCAAGTTGCCCACACGACAATTCAATTACACCCAGGCTGTCTTCGCTACAACCAGAACAACTTAACCCGGCACTCTGCATACTCCTATCTCTTCGCCCTGATATTATTGTGCCCTGGGCTTGCTTCCTTTCCCTGCTCGCTTCGGGCCCAAGTTACACGGCCGCATCATCCCTGCGCCTTTGGCCTTCTCGCGAACCAACATCAAAGGAGTTGCGGGCCCACAACGCAACTCGACCCCTCCCTCAACTCATCATCTCAATGTCGCTCCCACCCGACTACTCCAATGAGATCTCTGCCCTCAATCGCGAAATACTGAAAGCACAGCCCTCCGACGTCCTCCAGTTCTGCGCAAACTTCTTTCTCCGTCGCCTTGAATCCCAGCGCGCTGAATTCCTGCTCTCTCAGCAGCATTCCTCACAGAAAGGCGGTGGCATGGCCGAAAGCACGTTTCCCGGAAACAACCCCTTTGGCACTTCTCCAAGCAGCGGGATTATAACTAGTGGAATGCACCGTTTGGAGGAGGAAGAAGAAAACGACACCATTGCCTCCCCAACCGCGTCATCATTCCCAAGAGCAAACGTGGACAGCAGCCAAACCAGCAAAAACGGCGAGAGCTCCTTTGGCAACTTTAGTGGTTTTCAAGCTTCAACAAATCGCTCTCAAGGCCTCAAGTCTCAACCACCATCGGCTATGGACTCTCAGAGCTTTCCAAGTAATTACAATATGAATAGGCGGACCTCAGTATCTGCGGAATCCCTCAACCCAACCTCCTCCCTCCACGATAATTGGACACCTCCATATCACCAGAAAACATCTGAACAGCAGGCACGCCTGCGAGCGGCCGTCTCCGGCAACTTCCTCTTCTCTCATCTCGACGACGAACAATCAGCTCAGGTTTTAGGCGCGTTGCAAGAGAAGCCTATACCCACAAAGGGCATTAAGGTCATCCAACAAGGTGACGTCGGAGATTACTTCTACGTAGTCGAGAGTGGAGCATTTGACATTTTTGTCAATAAATCTGGCAAGCTGGAAGCTGGACCTGATGGCCTTGGCAGCAAGGTTGGATCTGTTGGTCCCGGTGGCTCTTTTGGCGAGCTAGCTCTCATGTACAACGCGCCTAGAGCAGCGACCGTCACTTCCACTGAGCCGTCAACCCTCTGGGCGCTCGATCGCGTGACTTTCCGCCGCATCCTGATGGACAGCGCCTTTCAAAGGCGCCGGATGTACGAAGGTTTTCTCGAAGAAGTACCACTTCTCTCCTCATTGACACCCTACGAACGCTCTAAAATCGCCGACGCGCTTGAGACACGCAAATTCCCCGCCGGTACAACAATCATTAAGGAAGGCGACGTGGGAGAATCTTTTTTCATCCTCGAAAGCGGAGAAGCTGAAGTATACAAACGAGGTGTTGACAAGGCCGTCAACCGATATAAGAAGGGCGACTATTTTGGTGAACTTGCTCTCCTTAATGATGCTCCACGCGCTGCCTCCGTTATTAGCACTAAGGAAGTTAAGGTTGCTACCCTGGGTAAGGACGGTTTCCAGCGCCTGCTAGGGCCTGTCGAGGGAATTATGAGACGAAATGACCCGAGTAAGCTCGGGATGGATGATGGAGTAGATCCCTTAGCTAAAGTGAGATAGAAAACAGTGCAATTGTAGCTGCGTGCTCGGGGACTTGTGCGATTATCGGTAATTCTCATTGATACAAAGATTTACTAAAGAACCGTCTGACATGAATGGGACATGAGCTGGTTGCGAATTGCGTGTGGGGGAATGGACGGAATGAGTTTTTGTCGGGCTTGACCTGCTTCGGTCGGAGCCTTTTCGTACAATTGTGATTCTTGATCAACTCTTCCTATCTTTGCTACTTGGCGTTTGATGTACCCTTATCCTTCCTCACTGTCACTAAGATGACTCTGCTAAGGAACTCCAGAGAAGTGGTTTGAGGCAGAGCTCGGATTTGTAATAGTCAGGATTATTATACTCCAATCATGCATCGACTTGAATCTGTGTATCTGTTGTATTTACATTTTTGCTGCCTGTGAAGGTTGTGCATTGGAAGGACATTTGATGTGTCGTTACTCCCATCGACGCAGTATACGCCATCAACCACCAACTCATGAACTGCGTCAATTTGCTGTCTGGCGTCTGCAATTTTATTACACTCAGTTCGGGTGGGCACCGTGGCGTTCTCGGCGGGATAGTAAGCAGTGATTCCTATCATGTTCATGAGGGCACCTGTTTCGAGACCGCCAGCAAAAAGTAATTGTACGAAGTAGATCGAAATTGATCTACTTGTATTTAAGTATTTCGATTGACCGTTAGTGTCTTAAGGGCCTTGGATGGCTTTCTACACTCCACCGTACGTTTAACTTGGGGAACTGGCTATGTAGAAAACATGCATTCATCTCTAATTTACTGGGGCTCGAGGGCGTTCTGAGGGTTGAATAAGGATATTTGCTGTTGTGAATGCTGAAATGCGCGGAACTGGTGATCAAAGGAATCCAATATTCAATGTAGTTAACGTGGTATGAGCATGATTGCAAGACATTGCTTTTTTTTAGTCATCAATCTCCATGAAGACTTCCAGTCCCTGATAGCGACTAGACACTATTCTGAAGTATTTAGTGCTCGACCGCAGTTTGAACGCACCACTGAGTCCTCATCAATATTTAGCAATAAACCTAGGCGCTCGAGCTACAAGCAGCAGGCATTCATGCATCACTTTTGCTCAACTGTCTTGTCTCGAATAATGGCGACGGAATAATCGTCTCCTTAGCGAAGTCGTCTTCCCCACCCTTACCTGACATAGTAACGTTATCCCCGAGTCCAGGATACCTCGGTCCCTGCCGAATCCGCTACCACTCTGCTATCAGACCCTCGCAGATGGCAGCGGAGGGGCAAAAGAAAGAGGCAAGTGTTCCCTGAAATTGCCTGCCAGCCATGCCGTCATGTAGATCGCATTCACAATTATATATCCCAGGTGAAGTTCACATTCCACTCTCTTATTTCTGTTCTAATTGTGAGGGTAGGGCTCACGACAGTTTTCAATGGCATCAAACGACCCTGGTCTTGCGCCATTCACTGCGACGGCAGAAGATCCGACGAAAGGTGCTATTGATGGCAGTACAGGTGCAGAGACCGATAGGCCTGTCGCTCCGGACCAGTTTGATGAGAAATTCGAAGCAACCAAGTGGGAGATTTGGGCATATTACGCGTGAGCAAGTTCCATTGAAATTCTCTACTGTACCCTTTCAATTCCACAAACAATGACTGGCCTTGGAGTAACACTAGATTATTTTGCTAACGCACAACCAGCTACTACATTGGGAACAATGGCTTAACTCTCTTCAACTTCGCTCCAACCGCCTTCCAAAACCTTCTCTACCAAGCCGCTGGCGACAGCGAGACCCTCTACTTCGCCGGCCGCAATAGAAAAATCGATAGCATTGTCTTACTTTCTAACGGAATATCATTTGCTATCCAAATAGCTGTATTTCTCGTCATCGGTTCCTTTGCTGATTTTGGCTCCTGGCGCCCGAATATCCTCATCGTTCTGTCCATAATCGCGTATGCCATCGGCTTCGGGTGGCTGGGTGTACATACAGAGGAGAAATGGCGAATCGGATTGGGATTATATATAGTCGGACTGATTGCATATCAGACCACACTTACGTTTTGGACCGCAGCCTTCCCGGGGCTAGCAAGAAATACCCCAGCATTAAGGGAGAAGGCTGAGCAGTACGCAGAAGGCATGATTACAAGGGAAGAATACGATTTCGCAGACAGCATGAAGAGGAATGAGCTGTCCAACACCGCATTTTATATTCAATCGCTCGGTGAGATTGTCATCTTGGCTGTGATTGTAGGAATTATGTTTGGTTTGAACGTAAATGCGAGCACAGCAAATAACAATTGGGGCCTCAGCGCGCTGATAGCATTCGCAACTGGCGTATGGATTCTCCTGAGTCTCCCGTGGTTCATAATGGAGAAAAGAAGGCCGGGACAAGATCCGGGGACGAATATTGTGCTGGCTGGATGTAAACAGCTTTGGGTCGCTATCACACAAGTTTGGAAGCTGAAGCAAAGCTTGTTTTACCTAATCGGTAAATACTTTCCTATGATGTTAAGAGACTTTTGATTGACACTAATTACTTCCCAGGCTATTTTCTCCTCGGTGATTCTCTCAATACGACCGTCACCGTTATCGGAACTCTCCAAAATAGTATAGTCACCTACAATAGCCTTGAATTAACCTACCTCCTTATCGTTGGCATCACCGCTCAGGCGGTTGGAATATATTCTTTTTGGTCCGTCCAGCGCCGATACGGCCTGCCCACAAAAACGATGTTCAATGTGGTCGCCGTTGGCATCATCCTTCTTGATGGCTGGGGCATGATCGGTATTTGGAGTCAACGCTTCGGCTTCCATCACGTCTGGGAAGTCTGGGCCTACCAAGCCTTTTATGGGCTTTTTGTGTGTCCGTGGTACAGCTATTCCCAAACGATGATCTCAGAAGTAACGCCCAGAGGCAAAGAGTTTTTATTCTTCAGTCTTTTCAGCATCATTGGGAAGACGAGCGCGTTCATCGGTCCTCTGGTTAGTAGTGCTATTATTGACGATACTGGAAATAACTCGACTCCGTTTTATTTCTTATTTAGTCTTAGCTTAGTTAGCTTTATATTTTTGCTGTTCTTTGTGGATGTGAAGAAATCTAGAAAGGAGCAGGAAGCATTCTTGGAGGAAGAAAGCATCAGGAGGAAGGAGGTGGGAAACAAAGCCAACGTATAGCTGAACTGGTGCTGAGATCCGACGTTTTCACAACGGATACGTAAAATAAACTTTGTCAACACATCATCTCGTCTCGACTCAGAAAAGGGCCCGCGAAAAGTTTCAAGTCTTCCACACTGTCATCTGTCATAAAGAGTGCCGATGATGTTTCCCATGTAGCGTCATCTTGCGTCCGTTGGGGTCTAGCGAATCAATCAGGTGAGATAATAGCTACAGCAGTATGCCGTGTTGTTTGTTCTTTTGGTTTTATGCTCTGCTCGTATTTGTTGAGATAAAGGGAGCATTTATAACGGCCATTCAAGCTACAATATTTCCCTTACAACCGAGTGTCATAAGCATTCTTAATGAATACCATTCGGTCGAGAAGAAAATATATTTAGGGTAGATTTAAACGTTCGATTTGATAGGCCTCTAGTTAATACGGAGTCCGTGGACTTCGAATTTCCTGTCCCATGTGCTAATTATATCAACATGCACTCGGTGTTTCTTACAGTCGTGTTTTGGAGTGCCTTGAGTAAAAAAATTCGTCAGAGTTTACATACAATGTTCAACTTGTTCCTGAAAGTGGTGATGTTCCCGAATATTTTTCATCACTGAGCCCTCGGGACATCCTCGGCTACCTAGCTGTGTTCATCCACGGTTTACCAGTAGAGCTACTTCCACCTTCACAACTGGAATTTACAGCATGGGAGGCTCCCGGTAAACCCCCGAAAGTAAAAACGAAACCTTTCATCCCACCATTCATCGGCCTTCGAACTTTGACAGAAATCGTACGTATCTGTACTCGTCCATCCGTCGACCAGATTTTCAAGGGTCAAATGAACCTGGATGACCTCCTTGACGCAGCTATCAGCATTCTACTAGATGGTCCATATGCACTTCTGTTTCTTGGCATCAGGACCTCTTCGAAAGCCTCGAAGATGAATTCGTCTGTGGTCGTGCTTACGGAGTCAGCCGAGTGGCAGTAGTTTCAATGGCTAGATATAACCCTAGTCCTTAGTCTCGACTACCAACAAGAAGAAGAGTGAAACCATGCCTGGCCTGCGTCGTATTACGACAGTTACATTCGGAAATGTTGTGCAGCAGTGACGGAGCCAATTCGCCAAGAAGAAATTGAAAACACAAAAAACAATATTTGTAACGTAGGAGAGATTTCACAACATTCATGCTGATCAAACCATGATAACCTCCTTACGGGCGGCAACACAGGCCCAGACCGCTCACCTTCACCGGATGTCTCACCCTCTGCAGCGAGCCTTTCTGGCCTATGGCTCGGTCACATATGCCGTACCGCAAGTCACGAACTAGGTCACTGTTTCAGTATTGATCACTGTGTGTACCATGCGTGTAATATGCAAGGCTCCGCGTCCATAACCGAAGACGCGAGACAAGCTCCATACCTTTGTCCTATTGATTCAGTCAAAGCCGAGATTGCTACAGGCATGAGTGCCAAGAGCGCTACAAAGCTGTGATTAGGCTTGCGACGAGCATGAAGATGTCCATTCGTTCGTGGCACTCGCAGCATGGCTTCATGCTGTAATGAATAGTGGTACAATTTGAGACGTCGGCCGAAGAGAAGTCACAAGAAATGCATTGTATACGTCAATGCGGCATGTACGCCTCCGGAGCGTGCTGGCCAAATCTGAGCTGTGCCGGCTTTAGGTGATAGGAAGAATGGTTTGAATTGAGTAAAAGGCAGGGATATGTGTATTTTCGTTATGAGATTGAGTATGGCAGTATCCCTTAACCCGCTGAGGTGCAATGCCAAGCTGCACCGAGAACAAGATGGGGCTGTTCTGTGTGTAGGATTCCGTTCTGCACGACAGGGCCCTGTTGGGAGGAACACCTGGCAAAGCTCAACTCTAAGGACTAACCTACAAATATATATATACATAGAAATCACGGGTTTGAATAACTTCACGTCGCTGCAGTTCTTATCACAGTGGCCAAGAATCAAGTCAAACGAGAGCCTCTAATTGGCTAATCCTTATCGATAACCGAGAACTAGAGTTAGCGAGTTAAGGGATAGCTCTTTGATTTAATTAGACGGGAAGAGAAGTCGTGGATCCCCCGCAACGGTGGCGTCCACACGGTAGGTGGCCCGTGCGGGAACACCAGAATCAGAAGTACGCTCATCACTTATAGATTCAATCAATATATTTTTGTCAACCATGCTTTCTAATGATACTTCTAATGATATAGACTTTGTCCCACGGACTTGATACCATATTCCACCAACTCGGAGGGCCAAACAACCACCCCCGAAGCCCTGGCTGCTGCCCGCATTCGAACCTCCACGGGTTGAGGATTACGACTCCTGTGGCGTAGATCCTATTGATTCTATTGGCTAAGCCTTATCGATTACGTGCGGGCAATTTTTACCATTGCGGGGGCACGAAAAGACTTTCCAAGGATACAGAGCCAGAGACGGAGCCTCCCTGCTCAAGAAGTGTAATTGTTAATGCAGACAAATAGATCAGGATCATTACGGCTTTACTACTTTACTGACGAGCTTCGATTAACAAATTAGAGCATGTGATACTTGGGAGATGATTATCTATTACGTCATACATTTTCTTTCTCTAGGGCAGCGTTGGACAATTTTCTAAGTCAGGATTTCCATCCTTAACAAGTGACAGTAAATGCACATGGGAAGGCTTTTCCCAGCACGTGTAAGCGTTACGAAACCTGCACTCAAGGCATATAACGGCTGCACTTATGCGGGATAAGAATCGGCAGTTGATTTTTCTATCAAATGACAGCACTTAAAAGCGGAGGCCCTGAAGGACTGGTATGTGAACATCGGCGGATTTGATTGACTAGGTATCAATTCGGCAGATGCATAGCACCAGGATGTTCGCGGCTCATTCGGATATTCTGGGATCAAGTGTTCGGATCTCACGGCGCATGTTTGGGTGAAAATGATTGTGGGGTAAGATTTGAGACGCTTTACATTGGCTAGTGTAAGAATTGTATCTTAATTGCATTAGTCTGTATTTGCTCAGAAGACCGAAGAGGTTTTCAGGCTTGGCCTTTGGAATGAGGGGCAGGCTGCTTTGAAGTAGGATTTGGAGAAGATTGACGGTGTGCAGCTCGATGCCTATGATTTTGAGTTTGTAATGCTCGGATTCTCCGCTAAGTTGACTGGATAAAAAGGTCCACGTGGATAGCAGGCCTGTGGTGTGACGGTGTGACGAGTGGACTGTGCATGTTGGACGTCGGGAAAAGGTTGTTCGCCTCGGAAATGGGCGGCTGCAATGCTGCAAATCACTCGCCCGCCAGCGAATCAAAGCACACTCTAGCAGTCGGTCACCAACCTTTTCTGCCCCCTCCTCAATGAGTCACCATTTTCTTCATGAGAGGACAGACAACTAACAGGATCGCTGTTTCCCACTCGACTCTTCTCCTAGCTCACAGTAGCGGAAGGCTAGGCCTTCTTCTGATGCGATTGAACAGGAGTTGGGACTGGGACATGTATGCAAGAGGACCATGTCGAGCACAGCTACCCTCGTCTCCTTGGACGTGAAATCAAGCTCGCCAGGCTGCAACGCTTGGACTGCACGAGGGTCAAGCAGCATCGGTGCAATCGGAGAGGTGCGCATGAATACCCTTGCTTCCTTCGCCACAGGGCGTCCATTGTTCTTCGATTATCATCTGAGGCCGAACCAACCGACAACACCACCCTGGCTTGAACGTTGTCCATATGACAGACAGTGGCAACCAAAATGTTCAATGGAAAACATGTTCTCGATGGCATGATCCGATCCACTCACTATCATTCGCTGGGGTATTGAGGGTGCGATGGTTTGATGCACGGTCTGCCGATAAGGTTGTTGAAGTGATTCCACGGCTTTCTATCTTGGCCTGCGAGTGGACAGGCTCGATTTTACATATGATGAGATGATCATTTGAAGCGATTTCATATGACCATGTTATGTTCTAGTTGGTGAAGGGCCGACCCGTCTTTCCTATCAGGCTCAAATACTGCTCATCCCGCGCTCAAGAGTATTTCTTAATCTACTGGCCACATAAGCTGCACTCGTGAATTGGTATACCGTAAAATTGCAATAGTTTACATTCGTATCGAACAATAAGATGTATCTCCTCCAAAGATCAAACGATGCCATCAAGATTAACAGTAGGTCTCTTGGGTTACTACCGTCCCAGAAACAGCTTGATAACCAAAACAAATCACAGGTGATATAGTAAATGGGGCGCATGCGGACATCCACATAACGACCCATGGCTCAGACGTGTATTGGGCATGGTGTTCACTAATGGGGCTCTGCACGATCCTGTTCTTTCTCTGGGCCCAGATGAGGTCCGAAGGCAGCCGTCTATTTCATAACGTTGCAGCATTTACTTCACTCATTGCAGCGATTGCCTATTTCACCATGGCATCGAACCTGGGCTGGACCGGCATCACCGTTGAATGGCACCGTACTAATAGCCACGTCGCTGGAAACACCCGCCAGATATTCTATGTGCGGTATATTGAGTGGTAAGTCCTGGAAGGAAGAA
Source organism: Cenococcum geophilum 1.58 (assembly GCF_001692895.1). Classification (NCBI taxonomy): domain Eukaryota; kingdom Fungi; phylum Ascomycota; class Dothideomycetes; order Gloniales; family Gloniaceae; genus Cenococcum; species Cenococcum geophilum. Next base: position 129,644 of record NW_027137644.1, read on the forward strand.
TTTCTGAGGAGGTGGCGCTTCTTTGTGGACTAACAAAGAGTAAGGTTCCTTACCACGCCGCTCATTCTTTCGAACCTCTTCTTCGTAGCTGGCATGTCGTGGCAGTCCTTGGTTCAGGTAATACTTGTATCCTGGATCCTCGTTGTCACCCGTCTCGTGGGCGCTCTCGTATCTACGACTTACAAGTGGGGTTACTTTGTATTCGGTATGCTGCACCTCCCTTATTCTGCCTTACGCTTTTCTGCCCTTGAGCGTGTCGTACACCGCTCCGATCGATATGTGCTCTTTTTTTCAGTTCCATACATCCTAAGTTAATGGCTATATCATCTACAGGCCTCGTAACGTACATATACATTGTATATGAGCTCCTCTTTAATGTCCGCAACCATGCCACTTCACTTGGAAATGATATCCGTAAGGCGTATTTATTTCCCGCCGCGCTAGAATCCCTCATCTGGCTCATATACCCAATCGCGTGGGGTGTATGTGAAGGCGGTAATGTCATCGCGCCAGACTCTGAGGCTGTCTTCTACGGAATTTTAGACATTGCAACTATCATATGCATTCCAGCCCTGCTGCTTTTCAGCCTTCGTGACGTCGATCTGGCTAGACTTGTTCCCAGTGGGCCCCGGGCCGAGGCACCTGTGGAAAAGGCAGCACACCAGAACGGAACAAATGGGGCTGGTGGCTTAGACTCATCAGAAGTTGCGAACCCCGTTTGAGCCGGACGAAGTCGAGATTGGAGAGGTCTGAATAGCGGAAATCCTCTTTGGCTTTTTTTTGATGCGCAATCTGTATGCGCAATCCAGTCGCTTTTATACCCCGCATACTTGACAATGCCTGCAGGATGCTTCCACATTTACCATTTGTTTTGGTCGAACTTCTGTATTTAAAGTAGCTTCTCATTATCGAAGAGCAGCTCTAATAAGAAACATAATAGCGGCTTAATTTTTCTTAAAGAACACCAGAAATCATTTGTATCGTGAGACGGAAACTTTAATATAGGTATTCGGATTCTTTTAGCGATATTTTGCTTCTCTGTAGTTGTGTGCGGGTCGTCTGGATCTAAAAATAGGTTGAAATCGAGTTCTAACGGAGGAATATTTTAACTGGCCGCGTTATTTATTAGCAAAGTTGGAAATTAGCATCAAAATTTGCACTATACCCGAAGGAAGCAGTAGATTGGAAGTATATTACGCAACATGATATTTTCCCCAAGCCGTATATTTCCTCTCTAAAATTTGATTATATCTCATGCGCTTCACAACCCTTGACTCTACGCGGCCGGAATTGAATGAATGGACCATCCTTCACACTTGTTAAATGATCAACAAGTTGGAACTCCTTTACCCTATGCCTCCCATCAGTGGCCCCTTCAGAACCTTCACCTACCCTTCCTAATGGACCATCTGGGCGACGGAAGTCCAAGTTCCAAGCAACCATGGCTAAGGCATTGCTTATCTCCATATAAGCAAGTCCTCGTCCCACACAGCCCCTTGGGCCTAGAGAAAATGGGTTAAACGCAGCATGGGCGAGCATGATATCCCCTTCTGAGATATCGCTACTCAGGATCCAGCGTTCAGGCTTGTACGTGTACGAGTCTGGGTAGTAAGCCTCGTTGTGGTGGATAGCGTACATGGAAGTTCCAACGTCGCAGCCTTCGGGGATGAACTCGCCATCTATCACCGTGCCTCCTTCTTCAACCTCACGCCACATCGCCCCCCCAGCCGGCGGAGACATGCGCATAGTCTCATTGATGCAGGCCTTCAAGTATGTGCATTTGGTAAGTATGTCTCGAGAGTTGATTTGTGATACATTAGAGAAGTTGTTCCGGACTTCGCTCACTAGTTTCTCGTAGCACTCCGGATATCGGGTGAGGTAGAAGAAGGTAGATGCCAACACGGTAGACGAAGTATCGGAGCCTAATAAAATATGTTAACGTGTTCTAAGTCTGGTGGCTGGCAATATGGCAGACCTGCAACAACTAAGAACTTATTTTCGGACCACAGCTCCGGCAAGGAGAAACCTTTGCCAGTTTCTGGATCCTTAAAGTCAATAACAAAAGAAAAGAGATCTTGCTTTGCGGTTTTCCCGATTTTAGCGCGTTGTTCAGCAAATTCTCGTGTTAGGTCAAGGAACTTCTTCCGCAGGATGTAGCCCCTTGGGTAGAATATCCTTTCTAGCCTGAGCTTGGCTAACTCGGGAAATTGGGCGTAGATGCTCGTACGGATATTAGAAGCAGCAATGGCATCGATCAAGAAGCGGTTCTCCTCACGGATCTGCATCTTGAAGTCTCGCCCGAAGCCAAATTCGCCCACGACATCGAATGTAAGGTGATCACCTATTACATGTCAGCATCTTCTAGTGAAATTTGTTGAAAAAGAACTCACTATACGTTGACATATTCTTAGGTGGTGTCCATCCATCGTAGTCTGCCTCAATGCCTTCCTTCAGCCGTCCAATATATATGTTGATGTGGTCCATCAGAGCTGGCTCGAATTTCCGAAGGACGTCATCAGAGAGGCCTTGGGCGAGAACTCGGCGCTTGTGTCGATGCATAGCCTTGTCAATCGAGGTATGAACGCTGAACGCACCTGGGGCTGGGATAATTGCCAGGTATCCTTTCGATTTCTTGACATGCTTCGAGTGATAAATATCTTCACTGGTTAGCCAGATTGGATCGCCCTGGACAAAAAATTTATATTACCATGAAGTCCCTGGCTTGAGTTGAATAGAAGCCGGTTGGGTCCAAAGCGGACGATGTCTCCTTATATGGTGTTATCATTTAAAAGCTGCTATTGCTCACTCATATCTCTTACCATAACGCTGGTGGGAACTCCACATGCATAGCTGGAGATCTCCTCTATACGCATGGTATGCGGCATAAAAGTCTGTAATCTTCGCCAACCAAGGGCCGGGGTACTTGGCAAGCGGGTGGAAGGTAAGACGATAGACGCATATGGCTAGGATCTAAGTAAGATGTGAGCACGATTCATGACAATTGTTTGTTGAAAAGCGGCCAGTACTTGGAAGATGAGTACACTGATAAAAGTGACTATGAGGAAGCAGATGTTCAACGTCACAGGGTTTCGATACTCCGGCGTCGAGGTATGTAGAGAAAAGACTGGCTTAATTGACATATTACGGTATGGAAAAGTAGTGATTGCAGCAAGTAATTTAGTGGTGTATCTCCAAGAGACGTTTTGAAGGAGCGCATTGGAGTTGAAGTTCTTCCCAGAGCGCAGGCAGGGAGATAAGTGCATTAAATGAAATTTGGTCTGCAGGTGCGACCTAGGTCGCTGCTCTGAGACTCCCACAGGGGAGTATCCTGATTGCCTATCTTGCCTGTCTGCCCTTCGTACCATGCTTCCATATTGTTGTAGATTGCCGTTAGATGTCGTTGCCTGCCCCCCTAGCTTCTTACTGCCCTGTACGTGTATCCGTGTCACCTGCGGTCCTCCTGCTTGTAGCCAATCCAGCCCTGTTCTAATACCCTCCCTAGCCTCTATCCCCTATCTTCCTGCATCCAATAGCGCGCTCAACCTAGTACTGGCCATAGGGGTGTACTAAGCCCCTATAGCCGAGTACCCGCGCTGCCGACGTATTAGAATATGCTAGGTGGATTAAGGTATAGAGGGAGTAGAGGGCGGTTTGGATAAGAGGCTTGTCGTAGGCCTTCCGCCTGTGAGGTGTACACGGTTTGGCTGCGTGTAGGTGCGTACGGTATATCGTTATACCGCATAAGAAGGGGGTCGCTGCCGTAGGTGGATACCGTGATTCGAGTGTACTAGACGTGTACATGAAGACGTGGTAGTCGTGTTCGTAGGCCTCCGCTGGGGCTCACCCTCCCAGCAAGAAAACTCTTCGCACCACCACCACGTCGCAGCGCCGGCGCTGCGCAGCCGTACGCACGTCTCTGCGTTTGCTCTAGTAGTCTATTGGCACGATCCTAATGAAACGCCAATAGTAGCTGCTAGGTTCCCGGGCTCCACCGCGTGGAGGTGCAGAGGCCAATTTCATGGAGCCCTAGGGGAGATGTTATTTTAAGATATTGTCAAATATGAAGGGTAATGATACAGCCATGATTCTCAGGCTCCCTGAGTACGGCAAAAGGAAAGCTTTAACAGGGCCAAAGCCCACAACAGCTCGGCAGTACAGAGTTTCCCGTCTGACGTTGGAGAGCCAACACAGCCACTGACATGACAGCCGTCCTACCGTACTTTTTGTCAGACTTGGCAACAAGCAAACTGTCAAGCCCGCTTTGACTACTACGGGTACCTTGCACATCGTCACGGACTTTTGGAAGTGTTTTGCACGGGTGCACCTACCATATACTTGTCCATGCGGGCTTGACAGTTTGCTTATTACCAAGTCTGACTTCTGTAGCAGGCTTTCTCTGCCACCCTCACACAGATCCGTACAGGTAAGGTGGCCCTTAAAAGCTACCTCCGTAGGATCAAACGTGCGCCTGACTCGAGGTGTACGTGCGGGGACGAACAGACAGGACGACACGTCCTAATCGAATGCCCCAACTTCAAGGATCTGAGGAAAGCAGTCTGGCCGTTTAATAGCCAACCTCAGAGCTATAAATCGATCTTGAACCTAGTATGGTTAGCAAAGAAAGCAGCACAATATATGGTACAAACAGGCCTCCTAGGGCAGTTTCTGGAGGCCAGGAACAGACTTGAAGTGACCAACTGAGTCTCTCTCAGTGGTCACACGCGACATTGGCGGAAGACGGACAGCATCAAAGCAAGAACTCTAGGCCCGTAAAACAGGCCCGGCTCCAATATACGGTACGGAACGGAGGTAATTTGTGTACTCACTACTTTTTGATTATTTAATTTCGATCATCTCCTTTGCACAGGAACTTACCCTGCTTGCATATATCCTTATAATTGTATTGCTCTGGCGTTCGATTCTCGATTCAGACTTGGCGATTTTAGGCGTTTGCTTCTCTCCTGGGCACCGTACACCTATAGCACGTGGTAGACAGGTGGGTGAGGGCCTCACGGAATCACTGCTGTAGGTGAGACGGGTGATTACCCAGGATCTACCTCTGTAAAATAGAAGACCCGGCATGGCGCCCTTAGGGCAGCTAAAACGGTGTATGATTTCAAAAAAAAAAAAAAAAAAAAAACAAGACTTCTGTAGCAATGCGTGAGCCTTAGGATAAAATCCTCGCACATGCACGACGTAGCGGGACGGCAAAGCCAAAATGTACTACTTTAGCTTACTACCCACGGCTCTTCCTAGACTGGTAGGCGCCATCGTCTGTGACTATCTTGCAGTTCTGCAACTAGTTCAACCTTTTAAATTCTCGACAAAGCTACAGAAAGAGAAGCTGCCTTATCTTAGTAAGCGACTCAGCCGGCAACCAAGACAGTAACGTGGGTGACAGGGTTTTGACGGTTTTGAACATCAAAACTTTAAGCGAGAGGACACAGACAAAGTTTGTATGGGAAACCTTAAAACCGTCAAAACCCATCACCGTCAAAACCCTGTCACCCACGTTAATAGGGTTCTTTAACTTTAGTAACTTTATAATAAAGTCCCATAATATTGTTTCCTATAAACATTCTAGTATTTTAATAGGTTGTAGCCCTCTATATAGCCTATGCCTCGTTAGTTTATTCTATTAGCAATCTAGATATTTGTCACGGGACACCCCCGTGACACCTTACACACGTCCACCTGTTTCCACCGACTTAGCAAACTAGAGACTGACCACGAGACGGCAATTTGCGGCAATCTGACGGCAATCTGCCATATTCTGCCATATTCCGCCAAGTTCCACTAAATCATGCCAAGTTCTGCTAGGACCACCACCTAAATCCTATTCTGCTCCGTGCATATATTAACTAAGCAACCAGGCTAACAATATATACCCTTTCTCCCCGTTTTCCTGCCTTTTCTCCTTATATAACGTTTTAACTTCTTATATAGTTTATATACATAGCTTAATAATATCTACTTTGCTATATATTATCGCCGCTTATACTTACTCCGTAACACTATATTACGTTAACTTTATATACTACCTCTAAAATATAGAACAACCCTAAAGCCCCTATAACGGCCGCTAGTATTATATCCGTACTTTAAAAATAACTAGTAGAAATATAGAAGTCTTTTATAGACGCCCTTATATAAAACCAAGCTACTTTAAATTAATAATAAGCTAAATAAGAAGTATAATACTAGCGATTAATTAAGAACCTTTAAGAAGAAATCCGCACACTTAAGATGCCTATGTTAGGGCCTTAAGACTAAATACTATCTCTAGAGATAAATACGCAGAACGTAAGCCCTAAACCTATAGTAGCTGTCTACCCCAAACTAACCACTGCACTATAACAATTTAAATAACTATTAGATTCTCTAGTATTTACTAGTAAATAATAAAAACTCTAATTATTTTTAAGCTAGCTTAAAAATAAGTTAACTAGTAACGCTAACCGCTACCTAACTAAAGCTAACTAACTCTGTTACGCCCTAAGTTAACTAGGAGGAGAAGTAGCTAACCTTATTAAACCTCTTTAGCCAAATTTAGTATAAAGCATAGTTGTACTTCTTAAAGCTATATATAGTAACCTAAACTACTAAGCTACCGCTTAGAGAAAGATAAACTATATAGCTTAAGGAATAAAGAGTTTCCTAATATACTTCTCCAAATTTAACTATTACGCAAAAAAAAATAGGCTGGAACGACTCCGTACTAGTTAATAGCCTTATTAAGTCCCTAAGCCCTAAACTAAAAACCTCCCTAATAGGCGTAGACCTACTAGGAGCCCTTAATGCCTATATAAACGTTATTAATAAACGGTATAATAATATACTACGCCTAATAACAAAACACGCTCCTTAATATAATATAACAGCCCTATAAACGTCCACTAAGTTATCCTAGTTTAAGCACCCCAACGCTATAGATATTAACACTAGGACCCTAAAATACACCTTACTAGGGTCCTCTAAATAAGAACGACGCATTAAGCTAGGCCTCTACTTTAAATATAAAAGTAACTCCTACCTCTCTAACTACTATTCCGCCCCTTTTTTTTTTTTAAAAAAAAATCTATAAACAGTTAACGCTAGTAGCTTACTGCCCTAATCCTCTAGCTACCATCCCTAATCTTTATCTAGCTTTAGCTTAATAATTAGTAAGTACTATTTGTAAGGATAAAGCTCCAACTAACGTCCTATAAGAACCCCACCCTAATTACTTCTAAAAGGAAGGTCCTAAAGCTAAATCGCTCTCTAGAACGGCTCTGCTATAGAATCTCGTTAAACGCATTTAATATTATAAACTCTAACTCTTAGGACCATAGTATAACTATTAACTACCGTCTTTGGCAGAATAGTTAATAGGTTAATACTTAAATCCTAATTAATACAGGAGCTAGTAGTATAGGATTTATTAATAAGGTCTTTATATAAGATAACGGTTTTACCCTAACCCCCCTTAACCGGCATATTAATATATTTAGATTTAATAGTAAACGCACTATCTTAGGCCGTATTACCTACGTAGTATTCCTAAGACTCTAATACCTAAACCATAAAGAATTAATTAAACTTTTTGTTACTACCTTAAGTCACCTAGTAATCTTTAGATAACCCTAGATAAAGCTATATAAAATAACTATTAATTAGGACAACCTTAAGCTTTTATTTACCGCCTCCTATTATAAGTAGAAGTGCCTTATAACTTACTACTTAAACCCAGAACTAAAATTGAAAAAATCTACCAGGATCCACTAGTCTAAAATTTCTATAACTATCTACCCTATACCTGAGGAATCTACCAGATTCCACCAACTTAGAAATTTCACTAAATTCCACCGACGTAAGGAATCTACCAGATTCTACTAGTATAAGAATTCCACCGACATCCACTAAGGATCTAAAAACTCTACTAAATTCTATAAGTTATTACTAAGTACTGTACTGCCCTAAACTAAGTAGAAGATTAAGCTTAGTATATAAAACTACTAGAAGAACTAGTATCCTACGATAAAAAGAATACTTAAAAAGCCTAAACCTAAATCTAATACTAACTCCGTACCTAATACTAAACCTAAACCTAAATAAGAAACTATAGACGATCTAAACAAGCTTAGCACCCTATATATCCGCATAATTAGAGCTACCCCGTTAGTATAACTTACTAAAAGACCTAAACATATAATCTTCGCTATCACTATAGCTAATATTAAAAAGGCCTTAGTACTAAAGAAGCACACTAACCCTACTATAAAGGTATTAGTAGAGTACCATAACCGCCTAGAAGTATTCTTATAGAAGGAAACTAATAAGTTACTAGAATACCAATCATATAACTATAAGATTGTACTTAAAGAAGGAAAGCAGCCTAGATTTAGACTCCTATATAAGATATTCTAAAATAAACTTTAAGTGCTATAAAAGTATTTAGACAAGAACCTAAGTAAAGGATTTATTAGAGCAAGCTCGTTACCTATAGCTATACTAGTAATCTTTATTAAGAAACCTAGTAGCGGCCTATACTTCTATATAAACTACTAAGCTCTTAACGCCATTACTATTAAGAACTAATATCCAATCCTATTAATATAGGAGACATTAAACTAACTAAGTAAGGCTCGCTACTATACAAAGCTTAATATTATCTCTGCATTTAACCGCCTCTATATAGCAAAAGGAGATAAATAGCTTACTGCATTTCGTACTTAGTATAGGTTATTTAAATACTTAGTAATACCATTTAGCCTCACAAATTCTCTAAGCTTGTTTTAACATTATATAAATAACACCCTACGTCCCTACCCAGATATCTTCTATACTGCTTATATTGACAATATCCTAATATATAGTAATAACCTAACCAAACATTAGAAATACGTTAACTTTATTTTATAAGCCCTATACGGAGCTAGTCTATAATTAGATGTAGATAAATATAAGTTCTATAAAACGGAAGTCCTATACCTTAAACTCCTTATTTTTATAAACGGTATATAAATAGACCTAAAGAAAGTCAAAGTAATTATAAACTAGTAAAAACCTAAGAACATTAAGGATGTAAGAGCCTTTATAGGATTTGCTAATTTCTACTAACGGTTTATTAATAACTTCTCCGCCCTAGTTTTACCCCTTATTACTCTAACCTAAAAGGATAAAGCTTTTATCTTTAATAAGGAATATAAGAAGGCCTTTACTTATCTAAAGGTTATATTTACTACTATACCTATACTCTAATACTTTAACCTAGAATAAATAAGCGTTATAGAAGCCGACTTATCTAATTACGTTACTAGAGGTATTCTATCTTAATATAATAAAGAAGGAGTATTACACCCTATAGCATACTTCTTAAAGTAACCAAGCCCTACTAAATATAATTATAAGATCTATAATAAAAAATTGCTAGCTATTATTAGATGCTTTAAGCAATGGTAACCTAAACTAAAAGGCGCCGGATTTCTAATTAAGGTCCTTAGCGACTATAAGAACCTATAGTACTTTATAACCACAAAACAGCTAAGTTATTATTAAGCCCGCTAGTTAGAATATCTATTACGTTTCCAATTCTTAATTATATACCGCCTAGGCGTCTAAGGTTAAAAGCCTAATACCCTAACCTAACGCTTGCAAGACGCGCTAGCATTAAAAGAAGTGCGCTCTTACTAAAATTAAACCTTACTTTATCCTAAACTATTTAACCCTCCTACTAAAGACCCTACGATATACGTTCTTAAAATAACTAATTAAATAGATTATAGTTAACGAATACCTAAATAATAAGTTTATTTAAGAAACGCTTAAGCTAATTTAAGATAGCGTTAGACGCTCTAAAAAGATTTCTTTAAGTAAATACGAAGCTCGCGGAAACCGCTTATATTACTAGAACCGTCTAGTTATCCCTAATTATAATAAGCTTAAGCTTAAGCTCCTTAAACACGTATATAATCTACCTGTCGCCAGCTACCTAGGCTAAAAAAACCCTAGAACTACTTTAACGGGAATATTACTAGCTAAATATGTATAATATAATATAAAGGTACGTCTCTAGCTGCCACACCTACCGATAAGCTAAAGCCTCATATAAAACGTATAACGGCCTTTTAAAGCCACTGCCTGTTCCAGACTAAAGATAGAAGGATATCTTAATTAACTTTATTGTTAACCTCCCTAAGAGTAGAGGCTATATAAATATTATAGTAGTTATAGACCAACTATCTAAGATAAGACACTTAATCGCCTACCCTAATATATTAACGCCTATCGTCGCCTAACTATTCCTAGATTATATATAGAAACTCCATAGACTCCCTAAAACAATTATCTCCAATAGAAGCAGCTAGTTTATCTTAGCATTCTGAAAAAAACTAACTACTTAACTCCGTATTAAAGCACTATTATTTACTATATATTACTTAGAAATGGATAGTTAAATAAAACGCGTAAATGCTATAATAGAATAATATATTTGGATATATATATTATATTTATAGGATAACTAGATTAACTGGCTTATATTTACCAAGTTTACTATAAATAATTCCGTCTTAAAAACCATGAAAGTCTCCCCGTTCCTAGCTAATTACGGCTAGCACCCATAAATGGGGTTTAAACCCTTTAGTAATGTTTCTTACCCCGCTTATTACGCCTTATAAGTTATAAAAGCAAATAAATTCATAGAAAAGATAGAGGAACTATAACAGTTCCTTACTAATGAGATAATATGGGCTTAATTTGTCTATAAAGCCGCAGCGAATAAGAAATAAACCCAGCACCGGCCTATTAAATTAGTAATTTTGTTTGGCTAAATACAAGAAATCTAAACACGAAATAACCTGTTAAAAAACTTAATTAGAAGAACGCTGGCCCTTATAAGGTTAAGAAGGTCGTCTTCTCTTACTCCTACTAATTAAAGCTCCCTAATACGGTTAAAATCCACCCTATATTCTATACGTTAGTCCTCTACCCTACTACTTTTATATTAAATACCCTGCCTAGATAAATATAAGACCTTCCCTTACTAGTTAAAGTGAATAGTAAGAACGAGTATTTGTTAAAAGAATTAATAACATTAAGTATAATAAACGGAAACGCTAATATATGTATCTTATAAAATAGAGAGGCTTTACTAAGCCCTTATAAGAACCCGTTAACTCTATAGAACTTATATAAGCCGTAAAAGACTTTTATAAACTCCACCTAGAACTACTATAGCCCTATCTCGCAGAAGCTTAAGTCTAAAGGAGGGGTACTATTACGGGATATCCCTATAACACCTTATATACATCTATCTGTTTCCACTAACTTAGCGGGCTGGAGATTAACTATAAAACGGCAATTTGTGGCAATCTAATGGCAATCTGCTATATTCTGCTATATTCTACTAAGTTCTACTAAATCCTACTAAGTTTTGCTAGGACTACCACCTAAATCCTATTCTGCTTTATGCACGTATTAACTAAGCAACTAGGCTAACAATATATAGCCTTTCTCCCCATTTTCCTACCTTCTCTTCTTATATAACGTTTTAACTTTTTATACAGTTTATATACATAGTTTAATAATATCTACTTTGCTATATATTATCGCCGCTTATACTTACTCCGTAATAATATTCCTTTATAACTTATCTTGCTAGTTTCTAGATTCCTTAAATAATATACACCTCTTAGAGTCTTAACACTAGTCCTATAGCTCTATTATATCCTTAAGTTATTCCCTTATAGAAATCTTTAATAAACTCTTCTGTAATTCCCCTTGGGATATATATCCCTTAACTCGTTAAATTAGGCACGTAGGTTATTGATAAGAGCCTACCAATTAGAATAATAGGATTTGGTAGCCGTGCTTAGGAATACTTAGTGTTTGCATACGGGCCTTCCCCTTTACTCGCCCTGACGGGTTAAGGGATAGCCTCTTAGTATTTATATTACTCTAAGTCTGGATCCTTATCCTATACTTCTTAAATCTTCTAAAACTATATACTCTCTAGTGCCTTATAGGTCTATTCTTCCTTAGTTACTATAAATTTAGAGTAATTATATCTAATTAACCCGTCCTTATCTTTTGGTAACATAGCTCTTAATAGTTTTTTTAAAAATTATTTTGCAGTTCTGCCTTCCTGTTAAGTATATCTACTTTTACGTTTTTAGTACCTTTAGTATACTAAATTTTAAAATAGTATTCTATAAGCATTTCTACCTATCTAATCTATTTTTAGTTAAGTTTTTTTAGTTATTAAAAACCCGTTAAGTTCTTATCCTTTATATTATTATTTACGTCCTATAAATTGTGGCCCGTGCGTACTAATTAATAGGCTGCATTCCTAGGCGGTTAATTATTCTACTGTATTACTAAAAGTCTTAACTAAAGCTACGAATATATTTAAATATTGGTATATATTATATATAGACACTTATTCTTTAGTATTAAGTTAATTTACATACTCTTACTAATACGGGCCGTCTTCATATAGAGGTATTTAACAATTAACACCTATACGTTGTTCTTGGCGACCTTTAAGGTCTCTTAAACTCCTTACTATTACGTAATCTCTTTACTATATTACTAAAAGCTTGCAAAGCTTCTATAAAGAATAGCTTAAATAGCTATAAGGAGTCGCTATTATTAACGTTAGAAGGAAGATTCGGCTTGCTATAGGTATTTTCGTTCTTAATAGGAAGATCTTTAAAATTAGATAAGGCTAGGACTTGGGAGAAAGGTTTTAAGACTTCTAAGACGCGTGTTTTAGGTATTAGATATAAAGAACAAAGTCTATATTATTACTTTCACGATTACGCAGTATAATTATAGTATATTTAATTAATAAAGCTATATATTTACAACTTTAACACAAAGAAGTTTTAATATTCTTGACCGCGCGCACGGGCCGCATTTTATATCATATCGACAATGTAAAGAATAATCCATTTTAATTATAAATAGCTTTTCTATATCTTATAAGAATTCTCTTTATTCCTTAAGTACTATAACTATACCTAATAACTCCTTATTATAGATATTATAGTTTAGTTCTAGTAGTGTTATTTTTTTAAAACTATAGTATATTACTAGATACTGTACGTCCTAATACATCCGTTTTAACTACTATCGTTAGTAGATTTTAAGGCTTAGATCTTAGGTAATATAGGTAGTAGAGTTATAAAAGTGACCCTAGTTATAAAGGTTTGCAGGTTTTGCGAACAAATTTCGTCTATACGCTTTGCTTCGTCTATGCTCTAACACTCTAATGTTTAAACCCTTTATAACTAGGGTCACCTTTATAACCCCATTACTTACATTAAATAATTTCTTAAGTTCTTAAAATAGCTTCTTCTATTTATTACCCTATGCCTAAAGTTTCTCCTTTTTTATTAGTCGAGTAAATAGCTTAATATTCTTTAACTACTATATAATAAACCTCTTATAGTAGTTATAAAGCCCTAAGAATAATCTTAACTATATAATGTTCTCTAGTTCTTACTAGCTTACTATAGCTTTAACTTTCTTTAAGTCTATACTAATATATTCTAGTTTAATAATAAATTTAATAAAATTGGTCTTCTTTGCAAAGAACTTGTATTTCTTAATTACTACTAGTATTTATTCTTCCTATAGTCTCCTTAAGACCTATTTAACGTATTCTCCGTATTCTTCCTTAGTTATTAAGTATATAATAATAATAATAATAATAATAATAATAATAAGGTGTTCTCCTAATATACTATTAATTCGCTTCTAAAACGTTACTAGTATATTTATAAGTCTAAATTATATAACTAATAGCTTATATAGTCTTTTCTTTAACCTAATCCGGTAGTATACCTATCTTAGATCCATCTTTATAAAGATTTACATATTGCCAATCTTGTCTTAGATTTTGCTAATTAGGGGTAAAGGATATTTAATTGCTTATAGTTAATATATAGTCTAAGCTTTCTCCTATTCTTTAGTATGAATAGTATTAGATATCCTGCTAATAACTGCAATAGCTAGATATACCTCTTTTATAGATTTTCTTAGATAAGCTTCTTAAATGCTCTTAACTCTTCTTTAATAAGTTTATAGATTAAAATTTTTTTAGACTAGTTCCTAGTTCTAATTATATTTTATAGTCCTATACTATATATTTTAATAGCATTTTACTTTTTAGGCTCTATAGTTTTTTTTGCCGTACTTATAGTATCTCTTTAGTATATAACTTAAGCCTCGCTTAGTTTCTTTGTATATCGCTCTAACTTAGTACTATACTAATTTAGTTGCCTTTTATATTTTACAGCGTTAAGTATCCATAATATTAACCTAATGTAAGAGTATATATATTAGATCCCACCACGCTTATAATAAGTTCGCAAGTATTTTATATCTTTTGAGCTATATAGCAATATAGAGGCGGGATATATTATATTTAATTTATAACTAAGGCATTTCTAATACTACCTTATCTCTATACTCTATTTATCTATATTAGTTTACCTATACTTTTACCACCTTTCTCTAACTAGTAGGGCCTACTATTAACTCTTATAACTTAGTTAATTAGTTCCCTTATAATAGTCGCGTCCTCTATAGAAATTATTGTTTAAACTTTAGCCTTTAGTCCTCGTTAGCACTATACTATTAACGCCCCATTATTCCACTTAGTTTGCTCTATTAGCGTTTTAAATTACGCTATATAGTCTATAGCTAATGCTTTCTATACAAGTTTATATAACTTTTTTTTACCGTAATTGCCAATTTTAGATCTCTATATATTTATATAAGTCTTTCTACGAATCCGTCCTATATTTAAAATGTATATTAAACTTCTAGGTTATTTATAGCTAATCTATTAGTTTATATCTTTGTAGGATAAGGTTTAAACTATTTTAGTACCAGTCCCGTTAGGAAAACCCTATATATACTATTTAGTTAGTTAAAGTAGGTAACTTAGCTCCTTTATACTGTATTTTAAGTTTTATTTACGTAAGGAACCTATTACGGGACTCACACGTTCTCACGTCTCTGCGCGCTTTGACGTTCTTAACCCGTACTTACGTTCGTCCCGAGACACCTACGTATGTTCCCCTATAACCCCTATTTATACCCGTACCTAACCTGTTCTATTTCTGCATCTAAATGTCTTTATATCAACCACGTATAGTTACGCGTACGTAGCCTTCTTCAATTACTACCCTGTTTAGTATATTGTATTCCAGCTCGTGCCCACTTCCGTAACAGAACCCTTTAAGCTTTAATATTTCTCCTAAGAATTGCTTAATTAATAGTATCTTTATCTTTATCGTTCTAAAGTTATTAAGTTTCTTTTTAAATCCTACTTAATTAATATTAACGCGATCTATAATCTCTCTAAGTTAATCTGTTATAACTATCTATAAATTACCACTTTTCCCTATATTTGTGTCTCCCTAAGATCTAAAGCTTAACCCTCTTAGTATTATTATAGGTATTATTATAGTGGTGTAATTTAGCCCCCTAGATTTAATATCTAGATTAGATATAGCTTTAGGAGAGCCTAGGCCTTCTATAGTTATATAGATCGGTTTAAAGCCCTAAAGTCTTTAATAACTTAGATAAGGCCAATAAATATATAGTTTTCCTTTAATATACTCTTTTCTTCTCTCTTTACTAATTACTTATTTACTAACCAATTTAAACTAACTATACCGTAACTTTCTATCTATAAGAGCTTGTACCCTTTTATATATTTTATAGTATTTTATATAGATATAACGGCAAGCTCTTTAAACTAGAAGTCTGGTACTCTATATATAGGAGGTGTATAAAAACGATCTAAAACTACGAAATAGAAGAATATATAAAAAGGAAGGCGAAGAAGTATAGATATATTAGCAACTAGTACGTAGCTACCGCTATAGAAATAAACTAATAATACTTGCTAAGCTCTTTATATAAGAACGATAGTTAGTAAATAGTAATAGGAAGGCAAGTACGTAGTATAATAAGATGGAGGATAAAAGGGAGGACTATAGTATACTAGGAATAGCAGAGAAAAGTCTTTTATATTTTGTTTACTATATTTACAATAGTCTATATAATTATTCTCTCGTTTATAAAAGCTATCTTTAAATTTATAGAAATAATGGCGATAGTATTAGTAAAGGGATTATTAGGGATATTAGGTCTATTCTATAATAATAATAAAGGCGCTAAAAAGGGAAAGGAAAGTAAGTAGCTTATTAAACTATAAAGCTCTCCTAAACTAAGGCCTATAATACTAACTCTAACTCCTGTAATATTAGGGATTAATAACTCTTAATAGATAGAGAATAAGGGTTATAAGGTCTACCTATCTATATTTAGAGAAATTATAGGCCTACTATTTTCTGTTAGATTACTAATAAAATAAGGCAAGGTATATATTATAGCCCAGTTTATACTAACTTTAGGAACTTTTAAAAACCCTTATTTTACGGAATAAAACATATTATAATTTATTAAATAGTATGAGAAACTATATATTTAATATTATATTACAGACAATAAGAAACATTGAGAACTTCTAGAGTATTATAACTATTAGATAGGGATATAGATTTAAAGCCTACCTAGAGGCAACTCTCTTCTTAAGAGCTACAAGGGTATTATATACTAAGTTAATACCCACTATATAGGTATTAAGGTTTTTAGCTACTATACTAGTAATTATTATAGAGTGAGTATAAGTGACGATAATATATTGCAAGGTAGATATTATTAAGCTATATATATAAACTGTATAAGGAAGTCAAGACGTTACGTAAAAAAGAAGGTAAGAAAACGGGAAGAAAGGGTATATATTATTAACTTAGTTGCTTAGTTAACATGTATACAGAGTAGGGTAGGATTTAGGTCCTAGCAGAACTTAGTAGGATTCGCGTTTTAGTAGGACTTAGTAGGATTTAGTAAAACTTAGCAGAATATAGCAGGATATAGTAGAATACGGCAGATTGCCATTAAATTGCTATAAATTGCGGCAAATTATAGTTTTATAGTTGGTCTCTAATTGCTAAGTTAGTAGAAATAAGTGGACGTATATAAGGTATTACAGGGGTATCCTATAATAGTACCCCCCCTTTAAACTCGAGCTTTTATAAGATAGGGCTATAGTAGTTTTAGGTAGAGTTTATAAAAGTCTTTTACGGCTTATATAAGTCCTATAGAGTTAACGGGTTCCTATAAGGGCTTAGTAAAGCCTCTCTATTTTATAAGGTATATATATTAGTATTTTTGTTTATTATACTTAATATTATTAATTCTTTTAATAAAGTACTTATTTTTACTATCTACTTTAACTAGCAGGGGAGGGTCTTATATCTATCTAGGTAGGGTGTCTAATATATAGGGTAGTAGGGCGGAGAACTAACATATAGAATACGGGGTGGATTTTGACCATATTGGGGAGCTTTAATTAATAGGCGTAAAAGGAGACAACATTCTTAACCATATAAGAGCTAGCGTTCTTCTAATTAAGTTTCTTAGTAGGTTATTTTATATTTAAATTTCTTATATTTAGCTAAATAAAGTTACTAATTTAGTAGGCTAATACTAGGGTTTATTTCTTATTCGCTATAGCTTTATAGACAAATTAAGCCTATATTATTTTATTAGTAAAAAACTGTTATAGTTCCTCTATTTTCTAATTAATTTACTTTTGTAACTTATAAGGTATAATAGGTAAGGTAAGAAATATTACTAAAGGGATTAAAACCTATTTATAGATGCTAGCCGTAGTTAGCTAGAAATAGGGAGACCTTTATAGTTTCTAAAACGGAATTATTTGTAGTAAACTTATATTAAGAAGCGGGCTTCGGTACTAGGCGTAGTATATTATTATACAGTTTATTAATAACGTTTATATAGGCATTAAGGGCTCCTAATAGGTTCACGCCTATTAGGGAGGTTTTTAGTTTAGGGCTTAGGGATTTAATAAGGCTATTAATTAGTACGGAGTTATTCTGGCCCATTTCCCTTACGTAATAGTTAAATTTAGAGAAGTATATTAGGAAACCTTTTGTTTTTTAAGCTATATAGTTTATCTTCCTTTAAGTAGTAGCTTAATGGTTTAGGTAACTATATATAGCTTTAAGAAGTATAACTAGGCTTTATACTAAGTTTAGCTAAAGGGGTTTAATAAGGTTAGCTACCTCTTCCCCTAGTTAACTTAGGGCGGAGTAAAGTTAATTAGCTTTAGTTAGGTAACAGTTAGCGTTACTAATTAGCTTATTTTTAAGCTAGTTTAAAAATAATTAGAGCTTTTATTATTTACTAGTAAATACTAGGGGATCTAATAGTTGTTTAAATCGTTATAGTATAGTAGTCGGCTTAGAGTAAGTAACTATTATAGGTTTAGGACTTACGTTCTGCGTATTTATCTCTAGAGATAGCGTTTGGTCTTAAGGTCCTAGTATAAGCATCTTAAGGGTGCGAACTTCTTCTTAGAAGTCCTTAATTAATTACTAATATTATACTTCTTATTTGGCTTATTATTAATTTAAAATAGCTTAGTTCTATATAAGGGCGTCTATAAAAGACTTCTATATCCCTACTAATTGTTCTTAGTATATAGATATAATACTAGCGGCCGTTATAGGAGCTTTGGGTTCGTTTTACATATTAATGGTAATATAGGTAGTTAATATAATATAGTATTACGGAGTAAGTACAAGCGATAATAATATATAGTAAGGTAGATATTATTAAGCTATATACATAAAATATATAAGGAAGTTAAGACGTTGCGTAGAGAAAAAAGGGTATATATTATTAACTTAGTTGCTTAATTAACATATATACGGAGTAGGGTAGGATTTAGGTCTTAGTAGAACTTAGTAAGCTTCGTATCCTAGTAGGACTTAGTAGGATTTAGTAAAACTTAGCGGAATATAGCGGAATATAGTAGAATATAGTAGATTGCCGTTAGATTACTATAGATTGCGGCAAATTGCGGTCTTATAGTCGATCTCTAATTACTAAGTTAGTGGAAATAGGTAGATGTGTATAAAGTGTTACGGACATTGGGAAAATATGGTACCCTTTTAATAGCCTTAATGGTTGGTGGTTGACGCAATTGGCGCGCAGTTGAGGTCATTTGGCAACTCGACCGACTAGCCTATATCGTGTTTTTTTGACACGCAGCCTATACGCAGCCTGCGCGCAACCTGCCAGTAATCTGCGCCATTAGTAACTACAATTATATTTACCTCTTTTATATTAATAGCATATTTTAAATAAATAAAAGCTACTTTAAAGCTATTTATAAGGCTAGCAAAATAAATATTATTATTTTAGATAATTTAATATAATATAGCGATGGTTCTCTTCTACCTATCTACCTATTAACTTACCTACCTACCTGCATCGCCTACCTGTCTACATTGCCTACCTATCTATATCGCCTACCTATCTGCATCTGCTTACCTATCTGCATCTATCTACCTGTTTATATCTGCCTACCTATCTATATCTACTTGCCTATCTATATCTACTTACCTATCTATATCTGCCTACCTGTCTATATCTGCTTACCTATCTATATCTACCTACCTATCTATATCTACTTACCTGTCTATATCTACTTACCTATCTATATCTACCTACCTATCTGCATCTGCCTACCTATTAGCATCTCCCTATTTGTGCCTACCTGTCTATACTACCTTAATTCGATCAATTAATCGAATCGTTTATAGTATTCGCTGGCTAGTCGTTATCGTCTGGCTCTGGCGACGGTCATCTGGTTCTAGCGACGGTCGTCTGGTTCTAGCGACGGTCGTCTGGCTCTGGCGACAGTCGTCTGGTTTTGGCGACAGTCGTCTAGTTTTGGCGACAGTCGTCTAACTCTAGAGACGATCGTCTGGTTCTGGCGACGGTCGTCTGGTTCTGGTAACGGTCGTCTAGTTCTAGTAACGGTCGTCTAGTTCTGGCGACAGTCGTCTGGTTCTAGTAACGGTCGTCTGGTTCTGGCGACGGTCGTCTAGTTCTGGTAACGGTCGTCTNGTTCTGGCGACGGTCGTCTGGTTCTAGCGACAGTTGTCTGGCTCTGGCGATAGTCGTCTGGCTCTGACGACGGTCGTCTAGTTCTGGCGACGGTCGTCTGGCTCTAGCGACAGTCGTCTGGTTTTGGCGACAGTCGTCTAACTCTAGAGACGGTCGTCTGGTTCTGGCGACGGTCGTCTGGTTCTAGCGATAGTCATCTAGTTCTAGCAACAGTCCTCTGCTGGCTGCCGTTCTAGTGCCTCCCTAGATAGGGAGGATATAAGGAAGGAAGGAAGGGTAAAAAATAAGGCGGCTATATAGGCAGAGACACATATAGACGCTATTGGGAATATAGCGGGGACCCGATGCAGAGCTTCGTGTAGAGCCTCTGTACGCAAAGCTTCGCGCAGAGCCTTGTGCAGAGCCTTTGTACGTAGAGCTTCGTATAGAGCTTCGTGTAGAGCTTCGTGTAGAGCTTTATGTAGAGCTTCGTGTAGAGCTTTGTGTAGAGCTTTGTGTAGAGCTTCGTATAGAGCCTTGTATAGAGCCTCTAAGTAATAAAACTGTATAAAAATTCATTTGCGTAATTAGCATATAACTTTACCTTAATTGCATGTTAAGGAATATATAGTTAGCTTTTAAAGTTGTTAAATAGGTTAACTGCGTGTTAAGGAATATACAGTTAGCTATTAAGTAGGTTAACTGCGTGTCAAGGAATATATAGTTAGCTTTTAAAGTTGTTAAATAGGTCAACTGCGTGTTATTTAACTTTTAGATGTGTTAAATAGGTTAACTGCGTGTTATTTGACTTTTAGATGTGTCAAATTGGTCAATTGCGTGTCGAGTTGGTCAAATTGCATGTCAATTACGCGAAACGCGAAAACCAAAGTCTACTTAAATCTTATCCTGCGAATATTTTCCCAATAGAGGTGTTCCGTAATAGTAATATAGCTTTATAGAGAGGTTAAAGCTGCCTTTTACTTCTTATATTCCTTCTTTACTAGTTTATACCTTTTATAGAGAATTTAAGGCTTAGTTTTCTTATCTTTAGAAAGGGCCGTATATAATATTATTCTTAGCTTTATATTTTAAGGCCTAGAAAAGACTAGTTTAAGTAATTAAGGTAACTAATCCTATTTAGTTAAGAGGTTAATATATTTCTATATATCTCCTATTTAAGCTTAAAGCCTAATAAACTTAATATATTTATTATAATTAGCTTAGTTTAATAATATTACCGTTATAGTAATAGCTTAGGTAGGTTAATAAGTTATATTAAAAGGTGCTTATAAAGATTTTTTTTAATAATAAATAGTAATTTAATAAGGGGTAGAATTAATTAAATTAGTTAGTTAAATAAGTATAATATAATACGTTACCCAGGCTTATAATTGCTAATTAAAAGATTAAAAGAAAAAGAAGAATAACTCTATTTTATTGCAAGTAGCTTTAGAGCTTATTATATACATTAAGTAGGTTTATTTAAAACTGGTACATTATTGCCACTTAATTAATATTAGGTAATAGGTAATATATTAGATACACAAGGGGGATATCACGTAGCTACGGTTCGTAGATAGTATGATAATTGTTATTCTTGTTTCTTATAAAGAAAGGGGGAGGGCGAGGAACCTTAGGTTCCTCGCTACGGTAGTGCCGCGGCGACACGTAATGACACGTGACGACCGCTTGCCTTATTCCCAACACTGGCAACTCTTCTTTTATAGTTACCATCTATATACACTTATAGATTGCCACTATACAAAGATACAAAGCTAAGGAAAAGAAGAAGATAAAAAAAGGACGTTAGGTTTAACGAGAATACAAAGGGAGTCGCTAAGGCGCTAGTAGTAAGCGAGCTAATAGCGATTTTCCATGCCGGGCATGGAAAATCCTGATTGGCTGGCAGAAGTTAGGGTCGGCAGAGTATNGTAGGAATTTGGNAGGTAGTACGCCCTAGGAAACTGTGTNGTTAAAATAGGGTTGCGGAGCTAGCGGAGNGTAACTNGATACGGCTAGCTCGAGCAAATGGGAACGANAGTCGACCAATAGGAATGCTCTTGAATTGCCTTTGTCATCGCATCTGCCGGGTTGTCTTGGCCACTAATCCATCGAATCCCAAAGAGTTCTTGATGCTCTACGAGAACCTCCACGAGAACCTCTGCGAGGACCTCCATGAGGACCTCCACGAGGACCTCCATGAGGACCTCCACAAGGACCTCTGCGAGGACCTCCANGAGGACCTCTATGAGGACCTCCACAAGGACCTCTGCGAGGACCTCCATGAGGACCTCCACGAGGACCTCCATGAGGACCTCTATGAGGACCTCCACAAGGACCTCTGCGAGGACCTCCACGAGGACCTCCATGAGGACCTCCACGAGGACCTTCATGAGGACCTCTATGAGGACCTCCACAAGGACCTCCATGAGGATCTCCATGAGGGTCTCCACGAGAACCTCTATAAGGGTCTCTACGAGAACCTCCATCAGTGCTTTGTAGCCGATATTGATCGTACCCTCTGCCGTATTCCAATTCCCTGCTAAACTTCTCCTGATCTTGTGGTGGTAACGTAGATCTGGGTTGTTGCGGAGGTTGTTGCGGAGATTGCTGCGGAGATTGCTGCGGAGGTTGCTGCGGAGATTGCTGCGGAGGCTGCTGCGATGGATACAGAACTAAAGACAGAGGTGGATACTGGGGAACTGAAGACGGAGGTGGAAGCGATGGCTGCGGAACTAAAGACGGAGGTTATTGCGGATGTTGCCGCGGAGGTTGCTGCGGATGTTGCCGCGGAGGTTGCTGCGGAGGTTGTGGTTGCTGTGGAGGTTGCTTCGGAGCTTGTTGCGGAGCTTAATGCGGAGCTTGTTGCACAGGTTGAGATACGGCAGCCTGAGGAACTTGAGGTGTTTGATAGCCTAAGGTTGTCTATAGTGTTGCTTGTGGCTGTCCGTTATTAGGATTCCCTCGAGAGTTAAACTTCTTTTGGTGCTTAATCTCTTGTGGAGTCCATTTATGCTCTTCTTCTGCGTCAAGGACTTGCTGAATATTGTCTCTAATAGTACCCCCATTTATAGGGATAAATACTCCTTTCTCCCGAAGGAAGTCTCGAAAATCTTGAATAATATAAATATTACCAAGTGCCCAGGTGTTGGCAGTCCATCCTATAAAATCCTCCCTAAAATATTCCCATAGCTGTAAATCGGTGTAGTATCTACTTTGGTAAAATAGAATACGGCGTAGAAAAAAGCCATTAACTTGTTTTGCGGTACAAGTTGCTATATTAATGGTAAATTCGTCCCAATCTTTATCGATGAGTTTCGCGTACGTAGCTACTCCTAGTAGTAAGGAGTCTTTCCAGTTATTTAAGGTAGGCGTAGCCATGTTTTTGGAGGGAGGGAAGTATTATTGGTGTAGGGATTGTCGTTTAGTACGCGTTTGTGACGTGTATTTGCGGTTATAGGGCTTAGGACCAGTTCTGGCCTTAAATCGCGAAGACTCGTAAAGCATATTATTCTGCGTAATGGACGCAAGAATCTGTAATCTGGGGAAGGCTCAGGACTAGTTCTGGCCTTTAGATCCTTGGATTCGTGGAAGAGTTCTATTTAAGGTTTAGGACCAGTTCTGACCTTAAAAGACAGCTTCCTCTAGCACGAGTAGCACTGGTACAGTGGCTCATCTCTTCTTAGTGAAGACCTTGCTGTTCTGTGGTATAACAGTAAAGTTAACCACTGATTAGTGGGGGATACATAAAGGGGATATCACGTAGCTACGGTTCGTAGATAGTATGATGATTGTTGTTCTTGTTTCTTGTAAAGAAAGGGGGAGGGCGAGGAACCTTAGGTTCCTCGCTACGGTAGTGCCGCGGCGACACGTAATGATACGTGACGACCGCTTGCCTTATTCCCAACATAATAGAAGGGTAATAAAAATAATATAAAGTTATAAAGTAATAGGCGACTATAATAGAAATAGAGTAATTACCAAAATCTGACCTAGATCGATAAAAAGTAAGTTATTAAAATTATAGGTAGAAAGGAGTAAAGTGACTATTTTTTAGCTTAACTAGTTTAACTTAAACTAACGTATTTTAGATAAAATGCGACCGACTGCCTATATCTAATATTTTATATAATATAGCTATAACGTCGTTATTTAATGCAATAGATAGATGAGCTAAAGAGCTCTTACCTTGTAGTTTTTTTAAAATAATAACTAGACGTTATACGGAGGTCGCTAATAAAAAGTTCTTATACCTTCCTAATTAGGGAATCAATTTACTAAGATTAACAAATATATATATTTATATATTTAGAAGCATGAATCCCTAAAAGAGCCGCATTAGCAGCGAAACCAGCCCGAAACCACCTAATAAAACAATCCGACATTAGGATCCTATTCCCCGCACCGAGAAACCCTATAAAACCACGTTGCCCTTAGCTGCAAGCATGGGGGGCGACGGAGGAACGTAAGCGTCCCACTGGAGTCACGAAAGTTGCGACGCGAGCGAGCTAAACTACAAACCAGGCGGGCAACAACACGGAAAGGACAGCCGCCAGCCTAATTAGCAATGGCAAAAATTAAAGGAAATACTTAGATAAATTAAAGATGATCTTATAAAAGAGGAAGAAGAAACCCTATAATACTAGATACTGTCTGCGGTTTAAGAGGCAATATAACGCGTTAAAGCACTCTTAACGCGTCTAGGGCTATAGATAACCCAAGAAAAGGAAACTAAAGCCTAGCTTAACTAGATAGAAGCTGGCATTACAAAAATCTAAAAGGAAACGCGTAAAGGAGGAATACTAAGTCTAGGAATCCCCCTAGTATAAGGCCAAACCTAGGCAGCCGTTGCCGCGCAGGCGGCCCGCATAGTAAATATAGTCGCGGTACCGCAGAGAGCAACTATATAGGTCCGGCTTAAGGAGCCCTAGGGCTAAGAACTAAAGGAGCTCCTTAAGACCATTTAGAGAATAATACTAAGCGTATATGCCGTACGCACCCTTAACAGCGGGGACATTAACGTCTATATCCCCTCCCAAATAATAAAGGATTAAATCTTAAACGGACTAGATGCACTAGGGCTTAAAATACTAAGGAAAGACTACCTCCTAGAAGTGCCTGGGGTCCCACTTAAGACCCTAATTAATAGCGGAAGGAATATAGACAACTTAGAATTAATCTAATCCATCTGCGATGCTATAAAGCGCCTTGCGCCTAGAATAGCTATTAGCCGGATCCGATAGCTACACGCCCCTAAGGCGCAGGTAAAACGCTAGATAAACCTAAGTAGCGCCTAAAGAGAACCTAAGAAAACTAGAGGAATACTTATAATTGGGGTCCCAACCTAGGCAATTTAGTAAAAGATTATAAAAAGTGGGATAGTTATTAAATCCTAGCTTTTTAAGACTAGGCTTTTTGAGAATAGCATAATTATAAAGTAATGCTACTGATGTAATTAATAGGGATATACACAAAGCGTATATAGAAAGTAAATAAAATGCGGATAATGTATAGGATTATATAGCACCATAGATTGCCCTAAGGAAAGGGTATCTTATATTAACTGCGGTAAAGTATATAAAGTATAGCAAAGAAAAGAGTGTAAGACCTTCTAAAGCTACCTTAAGGGCATTTAAACAAAAAGGATAGCCCTCTTTATGCAGTCGCTCCGTATATAAGAAGCTATAGAAACAACACACCTACCCCTAATACCAGGAAACTTCTTAATTATCACTAACAAAAAAAGAGGACGGGAATTATTAGGAACCTAAGATTAACCACTAAAACGGGGACTAGGTAAACTATCCTTTATCAATAAAGTAAGTAGAGATAGTTTATAATTAAGGCTTTAGCTACGGGCCAATAGAGTAATAACAGCTACTAGTGAAAACGAAGAGGAATAGGACACCAATATGGACGAGCCTACACCCACCCCAAATAAATAAGTGTATAATTATTTAGTATAACTACGGAAATGCAAACTAAGGGGCGTATTGCCCCTTCTTTAACAGCGTTATACTGGCGGACTATTAGGTCCTTGTAGTCTAGGAGCTGGTATATAACAGATACACTAAATCAATATACTGCCCTAGGGGATTTACACTTATATACGACGCTCTCCCTATAATAAAGGTCTGCTTTATAATTAGCAAAGATATTAAAGCTATATATTAGAAGCGCAGATAATATAGCCCCTTTATTACAGCCCTTTAGGTGCGCCTAGAGGGGTTAAAGATAATAATTATTAACGTCTATAACCCACGTAAAGACGGCCCTTAGATTAGGACATAGCCTAAGGTTAAAATGGCTATTAAGGAGGCCAAAGGAGAAATCATACTCTTAGGCGACTTTAATGCCTACTACTTGATGTAGGATAGAAAGCACGCAGCTAGTAAAGAGTAGGCGGAACGCCTACTAGCCGAAACCGACGCTAGAGGCCTTATACTCACCACACTAAGAGGAGAGCCTATATGGAAAAAAGGGGAATAGAAAAGCGTAATCGACCTTATATTCATTTCCCTAAATCTATATAGAAAAGTTAACTTCTATGGTATAATTAAGGGGTGGGCCCTTATAAGAGACTATATACCTATCCGCATCCAAATTAATAACGCCGGCTGTCCGCTAGCGGAACGCTAGCGCCTCGCCCTTAATAAACTAGACTTATAAGGCCTTACCTAAAGTATCTAGGAGCTTAACTAGGCTATATCCGAAAAACCCCTCTAAGCCCTTTAGGAAGGAATTAAATAAGTACTTAAAGAATACTGCCCGTAAGTATAACCTAGTTAGTAGGCCCACCGAGAATGGTTACTATATGCTATATAGCTCCACGCTAGCGCCCGCTAGGCGCGACGACAGTACTAGGACTATAATAACCCCTATGACTTATAAAGATACTTAGTTCTAAATAATAAACTCTAGAAAGAAACTAGGAGAGTTAGCCAGGATAACTAGAGGCGCTTTATTTAAGAACTTACTAAGGACTAGTTAAAACCCTATAATAAAGGTCTATGGTTTTTATTAAAATAGAGTAGGAAAGCAAATACAGTAAAAGTAGACCCTTAGTTACTAGACCTTAGGAGAACTATTAACGACCCCTTTATAGATAACAATACTATAAAAGCGGATATCCTTATAGCAAAGTTTTTCCCTAAGACAGGTATAGCAGACCTTAGTAATATTAAAATAGAGGTAATAATAGAATAAAGAGCACTTAATATTAGCCCTATTATCTTAAAAGAGGAGATTAATAGGTTAATTAAAGGCCTTTTAAATGGAAAAGCCCTAGGGCCAGATGGTATACTAAATGAGATTCTTAAAGTAATTACTTTAGTAATTGTAGAGGACCTAGCAAAAGTAGCTAGTTATTATTTTACTAATGGAACAATACTAAAAAGCCTTAAAGAATCTATAACGGTAGTATTACGTAAAGAAGGAAAGAAAGACTATTCCCTACCAAATAGTTATAGGCTAGTTGCCCTAGAAAATACGCTAGTAAAAGTCCTGGAGAAGTATATAGCTAATATTATATCAGAAGCAGCGGAAGAGTATAGATTACTCCCTTAGAACTAAATAGGAGGAAGGCGTAAGTAATCCACACTATTAGCGGTAGGACTGCTTAGCTCCTATATATAGATAGCGTGGCGAACGCGCCGCGGGTGCGTAGTGTTAATGTTAAGCCTAGATATAGTAGGGGCGTACGACTATATATCCCACAAAAGGCTTCTTTATATTTTAAAAAGAAAAGGCTTCCTAAAATAGCTTACAGACTTTATATAAAGTTTCTTAACAGTACGTAAAACCCGTATTAAGTTTATAGGATATAAAAGCAATTAGATCTAAACACAGATAGGCATCCCCTAAGGTTCTCCCCTATTACCAATCTTATTCCTTTTCTTTATATTAGAACTCTTAGAAAAATTCTAAAGCCCAGATAGTGGTATACTAGGGTTTGGCTTTATAGATAACACGAACCTTATTACTTAGGGGGACTCTACAGCTAAGAACTGTCGACAACTTAAGGCCGCCTATAATTACTACGCTGAATAGGCAAACCGACACGGCGCGGCGTTTGCCCCTAAAAAATACTAGCTTATACACTTTATAAGGCGACGGCGCTATACTACCGTAGACCTTACGTCTACCGTACGCATCGCTGGCTGTAAGATAGCTTCTAAGAAAACCAGTATACGAATCCTAGGGATCTGGGTGGACCCTAAGCTTTAATAAAAAGAATAGATTAAGAAGGCGGCAGCTAAAGGCTTAATAGCCTTTAAAGCGATATTAAGGATCACTATATCCATATAGGGCCTATTAATGCGCCGCTCGCGCCTTCTATACACGGCCACCGTCCGACTAGTAATGCTATATAGCGCCCAAGTATGGGGAGTATAAGACGACGGTAGAATGCCAGCAAAAAGCCTGCTTAAACTATTATAGAAAGTCTAGAACTAGTGCCTCCGCAAAATTATAGGAGCATACTGGCGAATACCAAGAGCCGTAATTAAAAAGGAAGCGGCTATTCCCCCAATCTAGCTCTATATTAAGACGACAGCTCTCTAAAGAGCTACTAAGACAGCTTCTAATAAAGTAGAAAAGGAATTAGTAAAGGCACTTAAAGGTATTTAGAAAATACTAGTAAAGAGCTAGTGGAAAACAAGACAGCCACTAGCACTATTAAAAGCGCTTAGAGACCGTGTAAAGGAACGGGAAAATGAGATATAGGGGTTCCTTGCATACTAGAGGGACCGTATAGAGCAGGAAGCCGCAATAAACCCCCATAGGCGTAGCCGGCAAAGCGCTAGCAGAGTATAAACGGAACGCCGCCACCACATAGGAGGTCACTAACACCGCTAGCGGGAAACCACCCTTATTACGAAATGGGCAGACCTAGAATAGCGTCAACGGTGGTAAGTAAAGGCTAAAAATCGCATAGAAACCATATAGAAGACCCCATAGGGGAAACCTATAATCCCATTATATAAAAATCTAATAAAAGTAGAAGTTATAGTACTATTTCTCCTTTATACGGAGGTAATAGGGCTTAAGGTATAGCTTACATCTATTAGAGTACCAGAAATTCTCCTACGGTGTAAATGTGGTTAAATAAGACAGATAGTACACTATGTGCTGTTCCAGTGTTTACAATATTAAAGGGCAGACTTTATAGCATAATGCGCCTCTAAACGCCTCTAAGAGGTCTTAAATAATAAAAGAAGTGCCTAAGCAGCTGCAAAATGGCTAGTATAGTTAGGTGCCTTAAGTTAGTTCTAAGCTATAAAGGCAATAGATGCAGAGGATATAAGTAGATATCAGCCATTTTAAAGCTTAGAGGATTAGTAAAAGTAAGGGTAAAGATACAGGGGAAAAGGGGGTAGTGTGAGATTGTCCGCGAAGCGCGGCCAGTAGGCTTAAAATGCAGACTCCTAGCCAGGTAGAAGGCGATTCGCCGGCGTCCCAATGTGGGAACGCTGTCGTCTCTCTAGCGTGGCCCGTAATTGGGTTTTTCTCTTAAATAGAGTTTTTCCTATAGAAGGTATTAGCCTGCGTGGACCCATTAGGGGGACTAGGACGGGCGGTAAATTGAATCTATTATTATTATTTATATATTTATATAAATTCTAAATTAAAATTATTATATAATTAATAGTATTAAAGTAGTTATTATAACTTAAAATTAATTAAAATTAATTATTGCTATAATTTACGCAGCCGGTATTACAGCTTACGCTATAGTGCTAAAAATTACGCATTTGTAGCGAGATCGTGTCTAAATTTACGTAGGGTAGGCTAATAGCTACGCACTAGTGATTTCGCGTGCGCAGTCGCTTAATTTCCTAATTAGGAAGGTGCAAGAACTTTTATTAGCGACTTCTGTAAAAGGGTCGAGATACGGTAATAAAAAAGGTGATTTTAATGCTGCATTACCAGAGCTTGCCTAGGCGCGATTTTATCGTAAAATCTTACTTTACTAACAGCTTTATATTTTAATAAAAATCTAATTAATTATAGAGGAGACTAAAATAACTTACTCTTTTAACTTATTAGATTAAATTAACGTTATTAAGTAGTTAAAGGGTCTCTGTATAAAATTATAATAATTTAAGTTAAGCATTACACTATAGGCACTTAGACGGTAGGGTAGACTTAAGGCCGGTAAATAGCTGATTGGTTAAAAAACAGTGGCGTTTTCTTAGACTGAGACTAGTAACACTTTAGTATTAGTGCGTGCGCCTTAAGCTATTTAAGTTACTACTGTGATAAAAGCTGCCCGTCTCTCTATTAACCTTCTCCACTTATTAATAAACGGCGAATAGCTCGTCTTTTTAACAGAAAAGAATCTTACTCTAAATCTCAGCTCGCATTGTGACGGTGCTGGTGCGCGTCACCTACCACATTCAACCAATCAGGATTTTCTATGCCCGGCATAGAAAATCGCTATTGGCTCGCTTACCACTAGCGCCTTGGCGGCCCTCGCGACATGTCTACCTACTGCCCCTAAACGATTCTCCTTCTTCTTCTTCTCCTTAGCTTAGTATCTTTACTAGATAGCAATCCACAAGCTTCGGTTTAGAGGCATTTGTGCGAGCCGTCATACGCATCTTATATATCCGGGTATAGCTAAACATTAACCCGAAAATGATACCTACGTACTTAGTCGCAATCACGCTGCGGCCTTAAGGTAAAAAATACCTAGTTTTAGACCAAACTAGGCCACATTTCTAACTAACTATTAAGGTATAGGCTAAACTACTAATTCTACTTATAGAAAGACACGCTTAGATTTAACCTTTACCTAAGTATCCTAACCCTAAAGCCAGACGCTCGGATTGCTAATGTTACTATTAGGACTAGGTATTTTATAAACTGCGAAAACAGATCCTTAATAACTGTGCATCGGGAAAATATTCGCAGGATGAGATTCAAGTAGACTTTGGTTTTCGCGTTTCGCGTAATTGACATGCAATTTGACCAACTCGACACGCAGTTGACCTACTTGACATGCAATTTAGCCCCAACTTAACACGCAGTTAACCTACTTGACAACTTTAAAAGCTAACTATATATTTCTTAACACGCAGTTAACCTACTTAGCAACTTTAAAAGGTAACTGTATATTTCTTGACATGCAATTAAGGTAAAGTTGTATGCCAATTACGTAAAATATATATAATCTTATACAATCTTATATTGTTTTATTACTTAGAGGCTCTACACACAAGCCTCTACACGAAGCTCTACGTACAGAGGCTCTGCACGAAGCTCTACACGAAGCTCTGCACGAAGCTCTGCACGAAGCTCTGCACGAAGCTCTGCACGAAGCTCTGCACGAAGCTCTGCACGAAGCTCTGCACGAAGGCTCTGCACGAAGCTCTGCACGAAGCTCTGCACGAAGCTCTGCACGAAGCTCTGCACGAAGCTCCTGCACGAAGCTCTGCACGAAGCTCTGCACGAAGCTCTGCCACGAAGCTCTGCACGAAGCTCTGCACGAGGCTCTGCACCGAGGCTCTGCACGAGGCTCTGCACGAGGCTCTGCACGAGGCTCTACATACAAGAAGCTCTGCGTACAGAGGCTCTGCACGAAGCTCTACACGAAGCTCTACGTACAGAGGCTCTGCACGAGGCTCTATACGAAGCTCTATGTAGAGGCTCTGCACGAGGCTCTGCGCGAAGCTCTGCGTACAGAGGCTCTACACGAAGCTCTGCCTCGGGTCCCCGCTATATTACCGATAGCCTCTACACGTGCCTCTACCCTGTAGCCACCTTATTTTTTACCCTTCCTTCCTTACATTCTCCCTACCTAGG
The DNA here is from genome assembly GCF_001692895.1 of Cenococcum geophilum 1.58. NCBI lineage: Eukaryota > Fungi > Ascomycota > Dothideomycetes > Gloniales > Gloniaceae > Cenococcum > Cenococcum geophilum. Next base: position 161,429 of record NW_027137644.1, read on the forward strand.
GAGGCACCAGAACAGTAGCCAGTAGAGGACCGTCGCCAGAACTAGACGACCGTTGCCAGAACCAGACGACGACCGTTTGAATGACCAGCCAGCAAACACCACGAATGATTCAATCAATCGATCGATCGAATTGAACCAGAGCTTTAATATTGGCCTGTCACCGAATAAAATCAAGGCCTCCTCCTAGGGAGGCACTCTAGACGACCACCGTTTGAATGTAATCAGGGCCTTCAATCGGGCCGACCCCTCCCCCAAATTGAATCATATTTCAGCCAGGTAGGTATCAATCAAATGACATAAGCTGGCTGGTAGGTAGAGACACAGAATTGTACGAGTGATCTGTCCTATTCAAGGTGGCTCTCGAGGGTCTATATATACACGAGGAAGATGCTAGAATAGGAAAGGAGGGAGGTACAGGCAACAGAGATACGTACTAAGACATACGAAATACGAGGGTAAGCACTAGGGTAGTCTTTATATAGGGTACTAGGCATTAAAGACAATTGTAATACGGTCGAAAGCTACCTCCGTGGCTAACATACCCCCTTAGATCTGACGTAGAGCGGCAGAGCTGGATTACCAGATTAGGCAGTCGGGATAGACAACCTGGTGGTGAGCTTTGCTGCTGTCCGAGTGTTAATTTACCAGATGTCTAATATCGCGGAGCCCTACTACATTAACGAATTTTTGATGATTTTACTTTAAGAGAGCTTTAGTTAGTCTATCTGCAGCCATTTTGCTTGTCGGTACCCACTATACAACAAAGCTTCTATTTTGGACCTCTTGGCGAAGCCAGAATTGATAGATATCTACATATCGGAGCTTTGTAGATACCGTAGGAGTCTCTTTTATCACAATCCGTACTAACTGCTGATTATTATAATTAATAATAACGTCCTGTTCTAGGTTGAATCTAATGGCCTTAAATATCCGCACTATATGCTTGACCTCCCTACTAACGTATAAGAGAGCTAGGAGTTCTGCCTCCGTAGTAAACTTAGTCACTACCTTTTATCTAGTTGCCTGCTATGCTATAGGCCCATTAAATAAGCTTATTAAGAAGCCCTATAAGCTCCAACGTGTTAGAGCATCGTCAGCAAAGCTAGCATTAAAAGCAGCTTTTAGAACCTAGTTTATCTTATACAGCGTAATAGTAGAGAACTCAAGAGCGAGGTATCTGGTATCGTAGAGATAGGTAAGCAATCTGTTAATCTCCATAAGATAAGCTGGTGACAGATTTTATAAGAACTTAGCTAGCTTACTAACAGAAAAAGCGATATCTAGTTGTGTAGTAGATGTAGGATACGTTATAGAACCTATACGGCGTTGATATTCTTTTATCTGATTTAGCATAGCTTCTCCTTCGTATAGTGTTAATTCTTGGCCCGATAGTAGTGTAGCTAATAGCTTTAAATATTCTAGATGGTATACCGAGACTAGCTTCTTAAGATACTGATCTAGACAGAGCTAGAGCTTTCCCTTTTGTTGATCTCGCACAACACGAGTATTTAGGAATGACGTAAATTAAGGTATTTTGCGGATCTCGAATCGATCTTATAGCTGCTTTAGGATGTCCTCCATCTACTGTTGACAGCTTAGGTGTCCTATAATTAGGATGTCGTTAACGTAAAAGAATATAAAGATAGGTTTAGTAGGGTGTATATAGAGATATAGCTTATCCGGTACCGCTTTTAAACCTATACTTTGTAGAGCAGCAGACATTTCCAAAAATTATAATTTTAGAGATTTCCGTAGTCCGTATATTGCCTTTCTTAGATAGAGAGAGAATCTAGGTAGTAGGTCTACACCTTTAGGGGGAATAAAGTAGACCTTATTGTCAACCAAGGCATTAATAAAGGCGTTAACGGCGTTAATCTGTATGACGTCTAGGTTAAAGCTGGCGATAAAAGCGCAGAGTAGATGGAAGGTCTAATAGGCTGCCGTAATAGCTTTAACCTCCTCTTGTAAGACTGCTTAAAGGTCTCCGCGGATAACTAGATAAGCTTTAAATCTTATAATAAAGCCGTCTAAATCTTCCTTATACGTAAAGACCTATATAGTAGGAAGTTGATAAACCTTTTTAACTAGTCATACCTTGTCCCAGGTATGTTTTCCTATTAAGGCCTTTATTTTAATATAAGCAGCTACTTTAAACTCCGTAGCGTACCTATAATTAAGCATCTCTTTCTATAACTTTGGTGGTGGTGGAAAGTCGTCTTAATGTCCGTATGTTTTTATAGCAGTAGTATAGAATGCGTAAGCCAATGGTGTCGTATCTAGATTAATAATATCATTACTATTACTGTTTTAAACCGCAAAGGCTCATCGTTATAGATCCTGATTTGGTATATCTTTCTTCTTTACTATAAGCCGCTTTTCACGGCTAGAATGTCTCTTACCCCCTAATAATAAGCCTGCTGTCGTCTAAGGTTCGGAATGAGGTATAAGGTCTATAAACGGTAATTCGGTGACTTTAGAAGATAACTAAGTAGTAGATAATATCTGTGGCGTAGATGCTACCGTAGATAGTAATTGCTAAGGCGCCGAAGACGCTGATAGTATAGACGGTTCTAAAGTTAGCTCTGGGGTAGGTAGCTGACGGAGTTCTTCTGTTAAGATTTGAATGCTTTTTAACGTAGGAGTAACGTCGATACTTACTAAATGCGGCAGTTTTACATCCAGTTTTTCGTTAAAGTTCTCTATCTAGTCCTTGCTGCCATCTTAAAAATTATCTAGTAGGTCCTAGACTTATTAAAAACGGTCCTTTTAAGCCTATAAGATAATAAGGTGTTCTGGTGTTTCGGGAGATTAATATCTCTTTAACTTATTAATTCGTACATCACGAGATCGGATAATGCGGTTAGTAGTTAGTATCTATATCCTATAGATATTTAACGCTTCTATACTAACGAGATAGCCTATTTAGGCTTATAGCTTAAACTTTGCCTTCCTAGAAATGCCATATTTAATAAGTATATAGGTTAAAGATCCGGCTATATAAAGCCCTGCTAGCTATAGCTTCCGTTTATATAGTATCTTAAATAGGGTCTTTTAGTTAATGGACTTAATGGGAGTTTAATTGAGTAGAAACACTGCAAGGAGCATAAACTCGGGCCATAGATTTACGGGTAACTTTGCTTTAATAATAGCAGTCCTTACTTATTTGGAAATGGCTCTCCCTAACCTCTCTATAGGTCTATTTTAAGCAGGAGTATCTAGTATTAATTGCTTAATAATACCTCTATTAAGCTAGATAAGGTTCTTTACCCTAGCGCCTATACCTTACTCCTTATCTATATACCAAATACGGATACCTTAAGTATTAAATTTCTTCGTAAATGCTATTATTGATTTAAAGAGTGGAAATAGCGTCTCTTGCTTATAGTTCTTAATAGGAAAGGCACGATGGTACTTTATATAGTTATACTAAAAATGAGCTATATATATATCTCCATTAAACCCGTCTTCTTCTATAATAATATTAAAGTGTACACGTTTAAAAGGGTAGGTTCCCTTTATAGATATTCTGTAAAATATCTGCTATATTATCTTTTTAAAAACATATGGTTTATAAAGTGGTATACTGTACAGAGTTCTTCCTCTATCTGTCTTGACCACCTTAACCCTATTTGCCGCAGTCGGCAGATAATCTACTAACTCTATATCGCAGTATAGTAAGCGCTAATGCTATACTTTGTTATATACTGAGGTCTTAAAGAATCTGGTAGACGTAGCGTAGGTAGTAGGAGTAGGTAGTAAGCAGGTAATAGCATTAATGAGGTAAAGACCTCCGTATTCTATAAGGTTGGTAAATAGGCTTCCGTCATCCTTATAGTGTAGGTGGTTTGTAGATTAGTCTATAATTACTCTAACCCTATAAAGCTTCGCTGCGGATATTAGATTGGTATAAAAATAAGGAGCGTATACTATATTCCTTAATATCAGATACCTAGTTAGACGTTATTCACCCACCTTAATGGCTAAGTTGATATTACTATATCCATAGATTTCTGCTCTAGAATCTCCAGCCGTTACTATAGACATGCTTAGCTTAAAGTTATGAAAGTATCTAATATTGTTGCAGAAGTAGGTGTCTGCTATAGTGCTATACCCCTAGGCGTTAATTAAGGACAGATCTGGATGTTCCTGCGATAATGACGATAAGTAGGATGTTGTTACAGCAGCCGCTGTAGCTCGGGGCCTATCCAGATCCTTGATCCTTTTAGTAGAAGCTAGAGACGCCCTTAACTTAGGGCCTTCCTTCTTAATCTGCTTAACCCTTTTGTTATAATACTACTTGTTTGTTGGGCCCTTAAGCCATTCCTAACACCTCCGTAAACACTTGTCATTTAGTACAAAGTTTGGACCTTAAAGAGACTAAAATAGCTACTTGCAATTCTTTAACTTATAGGGTAAACCACAAGTAAAACACTTTGCTTTAGGTAATTGAGAAGGTGCTAGGGTAATAAACGTTGTAGGATCTATAAACGGCTACCCTAATAGTGTAGCATGGGCGTTATGTCCCGTATTTGGATACTTATAGAGGAGGTTAAATTCCTTAATTATTGTCAACATTTTAAGCTTCTCTAACCTCTTCACTATCTTCTAGATGAAGGTATGGTATAGAGCTAGATAGATCTCCTTATAGTCCTAGATAAAGGCTTATATAACGCTGCCTTCTATTACCTCTATTAGCCCTTCCTCTAGCTCTTCGCCGTTTTATATTATAGTAATATAAAGCTAAAGCTATAATTCTAGAGTCTAACATTTAGGCCCTTGTTTCCGTTTCCTAAGATTGTCTAATACCATCTGCTGTAATGTAGCTTAAGATAGCTTTGCTACCTTCTTTAACTGTCTTACAATTAAATATAGTGTGGTAAGGTTCTTAAGATACCCTAAGAAGTTGGTGCCTATGGTGGCATGCAAAAGTGCTGCGAACGTGTAGAGCTTCTCTTCCCGCTTTAGGTAGTCCTGTTGTTATAGCTTATAGAGCTTAAAGAGCATTCTCTATATCTCTAAAGATTGCTAAGGTTGTTGTTCTTATTAACTTAATAACCTAGGTATAGCTGTTCTAGTAGACGCTAGAGTTACTGCTAGAGCTATAGGGTCCGCTACTAGTGCTATAGGGTCTGTAGGTGCTGCTATAGGTGCTATAGGAGCTGCCGGTGCTACTATAGGAGCTATAAGAGCTGCTGCTATCGAAGGTATAGCTAGCTCAGTGTTTTGCTTAATTTCGTTCTCCGTCTTATCTAGGTTAACGTAGTCCCAGATCTTCGCAAAACTTACTTCTTAACGGATAAATTAAAACTATATAGGCTAGTCTTTCTAGGTTAGCAAAAGAGGGTTTATAGAGTCCTTAGTTGCTATATTAGCTTTTATTTTAAGGTTATATAAAGAGACGCGCTTACGCGTAAAGCACGCGATATTTTATAACAAACTATGCTTAAAGAGGCTTAGTGGTAGTCGTCTGGCCACTAAAATCTCCTTAGTGCTTAGAAGGTTACTAGGCTTATAACTTTTAGCTAGGTAGGTATTAATCAAATAATATAAGCTGGCTGGTAGGTAGAGACATAGAATTGTATAAGTAATCTATCCTATTTAAGGTGGCTCTTAAGGGTCTATATATATATAAGGAAGATGCTAAAATAGGAAAAGAGGGAGGTATAGGTAATAGAGATACGTACTAAGACATACAAAATACGAGGGTAAGCACTAGGGTAGTCTTTATATAGGGTACTAGGCATTAAAGACAATTATAATACGGTCGAAAGCTACCTCCGTAACTAACATTATACACTAACACAGGCAGGCAGGTAGGTAGGTAGGTAGGTAGGTAGGTAGGTAGGTAGGTAGGCAGGTAGGTAGAAGAGGACCGTCGCTAGAACCGGACGACCGTCGCTAGAACCGGACGACCGTCGCTAAAACTAGACCACCGTTACCAGAACTAGACGACCGTCGCCAAAACCAGACGACCGTTGCTAGAACTAGACGACCGTCGCCAGAGCCAGACGACAACGACTAGCCAGCGAACACTATAAACGATTCGATCGATTAATCGAATCAAGATAGCATAGATAGGTAGGCATAAACAGAGAGATGCTAATAGGTAGGTAGATATAATAGGTAGGTAGATATAGACAGGTAGGCAGATATAGATAGGTAAGTAGATGTAGATAGGCAAGTAGATATAGATAGGTAGGCAGATACTAACAGGTAGGCAGATATAGATAGGTAGGTAGATGTAAATAGGTAGGCGATATAGACAGGTAGGCAATGCAGACAGGTAGTTAATGTAAATAGGTAGGCAATGCAGACAGGCAGGCAATGCAGATAGGTGGGCAATGTAGATAGGTAGGCGATGCAGGCAGGTAGGTAAGTTAATAGGTAGATAGGTAGAAGAGAACCATTGCTATATTATATTAAATTATCTAAAATAATATTTATTTTACTAGCCTTATAAATAGCTTTAAAGTAACTTTTATTTATTTAAAATATGCTATTAGTATAAAAGAGGTAAATATAATTATGGTTGCCAAATGCGCAGATTGCTGGCAGGTTGCGCGTAGGTTGCGTGTCAAAAAAACACGACATAGGCTAGTCGGTCGAGTTGCTAAATGCCCTTAACTGCGCGCTAATTGCGTCAACCACCAACCATTGAGGCCATTGGTAGGGTACTATATTTTGCCAATATGCTTATATTATTTTTTAGTATCTAGCTATTAGACCTCGCTTATTATCTACTAAAATCTATATAGCTTAATGGATTTAATATTAACATTTCCTAGTTCCCGCCTGTATACTAGCTCCCCCCTAATATAAATATTAGAACTTAGGATATATTCTAAAATATACCTATTAACTTTATTAGAAAATTTAATATTATATATATAAGACTAATCGGGCTAGTTATTAAAGATAATAATTCCCTTTTAGTAATATATAGCTTATATAAGTTACTTAGTAATATACCTTACTTTTAGTTATAAGAAGACCTACTACTAATATCTATAAAGCCTTGCGAATATCTTTAACGGGATAAGATAAATAATACTTTATCCTTTATTACTTCTATTAATCCAATAATTAAAACAGAAGTAGTTAAAGCGATATATTAATATATATATACTCCTAAAGGGGATATTAAGGGGCTATATAAGTAAGCATCCTTATATCTTATAGAGTTTATGCTAAAATAAATTAGATAGAGATATTAACTTGCAACCTTTTTAAGGTAGCATAGCTTTAAGGAGGCTAAGCTTTATAAATATTAGACTAACCTTAGTATAACGAGGTTTTAGACTAATAAGTAAGCTATTACAGCTATCCTAGGATTCGATGCTAAAAAGTCTTTAGCTATATAGCCCTTATAAAAGAATTCACCGGAAAAGTACTAAAAGGCACTAGAGAAGCTTCTAGGGCCTACTAAATCGTTAAGAACGCGGCAAATAAAGCTAAGCACGGTGCTGCAATTGTTATTCTATAGCTTATAGTAGTAGCTAGGAAAAGTTTCGGCTAGCCTAAATCTTAGAGAAAGCGTTAGGGTAATTAAAAAGCTCTAGAAATAGAGGGATATCGACTATATTAGAAGGCTATCTTTGGATACTTTGCCTTGCTTAATATCTCAATTCTTATATACGTGGTATTGCGTTATTTATTCTAAAAGTTATTTCAGGACGGCGTATTAAGCTTAATATATTTTTTTTTATACAGAAGAGATCTAAGGGAAGAAACGATATATGTCTTTGGGCATTTCCGTCAACTTATACGTTTAGTATAACGGAACCTTATAGCAGGAACTACGGTGGGCTCATTCTTAGGCTAGGTATGTAGGTAAAGCAAGTTAAAGTCAACAATGTAATAATAACTAGTGGAGTGGTTGCCCAATAAATTAACTCTAATTGTATTCTAAGAATTACTATAAGGAAGGAACTATCTAGGTAGGGACTGTAATCCTTTAAATACACAACTATACTCCTATGAAATCCTTCTTGTATATAATATACGTGTGCTTTATCTACTCTATTATGGATTACACAGATCCTACAGATCGTATAGATCGCGTCGTGTGACCTTAGTTACTATTCCTCATCATATAGTTCTATCGGCTCCATTCTGGACCGTGCCTAAATTAACCAACTAGCTTCTTCTAACTCTTCTCCTAGTAGTCGTAATATTGTACTTAAAGCGTCCGTAACATTTAGGAACTTTAAGGCCGACTTCTTTAGTAGCTCTAGGCAAGTATAAACCAAATCACCACACTAATGCTATTGAAATTATAACATATCCTCTATTAGGAGATATTAGTTTAACCTATAAACAGACTTACTAATAAGCAAACAATTTAAATTATAAATCTTCGGTTTGACTAACTAGGTATCTTAAAGCTTTAAGCTTATTTAATTCGTTTAGTTAATTAGACTAGCAAATGGTTTAGTTCGATTTAACTATTTATATATATTTATATACATTTTTACATAATAGTAGAAGGATCTAGGAGCTCTACGCTATAATTTAGTAATAGGCGTTTAGTATTATAATACTTACGCTAAGCATAAAAGTTAATAAAGGAAATATAATTAATTACTCTTAGTATTAATATTGGTTACTATAATAGTATCTAACCATTATATAAGGATAGCTTAATATAGTATAAATTATATCTTATTATTGCTCTAGTAGTTTTTAAAAAAGATTACATTAGGATTTTTTTTTGTGGCAGGTTGTTACGGTTTGCCGCAAATTGCCGCAAACTGTACAATCGCGGCGGTTGTATATTGTCGTTAGCGATTTATACAAACCGCGCATTTTGCAACAAGTTTGCAGCGTCTACTAGTAAATTACAGCAAAATGCTTAACTACCAAACCAATGCTAGTATTTTGCTACCCTACAATTATATAGCGCGCAAACTGTATAAACTGTACGAACTNTACAAACTGTACAAACTGTATAAACTGTGTAAACTGTACGAACTATACAAATTATAACTATATAAATTATTATTATATTATATAGTAACTAAATTATCACATATTTCCATAGATTGCTATAATATACTTTTAAATATATTTATATTATAACTATATAAAATATAAAGCTATCTACCTACCTACCTACCTACCTACCTACCTACCTACCTACCTACCTACCTGTCTGTCTGTCTGTCTGTCTATCTATACCTACCTATCTATGCCTACCTGTCTATGCCTACCTGTCTATACCTACCTGTCTATGCCTACCTATCTGTGCCTACCTATTTATGCCTACCTGTCTATGCCTACCTACCTATCTATACCTACCTGCCTATGCCTACCTGTTTATATTACCTTGATTCGATCAATCGATCAAATCGTTTATAGTGTTCGCTGGCTGGTCATTTAAACGGTTGTCGTGTGGCTCTGGTGATGGTTATCTGGCTCTAGCGACGGTTATCTGGCTCTAGCTCCGGCCGTTTAGCGATGACGACGGTCGTCTAGCTCTAACCGGTCATCTAGTAATAGCGACGGTCGTCTAGCTCTAACGACGGTCGTCTAGCTGTGGCGACGGTCATCTGGCTCTAGCTCCGGCCGTCTGGCTCTGGCGACGGTTGTCTAGCTCTGGCGACGGTTATCTGGCTCTGGCGACGGTCATCTAGCTCTAGCAATGGCCGTCTGGCGATGGCGACGGTCGTCTGGTAATGACGACGGTCGTCTAGCTCTAACCGGTCATCTGGTAATGGCGACGGTCGTCTAGCTCTGACGACGGTCGTCTAGCTGTGGCGACGGTCATCTGGCTCTGGCTCCGGCCGTCTGGCTCTGGCTCCGGCCGTCTGGCTCTGGCGACGGTCGTCTGGCTCTGGCGACGGTCGTCTAGCTCTGGCGACGGTCATCTGGCTCTGGCGACGGTCGTCTGGCTCTGGCGACGGTCATCTGGCTCTAGCGATGGCCGTCTGGCGATGGCGACGGTCGTCTAGCTCTGGCGACGGTCGTCTGGCGATGACAATGGTCGTCTAGCTCTAACCGGTCATCTGGCGATGACAACGGTCGTCTAGCTCTAACCGGTCATCTGGCGATGGCGACGGTCGTCTAGCTGTGGCGACGGTCATCTGGCTCTGGCTCCGGCCGTCTAGCTCTGGCGACGGTCGTCTAGCTCTGGCGACGGTCGTCTGGCTCTGGCGACGGTCGTCTAGCGATGACGACGGTCGTCTAGCTCTGACGACGGTCATCTGGCTCTGGCGACGGTCGTCTAGCTCTAACAACGGTCGTCTGGCTCTAACGACGGTCGTCTAGCTCTGGAGACGGTCATCTGGCTCTGGCTCCGGCTGTCTGGCTCTGGCGACGGTCGTCTGGCTCTGGCGACGGTCGTCTGGCTCTGGCGACGGTCGTCTGGCGATGGCGACGGTCGTCTGGCGATGGCGACGGTCGTCTGGCGATGACGACGGTCGTCTAGCTCTAACGACGGTCGTCTGGCGATGGCGACGGTCGTCCGCCGGCCGTCGTTCCGGTGTCTCCTTAGGTAGGGAGGATGTAAGGAAGGAAGTGTAAAAAATNAGGTGGCTACCTAGGTGGATATAGGGGGTATACTTNGCAGAGGNACGTGTAGAGGCTATCGGGAATATAGCGGGGACCCGATAGTAATATGTCGCACGCACACATAAAGGCTTTGTATACAGCTTCGTGTAGAGCCTCCATACGTAGAGCTTCGCGCAGAGCCTTGTGCAGAGCCTTGTGCAGAGCCTCTATATATAGAGCTTTATATAGAGCTTNNTAGAGCTTTATANAGAGCTTTATATAGAGCTTCGTGCAGAGCCTTGTATAGAGCCTCTATATGCAGAGCTTTATATAGAGCCTCGTATAGAGCCTTATATAAAGCTTCGTATAGAGCTTTATGTAGAGCTTCGTGCAAAGCTTTATGTAGAGCTTCGTGCAGAGTTTTATATAGAGCTTCGTGCAGAGCTTCGTACAGAGCTTCGTGTAGAGCCTCGTGCAGAGCCTCTATACGCAGAGCCTCGTGCAGAGCCTCTGTACGCAGAGCTTTATGTAGAGCCTTGTGTAAAGCCTCGTGCAAAGCTTCGTGTAAAGCTTTACGTAGAGCTTCGTGTAGAGCTTCGTGTAGAGCTTCGTGCAGAGCTTCGCGTAGAGCCTCGTACAGAGCCTCTATACGCAGAGCTTCGTATAGAGCCTTGTGTAGAGCCTCGTGCAAAGCTTCATGTAGAGCTTTGTGTAGAGCTTCGTGTAGAGCTTTATACAGAGCTTCGTGTAGAGCTTTATGCAGGGCTTTATGTAGAGCCTCGTGCAGAGCCTCTATACGCAGAGCTTTGTGTAGAGCCTTATGTAGAGCCTTATACAAAGCTTCGTGTAGAGCTTCGTGTAGAGCTTTATATAGAGCTTCGTGTAGAGCTTTGTGTAGAGCTTCGTATAGAGCTTTATATAGAGCTTTATATAGAGCTTTATATAGAACTTTATGCAGACCTTTGTATAGAGCCTCGTGCAGAGCCTTTATACGCAGAGCTTTATATAGAGCCCCGTGCAGAGCTTCGTGCAGAGCTTTTGTGGTATTTTTGTTGCAGCTAAAAATTAGGGTTTAGCAATTTACGGCGATTTGCACGAGTAGCCTGTGTGTTTGTAGTAAATCGCTGCAAATCGCCGCAAATTGCCAAAATTGCGACTTACGCAGGTTTTGCAGACCCCGATTTTCGCTTGCGACAACGTGCCCAAAATTTTTTTTCCTGACGTATATAACTCTAATTTTAATATAGAGGTTTCTTATATAAAGGTACTTAAAAAATCAATCGCCTGCTATAATAGTGGTAATATTAATCTAGCTATATAGCTAATCCTTTATTACGGGACGGGGGCAGTAGCTATAAAGTGTATGTATTTAAGGAGTCTATAAGACGTTACGCGATCAATCGTAAGGGTTAAGGACGTAAGGAGGTGATATACCTACGTATAGCTAATATAAGCTATACGCGAGATGTATATAAAAGCACGGGGCTCTCCTATAGAGGCCTCTATAGTAGGGTTCTATAATACTACCCCCCCTCTTATAGAGGCGGAGCTCTAGTAACGCTATAGTTACTATATATATATAAAGAGGACACTTAAGGTATAGAAAAAAAGAAAAAGGGGAGTATTACTAAAGGCTTAAAACAACGTTATGTAATAGGGCTTAGCATCTAAAAATCTAACTAATTAGATAACTTTAACCGCTAGTTAAAGTTTCTAGACATCTTAACAATATTCTAGTTACGTAATTACACTTTACCGCAATTTAACGGCAATCTAACGGTAATTTGCCCTTACGTAGTAATATATAACGGTTTAACTTTATAAGGGCTCCTATAGAGGATTAGGTATAAAGTCTCTACTTAGGCCTAGTTTCTATGGGTTCGCGTAGTAAAAGTCACTAATTAAATCCTTTACATTTTTAAAGTCTTCCTATAGTTGCCATTCTGGCTAATCTATATTAAATCCTATGTATATAGCTCTATAGTAAAGCCGTTGTCCTTTACCTTTACTAAAGTATTTAGAGTTAATAATTTGTTTAACGGTCCACTCCTTATAGTTCTCGTCTTTATTCTTATCTCGGATTAGTACTAGTAGGGGTTTAGGCTATATCTGCTCTAGTAAGGGGTTAGGCTAATAAAGGTGTAGTAGCTATAGGTAAAATACGGGCTATATCCTGCGGGTAGCTAGGGTAGGCGAGAGTTCTAGCTTATATATGGCTCCCCTATTAATAACTTATTTAATTAGATAGGGGCTAAGGTTCTTATAATTAAGTAACTTTATAGGCCTCTATATAGAGATATTACGTATATCTGGCTATACCTAGTCACTAATACATATCTCTGGTAGTAGCGTTCTATAATAATTGGCGAAGTAAGTCTGCTTTACTTAAGCCCAGGCCATTTCTCCCTTATAGTAGTTAAGTAGATTTTTTATACGGTCTGCATAATAGTCGGTAAGTAGTATCTTAAGGCGTTTTTTATATAGTAGTTTCTTATTAATAGGTTCTAGTGGCTCTATGCCAGATTAGGGGTAATAACCCTTATTTGCAAAGAATGGGGTAAGTCCTGTAGTGGTTAAGACGTAGCTATTCGCTGCGAATTTACTTAGTAGGAGGTAATCTACCCAATTATCTTAACTATAGGCAACTACCTATCATAGGTACGCTTTTATGCTAGCATTAGCGTTTTCCAGTTACCCAGCAGTTTTATAATAGAAGGATATAGACATCTTAACGGAGATGCTAAGGTGTTAGTGGATCGTCTCTATACATCGGAGTTAAATTATATGCCTTAGTTGGACGTAATCGAGTTAGGTAACCTATGTAGTTAGTAAACTTCGTAAAAAAAGGCGTTAGTAACGTCGCTAACAGCTACGCCTTTGGTTAGGACATAGTGGCGCTCTTTTATAAGTTAGTATATTATTATAAGGATATTCTTATAGGTACAGCCATATTGTTTATAGGGTAGTAGGTTAATAATAAAATCTATAGCAATATCTACCTATTATTATATAGGTACTAGTAGAGGGTATAGTAGTCCTTAGTACTTTATATTAAAGGCCTTAGCGCGCTTATAACTATAGTAGGCGCCTATAAAGCGTTTAACTAAGTCTATTATTTTTGGCTAGAAGCAGTATTAGCTAAGAAGCTCGTAGGTTCCTCCTCTACCTAGGTGGCCGCTTAATTAAAGGTTATAGGCCATTTAGATTAGTTACTATTATAGATCTTCTAAGTTAGGGATAAATAGGCGGCCTCTATAATAGAGCCTATTCTTTTTTACTTCTAAGGCTGCTATATTAATCTGGCCTAAGCTTTAGAGGTTAGTAGATAGCGTATAGGCGCTAGCAGTCTTTGCGGCAATAAGTTAATACAATAATAGGTTAATAGAGGCGTTATATGCCATAGTAATAAGCTTGTTAATTTTAGAAGGTAATTTTAGTTTTATGGTATAAAGCTAGGGTATAGTTAGCTTTATTATAGGTAGTATACCTAGGGCTAAATTTCGTGCTTTTAGGATTGTCTATTGTTAGAACTAATTATAAGGGTTATCTTTAGACTAAGGAAGGTTATGTAAGCGGCGTATTAAGCTATTAGGTTTAGTACCTTATACTCTTAATCTATATATAATTTTAGGGTTAAAACTAGAGAGGAACTCGTTCTAATATACTTAGCGTTAGTTTAGCTACTTTATAGTTATAAAGTACTTAAGGTTGTAATAGTCCGTAAGAACTTTAGTTAGCTAGTTAGGCTCTACTAAGGAGAGTTCTAGTTAGAATTCTTTAAACACTTATACAATTATAAGGAGTTCTTTATTATAGATCTTATAGTTACACTCTTATAGTATAAGCTTATACGAGTAAAATACAACTAGGTAAAGGAGACCGTTATCGCCTATCTAAGAAAGAACGCCTACGTTAATATGGTTTAAGGAGTTAGTTTTAAAGTAGAGTTATTATCCTAATATAAAGTAAGCTAGAACAGGTGCTTTAGTAAAGGTATTAAAAAACTTCTAATTAAATATTCTTAAGTAAAAAAAGCCGCTACAGCAGCAGAACACGCCTACCACTTACTTAATAAAGAAATAACCATTCCCACTTAAATCTACGGCATAATATGCCCTAGGTCTAATATACGCATTACAGCCGGAAAGTCTGCGCGACACAGAAGGGTCGTAGTAGACTTAAAGGTGGGTTAATATATAAAAAAACGTAACACTATAACAAACTTATTAGGGGGCGACATAACTATAACAACTAAAGGACAATAACCAGAAATAGTAAAAACTTATAGACATCCTAAAAGACATTAAAGAAGATCTAGGGAAGGGAGAAGATAAACACCCACGCGTAGGGGTAGCGCGTATAGCTTAATAGGCAGGACAAATTGTATGGGAGCTATAGATAAGGCACAATAGGAATTAAAACGTAGTAGAGGATAGGCTTAGGTGTATTAAGGACGCCATAAAATTATAAAGGACACTAATAACGCATATAATAAAGCCCTTATGGGCCAATATTGCGGCTAGCGCCTAACCGGCGCCCCCCTAGCGCCTCCCTAGCGTAGCACCCATAAGGTCTATAGTTGGGGTTTAAATACTAGAGGCAACAGGAGCAAAGCCAGTATAGCTCCTTATATTAATTAGAGCGTATATACCCAAGGCAGTAGCAGTAAAGGTCCTATATAGTAGCGACGTAGAAGTTACACTCCCTAACTAACAGGTAAAGGACTAGGCTATTACCTAGGGAGATATACCTAAATATAAGATCCTCCGCCAGGACTACCCAGTTAAAGTAATTAGAGTACCCCTAAATATATAAGTAGAAATTGGGCAAGGCGCTATAAACTTATAACTTATCTAAAAGATTACAAAGGCCACTAGAAAATTGGTCCTAGGAATTATAATATCTAGGGTTATATAGCGCCATAAGGTACGCACTATATATATAGGGGTATTACTAGGGTTCCAAAGGGTTAAAACACGCGGTATTTTAATAATCAACCTACTAACCTAGGAGATGTAGGCGGTAGTAGTATATAAAGAAATAGTTATAGATAGCCTCTAGTACGAAGCCCGGCTATACTATAGCTTAGTCTAAATCCGCTAATACTTTAGATGCTAACAGTAGGGTTATATTTAGAGTGCATGCGGGAGACAGGAAAGGTGTAGGCGCTGCGCCGACATATATAAGATAAAGGAGTGCACTAACAATAAGGGAGCTAGATACGTAAACTGCGGTAAAGACTATAAAGTATGGTAAAAGACGGTATATAAGACATTCTAGATATACCTAAAATCCACTAAGATAAGATAAGCCTAACTATACTAGGCTACAGCTACGCTACAGGGAAGCGTATATAAGAAGAAGGAGCTAAGCATAATAGGCGATGGCGGCTAGATAGTTATATAAAGAAAAAGATCTAGGGTACCTACCCTAATAGGGGCACCCTCCGTCTAACTAGCGGTAAAGTGGAGTATAGGACGCCTATAAGGTAGTATTAACGCTACTAGAGACCCATCCTAGTAAAGAATCCTAATTGTAACAGCCCTAAATAAGACGCCCTAGAGGCAAATAGAAGATACCTATAAGGTACTAAACCAACCAACACTATAAATAGACTAATAATAGTTTAATACAACTGCGGACACTCAAACTATAAAGTAATACGCCCCCTATTTAACAGCTTAGACCTAAAAGAGCACTAAATAATAGCCCTATAGGAACTAGTATATAATAAGCAAACACGTAAAACATACCAACTAAAAGAATACTACCTCCTATATAAACTAAACCCGGCTACCCGTATATACTTCCTAGTTAGTTAACGCATTAATATATAGGTATAGAGCTACTATAATATTAGCCCTAATATAGATAAACTATAACTAAACACCGATAGGGGCCAAATTAGTATAATTAACGTCTATAACCCGGGGGACACTAGGCCTTAAATCGCTATATAGGGACTACTTTAACAGGCCATTAACACAGCGAAAGGCGAGGTAATTATCCTAGGGGACTTTAATACACACTATATAGTATAGGGGGGGTATCAGGCCATAGTTAAAGCATAGGCGACCTACCTACTAAACGAGCTCGTAACGTGGGGGCTTACCCTAACCACCCTAACTAGTAAACCTACCTAGAAAAGAGGAACCTAAGAGAGTATAATTAACCTTATATTTATATAAGAAACACTTATAGACTAACTAGAGTTCTGCGGACTAGAAGATATATAGGCAATTACTATAGACTATATACCTATAAAGATAGCGCTTAACGTCGCCGCACTAGCGTAACAAACTCGCTAGAGATACGCCACTAAAAAACTTATCTAGGAAAAATATACCTAGGAAGTCTCTAATAGGCTAGCAGCTATACCCTAGGCCTCGCTAGAGGATATCTAGAGGACTATAAGCAACTGCCTAGAAGAATACTGCCTAAAGGCCTAGCCTAGTAAACACGCCCGCCGTAAATAGTCGCTAGAGGCGGCCTAGCTACTTATAGGCGTAAGGAGGGCGAGACGACAGTATAGCGTAATAGGCGAAGCCTACTACTACTAGAGCTATAAGGCCCTAAAGAATAGGCTTAAGAAGATAATACGGAAAGAGGGTAGAAATAACTGGCGCTAATTCCTAAAAGAAATTACCTTAGATCCTACTAAGCCATATAATAAAGGACTCTGGCGTATATTAAAGTGGAGCAGGCAAGCCACCAAAAAAAACGCTAGGGGACCCCTACCTACCTATACTCTATTAGATAGAATAAGACTAGTACATAAATAATAATAAGGAAAAGATTAAAATATTAGTAGAGAGGTTCTTTCTAGGTATAGGCCAAGCTAACCTATAAAATATTAGCATCTAATCCTACCCCCTACCTATTAAAATAAGCCATATAATATCAGCAAAGGAAATAAAGGACGCGATATATAAGCTCCCTACTAGTAAAGCGCCAAGGCTAGATAAGATCCTAAATAAGGCAATTAAAGCCGCGGTAGAAGCGATAGTAATACCACTCGCTAATACCGCAACTACCTACCTCTAGAGAGGCGAACTACCTAAATACTTTAAAGCAATAACTACGGTTATCCTATAAAAGGCAAAAAAAAAAGACTACTCCCTCCTAGGAAGCTACCGCCTAATTACCCTAGAAAATACCTTAGGAAAACTCCTAGAAAAGATAGTTATAGAACGTATATAAGAAGCAGTAAAAGCACAGGAGCTACTACTATAGATATAAATAGGCGTAAGAAAGAAACGATTAACCCTCTTAGCTCTCTCCCTAATTACCTCTAGCGTCTAAGCGGCATGGCAAACTCACCTAGGATGTACTGTATTTATACTAAGCCTAGACCTAAGCAGAGCCTTTAATAACGTATTATATAAGAAACTCCTATAAATCCTAAGAAAGAAAGGACTTCTAGACTGGATAATTATATTTATCTAAGCCTTCCTAACAGGGTATACTATAAAGATTATAATCGAGGGCTATAAAAGCGAATTAATACCAACACCCATAGGCATTCTATAGGGATCACCCCTATTACTAATTCTATTCCTCTTCTTTATATCTAAATTACTAGAGATATTTAATAACAGCTAGGATATAATAGCCCTAGGATTTATAAATAATACGAACCTAATTATATAGGGAAATATAGTAGCAGAAAACTGCGCTAGGCTAAACTAAGCGTATAATAGGTATATTATATAGGCAAAACGATACGGCGCCAAATTTACACTAGATAAATATTAGCTTATCTACTTTATAAGGAAATAAAGGATAAGTAGTAACCTAGCCTTAATAGTAAATATCTAGGGCTATAAAGCAAAACTAGAAGCTACCCTTAAGGTCCTAGGAGTCTAGGTAGATTCCAAACTAAACTAGAATAAGTATATTATACAGGCGACCCGTAGGGGAGCGGTAGCATTCTTAGCAGTATCGCGAATTACTACCTTAACTTAGGGACCCTCTTTTAGACACACACGCCTACTATATATAGCTATAGTAAGGCCAACAATGCTATACGGCTTCTAGATATGGGGCCTAGGACTAAATAGTAAGGGGCTAGTAAGAGGCTCCCTAGCGCTACTAACTAAGCTATAAAACTAATGCCTATGTAGAACCACAGGGGCCTATAAGAGAACACCACACATAGCACTAGAACGCGAAGTAGTAGTCCTACCACTAGACCTATATATTAACACAACTGCTATATAAAGAGTAGTCACAGTATAAGGCTATCTAGTAGAAGAAAATATACGCCAAATACTAAATTATATATAAGGAGCGAGATATATATAAAGAGCGAGACATATATAAGGAGTAAGGGCCCCTTAAAGGGGCGATACGCCCAAACATACCAGCCAGGAAGCCCTCCACCTATAAGTAGTAAAGAGAGAAAAGGAAATATGGGAGTTGCTAGCTTACTAGGTAGAGACCTAGAGCTATACTAGTAGAGCGCTATAATGGCGACAATAGAGGATAGGAGGCTATTAATATAGATGGAGGTCCACTATACTAATTGTAAAATAGGCAGACTTTAAATAGAAACGACGATGGAAGGAGGAAGCAAGAATATAAGACGCAGCCACATGGAATACCCTATAGTTAATACTAACTCTCCCCCTATATAAAGGACTGACGAAGGCAGAAGCTATAGCCGCCTTCCTACTAAGGACGGAGGTCCTAGGCTTAAATGCATAGCTCGTAAGTATCTACGTCCCAAATACTATACCCTAATGCATATACGGTTGGCCCATCCAGTCAGTGCGTTATATACTACTATTCTACAGCTACCGCTTATTAAGAGATTAGCTACTTACTAGCGTAGGCACAAATAATATTACCCAGATGCTATCTATAAGTAGGGGCCTATAAGTAGTAGTAAAATAGCTTATAGGATAAGGAATCCTCCAGCAGTTCTAAACGGCACACGAAATCTAATAGGAGGACACTAAAGAATACGCCCTATTCCGGTCCCTTAGGGACTGGTTACCCCCCGCCTAGCTACAGGCGACATACTAGCAAGGCGCCAGACCCCCCTACTCCTACCCCCTAGATCTTCTAATATACCCAGGAAGTATGGTACGTAAGGCAGACTAAAAGATATAAAGATATACTGGCTAGGTGAAGGCGGAACGCATAAGACTAGCTAAATTAAAATACTTAGGTTTTCCCCCCTATAGGGATTTTTCCTATATAGAAAGGTAGCAGCCTATATGGACCTAAAAAGGGACTAAATCGGGCAATAAATAGAATTAATAATAATAATAATAGTAAAGGTATTTTTAAGGTCTTAAAACGCCTTCTCGCATTTAGGCGTCTAGGTAAAGTATAAATACGTTTTTCTTTCTTTTACAGAAAGGCCCTTCGTTCGCATTATTGCTGTAAATAGTGCTACTACGCCTAAAAAGTTGTATATAAATTTTCGATAGAAGTTAGTAAAACTAAGGAAGGCTTATACATCCTTAATGCAGTTAGGGGCTTACTATTTAGTAATTATACGTACTTTCTTAGGGTCTATACGGACACCCTTAGTGGTAATAATTAGTTTAAGGTATTTTACTTCTATCTTTATAGAGTTATCTATTAAGTAAGCCGATATATAAATCCCTTTATTATTAGGGCGTCCTAACCCGCGACTTAGGGCTAGGACTTAATATTTTCCATTTCCATATCCAACTCTACCGCTATTACTACGTCTTTGTCTTATACGGTAGTGGTATAAAATAACGTATTTAGTATTTAGGGTATTAGGTTAGGTATTAGGCGGCGGCTACTAAACCTAGCTATTAGGCAGTTTAGGTTATCGTAATAACAGCCTTTTTAACGGCATCTATAGCAGCGTCCTAGTTTCTAAAGTAGCTCGCGCTCTTTATCTAGGAGTTTTTATAGGAAGTTTAGTATAGAGAAATCGATATTAGTTCCGGTAGTACTTAAGGTAGTAGGTATTAGTAGCTTAGTATATATAGATTTAGTAGGCCCGGGGGGCTTTTATAAAGAGGTCTTTAGGTAAGGGTTAGTAGTAGTAATCTAATTTAGTCGTCGTTTAATCTTCCATAGAGCTGCTACTATATTATAAACATTGTTATAGTTGTGGCTAGCGGCTGCGTAACTAAGGCGATAAGTAACTTTTTTAAGGAGGTCCTCCTAGTCTTTAGTATCGTCTTAGGTAAGGGCTCTGGTATATTTTTAGAATTTAATATAGAATTCGTTAAATAATTCAGTAGGGCTCATCTTTAGGGCATATAGTTTAGCTCGGTTGGTGGCCAGTAGGTTATAATCGTGGTATATTAGGTTAAGATCGTTAAGAACTTCTTAATAGGACTACCACTTTTAGGGGCTACTAGTCTCCTATTAGGCGAAGAGTCTATTAAACGGTGTACCCTTTATTCACCCAATAATATAGCCGATCTTAGTATCTTCCGTAGGAAAAAGGCAGGCGCTTTAAATTAGTTTCTCGCGGATTTGCATCTTCTATTAGCTATATTCCTTACGGTCTTTTTAGAAAACTAGGGGATTAGGGTAGCGTATATTAGACCCTATAGTGGCAGTTTAGGTCTAATTATTATAGCTTTTATCGTTACTGCTTTAGTAGGGGTTCTTATTAGGTAAAGCTACTTAGCGCTAGCCCTCTGTTAAGCGTTAAGTAAGTAAAGTTACTAAGGGCGTAAAGACTTAGGTGGCGTTATATATAGTAAAGAGGTGTCTAGCGTTATTACGAATATGCTCGTTAAGCTAAGATTATAGGTATTTAATTATGCCTTCTCTTTTAGTAACCGTAGCAATTAGTGTAATTTTAGCCTTCTTTAACTATTAGACGTCGCGTTTAAACACGCGGAGGTCGTCTTTAGTTTCTTAATATATATTATTAACGAGCGCCTTATAAGCTTATAGGTCTTAAATAATATCGCAATCTTAGGTAGTACGCATCTTAGCTTATATAAACTTTAAGTAGTAGTTCTATAGAAGGCGGTAGTATTTATTAGGGTCTTATGCTACCATTTTTACAAACGTCTTAGCGTCTCGTATTTTAATTTTAATGGGTAATAGCCCTTCTGTTTGCTTATCCGTAGTTATATAGTTAATAAAAGATAAGATATTATTGGTGTCCGTCTCCTTAGGGGTTAAGGCTAAGGCTAATAAATTAAATTCTCCTGGGATTAAGTGGCGTCGTAGGTTAAGTATAGGTATTAAATTGTTTTTTAGGTTTAATATAGTAGCTAGTAAGGAATATTATCTTACTATTATAGGTTCCTTAAAAGTATAAAGTAAGGTAATTTATAAATACACTGCTTTTAGCAACGCCTATAGTATTATAGAGACGTAGAATTGGTTATAGGCTAAGCGTTAGTAGTAAAAAAGGCGCAACGTAATATTACGGGACGGGGGTAGTGGCTACAAAGCGTATGTATTCGAGGAGTCTATAAGACGTTACGCGATCGATTGTAAGGGTCGAGGGCGTAAGGAGGTAATATACCTACGCGTAGCTGACATAAGCTGTACGCGAGGTGTACGCGAGAGCACGGGGCTCTCCTATAGAGGCCCCTGCGGTAGGGTTCCGTGACATCCTCTTTATATATTATTATATATATAAAAAAGTTTTTAAAGTAGGAGATTATACTTCTTAATAGTACTAAAGTTAGAAACTAAAACTGAAGGTTTAGGTAGAACTTATCGTTCTATTTAAAAGTTAATAAACTAAATTAAATAACGCGATCTATATTTAAGTCCGAACTAGTATATAATTTCTTATATTTAATAAAGCCGTTATAGTTTTAGTTTCGTATATACTATAAGGCTATAATAATATTAGATAAGGAAAAGAAGAGTAAATAACAACCTAGTATTAGTAGTAAGTTTTTAAGTATAAGGGGACTTTATAGATAGGGGGCTATAAAGCATAATTATAAAATAGAATAGATTATAAAGGAGATAAATTCTCAAGGAAGTAAGGCCTTTAAAATTGTAGAGACTATATACTATAGGTATATACCTTTACCGTATAACCGGCGACTATTTAAGGGGCGTTTAGGGGCTGTCCTAAGGGCAACCTAAGGTAACTGCAATAATATTTCTTATATTAAGGCTGCGGAGTAAAACTAAAAGCTATCCTTAAGGTCTTAGGGGTCTAGGTAGACGCTAAACTAAACTAGAACGTGTATATTATATAAGTAACTTATAGGGGAGTAGTAATATTTATAGTAGTATTGTATATTATAGCCTCGACCTAGAAACTCTTATTTAAATGTATATAACTACTATATATAGTAGTAGTAAAGCTAATAATACTATATAGCGCCTAAATCTAAGGTCTATAACTAAATAGTAAACTAATAGTAAAAGCTCCCTAATGCTACTAGATAAGCTATAAAACTAATACCTATATAGAATTATAGGGGCCTATAAGAGAATACTATATATAGTACTAAAACGCGAAATAGTAGTATTACTACTAGATGTATATATAGATGTAATTGCTATATAGAGAGTAGTTATAGTATAGTAGTGTAATTTGGCCCTCTAGATTTAATATTTAGATTAGGTATAGCTTTGACAGAGCCTAGGCCTTTTATAGTTATATAGGTTGGCCTAAAGCCCTAAAGTCTTTAATAACTTAGACAGGACTAACAGATATATAGTTTTCCTTAAATATACTCTTTTCTTCTCTTTTTACTAATTGCTTATTTACTAACCAATTTAAACTAACTATACCGTGACTTCCTATCTATAAGGGCCTCTACCCTTCTATATATTTTATAGCATTCCATATAAGAATAATAGTAAGCTCTTTAGATTAGAAGTCTGGTGCTTTATATATAGGAAGTATATAGGAACGATTTAGAACTATAAAATAGAAGGATATATAGAAAGGGAGGCGAAGAAGTATAGATATATTAGCGACCGGTATATAGCTACTACTATGGAAATAAATCAATAATACTTGTCGAGCTCTCTATACGGAAATATTAGTTAGTAAATAGCGATAGAAAGGCGAGTATATAGTATAGTAAGATAGATAATAAAAGGGATAGCTATAGTATACTAAAAATGGCAAAGAAAAGTCTTTTATATTTTATTTACTATATTAATAATAGTTTATATAATTATTCTCGCATTTATAAGAGCTATCTTTAAATTTATAGGAATAATGACGATAGTATTAGTAAAGGGATTATTAGAGATATTAGGTCTATTTTATAATAATAATAAAGGCACTTATAAAGAAGAGGAAAGTAAGTAGCCTATTAAATAATAAAGCTTTTCTAAATTAGGGCCTATAATACCAACCTTAACTTCTATAATATTAGGGACTAATAACTCTTAATAAATAGAGAATAAAGGTTATAAGGTCTACCTACCTATCTTTAAGAAACTATAAGCCTACCGCTTTTTATTAAACTATTAATAGAATAAAATAAGGTATATATTATAGCCCAGCTTATACTAGCTTTAGGAATTTCTAAAACCCCTTACTTTACGGGATAAAATATATTATAATTTGTTAAATAGTATAAGCAACTATATATCTAATATTATATTACGAAAAATAAGAAGTATTAAGGACTTTTAAAGTATTATAACTACTAAATAGGGATATAGACCCAAAGCCTACCTAAGTTTATAATTAATAATAATAATTCATTGCTTAACGTCCGATTTGGATCCCTATTAGGCCTACGCGGACTACTCCTTATATATATATGGGGAGAAAACTCTATTTAAGAAAACCCCGTAATCTATCTCCCCGCCTTTTAGGACTCGCCTATAGGGCGCCTGCGAGGCGCCTGCGAGTCACCTATAGTGCTCCTACTACCTTACTTTTTGACCTCCTTAGGAACCACTACTGCCGTAACAAGCCTACGGACGCGCTAGTATTGTAAACTTTACTCTACTNCTNTAGAGTTATTAGGGGGCNCCNNTTACTNGCCCCCCNACCTTNTATTACTATTTCCTTTNNAACCNNGAACTGGTTTAGTATATTTTAGCTAATAAGCCACTAGGTAACCGCCTTAAGGCCTTTTTATATTAAGAGTAGTGTCTTATAGTTCTCTATGCCAGCTACTAAGAGCATTACTTCTTAGTTAGTACGTAAGGGGCATAGCAGTATTATATGCTTTAGTGTCTGTCTTAGCTAGCCATATTTGCATCTTAGGCTACCTACTAGAACACCTACCTAGTAGAGCCAGTCTTTTAGTCCTATTACTCCTATTCTTAAGAGTATTGCTATTATATTTTCTGCCTTTATTAGGCCTTCTTAGAGCCCTAAAGTGTTTACCCCCTATAGCGCTAACCATGCTACGGCTTAGGTTCTTCTTGCTTTAGTTAACCTCTATACCTTTAACTCCCATATACCTCTTTAGCGTTAGTTTAGCTAGTATTATATTACGGTAGTTAGTTTCCCAGCGTTCTTTTATACTTTACTTTAGCTCTTTTCTCTCTCTTACTATTATTCTTGCTAGCCTCTTACGCGTCTCCCTTCCTCCTCTATATAGGCCTAGGCCCTAAAGCAGCACTATTCTTCTTCTACTTTCTTTACCTATTTCTCTAATATATCTTCCCTACTTTAGGGTTATTAGTTTGTTCTCCTATAAGGCGCCTTAGGGTCCCTTTATAGTTTATTTAGGCGTGTCTTAATATACTTTATAACATTAGAGTTATGTTCCTTTTACGCCCTTTATATTGCAGCGGCTTCAATATATAGTTATAGGGGGGGGAATATTAGCTTCCTTCTTAAGCAGTGCTGTGGCCGTTCGCTTATATCCGCCTATTATACTCTAAAGGCAGGCTATTTAGACCTTTTAGAGTGGTTTAAGGAGCGATTTAGGGGGGCCTTTTTTAGATTCTCTAATAGCCTAAATACTAAACCTATACGTTATGGTTGGCCAGATAACTACTATATATAGTAGGCGTAACCTCTAGAAGCATAGGCCCTATATAGAATTAACGATCCTAGATAATGTAATATACTATATTTAGCCCTTATAGGCCGCTTAGGCCGCATATACGCTCTACTAAAGCTTACTATCTACCCATACTCCTAATACTCTTAGGCCCTAAACTAGCTAACCCCTAAAGCCTTAAATGCGAATTATATGCTAGAGATTTATAGATTAGTTGCGTTTTCTTATAAAGTAGATTAGCTAGTACTTCTCTAGTAAGAATTAGACTTTATGTCGTCTTGCCTATTCTATATAGGTGTTATAAGCTTTCTCTAGCGTTCTACAATTCTCTGCGGCTGTTGGCCTATATATAATTAGGTTTATATCGTTAATAAAGCCTATCCCCTAGGTCGCCCCTTTCTTAAAGGAGTTAAGTAGGTTGCTTATAAAGAAAAGGAAAAGTATAGGCGAGAGGGGTAATCCTTATAGTATTCCTATTGCAACTATAATAGGGGGGCTTTAGTATCCGCTAAAGACTAGTAATATTTCTTTTTAGCCTATAAACCCTTAAATAAATTATATAATCTATTCTAAGAAGCCTTTTACTCTAAGGATATATAGGAGACGCTTATAGGGTACGTTATTGTAGACGCCACTAATATTTAGGCTAAGCATTAATACTACAAAGTCCCTTCGCATCGCCCATGCTAATTTAATAGTGGCAGCGAGTAGCGTAAGTGCTAATAGTATTAAGCGGTTCTTTCTTACCCCTATTTAGCTTTATAGTAGTAGGGCGTATTCCTCTACCGTGTCTACTATATGGTCCGCTATTACCCTTTCTAAGATCTTGCTAAGGGTATTCTCTAGGGCAATAGGGCGGTAGCTCCTTGGAAATAAGTAGTCTACTTTACCTTCTTTATATAGGATAAACGTTATTATAGCTTTTCTAAGTCTTGGGTAGTAGCCTATTATAAAGTATACTCTAGCTATATCCGTAAGCTAAGGTGCTATTAGTAGTCCGCAGGTCTTTAGGGCTTTATTTAGGATCCTATCTAGTCCTAGTGCTATATTATTTAAAAGGCGGCTAATAGTTCTAGCCATTTCTTCGGTTGTTATATCACTGTTAACCCTTAGGCGAGTTACCGGTACTTCGCCCGTAATATCGCTAAGGTCTACTAAAGCTAGTTAGGGGAAAAATCTTTCTATAAGGATTTTTTCCTTCTCCTTATTGTTACTTATGGCTAGTAATTTACCTAGTCTTCGCAGGGGCGGGAGGTGTGGGTCTTCTACTGGATGTCCTACCTTTCTCTTTACCCATTTCGCTATTCTCTAAAGACCTTTATTATGGGGGAGGCTCGAGTTAGTAGTATACTTATTTATAAACTGTCTCCAGCTATTCCTTACTTCTTTTTTTAGGGTATTCTTTAGCTGGTTTCTTGTGTCTTTGTAATATCTCTCGTCTTTAAAATCATAGCTGCTTATATATTTTCTTCTTACTTATCATTGGCTGGCGATAAGAACCGCGCATTATGTGGACCATACGTATCGCGTATAGGGGCCCGCTTTTAAAACTGGGCAGTACTCTTCTAACCTATTTTTAATTGTTACCTAAATCCTTTCTAGTCTTTAGTTGATTTCCTTAGGGGTAGCTACTAAGCCTCGCTTATTTGGTATTGGGTGGATTTCTTCTAGGTCTTAAAGTTGTTGTTTAACTGTGTTAAGGAAGCTGTCTGTCTTAAGCTTTCTTATTGCGTATCTTTTGCTATTTAATTATGCCTTAATATCCAGATCTAGCTATATCTGGATGGGGATATGGTCTAAAGCGAGTGCCTATTCTTCTTCGGGGTTGCACCTTTATAATTAATAACTAAATAGAACTTATAAGGAAGCTTAGTATAAACTACTAAGGAAGTAACTACTTTTAATAGGTTAAAGTAGTAAAATTTTTAGAAGCTTATATACTATAGTATAGGAATAATGTACTTAATAGTATATATAAATACTATAGGTAGTTTACATTAATCTCCTAAAAGGTTACTAAGGCTAGTAATTTAGAAAACTATAAATAAGGGTGCTGGTTTGTAAGGTAACTCTTATTTAAATATTAAAGATATATTATAACTAAAATAGGAGCTAACCTAGATAGATAAGACTCTTTTAACTTTTATCTAATAAGGAGAGCTATAGAGGACGGGCTTAATTTATATAAAGGTATGAATTGGTTATTAATAATAAATCCTAAGAATTAAGGTATTTATTAGCTAGTTGGACAATTCTATAATTAATAACTAGCTATAATTAACTAAAGATATATTATCCTTTAACCGCCTATAGCCTCTTAACTAAGTAAGTTAGTAAATACCTATAAGGGATATTATTGCGGACACCTTAGGATGCCCTTAGGACAACCCCCGGATGCCTTTTAAATAGTCGCTAATTATATACTAGAGGTACGTGCCTATAGTATATAATCTCTACAATCCTAGAGGCCTTACCTCCTTAAGGATTTATCTCTCTTACTAATCTATCCTATTCTACAATTATATCCTTATAGCCCCTTATCTATAAGATCCCCTTATATTTAAATACTTCCTACTTCTTTTAGAAGGGTAGTTAGCTTTAAGGACTAGATTTTTTATTTATATCTTTTATTTATAACTACTATTCTCCTTTAAAATCTTACGATAACTTAAATGGAAGCTCTATAGGCACCTTATAGAAAGCCGTCGCGCTAAGGTAAAAAGGTCCCTCTAATAGTAAGAGATTGTAACAATATAACCCTTTAGGTAAGATAGCTAAATAAGCCTTAATACCTAAATACTCTAGGAGCTTAAAGACTCTTATATACCTATAGTTACCGCTAAGGAAAATATAGATACCCTTTATAATAGTTATAACGCTATTAAAAAGTAACTAGAACCCCTCTAGCCCCACCTAGGCTAATTAGAAGATTAAGCGCTAGAGGTAACTTTAAGATCTTCTATTAAGCTAGAAATACTAAAGGAATATACTAATACTATAGTGGTGTAATTTGGCCCCCTGGATTTAATATCTAGATTAGGCGTAGCTTTGGGAGAGCCTAGGCCTTTTATAGTTATATAGGTCGGTCTAGAGCCCTTAGAGTCTTTAACAACTTAGGCGATACCAACAGGCACACAATTTTCCTTTAATACACTCTTTTCTTTCTCTTCTTACTGCTTAATTCAAACTAATTATAACTAACTAATAGATAGACCGATTAACAGACAGACAGTACTATAACTTTTTATCTAAGAGATAATGTACCCTCCTATATATTTTATGGCATTCCATATAGGGATAACGGTAAGCTCTTTAGATTAGAAGTCTAGTGCTATATATACAGAAGACGTATAGAAACGATCTAGAACTGTAATAGAACGGCTAAGATAAAGAAGTACGGGTATATTAGCGACTAGTACGTAGCTACCGCCATAAAGAATAAACTAATAATATTTGCCGAGCTCTTTATACGGGAATGGTGGTTAGTAAACAGCGATAAGAAGGCAAGTACGTAGCATAGTAAGACGAAGGATAAAAGGAAGGACTATAGTATACTAGGAACGGCAGAGAAAAGTCTTTTACATTTTGTTTACTATATTTATAATAGTCTATACTATTAATCTCGCATTTATTGGAGCTACCTTTAAATTTATAATAATAGCGACAGTACCAGTAGAGGAATTTTTAGGAATATTAGGCCCATTCTATAATAATAGTAAGGGCGCTAGAAAGGGAGAGAAAAGAAAATAGCTTATTAAACCGCGACGCTCTCCTAAACTAGGGCATGTAATACTAACCCTGACTTCTATAACGTTAGGGACTAACAACCCTTAATAAATAGAGGGTAAGGGTTATAAGGACCACCTACCTGTCCCTAGAGAAACTATAAGTCCGCTACCTCTTACTAAACCACTAGTGGAACAAAATAAGGTATATATTATAGCCCAGCTTATACCGGCTCTAGAAACCCCTAAGACCCCTTACTTTACAGGATAAAACGTATTATAATTTATTAAACAGTATAAGCGGCTATATATCCGGTACCATATTATAGATAATAAGAAATATTAAGGACTTTTAGAGTATTGCGACTATTAGATAGGGATATAGATCTAAAGTCTGCCTAAGTTTACTATTAGTAACTAGATAGAACTTATAGGAAAGCTTAAGATAGACTACTAAGAAAGTAACTACTTTTAATAAGTCAAAACGGTAGAATTCTTAGAAGCCTATATACTGCAGTATAGGAATAATCCACCCAGTAGTATACGCGAATACTATAGGCAGTTTACGTTAATCTCCTAGAAGGTTACTAAGGCTAATAATTTAGAAAACTATAAACAAGGGTACTAGTTCGTAAGGGGACTCCTATTTAAATACTAAAGATATATAATAACTAAAACAGGAGCCGACCCTAATTAGTAAGAGTTTTTTTAACTTCCACCTACTAAGGAGAGCTGTAAAAGACAGGCTTAATTCAAAGGCGCTAATTAGTTATTAATAATAAATCCTAAGAAACAAGGTCTTTGTTAGCTAGTTAGATAATTCTATAATTAGTAACTAGCTATAACAAACTAA
The DNA here is from genome assembly GCF_001692895.1 of Cenococcum geophilum 1.58. Classification (NCBI taxonomy): domain Eukaryota; kingdom Fungi; phylum Ascomycota; class Dothideomycetes; order Gloniales; family Gloniaceae; genus Cenococcum; species Cenococcum geophilum. The sequence continues at coordinate 191,401 of NW_027137644.1, forward strand.
AGAGATACTGCCCTTTAACTACTTATAGTCTCTTAGCTAAGCAAGTTGGTAAATACCTATTAAATAACTTAGGAAATAGACCCTAAACTAGAGAAACTTACTAAATAACTCTAAAAGCTTAATCTTAGGACAGTTAAATTAGTGGGCGTTATATCTTTAATGCCGTTCCTAGATAGGATTTGCTAAGATCTAATATAGTACATACAGCTCCTAAATAAGGCGTTAATACGTTAAGAATAAATGGACCCGTAACTGGTACTAGGTAATAATAGACTATAGCCGCCCTATAAGGGAGCGCTATAAGAACGATATAAGCTAGGCTTAGCAAGGTATAGAGGGCTAGGGAACTTTAGCGCATACTAGATACAAAATTAGACGTATTATAGATGTGGGGATGTCTATTATTTTATTAATTAATGTCCACAGCTCTAAGAGTTAGTTTATTATAGTTTCCTATATATAATTAAAAATAATTAAATATATACTAGAATATATAAGCGCCTAGGAAATATAATTCTATATTTACTAAATAACAATTAAATCTAGTTCCTTAAAGACTAGCTAAGGTAAAACGTAAATATTAATCTTAATGCGCTAGCGATAAGTGTTTAACTAAAGGTAGCTTCCGTGGAGCTTATAGAGGGTAGTAATACTAAAAGTAAAGAGGAACTTAGTAAGTCCTAAGAAGATATATACTAAGTAGAGTTAATATATATTAATTTAGTAGGGGCTTTAACCTAGTTATAGCTTACGCTATAGGTATATAATCTTAGGAAACTGTAAGGGGAAGTAAGGGTAATAAAATAGCCTCTAAAACCATCTAGTCTATAACCGGCAACGGTTTAAAATATATAACTAGGAGGATATATCTAAATCGCATTATAACCCTAGCAGTAGGCTCCTCTACCACCATTAAGCAGTAATAGGGTTAATAAAATAAATTACACTAAATAGCTAAGATAGATAAAGCAAATAGCGGATATAATAATAATAGTTAAAGTATTACAACTAAAGCCAGTTAGAACAATAAATATACTAAAAGGAAACGTCCTAAGCCTAACCGTAATGGCGGACAAGATCTTGTTAAAGACTATTAAAGTTACTATTAGTAACTGCCTTATATACATACTTAAAGTTATAAGGCTATTCTTTAAACCTCTTTTGCTACTCTTTATAAAGCCTTACTAATAGAAGTAAGAGGATATTAAGGCATCTGTATTATTAGTACACCTAATATTTTATGCTAATTAAGCCGGCCTAATAACTACTAAAGTAGACTAGATTAAATAAGAAGTAGGATTTATCTATTTTTAAAGGCGGTACCTAAAGGTAGAAGCCCAGATAGGAGACGGAAGGGCTAAATACTTAATTAACTTTAGAGCTAAGCTTAACCTTATTAAGGAAATCGTAGCCCTATAATATAGCCTGCTAATATTAAGTCTGCCTTTATAGTTATAAGGCGTGCGTTTAACGTCTATAAATAGAACCTAGTCTAAGTTTATTAGGCTAGTATATATAGTCCCTATAGTAATAAGTAACGTCTTATTATCTATAACGTTTATTACTATAGGGGAAATGTTATATAAGGTAATACTTAGTAAGCTATAGTTAGTAAGGGCTAGACTAGCAACAAAACAAACCGCAATAAGTTAGGTATCTTATATTATTTAATTAAAAGATAGTAAAGTTAAAATAAGGTTTTTAATGTCCTATAAGAATGCAATATTCTTTAAACTAAATAAAGGTATTAGTATAGAAAATAGTTCAGGAAATGTATAGCTAGTATAACTGCTAGGATTATATCTAGGGTTACTTATAACGCGGCGTATTAGGATAAAAAGGATATTAAGAATAAAGAGGAGGGAAATAAGGTATAGCTCTAACACGGATATATATTATTTTAGATATCCGCTAGACAGAGCCATTAATAGGAAAAGGAGTATAATATTAAATAGAGAGAGCTTAACAGTAAAACATTAGAGGAAGTCCTAAAGAAATACTTAAGGAAGAATTAGAAGCTAGTGTTTAAAGTAAAAGCTAATTCCCTTATATATTAAATGTTAAAGATAACGGATTTATTTATAATATAAATAGAAAGCTACTAAAGTAAGGCCTAACTTAATGCTATAAATATAGCAACTGCGTATAAAAGGAAGGCAGATAAAGTCTACCTAGTTAATTTATTAGCACTAAATGGAATAGTTATAAAAGGCATAATAAAATAGTAAGAGGTAGCCTTATATTAACAGAAGGCGTCTATTTAAGTATTGCCTCTTAGTCCGTATAATTATTTTCTTAAGCCGCGATATACTAAGCTGGCCCGCGGGGCGCGACTAAAGATAAAATGGTTAGAGCGTATAATTATAGGAGATATTTAGCCAAGAGAAAGGGAGATCCTTAAGGCTATACTATTTAACTAAAAAGAGGCTCTAGTATAGGAGTTCTCTAAGATAGGCCGTATTAGTAGGGATATAACTCTACTACTAAAGATTAAGACTGTGCCGTATAAAGCATAGCAAGTACTAAACTTTCCTATACTAAGGGCCCTATAAGGAGAAGTGATAAATATATTATAAAAGCGACTAGCTTAAGGGACTCTAGAATATTATAAAAGCCTATATAGGAACCTATGGTTTCTTATAAGTAAGAAGGAATATAAGAAGTACTAACTAATTAATGTAGTAATAAATATTAACTAAGTAACTATTAGGGACGCAAATCTGCCACTATATGCTAACGAATTTTCCGAAGAATTTGCAGGGTGTAAAGTTATATCTTTAGTAGACTTCTTCTCTAGCTATAACTAATTAGAGCTAGATATAGAAAGCCAGAACCTAATAGCTTTTATAATACCTTTAGAACTTCTATAATAAACAACGGTACCTATAAAAGGTATAAATTCTATAGCCTAGTTCGTATAGATAATTACTAAGATCTTAAAACGGCACATCCTATATTATACCCTACTATTTCTAGATAATATTATAGTAAAAGGCCTACAGACAGTATATAATGAGGAGAAGAGCCTTTTAGGTATGCGTAAATCCATTCTAGAATATATTATATAGTTAGACGGAGTACTTACAGATTTAGAATAAGCTGGGTATACAATTTTAGGCACAAAGTCTCATTTCTATAAAGACGAGATTATAGTAGTTGGCTACCGCTATAATAGAAAAGGATAATATCCGGAAGAGTTAAAGATTATAAAGATTACTTACTAGAAAGACTGCGAAGACGTTATATTAGCCTAAGCGTTCCTAGAAGTCGTTATATATTACTAAATATAGGTAAAAGACTTCGCGATTAAGGCAGAGCTAATTTTCTAACTACTATAAGTAAACGTTCTGTTTGTATAGAGTATAGAGCAAATAGCCACTTTAAAGACTCTAAAGTATGCAGTTATTACTATACCTATATTAGTTTAGCTGGATTATAGTAAAGGGGCTAAGCTAATTATTCTCGCCGTTAACGGATATAAGAATAGATGGGGGTATAACCTTATATAACTGGACGTATAAGGTCATTATTACCCATATTAATATAAAAGTAGTATTTAGTCTTAGGCAGAACAGAAATATAACTTAGGAAAGCTTAAGTATTAGGCGTTATTATATATGTTAAAGAAGTATCGCGTATACCTATATAGCGTTCGCTTTATAGTTAAGATAGATATAAATACCTTAGTTGTATAACTAAATTATACTACTACTAATTTACCTAGAGCCTTAATAATAAGATAGCTAGTATAGATCTAGCTATAGGACTTTAATATTAGACATATACTAAAAAAGAAGAATAGCCTAGCTAACGGACTTTTATAATAGCTACCTAATAGTAAATAACCTAATAAGCCAGCTAAGGATATTAAAGAGTTTATTAACTATAAGCTAAGTGCCTTAGAATATACAGCTAGCCCTTTTAAAATAAAAGCGGATCTGCTATTAAAAGACTTATATTTAGAGGAATCTTAGAAAATTGCAAAATAGCTAGTAACCTTACGGCGTCTAAAGGAGATAAATATTAAGGAATTTAAAAGGGTTAAACGGCACGCGCTAAAGTTCCTAGTATGTAATTAATAGCTCTTCCGCTAATAAAAAATTTACTAATATAAAGAGTAGTTAATAACGAGATAACTTAGTAAGAGATTATTAAGAGCCTTTATAATTAGAGTAGATATTATAGATAAAAGGGAACGTACTAAAGGATCTTAAATTGGTATTAGTGGCTAGGGCTATAGAATTAGATATTATAGTATATTAAGTCATATTTATAATACTAGGGGCGACAGTTAGGGTAGGAAGAAGAAGTAATATACCCTATATAGGAGTCTACCTTATAGTAATGAGTAGCGGTAGATATTATATATATGCCGCTAAACCGTCTTAGATTCCGGTACCTGGCTATTACTTAAAAATATATATCTAGATAGGTAGAAGCTTAGGCCCTTTAAAATAAAGATATAAAAAGTATAGTAAAGTTCCTCTATAAAAATATTATCTGCTAATAGGGAGTATTTAGATAGCTTTCTATAAATAGTGGAGAAGAGAATACTAATATTACTACTACGCTTGTAGAGCTCTATAATATAAAAAGAGTTATAGCTTCTGTATATTACTTATAGGAGTAAGGCTTTATAAAGCGAGGTTATAAACTTATAATAGACACTTCAGCAAAGATAGATAGCTTATAGCTAGATAATCTTTATACTGTCTTATAGGCTAATAAAACGACTATTAAGCGGTCTACGGGAATAACGCTAGTAAGAGTTATATATGGGTATAAGTATGTCCTTCCTATTAAACTCTATATACTTACCTAGTAAGTACTACCTTAGTAAACCATCTGGACCACTATAGAGCTACTAGTATTTTGCGTAAAATAGTTTAACTAAAGAGACGTGGATATATAAGAGGCTATAGCGCGTATAAGACGACTAAGGGTAATAAATATATCGGGAAAATATTCGCAGGATGAGATTTAAGTAGACTTTGGTTTTCGCGTTTCGCGTAATTGACATGTAATTTGACTAACTTAACACGCAATTAACTAACTTGACATATAATTGACCAATTTAACACATCTAAAAGTTAAATAACACGCAGTTGACCTATTTAACAACTTTAAAAGCTAACTATATATTCCTTGACACGCAGTTAACCTACTTAATAGCTAACTGTATATTTCTTAACACGCAGTTAACCTATTTAACAACTTTAAAAGCTAACTGTATATTCCTTGATATGCAATTAAGGTAAAGTTATATGCTAATTACGCAAATGAATTTTTACATAGTTTTATTACTTAGAGGCTCTGCACAAGGCTCTACACGAAGCTCTACACGAAGCTCTACGTACAGAGGCTCTGCACGAGGCTCTGCGCGAAGCTCTGCGTACGGAGGCTCTGCACGAAGCTCTGCACGAAGCTCTGCACGAAGCTCTGCACGAAGCTCTGCGTACGGAGGCTCTGCACGAAGCTCTGCACGAAGCTCTACGTACAGAGGCTCTGCACGAGGCTCTGCGCGAGGCTCTGCGTACGGAGGCTCTGCACGAAGCTCTGCACGAAGCTCTGCACGAGGGCTCTGCGCGAAGCTCTGCGTACGGAGGCTCTACACGAAGCCCTGCACGAGGCTCTGCGCGAAGCTCTGCATACGGAGGCTCTACACGAAGCTCTACACGAAGCTCTATACGAAGCTCTATACGAAGCTCTACGTACAGAGGCTCTGCACAAGGCTCTGCGCGAAGCTCTGCGTACGGAGGCTCTACACGAAGCTCTGCATCGGGTCCCCGCTATATTCCCGATAGCGTCTACACGTGTCTCTGCCTATGTAGCCGCCTTATTTTTACCCTTCCTTCCTTCCTTACATCCTCCCTACCTAGGGAGGCACTAGAACGGCAGCCAGCAGAGGACCGTTGCTAGAACTAGATGACTATCGCTAGAACTAAACACCGTCGCCAGAACCAGACGACCGTTACTAGAACCAGACGACCGTCGCCAGAGCCAGACGACCGTCGTCAGAGCCAGACGACTATCGCCAGAGCCAGACAACTGTCGCTAGAACCAGACGACCGTCGCCAGAACCAGACGACCGTTACCAGAACCAGAACGACCCGTCGCCAGAGCCAGACGACCGTCGCCAGAACCAGACGACCGTTACCAGAGCCAGACGACCGTTACCAGAACCAGGACGACCGTCGCCAGAACCAGACGACTGTCGCCAGAGCCAGACGACAACGACTAGCCAGCGAACACTATAAACGATTCGATCGATTGATCAAATCAAGGTAGCACAGACAGGTAGGCACAAACAGGGAGATGCTGACGGGTAGGCAGATGTAGACAGGTAGGCAGATACAGACAGGTAAGCAGATGCAGATAGGTAAGCAGATGCAGACAGGTAGGCAGATGCTGACGGGTAGGCAGATATAGACAGGTAGGCAGATGCAAACAGGTAGGCGATGCAGATAGGTAGGCAATGTAGACAGGTAGGCAATGTAGATAGGTAGGCGATGCAAGCAGGTAGGTAGATAGGCAGGTAAGTAAGTCAATAGGTAAATAGGGTAGAAGAGAACTATCGCTATATTATATTAAATTATCTAAAATAATATTATTTATTTTGCTAGCCTTATAAATAGCTTTAAAATAGCTTTTATTTATTTAAAATATGCTATTAGTATAAAAGAGGTAAATATAATTATGGTTGCCAAATGCGTAGATTGCTGGCAGGTTGCGCGTAGGTTACGCGCAGGCTGCACACAGGCTGCGTGTCAAAAAAACACGACATAGGCTAGTCGGTCGAGTTGCTAAATGACCTCAACTGCGCGCCAATTGCGTCAACCACCAGCCATTGAGGCCATTGAAAGGGTACCATATTTTGCCGATGTAGTAAGGAATATTTTAATAATACTTATTACATTCGCTAGGATAGATTTAAGGTTAGAGATATAGTTATACTCTATAACATATAGCTTAAATAAGATTATTTTAGTAGTTATAAGTTAAATCTAAAATAGCTAGGCCCGTTCCGTGTATATAAAAGTTACCCTTATAAAGGATAGTACTTAATTAAGGATTTTAACGGCACGCCGTTCTATAACTAAACTCTAGGGAATAGATTAAAGAAGTTCTATTAATAAGAAATCTTTAAAGTTTGCTAGGAAGACTAGCTTAACTAGTTAGGCGGAACTATACTATAAGAAATAACAGCAGAGCTAGAACCTAAGGAAGATACTATATAAAATCCACCAGTATCGCAACGCCGTATAGATTAAGAAGTGCGCGTTTTAGAAAGATTATTTAATAGAACTAAGTATAAAATATTTAACTAGGGGGCAGTTAAGTTCTAAGGTAGGGGAGGGGATATAGATAACAGCCGTGTAATCTATCTATTTATTTACTATATTTCCTAAAGCTCTTTCTATTATGCTTTCTTATTTGCTTTTTTTAGTTATAAAAATCTAATACGTGTTAATAGTAAAATAAAGACAGAAGAATATTTGCGTATAACTATTTAGTATTATTTACTATAAAGATATTAGTTCCGCTTACTGCCTTTAATAAGCTAATAGTAATTTTCCATCCTGGGGATAAAAAATTATAATTGGTCTATTTAACGATTAGAGCTAGTAGAACTCTACACTACTATCTAGATTTAGTAGACCATTTAGATTAAAAAACCCTATTTAGAACTTTACCTTTTTACCCTTAATAAACCTTAAACACAGCCGCAATTAGTTAAAGTTATAAATTAAACAGAATTAATAACAGTATATTTATTATGTCGTTATTTAGTAAACCACTAGTACTATATAAGGGAGCTAAGCAATAGATTAGTAATGTCCTTACAGAAGTTAGAGGTTTTATAGTTAATTAGCGTCGTATAGTGCTCATCTAAGTCTATAACAAGATTCTGCTCTTAAAAGAGAACTACGTAGATACTGCTAGTATAGTAGTTAATTTCGTTAACTGGGATAATAGGCTATAAGCAACTCTAGGGAGGGATATATTCTTATTAATCTTTAAGGATATCTCTAACGTTAGTACGATAGTAAAAGATAAAAGAAATTAGTATAATAAAGCTAGAGAAATTATCTAAAAGTCTTAGGGATAAGGTGTTTTTAACGGTCTACTTAAACACGTAGTCTTCTATTACTTCCTTTCTACAGCCTAAAAGCTTACCGTCTACCTACTTTATAAAGTAACGGCACAAGTTAATAAGGCCCTAATTAATAGGCTTAAATATCTAGGACGCGGTATTAAGAATACTACTTAACTACAGCTAACCGATTTCGCGCTCGCGCCGAAAATGCTAGGAAGGGCAGTATTAGACTAGGTAGTAAATAAGTATAGCTTAAAAAGACACTTAACTAGCTTCCTTATTCTAAACAAGGACCTACCGCTAAAAAGTAAAAGACTAACTGCTATAGGACTAGAGGTTACTAATGTCAGAATTAGATAAGTAGGAGAGAGCTTAGCTCTTATACTATAAATATATTTATAATATACTTCTAACGTAATAAATCCCTTAGCTTTTTAGCCATCAACACCTATTTAAGGAGGAGGCATTAGTATTATATTAAGCCCGTCTTAATAAGGATTACCTATATTAGTTAACTCGCCATTATTATCAATAAACGAGAGCATTCTCACAGCTAGAACGCCTATTAGCTTGCCCCTATAGCTACTAGTATCTTTATTAAGAAGGAATCTAAAAAGAGGGCTAATAATTACTTACCCAGAAGTAGGAGGGTTAGGAGTAGAATTAATATTTAATAAAAACTTTATTAAGCCAGGAGATAATATAGAGTATTAAGAAGGCTATAGATACTATAGTAGTACTCTATACAAAACGAGGGTGTAACTATAAGGATGACGTACCAGCTTATCTTAAGGCGTCCCTAAACTAAACTACTAAAATTAAACCAACTAAGGTTATAAAGCTCTTGCGTAGTTAGTATAGGGTAGTAGGTTCTAATCTAAAGATATATAAGGTCTGCTAAATACATACGCAAGCTATAGAAGGACGTATTGGTTTAGCGATAAAGGGTTTAAACTATACTGCACTATATTACAAACTCCATTTAATATATTACGCTTATAACTACCTTAGCACTATAAAGACCAATCCTACTATATACTCTTAGTTTAGAAAGGCTTATAAAACTCTAGTTCTATTTAACTTCTTAAGACTATATAAGCTTATTTATAACTTAGCACTAAGGTTTTTATATAATAGAGAGGCTTTGCTTAATTAGATAATATTACTAAAAGACTAAAAAGTATAGCAGTAAGAAGGATCTATAATTTTAAATATATTTAAATAGTAGTAGGATTCTAGTATCTTGGCAATAATTAATAAGAAAATGCGTATATACCGCCACTATTAGTGTCTGATTAATAGGCGGCCAAATTATAGCTAGTTAAGAACGATAGTTTATAGTCTTAGCTAATAGCTAATAAGATAAGACCCTTAGTATTATTATCTCTATTATACTCTTAGGCCTAACAGCTAGTGGTAACTTATTTTCTACCCTTATTATATAAAATTCGCGGTTAAAGGAGACTCTATAGCTTTCCGCCATATTAACGTTAATATTCCCTCGCTCTTTAAAAGTGGACGCAGTACTAATATAATCTAAGGAAGCGTTTCTCTAGATAATAAAACTAAGAATAACTGCACAATTATCCTACCTAGTATGTATTATTACTTAGAATTATAGTAAGTAGATCTTAAAGTACAAGGATCGGCTAAGGGCGATAGATTTATGCATAAAATCTTAGACTATAACTAAATTACTAAGGATATAAAGAAATATGTAACTAACTAGGTAGCTTAGCCATATAAGAAAGGAGATGTGTATATAACTATACCTTACCTTTCTTATAGAGCGAAAGGACCTTTAATTAGGACCTGGTAAACAACATCACTATAGTTTATTAATATTTAGGACGATTATAATAACCTTAAGGTTACTAAAGGAGGTACTTAGGCAGAGTTGGTAGATGCGCACTAAGACTTAAGAGCGCCGCCCTATACGCCGTCTAGACATACTAATCTCTATAGCGCAATCCTATATCACTTCCCTATAGTAGTTAAGCTTATAGCTGCCAGCGCTCTATTTAATACCCTTCTTAGTAAATAATAATAGGATTCTCTAGTAGTAATCTAAAATTGTAATCTTTTTCTTATTAGTAATAGGAATAAAGTCGCGAAATAAATATATTTCTATTATTTAAAGGCCGTTAAGAACTATAAGGATGCGTTTTAGCTTATGCGTGCGACTAAAATAAAGCGCTTTAACAGCCGCTTATACTTCTACTGCGTTAACAATAGAATCGATCCTTTAACTATTGTAGTAAATCTAAGTAGAGTGCCCCTAATTATTATAAAAGGATAAAGTTATATAGAGTTGCCTAAAGAATTATAGGATAGAACTAAGCAAGTAAAAGGACGTAAAAGAGCTATATTATCTAAGAGCCGCCAGTCTAATATATTTTGTACTGCTTAGCTAGGCGGACAAGAATGGTCTTATTTAACCAGAATAGAGTCTCCTTACTTACTATTTTGGGTTTGTAGTAAAGGCAAGAAACGCATATAATCACCTACCGCGCCTTCATTTTAAAGATAAGGAGTTTTAGAGTTTTGGAAGTCGTTAGGGGACAACAACTTAGGTAGGGGAGGTATGTGGTGGTGTAATATTGCTAAATGTTACGGCGCTAGTGGAAACTAGTGGATTATAGCAAACAATCGCGGACAACCGTAGATAGTTTTAGACAATTACCGTTACGTGACCAGGGGATTATATATAACGTTAAGCGGCGCCGCCCTCTATCTCCTTTCCTTTCTCTAGCCTTAGATCCTCGTTTATAGACTACTATTTATATAGGCCTGCGCGTCTCTCTTGCTGTACTTATACCTTAATTAACTAAGTTGTTAATATTATCTAAAGCTTATCTACTCTTCTTTCTAAGAAGGAACTTAAATATATCTATAAGACTATAAATAAGAATAGAACATAGAAGCAGACCTAAAGACTATTACTAGAACTTAAAGAATAGAAAAAAAATATTAAGACTTATAGAATATATATAGATTAGAACCCCTATAGAATTCTATTAAAAGTTACCCTAATAACTATACCACTATGTTAAGAAAGATAGCAGCTGGCAAAGCAGCTGTAGGACCCTTAAATACCTCTAATAGTAAAACAGTAACTAATTAAAACTCCTAAATAGAGCTTATAGCAGCTAATACCGAAATTAAATAATATTAAGAGCTGCTTAAAGCTAAAGAACCCCCTATACTTAATAAGGAGTTATTAGACACCTAAAGACTTACTATAGTCCTTAAGGCCCTAGCCTAATATATAGTATTAGTATTATTGCGGTCTGTAAAGGTTATAAACCCCCTATTACTTATAGATGGAACTAACTCTACCTTTAATAATTAAAAGCTGCAATTATAGAATAAGCTTAAGGTTAATACAGACTACTTCCCTACTACTTAAGCTAAAATAGCCTATATCTTTAGCCGTACCGGTAGGGATATATAGACGCATTTATATCCGCGATATATATAAGACTTAGTAAATCCCTTCCTCTCTAAAAAAGAGATAATTATTTACCTATCTTCTATTTATAAGGATCCCTTTAAAGTATAAAACGCCTAGCTTAATTATAAAAGCCTATATATAAAAACAATAGAGACCTTCTTAGCCTTTTAGACCTGCTTTCTATACCTAGCTAGCTAGGCCTAAATTCCCTATAAAGATCTAATGCTAGACCTATATTAAGCCGTACTACTAGTTTTTACTACTATATAAACGCTAAAAGAACTTATAGACTAGTGCTTAGCTATTAACTAAGGCCTTTATTAAATTAAGGTACGCACTAAATAGTATAAAGCTAGAAACCCTTTAAGTTAGACTATAAGTAATATAAGAACGGCCTATAGTATTATAGCATAATTAGTAACTCCTGTAGTACCCATTATACAGCCTACTATTAATTTAGTAGCTAACTACGCGGCTAGTCCTACTGCGGGTCTAGCGTATACTTAGCCTATATATAATAATCCCTAAAGATAGGCCCTTAGTAATTAAGGCGCTTGCTTCTCTTATAGCTAAAAGGGCTATATTATAAGGGACTGCCTAACTAATACTAAAAGAGATAAGGTTTTATTAATTTAAAAGAATAGTATAAAGTTGGAAAAAGACTAGAGGAAGACTTCTCTCTAGGATTAAAAGGGATTAAAATATTATATATTAATCTAGGTTAGCTAGTTAGTAGAAGAAGCTATACTATCCCTTATACTTTATTCCGTAATAAATATTAAGTTTTAACCTCTGCTTTAGCTAATTCTAAAGTAAATACCTTTGCCTTAATAGATACCTAGTATACTATAAAGCTAGCTAACCTTTTAAATATATCTATTAAAGAACTACCTAAACTAATTTTTATTTATAAATATAATAGATAAATAGGACTACCTATTACAACTATTTTGCGGATTTACCTCTATATTAACAGATAAAGGTAATATAATATTCCCTTTCTTATTACGGACCTAGGAAGCTATAATATAATCTTAAGGAAAAAATAGCTAGCCTATTTAGGCTTATAGCTTAATATATAAAGTAAACGGCTTATCTAGCCCAAAATCCTACCTTTAACCCCTTTTTTTATAAAAGAAATTAGTATTATAATAGAAAATCTTATATAACCCCAGATTAATACTATTTATAAGGCTAATACTATATATAGGGACTAGGCCTTTAAGAAGGATATACAGCTTAACCTATAATGGATTTATATACTACGTCGCCCCTAAACTATATATATTACACTACCTGCACTAAAGACCTAAGAAGTTAATAGTAATTAAACTAAGCCTCCTATAAAGGACTTAGGATCTATATAGCTATAAAGAAAAGCTAGAAATATTAGGCGCTATACTAAACTAATAGATAAAAAGGATAACTTATGGAAAATAGAATGTAAGATAATGTTACGGAAGTAGGCATAAGCTGGAATATAATGTACTAAATGGGGTAGTAATTAAAGAAGGCTATATATGCGTAACTATACGTAGTTAATATAAAGATATTTAGATATAGTGTTACGGACGCTTTAAGTATAATATTATAACTACTTAGAGAGGAGTTGGAAGAAGCTAGTTAGTTAATTTAGGCATAGTCTAAGATAGAGCCAATAGAACTATATAACGAGGAATAGTAACTAAGGTTATATAACAAGGAATAGTAACTAAGGTTATATAACGTGATCTATATAATCTATATAATCTGCGAGATCCGTAATAGAGTAGATAGAGCACACATACCTTATATATAAGGAGGATTTCTTAGGAGTACGGTTGTGTATTTAAGGACCCTTAGTCCTTACCTAGATAGTTTCCTTTCTTATAGTAATTCTTAGAATACAATTGGAGTTAATCTATTAGGCAACTACTCCACCAGTTATTATTACGTTGTTAACTTTAATTTGCATTACCTATATACCTAGCCCATTAACGAGCCTACTGTAGTACCTGCTATAAGGTTCCATTATATAATTACTACCTAGTTACAGTATTAAATATAGAAAGTTAAACAATATGCCACCAAAAGCAGCTACTATAACGCCGTTAACGGCAGCAACTACTTTAAGATTAAGTAATAATACTAGTATAGTAGATACTAACTTATAACTAGTTACCGTTAGATAGTTATAGGAAACAGTTAACCGATTAGTAGATAATAATAAGATACTTAAAGAAAGGATTACAGGGATTGGCGTAGCTAAGGTTAAGTTACCCTTAATTAAGCAATTTTTAGAGGAGAAGTTAAAGCTTAAAGGATTCCTTATATAAATACACTTTAAAGTTACGCAAGAGGGAGCTAAACTAGGAACGCCTATAGATTAAGTTGCTTACGTAAGATTATTCCTAACGGGAAGAGCACTTAAGTAGTTTAAACCTTACCTTATAGAAATATAAGAACACGGTATAACAACTACTAATTAGAAGGTATAATTTATATTCTTAAGTTAAAACAGGTTCGCGGAATAATTAACGCAAATATTTAAAGACCTAGAGGTAACTACTACAATAGAAAGAAAGCTTTAAAACCTAGTATAGAGAACCTTAGCAATTAAGTATACGATATAGTTTTAAATATTAGCGATATAGGTTAAATAGAACAATAGGGCGCTTATAGTATAGTATAAGTAAGGACTTAAAGTAAAGGTCTAAAACGCAATTATCCTAATAGAAGATACGGATACTCTTAGAAATTTAATTAATTAAGCAATTAAGATTAATAATAGGATCTACTAAAGAGAACAGGCTAAGAAAGGTTAGGATAGAGTTCTATAGTTATATAAGGCGCAGAGTACGTAACAATAAAGTTAAAACTAGAAACTATAGTATGGCGCAGAGCTAATAGACCTAAGTAGTACTAAAGAAAACAAGAAATGGAATAAACGACTATAAAAACCTAGAGGGTAAGGATTAAGTAATTAGAAACCTAAGGAGCAGAGGCCGAATTAGGGATCTTAATAGTAGAAGACATTTAGGCGAACTCTATAGCAAGAAAAATGGTTTAAAAAAGGAGCTTGTATAAATTGTAGAAGATAAAGTTATTACGCTAAAGACTATAAAAGTAGATAAAACTACTATATAGTAAAAGGGATAATAATATACTATAAGGAACAAAAGAGTGTTTAATTAAAAGTTTTACGTTCTGTTATAACAATATATACCAAATTTATAAAGACGCTAAGTATAGTATAAGCTATTAGCTATAGGAGCTAAAATCCTTAAAGTATAGAGAGATTAATAAACCAGTTCGTAGATCGGATATTAAGGACAATAAATTTAATATAGGTAAAACATTCTATAATAATAAGGTAATAAGAGCAGCTTACTAGAAGTATATAGACCTTAAAGATATTATAAAGGAGGTAGAGGATAATTCCACTATAGAATAGGGAATATTAGTAGGGATTAAGACCCCACTAGATACGATATTTATCGCTTTATAAGACGTAAGAGAAGTAGGACAGTAAACTACTTCGGCACTTAATAAAGGTAAAAGGCTAAAGGCTTAAGACTCTTAAGACAAGATATAAAATAACTAAGATTCTTAAAACAAGATAAGGTAAGCTTAAGGACCTATAATAAACGATAACTAATAGAGTAGAGCAGCGGCTTAGTTTAGTAATATACGAATAAGCTTAGGATAAAGTTTCCTATAAACACAAAACTCTTAAGACGAGATAAAAACACTAAGTAAGCCTAGTTAGACTAAGGCTGGAGTAAGGCTTAAGAAAAAAGCAAGCTTAGAATTTAGAATCCTATAGGACTAAGATTTTTAGATATAAATAAGGACCATTAAATAAACCGAGATTAAGAAGTAAGAAGACTTTAAGGATCTATTTATAAGGCGAAAACTAAAAGAAACTATAATAGAATTTATAGCAAAAATTATTGCATAGCAATAATAGAAATTAGATTAAAGGACTAATATACTAGGACGTATAAAGGACAGAGTACCTATATAAAGAATTATTAATAGGCTTAAAGTAGGCATACTAAGAGCTAAGTGGCTTACTAAACTAGAGAATAAAGAGGATCTAAGGATTTTAACTAGGTTTAGGGAATAATATACTAAAGGCTGTTATAATATAGTAATAAAAAGATACTTCCTTACGAACAAGCCGTATATATATTGGCAAAATATAGTACCCTACCAATGGCCTCAATGGTTAGTGGTTGACGCAATTAGCGCGCAGTTGAGGGCATTTGGCAACTCGACCGACTAGCCTATGTTGTGTTTTTTTGACACGCAGCCTGCGCGCAGCCTGCGAGCAACCTATACGCAACCTGCGCGCAACCTGCCAGCAATCTACGCATTTGGCAACCATAATTGTATTTACCTCTTTTATACTAATAGCATATTTTAAATAAATAAAAGCTACTTTAAAGCTATTTATAAGACTAGTAAAATAAATATTATTTTAGATAATTTAATATAATATAGCGATGGTTCTTTTCTACCTATCTACCTATTGACTTACTAACCTGCCTACATTGCCTACCTGTTTATATTACCTACCTATCTATATTGCCTACCTATCTACATTGCCTACCTGTCTGCATTGCCTACCTATCTACATTGCCTACCTATCTGCATTGCCTACCTATCTACATTGCCTACCTATCTACATCGCCTACCTATTTATATCTACCTACCTATCTATATCTGCCTACCCGTTAGCATCTGCCTACCTGTCTACATCTGCCTACCCGTCAGCATCTCCCTACTTGTGCCTACCTGTTTGTGGTACCTTGATTTAATCGATCGATCGAATCGTTTATAGCGTTCGCTGGCTAGTCGTTGTCGTCTAGCTCTTGCGACGGTCGTCTGGTTCTGGTAACGGTCGTCTAGCTCTGGCGACGGTCGTCTAGCTCTGGCGACGGTGGTCTGGTTCTGGCGACGGTCCTCTCCTACCTGCCTGCCTACCTACCTACCTACCTACCTACCTACCTACCTACCTACCTACCTACCTACCTACCTACCTGCCTGCCTGCCTGCCTGCCTGCCGTGTGTCAGTGTATAATTTAATTTGGGGGAGGGGTCGGCTGATTAAAGGCCCTGATTTACATTTGGAACGGGTGCCTCCCTAGGAGGCCTTAATTTAATTCGGTGACAGGCCAATATTAAAGGAGCTCCTGGTTTTAATTGCGATTAAGTCAATTGATTGAATCATTTGTGTGTTTACTGGCCTGGTTAGTTCAAACGGTCGTCGTCTGGTTCTGGCAACGGTCGTCTAGTTCTGGCCGACAGTCGTCTGGCTCTGCGACTGGTCGTCTGGCTTCTGGAAACGGTCGTCTGGCTCTGGCAAACGGTCGGTCTGGTTCTGGTAACGGTCGTTCTGGTTTTGTAACGGTTGTGTCTAGTTCTAGCGACGGTCGTCTTGGCGACGGCGACGGTCGTCTGGTTGCTGGTAACGGTCGTCTAGTTCTGGCGACGGTCGTCTGGTTCTAACGACGGTCGTCTGGCGACGGCGACGGTCGTCCTGGTTCTAGCGACGGTCATCTGGCTCTGGCGACAGTCGTCTGGCTCTGGCGACGGTCGTCTGGTTCTGGGTGCGGTCCGTCTAGTTTCGGCGACGGTCGTCTAGTTCTGGTGACGGTCCTCTGCTGGGCTGGCCGTTCTGGTGCCTCCCTAAGGTAGGGAGGGATGTAAGGAAGGAAGGATTGGATAAAAAAAAAAAATAAGGTGGCCCTACATAGGAGAGGCTATCGGGAAATATAGGGGGGACCCGATGCAGAGCTTCGTGTAGAGCCTCCGTACGCAGAGCTTCGCGCAGAAGCCTCGTGGCAGAGCCTTTGTACGCAGCAGCAGCTTCGTGCAGAGCTTCGTGGCAGAGCTTCGTGTAGAGCTTCGTGCAGAGCCTCATGCAGAGGCCTCTGGTACGCAGAGCTTCGTGGCAGAGCTTCGTGCAGAGCTTCCGTGCAGAGCTTCGTGCAGAGCTTCGTGGCAGAGCTTCGTGTAGAGCTTCGTGCAGAGCTTCGTGTAAGCCTTCGTGCAGAGCTTCGTGTAAGAGCTTCATGCAGAGCCTCTGTACGCAAGAGCTTCGTGCAGAGCTTCGTGCAGAGCTTCGTGTAGAGCTTCGTGCAGAGCCTCTGTACCGCAGAGCTTCGTGCAGAGGCTTCGGTGCAGAGCCTTCGTGGCAGAGCTTCGTGCAGAGCCTCCGTACGCAAGAGCTTTCGCGCAGAGCCTCGTGCAGAGCCTCTGTACGTAGAGCTTCGTGTAGAGCTTCGTGTAGAGCTTCGTGTAGAGCTTCGTGTAGAGCTTCGTGTAGAGCTTCGTGTAGAGCCTTGTGCAGAGCCTTTAAGTAATAAAACTATGTAAAAATTCATTTGGATTAGCATATCAATTTACCTTAATTACATGTCAAGGAATATATAGTTAGCTTTTAAAGTTTGTTAAATAGGTTAACTGTATGTTAAGGAATATACAGTTAGCTATTAAGTAGGTTAACTGCGTGTTAAGAAATATATAGTTAGCTTTTAAAGTTGTTAAATAGGTTAACTGCGTGTTATTTGACTTTTGGATGTATTAAATTGGTTAATTGCGTGTTAAGTTGGTTAATTGCGTGTTGAGTTGGTCAAATTGCATGTTAATTACGCGAAACGCGAAAACTAAAGTCTACTTAAATCTCATCCTGCGAATATTTTCCCGATGTACTCTAGTAGCTATACTAAAAGTAGTATAGGCAAAGGTATAATAATAAGTGGGAAGACTTTTATATATAGCTAGACGAGAAAGTTATCTAAGACCACCCTATTACGGAAAAGGCGATAAGTTATATTAAAGGAGCCTTAATTATAATATTAAAGGATTTAAAGGAATATTTAGAGGACTAGAGAAGTAAGAGGCGTATTTTAGTACCTATAAATAAAGTTATAATATTTAGATTAACATAATAAAGGTTTAAACTTAAGGATAAAGATAAGCTAAGAGTTAACCTAAGATACTAAGTATATTATATATTAGCGTGGATTCATCAGGAAATTTTTTTTTGGGCACGTTGCAAACGAAAATCGGGGTCTGCAAAACTTGCGTAAGTCGCAATTTTGGCAATTTGCGGCGATTTGCAGCAATTTGCTACAAACACATAGGCTACCTATGCACGCGCCTGCCCTATCTATGTGTTCGTAGCAAATTGCTGCAAATCGCCGCAAACTACTAAAATTGCGACTTACGCAGACCCCGATTTTCGCTTGCAATAACGTGCCTAAATTTTTTTTTCCTAATACAGAGGCTCTGCACGAAGCTCTACACAAAGCTCTACACGAAGCTCTACACAAAGCTCTATATAAAGCTCTGCGCGAAGCTCTACACGAAGCTTTGCACGAGGCTCTACACGAGGCTCTATACAAAGCTCTGCGTATAGAGGCTCTGCACGAGGCTCTACACGAAGTTCTGCACGAATTCGTGCACGAAGCTCTGCACGAAGCTCTACACGAAGCTCTACACGAAGCTCTACACGAAGCTCTACACGAAGCTCTACACGAAGCTCTACACGAAGCTTTGCACGAGGCTCCACACGAGGCTCTACACGAAGCTCTACATGAAGCTCTACACGAAGCTTTGCACGATGCTCTACACGAAGCTCTGCACGAAGCTTTACACGAAGCTTTGCACGAGGCTCTACACGAGGCTCTGCACGAGGCTCTACACGAAGCTCTGTACGAAGCTCTACACAAAGCTCTACACGAAGCTCTACACGAAGCTTTGCACGATGCTCTACACGAAGCTCTGCGCGTACAGAGGCTCTACACAAAGCTTACACGAAGCTCTGCCACGAAGCTTACGACACGAAGCCCTTGCACGAAGCTCTCTACACGAAGGCTCTACAACAAAGCTCTGCGCTACAAAGGCTCTGCACGAGACTCTACACGCTCAAGTACCGAAGCTTCTGCACAAAGCTCCTACACAAAGCTCTACACCGACGAGCTCTACACGAAAGCTCTACACCAAGCTCTACACGAAGCTTTGGCACGAGGCTCTACACGAGAGGCTCTACACAAGCTTTTGCATATAGAGGCTTCTGCACGAGGCTCTGCAACGAAGGCTCTGCACGAAGCTCTACACGAAGCTCTACACAAGGCTCCTACAACGAAAGCTCTACCACGAAAGCTCTCTGCCACACAAAGCTCTATAAGCTTCTACACGAAGCTCTGCATAAAGCTCTACGAAGCTCTACACAAAGCTCTACATATAGAGGCTCTGCACGAGGCTCTGCGCGAAGCTTCTACACGAGGCTCTACGCGAAGCTCTACATACGGAGGGCTCTACACGAAGCTCTACACAAAGCCTTTATGTTGCGCGGGACACACTACTATCGGGTCCCGCTATATTCCCGATAGGCCTCTACACGTGGCCTCTGCCAAGTATACCTATATACACCTAGGTAGCCACCTCATTTTTACCCTTCCTTACATCCTCCACCTCTAGGAAGACACCAAACGACAGCCAGCCAGACGACCGTCGCCGGAGCCAGACGACCGTCGCCAGAGGCCAGACCGACCGTCAGACGCCAGACGAACCGTCGTCAGAGAGAGCTAGAACGAACCGTAGCTCGGAGCCAGAGAGTCGTACACCGTCGCCAGAGCTGACCGTCGGCCAGAGCTAGACGACCGTCAGAGCCAAGACGACCGTCGGTCAGAGCTAGACAACCGTCGTCAGAGCTAGACGAACCGTCGCCGGAGCTAGATGACCGTCGCCAGAGCTGGACGACCCGTCGTCCAGAGCTGGACGACCGTCGCCGGAGCCAGATGACCGTCGCCAGAGCCTAGACGACCGTCCGCCGGAGCCAGATGACCGTCGCCAGAGCTGGACGACCGTCGTCAGAGCTAGACGGCCGCGTCGCCGGAGCCAGAATGACCGTCGCAAGAGCTAGAACGACCCGTCAGAGCCAGATGACCGTCGCTAGAGCTGGACGGACCGTCAGAGCCAGACGACCGTCGTCATCGCCACACGACCGTCGCCAGAGCCACACGACAACCGTTCGAACGAACCAGCCAGCGAACACGATAAACGATTCGATCGATTGATCGAATCAAGGTGACATAGACAGGTAGGCACAGATAGGTAGGCATAGACGGGTAGGTATAGACGGACGGACAGATAGATAGGTAGGTAGGGCAAGCAGGCAGGCAGGTAGGCAGGTAGGTAGGCAGGCAGGTAGGCAGGCAGGTAGGCAGGTAGGTAGGCAGGCAGGCAGGCTGGCAGGCAGGCAGGTTAGGTAGGTAGATGATTTAGAGCCTCTGCGAGAGGCTTCCCCCTTAACGCCTAAAGTAGATAGCTCTACATTTTTATATAGTTATAATATAAATATATTTAAAAGTATATTATAGAAAATCTATGGGAATATGTTGATAATTTGGTTAATTATATATAAATTATAATTATAATTTATATAGTTACAATTTGTACAGTTTTTACAATTCGTACAGTTTGTACAATTCGTACGGTTTGTACAATTCGTACGGTTTATACAATTCGTACAGTTTTTACAATTTGTACAGTTTGCGCGCTATTTATTTATAGGGTAGCGTTTTGCTGCAATTTATTTATAGGGGTAGCATTTTGCCGCAATTTGCTATTAGGTGCTGCGATTTTGTTACAAAACGTGCGTTTTACGCAAATTGCTATCAACCATATCCACCTGCCGCAGCCGTACGGTTTGCGGCAATTTGCCGCAAACCGCAACAACGAGCCCTAAAAAAAATTTCCTAATGTTGTATATATAGATAATATATATAATATATATAGAGCACTAAAGAATAAGTATAAGAAATACCCTATAAGAATATATTAAATGGCGGAAGAATAAAAATATAGAAATGCTAAGTATATATATAAATGGCATCTAATAGAAGTATAGAAGTTAGGTAACTTAATACTTTAACTAAAAAGATTCCTTACGGAAGAATGCCTAGATAGATAACAGTAGTGGGAATGCCTAGAGAATACGTGTTTATAGTATATTAAAGACAAAAAGCGAACTAAGTATTGGCTAAAAATGGACCAAGTATAGATAAGATTAAATAGCTAATAGTTAGAAAAAGAGGAGGCCTACAAAACCAGAGGGAGCTAGTAGTAGAGCCTTAGACCCTTAAAGGAATTTAAGGATAATACTTAAATCTATAAGTTAAATAGCAAGATTAATAGTTTAAAGCATTAGTAGATAGTGGAGCAATAAGGAACCATATCTTACTAGCAGTAGTTAAAAAAAATAGGATTACCTTATAGATAGAAGGAACAACCTTACCTATTAGTTATAATTTTAGGAGATCCGATAGCCTATAAAGGAGGCATTATTAATCTCAAAATAGGACCTATTTAGTTAACCATTAAAAGAAGATAAATTAAGATGTCTTTTAATATATTACCATTAGGGAATAATAAGGTAGTGCTAGGAATGCCTTAGTTACAGGAATATAATCTAAAGATTAATTAGGTTATAAGTTAGGTTAATATAAGCGATACTTAATAGCGTAGGATGTAACGACAAGCTAAGATAGTATAGTACTAAGTAGGGGCAACCTATAAAGAAATAGAAAAAGGATTAAGCTATATACTAAAGAGATACTATAAGTACGGTAAGAAGCTATAGTTACCGAAAAGTAAAAAGCTATTAGAGTATGTAGTATAGGACTATAAGATAGAATTAGAACTAGGAATAAGTTTAAGGTTTTTTCCAATCTATAAACTTACTAAAGAAGAAGGTAAAGCATTAAAAGAGTTTGTTTAGGAAAACTTATAAAAGGGATACATTAGACTATTGCAGTTATTAGCAGGATATCCAGTACTATTTATACTAAAGAAGAACGGCAAACTAAGGCTATATATTGACTATAAATAGTTAAACAGCATCACTAGGAAGGATAGGTATCCTTTATCCTTAATTAGCGAAATCTAAGACAGGATAAGTAATATATAAGTCTTTATAAAAATAGATTTAAGATAGGCATACTATTAGATTAGGATTAAAGAAGGCAATAAATAAAAGGCAACCTTTAGGTTAAAGGAAGGGCTATATAAACTATTAGTAATGCAATTTGGGCTTATAAACGCACTAGCGACGTTTTAAAAGTATATTAACAATATATTAGGAGAACACTTAGATGAGTTTATTATAGCATATCTTAATAATATTATTATCTACTTAATAACTAAGGAAGAACACAGGGAATATATTAAATGGGTTTTAAAGAGACTATAAGAGGAACAAATGCGAGTTCTTTACTAAGAAGACTAATTTTATAGGATTTATTATTAAACTAGGCCAACTTAGCATAGATCTAAAGAAGATTAAAGCTATAGTAAATTAGTAAGAACCAGAGAACGTTACGCAATTAAGATTATTTCTAGGGTTTTATAATTACTGCAGAAGGTTTATAGCATAATAGTTAAAGGGTATTAAACCCCTTATATAACTAATAAAGAAAGAAGAACTATAGGTATAGGGAAAAGAGCAAAAAGAGTTATTTAAAAAAGTTAAAGAATTATTTACCTAGGAACCAGTTCTTAAGATTTATTAATTAGGACTAGAAATGGTTATAGAAATAAATATATTAGACTATATACTAGGGGTATACTTTATATAAAAGTATCCAGACGGATAGCACCTAGTGGTATATTATAGTTGGAAGATAACACTATTAGAGTTAAACTATAACATCTATAATAAGGAGTTATTAGGTATAGTTATAGTATTAAAGGAATAAAGAGCATTCTTACAAGGTATAGAGAAACTATTTATAGTTAAAATAGACTATAAGAACCTAATAGGATTCCTAATAATAAAGGAACTTAATTAAAGATAGGTTAGATAGGTAGAGATACTTACGGAATACTATTTTAAGATTTAGTATACTAAGCGTACAGATAATATATAAGTAGATACTCTAAGTTAAAAGGCTAAACTATAAAGTAACGAAAAGCTATTAGGGGCTGTCGGTACCAATTTAATGGTATGAGTTAAATCCAGGGGCACGAAATACGTGTAGTATTATATGCTCGTTTGGATGATGATGACTGTTCTTTATATTAAAGCAGACTACGGGGTCTATATACTGATGCGTCCCCCTGATTAGTCAATACTTTATAAATAAGGTGGTTAGTGCATTAAACGCGTAAGCAGTGGTTGCGTACCGAACGCGTGAGCACGCGGTCGGTACAATAGGTGCTATAATTAGACACTGGCGGTACTTAAAAAATAAAACCACCTGTGTACAGCCTCCATAATTGCTTTAATAAAACCATAAAATATAAAGGAAAATATATAGAAGACCCCCCCCCGAGATGCCGTCTAGGCTGCCTTCCAAACAGTACTCTAAGCTTGTTATAAGTCCTGCTTACAACCCGTAAAATCAACCGTACGGTCTTCTAACGGGCCGTAAATAATCTATAAGTGCTCCGTTAGTCTCGTTCTACCCATTCTATAACCTCTAGGTTAAGCTTATTTGTGTTAATTAAGGCTTTAAAAGCTTAACACGGCTTTGCCTTAGTTATAGCGTCTACTAGGTTATTTCCGCCGTTAATCCATTTAACCTCCGTAATCTCGCGTTGTTCGTAGGCCTAATATAGGCACATTAGGTTAACCATAAGCCTCTTCTCCTATGTTATACCTAGCTTGACTAAGTAGTTATAGAGGGACTTTAAATCGGTGCATAAGACTAGGGGTAACTATTCCGACTATAGGATCTTTTAGATTGTTAATCTAATTACGGCTGCTATATTAAAGCTATAGGCTAGTGCGTATAGTTCGAAAGCTAGTACACTATAGGTTACTCGTTTGTATTTAATTAAGGACTAATACAGAATATTTGCGTGTTAATTACGGTCCGTAAGTATAATTATAAAGCCGATTTACGATAATAGGTCCTTATTATTGGTAAAGGATGCGTCCGTAAATACTAGTAAGCTTAAGGAATTTTAATCTAGTGGTATAAAAGTAAGTCCCCTTATTATATTATCAATTTGCCACTAAATACGCTTATTAAGCTGTTTAATATTTTCCTCTTACGGATTTACTGCCTAGGCCGCAAAGGACAAATCGTAGGCAGATTCAGGTTAACAGACTATAGCAATATAGGCGCCTCTTGCGCGCTATATAACGTATTAGTTCTTTATATTTATAGTCTTATAGGTCTCTTCGCGGGAGCTAGTAAGGTCTGCAGGCCTTACTATAACAGGCCTTAAGTTTTAAGCTTGGCGTTCCTAAGTTAGCTTAATTAGGTTGCCCTTTTAGGTGATTAAGCCTCTATTAAACTTAATCGGATTTTACTTAGTTAGCTACTCTTACGGCTTTACTAAGAACTTTGCCTTTTATAGTTTAGTCTCTTCAGCATCCGCAAAGGTTTGGTCTACTAGGAAAAGGGTATTATCTATTTAGAGTCCAATAATACCAAGGCCATTTAATTAGGTATATAGGAGGCAGGGGTCGTAGGTCAACTGTTCCATTTTAAGTCTACTAACGTAGTGCTGGTGGTACGTCTTAAACTAGTAGTTCCCGGCTTCTAGTACTCCGTAAAGAGGTTTTATAACTCATAAAATTGTTCCTAGTTATAGGTTAAGCTTATAGGGTGGTCGTATAAAGATATTTCTGCTTAGGTAGGTACTAAACTGCACATAGGCTTACAAGATGTCCCGTAAGTATAAAGCTATAGGTTTAATTTGCTATAGGCCGGGTATAAGTGCAAGTATAATCCGTTAGCTGACTCGTTAAATCATAGGCGATTGCGTAAGGACTAAGTCCTTTCCTTAGTCGTTATAAGCTTATACGACGAGCCTTAACTTTTTAAAGGCTTTATTAGTACTAGGGTGCTTAATTTCGTTAACAAAGCGTAAGTTAAATATACGGACGCCTTGCGAAATATCCTTTTCTACTATAACTACAAAGACGCCTTTCTTAAGTAGTCCGTTAATCTCTTTACGTCGTAAGGCCGTAAACGGGGCTTCCTGTATTAGAACTAATATATCCGCATACGAAGATTGCCTTACGGGTATACCTGCGGAGCTTGCGGATGTGCCTATAGAGCTTACGGATATGCCTGCGGAGGTTATATAGTTCTCCGTTATAGGGTTCTTATTTACGGGGTACTTCTAGGGGCGTCCTTAACCGCGCTTTATAGTCGGCTTAACAGGTTTAGTAAGTTCCTTAGGGACTTCTAGGGTAGACAGGGGTGCTTCTAATTCGTTTAGTTCGGCGGTTGCTTCTAGTTCGTCTGGCTTAACATTATGGGTGTTTTCGGGCCAAAAGTAGGGTTTTACGGATGTGCTTCTAAACCTAGTTGGCCCGCTAAGGAGCTATACGCAGCACGTCTTGTTTTCCACAGCTAGTAGGCAATAATGTCCGTTCTAATTGCCGCTTTTACGCCATATAAGGACTTTAGAGTTAAGCGGGAGGTCATATACTAAGGTTGTGTTAGGTCCGTTGCGGTGGTACAGGGCGTTATTAACAGCTTGCTTGGCCCATAGCTTAACTATTTCAGTTATTACCTTCCGTATTACAGCTGCTCGCTCCGTAATGGACGGGGCAGGAGGGTCTAAATTGCTTATCCTTGGGTAGGCTCCGTAGACCAGAAGGGTGGGTACTAGTCCGTCTAGGCCAGCGGTATCATTAACGGCTTTTACGGCCATCTGTAGAGCTAGTTCCTTTTAGATATCCTTGCATTCGTCCGTAATAATCTGGTAGGCTCTCCGTAAAGCTAGGTAAGCTTACTTAACAAGTCTAACGGATTAATGCGCCTTAACTAGAACAGCTTTTATTAATATAGCTATGGCCGTAGCGTACTGCTAGAATTCCTTACTAATAAAGTTCCTACCGGCGTCGTGGGTAATATACTTAGGAGGTCCAACGTATATATTAATCTAGTAGGCCCGTAAGGTATCCTAGGTATATTTTGTGGATATATTTTATAACTAACGGGCGGCTTAGTAGTGGGTTACTTTATTAATTATATATAATACTAGGCTGCCGTTAATATACATAATGTCTACATACACTAAGTGATTAAAGTTAAGATCCTTACGGAGGGTAAACTTAAATCGGCCTAGAGAACGTCCGTATTTCTAGCAGTAGGAGTAGTATTTAGTTAGATAGTTAATTGCCTTCCTATTAACGTCGTCATATCTAGAGCGTTTAAGGACTCTATACAGCTTTTCAGCTAACGGGTAGCCGAAGCGGCGGTGTAGGCGGTACATTTCCGTGCTGGTGAGGTAGCACGGGTTGTAGTTAAAAGACTCTTGAATATACGTCCGTAAGGTCTCTCCCTATATAAGGAACGGGTGTCCAAATCGTCGTGTAATTGGCTAGGTAGTATGCTTACTTTCTAGGGTAGTTGTGGGACCAATTAGGGTATCCGTAACGTTGTTATAGTATACCTATAGCCTGTCCATGTCTACAAGATAGAGTAGGAAGGGGGTGTCTGCTTTTACTATATGGAAGTTAACTAGGCCAATTAGAGTCTTAACTTTAACTGACCTAATTAATACGGTTAAGCTAATGCCGAATTAAACGTTTACGGCCCCGGTTTATGTAATATTAATATCCGTATTATTATTTATGGTGGTCTTATATATAAGGTATTGTCCATAACCTATAGTAGACTTCTTAAAGGCACCTATATTAATTATAACACCATAGAATTCCTTAGGGGTATAGCGTTTTGTGGTAATGTATGCAAATAGGTCCTATTTATAGTCCGTAACGTCTATAATAGGGGTACTTACGGAATAGTTTTTAGGCGCAATTAAGTGTATAAAGGAACGGTTAGCTAATACGGTCGTAATATTAAAGGCTTAGCTATCTATAAAAGGTCCGAAAGTGGTTAGAAACGTCTCTAATATTTCCTATTTCTTAGCGTTTAAGTTAAAGTCAATTATAAGGGCTTCCATTAACTTATTAAGAGACTCCTCTACTTCCTTTCCTTTGTAATCCAAAATAAACTGATTGATCTGGCTATTAAATCTCTTCTTAGACTTGTTATATTTCTCCTAGGTATGCCTTATAGACCAATATCCTTCCTTACTACACACAAAGCATTTCTAGCTGGTTTGCTTATAGGGGTGTGCTTTTATACGGGAGTTGCTGCAGGGGTTACGGGTAAGGCTTGGTTGGTATGGGTACTACTAGCGGTAACAGCGGTCCGTAAAGTAGGCTTCTAAGTCTATTTACGGATATTACGGATATTAAATATCCGTAGCAAAGGCTTAAGTGCTGCCTGGTAGGTTTAAGACTTTATATATTATAATAGATGACCGTAGGTCATTAATAAGGCCAGCTAAGGTGTCTGTAGGCTTATAGCAGGCGTATTTATAAGGCTCCACTTCCTAGTAAGCTGTAATAAGTTTATTATATAGGAAGTCGTCTGTTCGGAGCTTAATATTAAGGCTATACTATAGATGCCGGAGGTTCTTAATAAGGATTTGCAGGCACGCTATAGTCGACTTTTTGGGATTCTTGTTAATTACAGTCCGTAATTTAATCGCATTCCATTAGGTAAGGATATCGCGCCTATATTCCAGCCCTTTAAAGTAGTTGCGTATAGCTTTATATAGCGTATTAAATAGAACACCAAAGGGGTTGCTCTTAAGGTTAGTATAGTAGTGGTTAAGTACTAGGCCGCGTAGCATGGTGGAGTAAGCTTGGCTAAACTCCTATTTAGGAATATTGGCCTTTTAACAAAGGTCCGTAAAGATAGTTAGTTTAAAGTTAAAATTGTCATTTTTACCGCTATACTTAGATTCGTTAGTATAGAGCTTAGTTAGATTAGCTAGCTCCTTACCGTAGGTCTTTGCTTAGGTGGGTTGCGGATTTAAGGTTTACGGATCTATAGCTTGCGGAGATATAGCTTGCGGATCTGTAGCTTGCGGATATATAGCTTACGGATCTATAGCTTAAACAACGGAAGTAATCTGGTCCGTATTTTAGGTTATAGAGGTGTTGTGGTCTATAGCTTGGGTATTAGGTGTATTTTGGCCAGTAAGGTTAGTTCTAAAGCCGCTTGTGTTTGTGGGACGAATTTGGTTAAGTGGGTTAGGTATAAGGCTAGCAATTATATTAAGTTTGGGACAAGTAAAGAGTTCCTTAGTAGTGTTATACTCGTCTAGGAGTTCTTCCTTAGTCTATTCTATTTAGTCCTTCTTATGTGTTATATTATATAGGGACTGTATAACAATAACTTGTTTATTCCTTTTAACCTATACGCCTTGGTTACGTAGAAGGGTCCGTAGGTTGCGGATAGTGGTAGGGTTGCATACTTTAAAGATAGCCTCCATAAAGTCCGCGAAGTCCTCCTAGTATTGCTCCTATAGGTTAACATTTATAAACTTAAAGTATCCGTACTTAAGGGTTTTAAATTTGATGTAGTTGTTAATATTAGTTATGGACGTAAGGTCGACTCCTTATCTCCACTTTTCTTATCCTTTATTAACTTGCTTGCTGATGTCTGCTATACTGTATATATAGTGTAGTATATAGTAGGTAGAAGAGGTCTTATAGTGGTCCGTAAAGGCGGTTAACGGGTCTGTAACGGTTTATAGAAGGGTAAGGGGTCTCCATAAGGGGTTAGAGAGGAGGTCGGGGTATTAAGGTAGTTGGGGTGGTCGCGTTCTTGGTGTGATCGCGTTCTTAACGTGGTCGCGTTAACTACTAGTATAGTGGTTAATATCTCTAATTAAGGTGGAGCGTAAACGTCTTCCAAAACCAGTATAGATTTAAGGTAGTTCTAGATAAGGTGGAGCGTCAGACGTCTTCCAAATCTAAAGTACTTTAATTCTCTTTAACTAAAATAGGGGCTTGTAAGGTGGAGCGTTAGACGTCTTCTAAGCAAGTGCGTATTTCCTAATCTGTATGCGCTTACTAATTAGTGTTAGTACTAATTTAATGGTATAAGTTAGATCCAGGGGCACGAAATACGTGTAGTATTATATGCTCGTTTGGATAATGATGACTGTTCTTTGTATTGAAGCAGACTACGGGGTCTATATACTAATGCGTCCCCCTAATTAGTTAATGCTTTATAAATAAGGTGGTTGGTGCATTAAACGCGTAAGCAGTAGTTGCGTACCAAACGCGTGAGCACGCGGTCGGTATAATAGGTGCTGTAATTAGACAGGGGCTTTACTATAAAAAGATATAGATAGATTGATTAGGTATAATTACCTAAAAATTATAGTAACTTAGGAAAATAACGAACTAGATAGAGTTTACAAGTTACTAGAAAGCTTTTGGGTATAAAGAATCCTTAAAGTATAATTAAAGGAATAGTTAGAATATTTAGGAGAAAAAATATTTTATAAGTATAGAGAGGTAAAGTATATCCCAAGAAGCATAGTAGAGTATTTTATAGAAGATTTCTATAGAGGAATGACTTAAGGATATAATGGAGCCACGGGCTTAGTGGCAAGACTCTAGGAGGAGTATATTATTAATAGAATTTAAAGCTTAGTACGAAAAGTTACTAAGGAATGCCTAGATTACTAAAGAAATAAACTAATAAGGCATAAGCTATATAAAGGGCTATAATCTATTAAAATACCAGAGAGACTATAGGAGGTTATATTATAGGACTTTATTATAAAGTTACTAAAGTTAAAAAACCCTATTACCGGATAAGATTATAATGTAATCTTAGTAATAATAGACAAGCTTATAAAGTGGGGATACTTTATAGCATATATAGAAGAAATATTAGTAAAAGATATCGCTAGAATCTATATTAAAGAAGTATTTATAAGACATAGAGCACTAAGCAAGATTATATTAGACAGAGATCTAAGATTTATAGTAGCATTTTAAAAGGTATTCTTAGCGGAATAAAGAGTTAGAGCAGTAACTTTTACTATATATTATCCGCAGACAGACAGCTAAACGGAAAGATTAAATTAGACACTAGAATAGTATCTAAGATACTATATTAATTATATATAGAATAATTAGGTATTATTATTACTAGTTATATAGTTTATATATAATACAACACCATAAGAAGGAATAGGTATATTACTATTTAAGGCGAATTACAGATATAAGCTAAGAATATTGTTATTACTATAATAAGCAAAAAAAACAAGTAGCACAGCTAAAGAAAGAATAAAGACGTTAATAAATCTTTATATAGACCTTATAGAATTAGTAAAGAAGGTATAAAAATAAAATAAAAAAGTACTATAATGCTAAGAGATTTAAGGGACTAGATCTTAAGGAGGGAGATAAAGTATGGCTACTATATAAAAATTTTAAAAGTTAATAACTCAGTAAAAAATTGGACTATGTTAAACTAGGACCTTTTAAAATTATAAAAAGAATTTTACTGGTTACGTTTAAGTTAAACCTACTAGCTAAAATTAAGATCTACTTTATATAATATATTATAATACTAGAGCTAGTATATAGGAATATTAAGCTACTAGTTTATAAAGCAGACACGTATAGAGGGTAAGAAGAGGATAAATAGTAAGTTTTAAGGATTATAAGTTATAAGGACGTTAACGATAAAATATAGTATAAAGTTAAGTGGATAGGCTACACTAAGACTACCTAAGAGCTACTAAAGAATTTAAAAAACGCTATAGGAAAGGTACAGGAGTATTAGAAGAAATTAGGTTAAGTAGTATTAATAAAGAAGAATTACTAAAGAATAAGTCACCTAAGGGGGACCTAAGAAGAGTAGTTGCCAAACTACTTAGATCTGTTTCCTTTTTAGTTAAAAGAGAATCTATTTTTCTATTACTAAGTTCCTATAAACCCTATTCTATAAGTTTCTACTCTTTAAAACGGACCTTCTTATAAATTTTCTTAAGACGGATTAAATAAGTAAATGCCGTAAGATAAGACTTAAGGGCTCGTTGCTAAGCATTAGTAGCCTCCTATTTAGCGTTATAAGTACAGCGCAACTCTGCTAGAGTAATAGATAGTTTATTATCTAGCTATATAGTAGCAGATTAAATATAAGACCTTAAAATTAATTAATTAGGGAACTAGACAACTATTAAAATAATAGGTTATATATATTTAGTATTAGAGATAGAGTAAACATTATAGGACAAATAAATATTCGCTTTAGTGCACTTTAAATAAAAGGACGGTTATTACGAAAATAGGTTCGCTAATATAATATAAACTAACCCCTTTTTTAAACAGCGAGAATACGGAGATGGTATAATCTTACTAAGAGATAGTATTGTAGCAATAGTGCGAATCTAGCGAGCAGTTAAAGAAGAAGAAGGAGCCTTAGGCATAATAAGTAATAATATTAACTAAATTAATTAGACGGATATTACACCTCTAGTAAATAACTTAGAGATATTTTAAATCTTTAAGAATAAAGATAAAAAGGAGGGAGATGGTATTATGGACGCTTTAAGTATAATATTATAACTACTTAGAGAGGAGTCAAAAGAAGCTAGTTAGTTAATTTAGGCACGGTCTAAGATAAAGCCAGTAGAGCTATATAACGAGGAATAGTAACTAAGGTTATATGACGTAATCTATATAATCTGTATAATCTGCGAAATCTATAATAGAGTAGATAGAGTACACGTACCTTATATATAAGGAGGATTTCTTAAGAGTACGGTTGTGTATTTAAGGACCCTTAGTCCCTACCTAGATAGTTTCCTTCTTTATAGTAATTCTTAGAATATAATTAAAGTTAATCTATTAGGCAACTACTCTACCAGTTATTATTATGTTATTAACTTTAATTTGTATTACCTATACACCTAGCCTATTAATAAGCCTACCGTAGTACCTGCTATAAGGTTCCGTTATATATAAAATAAAATAGAATAGGTTAGGTATAGGTATAAATAGGGGCTATAGGGGAACGTGCGTAGGTGTTTTAGGACGAACTTCCAGACTTATAGAGGATAAATTATCCTATCTGGTTAGGCGGATAATAATCCTATCTAAGGATAGCCCGGATATCGGATAATATCTAAATAATATCTAGATATCCGCAAAATTTTAACTATAAAATAAAACCTTTACCCCCTATTGTACAACGCTATAAATATAGCTAGTACTAGTAAAACTTACCCTAAAAACTTTAACGATAATAATTCCTTTAAAGTTGATATACTTTCTACCCTTTTAAGCAGCGTTAAAACTAAAGCTAATACCGGTTTAATTTTAACTACTTATATAACATAGATCTTAAGACAAGTCTCCTTAATTTATAAACATACTTATACGGCAATAAAGGAAGAAAAGGCCTATATAAAAAAACGCTACTTTTGTAAATACTATCCTCCTTAAGACCCAAAAGGACACCATTTCTTAACCGTTAGATTATAAGGCTATCTTAAAAAAATATAATATTAAATAAAATCTAGCAGAGAATTAGGAGCGTATAATAGTAAAAGATTAAGGGGAAAGATCTCTTTTAGAACTATATTAAAAGCTTTTAATAAAAGGAGAAGTTTAAGGTCTTAAGGGTAAGGTTCTAAAACGTATAGTATATTAAAATACTATAAAGTAAGCACTTCTAGATCTAATTATCGTATAACGGCTTCCCTTCTTATATATAAAATGGCCAGAGTTTTATATTTTTATAAAAGCATTAAATTAAGAAGCACCCTTAATTATCCCTATATACCACTTAATAATTATAGCCTAAATTCTTAAACACTTTACCAAGAGTTAAGATATTATATAAAAAGTACTTTAATCTGCAAAAATAAACATTTACTTTACTATGGATATCTAGACCTCTCTAAGTTATTCCCTTTTTTTTAAAATCTATGCTAGCTTTATTAATATCTAAGATAAATACCGGAGCCCCTTAATTACCCTTTATACGGTATCTAGTTAAAGCGGTATAGATTAGTAAGAGGCACTTTGTCTAGTTCTTATTAAGTATGGCATTAAAACAAAGATTGGAGCTATTGTTAGCGATAATGCTAGATTAAACAATATTCTCTGTTATATAATTAGCTAATGGCTTAGCCTTAAGTATAAAATTAACTAGATCGCAATATATTAAAGAATTCACTATTGGGGGCATATTATTAATCTTATTATTTAAGCCTTTCTATTTAGTTTAAAAAAGGATAAAAAGTTTATAAACTTATATAATAAAGAGTATAAGAAATAGGATAAAGAAGAAGATAAAGAAGAGGAAGATGTTGTATAATAAGTACTACCGCTAGTTAAAAGAAAGAAAAAGAAGGATAAAGAATTAGAGCTAGCATTAGATAAAAAGTATAAAAGAGGTAAATTTTTTTAAAATATTATAGGGCTAATAGGGAAGCTTTATAACTGTCGTTTATATTTATAGCTTAGCTAACCGTACAAAATAGTTTATTAAACGTGCTAGTAAAATAGTTCCTCTTAATAATTATACGAGATAGAATAGCTAGTTTCTTATACTATATATAGCTCTAAAGGATAAGGTAAAGGCTAGACTTTAACTTTACGTAGAGCACTATAAGGATAACTTAAAAGATAATATTCTCTTAATAAGCGAATAGATACATCTTCGTATAATTTATAATTTCCTTTAATCTTTCCACAAAGCAACTCTATTTCTTTAAGGAGATTATATAACACTAAAATGGGTTCTAGAATTAGTTAATGTCCTTAAGGATATAATATAGACCACATTAGTATATTATATAATACCCTTAATATTTCTTTAGCTAATTATTTCTTATAGGTAATAGCTACTAAGGCTAAGGATAAGTTTATAACTCCTTAACTCTAACGTGTTAAGAAAAAGCTTATAAAGTATATTAAGAAGCTAAATAATTCTCCCTACTATCTAGCAGCATAAGTTCTTAACCTAGAGTATCGTACAGCTTTCTTAAAAGATTAAAACAATTATATTACCGTTAAAGGAGAAAAGAAGCTCTTTAGCGTACAAAAGCTCTAGGAGAGATTCCGTAAGAAAGCAATACTTTTAGGTTCAACTATATTATACACAACTAAGAAAACTTAAAAGTCGCCTTTAAAGCCTAAAGAAAACCTCTTTACCTTTTATAAGGCTTGTCTTTAGTACTATTTAAAATATACTCGTCTATAGAATCTAGATAAGTTTAATA
Organism: Cenococcum geophilum 1.58; assembly: GCF_001692895.1. Classification (NCBI taxonomy): domain Eukaryota; kingdom Fungi; phylum Ascomycota; class Dothideomycetes; order Gloniales; family Gloniaceae; genus Cenococcum; species Cenococcum geophilum. The sequence goes on from NW_027137644.1 coordinate 226,026, forward strand.
ACTATATTAATAAGAATCCAATTCCGCTTAGTAGTTATATAACAGCTATTTAATAGTAGAATTAGCCTCTTTAGTATATAAGATTTCCATAACTCTTACAGCTTGCAATTAAAGTTCTTTTAATACCTAGAATAAGCGATAAGCCGGAGAGAGTATTTTTAGGTTCTTAATATTGTGTTCCATAGGATTATATAAGAACTACTCTATAAATACTTAAGGCATTAGAATACGTAAAGGACTAGGCAGCTTATAAGATTCTAAGTATTCTCTTATAGTTATATAAGGGAAGGTATATAAGAGATATATTATATAACATCAAAGGGCATAAAATATATAAAAAAATAATTTTAGGTAAAAGGTAACCACTAAAGGCGCGTAAGTAGCGGATATAAATATATACTAACTTTAAATTTAATAGATTATAAGTTTAAATACTACTAATATTGTCCTTTATTAGGAATCGGGAAATATAATTATTTAGTATACTTCTCGTCCTACTATATAAGAGATTCTCTAGCAGTAATACCATACTATAAGTATACTCTCCTCTCTGTATAATATACCTATATAACTAACTAGCCTTAGAATAAGTAGAAAAGGGTAAAAGCTTTACCGGCGACTAATATAGAGGCTTAGGTAGGGGATGTATTAGAGAAGTAGGTATGGATAGGAAGGCCTTTATATATAAATACAATTCTAATTTAGAGCCGTAAATCTCTAAATATAACTATAAGTAACCTATATTACTCGTACAAGGTAGAGAGCTAATTAATGCTAGTTCTGTAAGGCCTATATAGCGACTCCGCGTTATCTAGTAGGCCCTTACCCCTTTACTAAGTGTTAAAGTCTCCCAGGGTTCTATGGTGGGTGCTATAGAAATTATAAATAGTGGGATTATAGGGCTTAATATTTAGCGTATAATAAAAATTCTTAACCTATAGCGGCGGCAGTAGGAGGAGCACTAGAGGGTAAGGATTAGATTGTGGAATTAGAGGATAATAAGGAATAGATAAAAGTTACTAAATTTAAACTACTAGGTCTCCTCTCTCTTTTACTATTTTTATTTTATTTTATACGTATAAAAGCCTTACGTAGGCTTTATATAAGGATCTATATAAATCTTTATATATATAAAGGCTCTATACGAAGCTCTACACGGAGCTCCGTATACGGAGGCTCTGCACGGCTCTGCGTACGACTGTTTTATATACGACAGCTCTACTACAGAGGCTCTATATAAAAGCTTTATGCAGAGCTTTGTGTAGAGCTTTATACAGAGTTTTTGTACATAGAGCTTCGTGTAGAGCTTTGTGTAGAGCTTTACGTAGAGCTTTATATAGAGCTTCGTGTAGAGCTTTAGATAGAGCTCTATACGCGGCTTATTCCGCAGAGCCCCTATAAGCTTTATATCTATATAATATTACTTATCCTTAGGATATTTGAATAAAAGTGGTACTATTTTAAAGCGCTTTATAAGCTCCATAAATCTATATTAATAGAATATTTATTTATTTAATATTAGGGGTTGTATTATAAGTATAAGTATATTAAGGGAATTTTGCTAAGATTATCCAGAGACTATCCGGATAGTCTCCAGATACTATTAGCTAATAGGTCTATTATCTGAGAGGCCTATCCGGCCTATCCTCCGCAAGTTTAGGACGAACGTGAGCACGGGTTAAGAATGTCAAAACGCGCAGGGACGTGAGAACGTGTGAGTCCCGTAATAGCTAAGGAAAACTATAAACCTTATACTACAAAATAAGGCCTAATAGATGCCCGTAAAGAAACCTATAGACCTCCCCCTAGTTAATATCTACTATATTAGTGCCGTAAAATTCTATTAGAACTTAGTCCAGTTTAATACCATTACCTTTATAACTAGCTTATATAAAATTAATTAAATAATTAAGGAAAAGAAAAGTAAGCTTAGCGGGTAAGAAAGTAAGCTTATAAATAAGGAACTGGTAGAATAAAAACTACCTAATTAATACCGGAAACTTAAGAATATATTCTCTAAGGTACTGTTTAATATACTTCCGCCTTACTAACTATATAACTATAAGATTAAGATTAAGCAGGGCAAGGAAAACACCCTTAGCTTTAGCCCCCTTTACTAATAGTCTATTACTAAATTATAGGCTATAAAGTAGTACCTTATTAATAACCTAAATAAGGGCTTTATTAAGCCTAACTAAGCCCCTTTTACCTTGCCTATTTTCTTTATTAAAAAGCTAAATAGAGGACTCCGCTTTTATATTAACTACTATAAACTAAATAATATAACCCGTAAGGACCGCTATCTGCTACCCCTACTTAATAAGGCTCTAACCTAAATAAGTAAAGCTAAGATCTTTACTAATCTTAATATCCACTAGGCCTTCTACTAAATTAGAATAAACCTTAGGTCTAAGGATTTTATTATATTTCGGACCTATTACGAAATATATAAATATAAAATACTTCCTTTTAAACTAAGTAATAGACTAGCTACGTATTAGCGGTATATAAATAATATACTCTTTAACTACCTTAATAACTTCTATACGGCTTACTTAGATAATATTATAATTTACTCTAAGAATAAGCTAGAATATAAGGAGCATATCTATAAGGTCCTATAATAGCTCTATAAGGCTAGCTTCTAGGCTAATATTAAGAAATTAAAAATTAGTATTAAGCGTACTAATTACCTAGGATTTATTATTAGTATAGATAAAATTAAGACTAACCTAGAGAAAATAGCCATAATTAACTAGTAGATACCCCTATAGACTATAAAGGGGGTATAGTTATTTTTAGGTTTCTGTAACTTCTACTAACACTTTATTAAGAACGATAGTAGAATTACCCAGCCTTTTAACCATCTTATTAGAAAAGACTAGCCCTTCTACTTTAACGCTATATATAGGCAGGCCTTTAATAAGCTTAAAAAACGGCTAGTATTGGCTCCCCTACTTGCCCACTTTAACCTAAAATAGCCCTCTATACTAGAAACTAATGCCTTAAATAGCGTAATAACTAGCGTTTATTTCTAGAAGCAACCTAATAGAGAATAGCACCTTATTATATACTATTTAAAGACTATAGTAAACGCTAAGCTAAACTACCACATCTATAATAAAGAAATACTAGCTATTACCTTTAGCTTTTAGCACTAGCGTATATAGCTAGAGGGGACCTCTAAACCTATTTAGGTAACATTAAATTATAAGGCCCTTATAGCCTAGTAGGTACGCTAGGTAGATATCCTATCCTAATTTAACTTCTTAATTACGTATAGGCTAGGTACTATAAACCGTATAGATGCTCTTATAAGGCGTAAATAGGACTTAGATAACTAGATAGCTATAAAGATCTTATTATAAACCTAAATACTATTATAACTAGAGCATCTTAACCCCTAAATATAGACAGAACTAAATATAAACTCTTTAGGCGCTAAGATATATCCTATTAACCCCTTATGACTTAACTTTATTAATAAACTACTATAGATAAACCGTACAGCCCTTCTTTATAGAAGCACTGTAAAAAGATAAAGGACGTTATTAGCCTATAGTCCTTTAAAAAAATAGATTACTTAAGTATTAAAAGCGGCTAGTAGTAGTAAAGGAATAGAACTTATAGACTTGGCTTATTGCCAAAGTATATACCTAGGTCTCTATAGCCTACCTAAAAATAAAAATAAAACCTATAAGATTATTAGCAGCCACTACTACTAGCCTAAAATAGTTATAAATATTAACCGTTATATATAGAACTACAATAGCTGCTATAAATCTATAATCTTATAAGATAAAACCCTAAAACCATTAAAACTACTCCTAATACTAAAACGCTCCTAGTAGTATATCTCTATAGACTTTTATAAGTTATATTACGGACGCTTTAAGTACGATGTTACGACTACTTGGAGAAGAGTCGGAAGAAGCTAGTTAGTTAATATAAGTACGGTCCAGGATAGAATCCGTGGAACTATGTGACGAGGAATAGTAAGCAGAGTCACGTGATGTAATCTATATGATCTGTGTAATCTATAAGATCTATAATAGAGCGAATAGAGTAGATAGAGTAGACAGAGTAATAACTTTCTTAGGAGTACGGTTGTGTATTTAAGGACCCTTAGTCCCTACCTAAATAGTTCCTTCCTTATAGTAATTCTCAGAATACAATTAGAGTTAATCTATTGGGCAACCACTCCACTAGTTGTTATTACGTTATTAACTACTATCTTTGTATTTCCTACACACCTAGCCCATTAACAGAACCCATTGTAGTTCCTACTATAAGGTTCCGTTACACAATTACTACCTAGTTACGGTATTAAATATAGAAGGTCGAACAACATGCCACCAAAAGCAGCTATTATAACGCCATTGACGGCGGCAACTACTTTAAGGTTAGGGGGTGACACCAGTATAGTGGACACTGACTCGCAACAACCTATAACGGTAGGATAATTATAAGAAATAGTGGATTAATTAATAGAAAACAATACGGTACTTAAAAATAGACTTAATGGAATTGGAGTAGTAAAGGTTAAGTTACTATTAATTAAACGATTCTTAGGAGAGAGATTAAAGCTTAAAGGATTTCTAACGCAGATATATTTTAAAGTCATATAAGAAGGGGCTAAGTTAGCCATAATAGTGGACCAGATAGCCTACGCAGGACTATTCCTAATGGGTTGGGCACTTAAATAGTTTAAACCCTACTTAACAAAAATATAGACTAACGGAATAACTACTGCTAATTAAGAGGTACGATTTATGTTTTCTAGCTAGGTAGGATTCGCGGAATAATTAATATAGATATTTAGGGACCCAGAAGTAACGACTATAGCAGAAAGAAAGCTTTAGAACCTAATACAGCGAACTTTAGTAATTGAGTACACGATATAGTTTTAAACACTTACGACATAAGTCAAGTGGAATAATAAGGCGCTTATGGCACAGTATAAATAGGGACTTAAGGCTAAAGTCTAGGACGTAATTATTCTAATAGAAGATATAGACACCCTAAGGGAATTAATAGATTAAGCGATTAAGATTAATAATAGGATCTTCTAAAGGGAATAGGCTAAGAAAGGCCAGGATAGAGTTCTATAGTTATATAAGGCGCAGAGCGCATAATAACTAAAGCCAAGTTAGAAACTATAGTATGGCGCAGAGCTAATAGACCTAAGTAGTACTAAAGAAGCCTATAAGAGATGGAGCAAGAAACTATAAAAACCTAGAGGTTAAGGATCTAGTGATTATAGGACTAAGGAGCAGAGGCTAAACCAGGGATCTTAATAGCAGAAGATGTTTAGGCGGACTTTATAATAAAGTTAATAGTTTAGAGACGGAGCTTATATAAATTGCGGAAAACAGGGTTACTTCGCGAGGGATTATAGAGATGGTCAAAGTTACTATATAATAAAGGGAACTAGACTAATAGTAGAAGACATACATATATAGAGGGATAATAGTATACTACGTAGAACAAAAGAGTGTTTAATTAGAAGTTTCGCGTTTTGTTACAACAACGCATACTAAATTTATAAAAACGCTAAGTATGGTGCAAGCTATTAGCCATAAGAGCTAGAGTTAAAAGGATTTAGAGGAACTAAAAAGTTAGATAAAGAATAAGATTAACTCTATAAGCTAGATTAAGATATTATAGTAACGTACGGATAACGATTAATAACAATAATAATAGAGTTAGAGTACTTATTAATTAACAGTAATAAGGATAGTAAAGGAACTAACTAGGGGTATATAAACCTTAATAACGCAATAAAAGTAGAGACTGAGACCGCTATAGAGCAAGGTTTAGTAATGGGTATTATAACACCGTTAAACACGGCGTCTATCGCTTTATAAGACAGAAGGAGCAATATTTAGAGACAATTAAGTAAGCAGATAACTGCTAGTGCTAGCTCACCACTTAATAAAGGTAAAAGGCTAAAGGCTTAAGATTCTTACAGTAAGATAAGAGACGACCAAGATTCTTAAGATGAGATAAGGCAAGCTTAAAGACCCACAACAAACAGAAACCGATGGAGTAGAGTAGTGGCTTAGTTTAAGGACATATAAATAAGCTCGGGACAAGAATTCCTAACGGTATAAGACTTTTAAAACGAGATGAGTGAGATCTAGGACTCTTAAGACGAGATAAGGACACTAGTAAAGCCTAGTTGAACTAAGGCTAGAGCTAAGCTCAAGTTAGAAGCAAGCTTAGGATTAAGTAATCTAAGGGGTTAAGAATTCGGAGCACGAATCAGAACACCTATAAGTAAGAGGTAAGGAGCTTCTTTATAAATTAGAGAATCTATAGTGTAAATAGCGATTAGACTAGGAGACAGATATATAAACCCAAAAAACTTACTAAGGGAACATAGTGTTTAGCCTAAAGATTAAAAAGTTAATACTAAGATCAGGAAGCATAAAGACTTTAAGGATCCACTTATAAAACGCAACGTAAAAGAAACTATAGAGGAATTTAGAGCAAGAATTACCTTATAGTAAGAACAGAAACTAGATAAGAGATCTAGTACATTAGGACGTATAAAGGACAGAGCGCTAGTATAAAGGATTACCAATAGGCCTAAGGTAGGCACACTAAGAGCTAAGTGGCTTACTAAACTAGAACAAGAAGAGGATTTAGGGATTCCTATTAGGTTCAAGGAACAACATACTAAAGGCTATTACAACGCAGCAATAAAGAGATATTTCCTTACGGACGAGCCATATATACTTAAGCAGCTGTACTAAAAGTGGTATAGGCAACAACATAATAATAAGTGGAAAGATTTCTATATGTGGTTAGACGAAAAAGTTATTCAAAACCACCCAATTACAGAGAAGGCTATAACTCACATTAAAGGGGCCTTAATCACGATATTAAAGGATCTAAAGGAGTAATTAGAGGACTAGAGAAGCAAAAGACAAATCTTAGTACCTATAAACGAAGTCGCAACGCTCAGATTAATATAAGAGAGGTTTAAACTCCAAGACGAAGACGAACCAAGAGTTAACCTAAGATATTAAGCACATTATACACTATCGTGGATAGCATGCGTGGATAATGCGTGTAATATATATAGAGCACTAAAGGACAAAAATTAAAAGTATCTAATAAGAATATATTAGATAACGGATAAGGCAAAGTATTAAAATACTAAGTATATACATAGTTGGCACTTAGTAGAAGTTTAAGAATAAGGGGACTTAACACTTTAACCAGGAAGATTCCTTACGGAAAAATGCCTAGACGGATAATAATAGTAGGAATATCCAGAGAACACCTATCTATAGTATATTAAAGACAAAAAATAAATTAAGTATTAGCCTAAATTAAACCAAGTATAAACAGGATCTAGCAGCTAATAGTTGGGAAAAGTAGAGGCCTACAGGACTAGAGGGAGCCAGTAGTAGAGCCTTAGACCCTTAAAGGAATTCAAGGACAACACCTAAATTTATAAGTTAAATGGCAAGATTAACAGTTCGAGGCATTAATAAATAGTGGAGCAATAAGGAACTATATCTCACTAGCAGTAGTTAAAAGAATAGGGTTACTATACTAGCAGAAGGAACGTCCTTACCTATTAATAACAATTTTAGGAGATCTAATAGCCTATAAAGGAGGCATCATTAATCTTAAAATAGGACCTATTTAGTTAACCATTGAAGGAAGACAAGTTAAGATGTCTTTCAATATATTACCATTAGGAAATAATAAGGCAGTATTAGGAATGCCTTAGTTATAGGAATACAATCTAAAGATCGATTGGATTATAGGTCAGGTTAATATTAGGGATACTTAACGCCATAAAATATAATAATAAACCAAGTTAGTATAGTACTAAGTAGGAGCGACCTACGAAGAAATAGAAAAAGGGCTAAGCCATGTACCAAAGAGATACCACAAGTATGGTAAGAAACTATGGTCACCCAAGAGTGAAAAGCTATTAGAGTATGCAGTATAGGACTATAAGATAGAATTAGAACCAGAAATAAGTCTAAGGTTCTTTCCAATCTATAAGCTTACCAAAGAAGAAGGTAGAGTATTAAAAGAGTTTATCTAAGAGAACTTATGAAAAGGATATATTAGACCATTATAGTCATCAGCAGGATATCCAGTACTGTTTATACCAAAAAAGAATGGCAAACTAAGGCTATATATTAACTACAGATAGTTAAATAGCATTACCAGGAAGGATAGGTATCCTTTACCCTTAATTAGCGAAATCTAAAACAGGATCGGTAATGCGCAAATCTTTATAAAGATAAATCTAAGATAGGTATACTATTAAATCAGGATTAAAGAAGGCAATAAATAGAAGGCAGCCTTTAGGTTAAAGGAAGGACTATACAAACTATTAGTTATATAATTTAGGCTTATAAACACACTAGCAACGTTCCAGAAGCGTATTAACAATATATTAGAAGAACATTTGGATGAATTTGTTATAGTATACCTTAATAATATTATTATCTACTTAATAAATAAGGAAGAGCANNGAGAACACGTTAAATAGGTCTTAAAGAGACTATAGGANGAACAGATNCNAGTAGCAATTAAGAAATNCGAGTTCTTTACCAGGAAGACCAATTTTGTTAGATTTATTATTAAACTAGGCCAACTTAGCATAGATCCGAAGAAGATTAAGGCTATAGTAAATTAGCAAGAACTAGAGAACGTTACGCAATTAAGATTGTTTTTAGGGTTTTGCAATTACTATAGAAGGTTTATAGCGCAATGGTTAAAGAACATCGAACCATTTACGCGATTAATAAAGAAAGAAGAACCATGGGCATGGGGAGAGGAACAGTAAGAACTCTTTAAGAAAGTTAAAAAGTTATTTACCCAGGAGCCAGTTCTTAAGATCTATTAACTAGGACTAGAGACGGTTATAGAAACAGATGTATTAGACTTTGCACTAGGAGTATACTTTATATAAAAGCATCTAAACGGATGGCATCTAGTAATATATTATAGTCGGAAGATAATACCACTAAAGTTAAACTATAACATCTATAATAAGGAGTTGTTAGGTATAGTTATAGCACTAAAGAAATAGAGAGCATTCTTGCAAGGCATAGAAAAACTATTTATAGTTAAAACGGATTATAAGAACCTAATAGGATTCCTAATAATAAAGGAGCTTAACCGAAGACAGGTTAGATGGGCAGAAATGCTTATAAAATACTATTTTAAAATTTAGTATACTAAGGGAACAGATAATACGCGAGCCAATGCGTTAAGTTAAAAAGCTAAACTACAAAATAACAACAAGCCATTAGGGGCCTTACTGCGAAAAGATACAGATAGACTAATCAGGTACAATCACCCAAAAATCGCAGCAACTTAAAAGAATAAGCTAGAAAAGGTCTATAAGACACCAGAAAGCTTTTAGGCACAAAGAATTCTAAAAGCACAGCTAGAAGATCCATAGTCGGACATATACGAAAATCAAAAGGCAAAGTATATCCTAAGAAGTATAGCAAAGTAGTTTATAAAGGACTTCTATAAGGGACTAACTTAAGGACATAATGGAGCTACAGGCTTAGTGTTAAGACTTTAGAAGGAGTATATTATTGACAGAATCTAAAGGATAGCCAGAAGGGTCACTAAAGAGTATCTAAATTGCTAAAGGAACAAACTAATAAGGCATAAGCCGTATAGAGGGCTACAACCTATTAAAACACCAGAGAGACCATAAGAGGTCATATTATAGGACTTTATTATTAAGTTACCAAAGTTAAGAGATCCTATTACCGGACAAGATCACGACGCAATCTTAGTAATAGTAGATAAGCTTACAAAGTAGGGATACTTTATAGCCTATACGGAAGAAATCTCAGCGGAAGACGTCGCTAGAATCTATATTAAAGAAGTATTTGCAAGACATAGAGCACTAAGCAAAATTATATTAGATAAAGATCTAAGATTCATAGCAGCATTTTAAGAGGTATTCTTGGCAGAATAAGGGGTTTAAGCAGCAACTTCTACCGCATATTATCCGCAGATAGACGGTTAAACGGAAAGATTAAACTAGACACTAGAATAGTATCTAAGGCATTATATTAATCACGTATAGAACAATTAGGTATTGCTATTACTAGTTATACAGTTTGCATACAACGCAACACTATAAGAAGGAATAGGTACATTACTATTTAAGGCGAATTATGGATATAAACTAAGAACATTATTATCGCCACATTAAGTAAAGAAAACAAGTAGTAGAGCCAAGTAAAAAATGGAGACTTTAATAAATCTTTATGCAAACCTTACGGAAATAGCTAAGGTGGTATAGCAAAGAATAAAAAAGTACTATAATGCTAAGAGATCTAAGGGACCAAATCTTAAGGAGGGAGATAAAGTATAGCTACTACACAAAAATTTCAAAAGTCGACGACTAAGCAAAAAGTTAGACTATGTTAGACTAGGACCTTTTAAAATTACACAGAGGATTTCACTAGTTATATTTAAGTTAAACCTACCAGCTAAAATAAAGATTTACCCTATACAGTATATTGCAATGCTAGAGCTAGCATATAGGAATGTTAAGCCACTAGTCTATAAGGCAGATATATACAGAGGTTAGGAAGAAGATAAATAGCAAGTTTTAAAAGTTGTTAGTTATAAGGACATTGACAATAAAATATGGTATAAGGTTAAGTAAATAGGCTATACTAAGACTACCTAGGAGCCACTAGAGAATTTAAAAAATGCTATAGAAAAGGTATAGGAGTATTAGAAGAAAACAGGTTAGGCAATATTAATAAAGAAGAATCGTTAAAGAACAAGTTACCTAAGGGGGACCCAGAAAGAGCGACTGCCAAACTACTTAGAGTTATTCCCCTTACTACAGGAGGAGAGTCAGTTCTCTTATCACCTAGTTCCTATAGACCTTATTTTATAAGTTTCTACTCCTTAGAATAGACCTTCTTACGCACTTTCTTAAGACAAATTAGTTAAGTAGAGGCAGCAAGACGGGAGTTAAGAGTCCGCTGTTAAGCATTAGCAGCCTTCTTCTTAGCATTATACGAATGACGAAGTTCCGCCAAAGCAACGGATAGTTTATTATTAAGCTTCGCAGTAGTAGATTAAATATAAGACCCTATAACAAATTACTTAGGGAACTTAGAGACTATTAAGAACCATAGGACGCGCATACTTAGCGTTAGAAATTAAGCAAACATCGCAAGACAATTAAATATTTGCTTTAGTGCACTCTAAATAAGAAAAGGGTTGCCGAGATAAAGGACTCGCTAATATAACGTAAACTAACCCCTCTCTTATATAACGAGAACATAGAGACGGCATTACCTCACCAAGTAACAGTATGGAAGAAACTATACGCGTACAATAAAGAGTTAAGGAAGAGGAAGAAACTTTAGGCATTATAAGTAATAATATTAACTAAATTAATTAGATAGACATTACACCTCTAGTAAATAACTTGGAGATACTAGGTATCTTTAAGGACGAAGATAGAGAGGAGGGAGATGGTATTACGGACGCTTTAAGTATAATATTACAACTACTTAGAGAAGAGTTAAAAGAAGCTAGTTAGTTAATATAAGCACGGTTTAGGATAGAATCCGTAGAACTATATAACAAGGAATAGTAAGCAGAGTTATATAATATAATCTGTATAATCTATATAATCTACAAGATCTATAACAGAGTAAACAGAGCAGATAGAGCAGACAGAGCAACAACTTTCTTAGGAGTACGGTTGTGTATTTAAGGACCCTCAGTTCCTACCTAAATAGTTCCTTCCTTATAGTAATTCTTAGAATATAATTAGAGTTAATCTGTTAGGCAACTACTCCACTAGTTATTATTACGTTGTTAACTACTATCTTTGCATTTCCTATATACCTAGCCCATTAATAGAACCTATCGTAGTTCCTGCTATAAGGTTCCGTTACAAGTTACCTATAAACTATAATAGATATAATATAGTTATAATCCTAGTTAATCGATTTAGTAAACGCCTATTCTTAATCCCCTATTATAAGAATATTAATGCTAAAGAAGTGGCCTAACTATATACCTACTACGTCTACCAAATTTACGGACTACTAGATACTATTATCCCTTATACCGTCGTCTGCCGTATAGATATGGCCCATGCGCGATTCTTAAGAACATCAAAACCTCCACCAATGGGAGTTGCGGCAGAATTGCCGACCGCCCATAAACAAGTGGTTTAATTGGTTAAGCTCGGGCCACAACTCTATAGGCGATTTCAACGGTGCAAGGGATATCCAATTATAGGCCGTAATTTATATTAGCTTTCTAGAATAAGTTTACCTAAATCTTAGGTATTAAGCTAAAGCTTTCTATAGTATACTACCTTTAGATAAACGGTTAGATAGAGATTATAAATTAATACTTAGACTAGAGACTTCAGCCCTTTATTAACTACTTCTAAGATAACTAGGCTAAACTACTACCCCTAATAGACTACGCCTAAGAAACCCTACCCTATAACTCTATAGGATTTACCCCTATTTAATTAAAAATGGGTTACTTACTCTATATAAGCTTTAACTAGAAAAGACTAGAAGAACCCTAGACTATACGCAAAAAACTATCTTATAAAAAAGCCTAGTAGTATTCTAAGCGCTTAAAAGAAGCCTAGATAGTAGCCTATATAAATCTAAAAAAGGCCTAAAAATTAATATAATATTAGGTAAATAAATATAGGCGAGAGCTTAACTTTACCGTAGGAGATATAGTCTAGGCTATAATAAAAAACTAAAGGACTGAACGGCCTAGCCGTAAGTTAGACTATTAGATGGCAGGACCGTATAAGGTCCTTAAGAAGATAGGTAACTTATATAAAGTAAAGCTCCCAGATTTAATTAAGGTTTACCCTATTTTCTCTCTAAATAAGCTATAAAAAGCTGTAAATAGCCTATTACCTAGACAAAAGAATAAACCTCACCTACTAGTCTAAGTTAATAGCAATAATAAATAGGAAATTAAAGAAATACTAGCCTGTAAGCTTATAAGGGGAACGTTAAAATATTATATTAGTTGGAAAGGATATAACCTAGACCCTACTTAGTACCCTATATATAACTTTATAGATAGTCCCTATAAGCTTTAAAAGTTTTATAGCCATTACCCTAATAAACCCGGACCTCTAAAGTACCTTAATAAGTAAATAGAGTGCTAGAATAGCAAAGATAATAAGCTGCTTATTAAGCATAAAGATAAAAATACCCTATAGATATAATACAGATAACTATAAAGCCTAAGAGTAGGCTTTTTTTAAAGGGGGGGGGGTAATATTACGGCACTGGTAGAAACTAGTGGATTGTAGCAGACAATCGCGGACAATTGTAGATAGTTTTAGATAATTGCTATTATATAACTAGAGGATTGTATATAACGTTAAGCGGCACTACCCTTCGTCTCCTTTCCTTTCTCTAGCTTTGGGTCCTTGTTTATAAACTATTATTTATATAGGCCTGCGCGTCCCTCTTGCCGTACTTATACCTTAATTGACTAAGTCGCTAACACTAAACGTGGTTAAATAGCTATATTTTTTTATTAACTCTAAGCTAGTATATAATTTCTAAACTAGGCTTAGCTTACTAATATTTAGAATAACTACCTCCTAGACCTTTTAAAATACCTTAAAAGTATGATATAAAAGGTAAATATACTATAAAGGTAAACAGATTAGGCAAAGGCGGAGCGTATAAAACTAGCTAGAAGGTTACACCTAGGTTTTTCCTTATTAGGGATTTTTCCCATAAATAGAAGGTAGAAGTCTATATAGACCTAAAAAAGGTGCTAAATTGGGCAATAAATAGAACAAATAATAATAATATATAGAACTTAAGCTAAGAATTCTCTTTATTACATGCCGTATAAGTATAAATATATATAATATAAGTAGATTTACCCCTTTTTAATTTTTTAATATAGGTTTAACTAAAATTACTTAAATGGAGCTTTTGCTGCACCTAGCCTAAAAAAAGACGTAACTAACCAAAGAATATGGAAAAGTATTTAGAGAATCCCCCTAAGATATATATATCGTAGGGAAGGCATATATTAAACAATAGTAGTATATACTTACGCGTAACTTCCAGAACCACGCCTAATAATAGCCCTCTATAATAAAAAGGATAGGTAAATACCATACTATAAAGTAGAAAGACCTTTATTAAGAAGGCATCTAATAAAATATAAAGCTTATTAGACGCGTTTAGTATAAGGGGATCTTATAGATAGGGGGCTATAAGGACACGATTGTAAAATAGGCTAGATTAGTAAGAGAGACAAATCCTTAAGGAGGTAAGGCCTCTAGAATTATAAAGACTATATACTACGGGCACGTGCTTTTAGTACGTAACCGGCAACTATCTAAGGGGCGTTTAAAGGTTATCCTAAGGGCAACCTAAGGTGTCTGTAATAATATCCCTTACATTACCCCCCCCCCTTTTTATAGTTGGCCCCTAATCGCCATTACTTTACAGTAGGAAGATTATAAGGGCTCGTCCCAGAAGGGGTTCAGAGAGATATTAAAGGGGTGTTGGCATACCGTTATATATTATCTATCTATTTAACCCCTACTTTAAACTCCTAAAAAACCTTAATAAGGAAAAAATATAACTAGAGAAAAGACGTAAGGATTATTAGGAGACTTATTAGAAACTTATTAAAAGTATATTAGTAACTACCTAGGCTAATATAGGGATTTTTATATAACTTTACTTTTAAGCCTTTATACTAGTCTATAATCAATTACAAATATTATAGGCGATTTAGTGTTCTAGTATAGTTCTATAAAACCTTTTAGTATAAAATTTAATATATAGAGCCTTAGCTTATCGTCGTCTTTAACTACTAAAATATAGTCTATAATTCTTTCTTATAATCCTTTTCTTATAATCCTCTGCGTTACTAATATATTACTCCTATATTTACCCTTAAGCTATTAGATATGGTTAAGGTATTAATTAGTTAGTTAAAGAGACTTATCTCTTAAGATTTAGTATATATGCTTTTAAATTTAGTAGTCTTATACCGTATATTTAGCGTAGCTCTACTACTTAGCAAATAGGGACATTTTATAATAGTAATTGTAGCTATTATACAATTGTTAAGAACGTCTATAACGCTATTCTTTAATACTATAGTATTGTTTTAGGTCTAATTTAACCTATATACGTCTTTAATTTAATATCTTAATTGCCTTCCCCTAGCCGCGTAGTTAGTTTTTATAAGGAAGTAATAGTTAAATAACTTATACGCGTATTTCCTTCCTTTTAAATAGCGCTATTATAACGAAGTTATATTAGTAAGGTTACGGCTATTTACTAAAAGGGTATTAGATAGTAAAGTATAAGGATACCTTTACTTATTAAGCTGCTCCTTTTCCTTAATACCTTACTTTCCTATTATTAACCTTCGTCTAATTTTAGACGTATCTTTAATATATTATTAAGATTTTCTTCTTTTCTATTAATAATTTAATATACCTCTTCGTTCTCCTACTAACTGATCTTTTAAGTAGATTTTATAGTATATCCTAGCCCTACCTTTATATATAGAACCTTAACCTCTACCAACTTATAACTGGTGCTGGTCCTACTTAAATAATTTTACCTATATATCTTTAAAAAACCAGAAATCTAATAATAGAATTCTAGAGGCTTATAATAAGACGTACTGCATTAAATCTAATACCTTTAATCCTTGTGATTAATATATATATACTAAGAATAGTAGTTACGTTAAGGTAAGCTTTTCTATTCTTAATAAATTTCTATTACTAACTTTAAGCTTTAATAGCTTGGGCCTAAGTGGCAACGTTTTTTTACTATCCTTAACTACTATATCGCCTAGGCTCTCTCTTATTCTAGCGTAAATGCTAAACAACTTAGCCGAATTTAAGACTATACTACAGCCATCTACACTACTTATAATTCCTAGTAAGCTAGCTAATAACGCCTAATATAAGAGTAAGGTTAGTATACTAAGGATAGGGTAAGAGATAGGGGTAATAAAATGAAGGTTGCTGTCTATTATAAAAAGGAGTTTACGTATATGCGTTAAGTTTTAAAAGAGTATAATATAATATGTTATTAGGTAGGTTACCCTTAGGGTACCTAACGGATAGGTAACTAATAGTTGCCGTAATAAGGTCTTAATAGTTCAGGATTATACCAGCCAGCTAATATCTTTATTTATTCTAGGCTTAAGCATATCTTTATTAACTATAAGCTTACGCCACTAGAGCTTTATTGGTATTAGTTTAGACCTAATATTAGTATTAAGTGTTTAAGAGTCTCTGCTCTATCTACACTTTGTTGTCTTACTCCTGTTTTTATGCCTACTTATACCCCTATTAAGGGGTCTAAATCCCATTCTTATTAGCTATTACTTAGTAGCCCAATAGATACTAATCCTGCTCCTAAGGGTAAGGCATAGTAGCTTTTTAAATTAGGTATTTGGGATTTATTTTTATATATAGTAGTAATTAAAGACTTTAATTAGGTATTTAAAAACGCCTTAAAAGGCTTTTAGAAAGGGCCTTAGAGTCCTAAAAATAATATCCCTAATATAGATAAATAAATAGGAATATAATTCTAGCAAAATGCCCTATTAACTCTATACTATGTATATAAGGAGGCTAAGGACCTATCCTGCCTTAGGCCGTAGCCCTATCCTTATAGTTTCTGGAGCCTATTTATTCCATATCCAATTTAACCTATTTACTCTTTTTATAAGCTTTCTTTATAGGTCGCAATAACACTATAGTATTAGAGCACTTTTTACGACTTATAAATTATGGACCTTAGTCCTAATATTCTTTTAAAATATCTTTATAATAATTAAAGTAATCCTCTGGTTTCTATATAGAGTCCTTAGTAGGCTAGCCTAGCCATTTAACTTTAAATTAAAGCTTATTCTTAATAGACTTATAGCGTAGTATAGCTTTAACCTTATACCGCTCGCCTACTACCTTAGGGTATTAAATTAGGCCTAGATAGAAGTTTTTTTAGTAGTAATCTATACTATAGCTCTAGTAGGTTTATATAAAACATTAAATATATATAGGCTATATATGGGGGTAGCTAGAGATAATAGGCTAGCTTACTAATTTATTCCTTAACTTAAAAGGGACCTAGGTATTTTATATTAAGCTTCTTTAATAATTAATGGGTTTTAATATTTATTAAACGTAATGGGACCTTATCGCCTACTATAAAATGCTTATTCTAGTGCTTGCGGTTATACTAAAGTCTTTATTACTCTTAGGTATCTTATAGGCTCTGCTTTATATACTTCTATTACTCCTTCTATTTCTAAAGGTATCCTTATACTCTTTAGTAGATGTCCTTAAACTTCCTAGTCGGATCCTATAATTAATTATACGGCCTTAGCCAGTAATTATTAGATATACTATTAAACTTAGATAGTTAAACACTATAGGCAATCTGGATTAGTGTATACTTATATAATATATATTACTTTAAATTATAAGCGTACTCTATATACGGAAGTAGCTTACACTAGTTATCTTGCTAGTAGTTTAAATATATTTATAAATAAGACTCTAGTTTCTAGTTCTAGCGTTCTATTTACCCATCTATTTATAGATAAAAAGCTATACTATAATAGTGGTCTATCTTTAAATAAAAGTATAAATCTGACTAGTATTGGCTTATAAAAACGCTACCCCTATTAGTAATAATAGAGTGTGGCTAATCTACTTTAAAAAAGCATTTCTCCTTAATTAGGTTAGCGAGCTCTTATATATTAATTATCTTATTAATAGGAAGGTATTAAACGTACTTTAAAAACCTATTAATAAGTATAAGGACTAAATTATATATTTGTCCTTGGCTATCTTTAGATAGCGGGATATCCGTAATAAAGTCTATAGAGTAATATTGCTATAGCTTACTAGCGGGGGGAACTAATTTAAGTAGACCCTATAGCTTATGCCTATAGATTTTATATACTTAACACTTCTTATAATAGCTAATATACTCCTTTGCTTCCTAATTAAGCCTTAGCTAATAGTATTTACGCTAAAGTAATTTTACTATCTTTGCTTAACTATAGTGGCCGCCTAAAGGATTATTATAATTCTTTATAAAAATCTTCTATTATAGATTTGCTTCTTATAGCACCTAAATCTTACTACCTCTATATAGTAGGCCTATTGGGTCTAGTTCCTAATAGTAGCGCTTAGCAGCTTTCTTTCTATTACGTTTCTAGTCTACTTCCGCATTAAGGTTTATATAGAAAGCGTCCCTCTATTATACCTTATATATAAAATCCGTTAACCTTTTAAATAGTTTTTAGGTAAAAGCTATTTTGTTTTATACTACTCTAAGTATAAGACTAGATAGTACTATAGATTTTATAACTCTTTAATGCGCGTATATTAAAAAGGCCGCTATTAGGTTAAAGTCCTTTAGTTATTATAGGGCTCTAAGTTTAATTGCTCTATAGCTTTACTATTAGCTTAAGGGGATAGCTTAGTAATTAAAGATAGTGTATTACTAGGTTCCGAGAATATATTAAGGATATCCTATTTAGGTATATTTAGACCCTTATTAGTAACGGACCGGGTACTAGCTAAAATATTAGTAAAAACTAATAGGGCTTATACCGCCTAAGACTTAGTATATAGAGCTGTAGGTACTTAAGTATTCTATACCTAGAGCTTATTCTGCAATATAGGGAGTAAGATATCTATTATCTATTTTCCTTTTCCTATTTTAAAGACTTTGGCATAGTCTAGCTATTATAATAGTCTATTAGCAGGGTTATTTTCCCCTAGCTTATATTTAATCTTAAAATTAAATCGCGCGAGCTTCTTTACTTATCTGGCTTATTAAGGTATAAGCTCCTTTATAGTTATAAAGTAGCGTAAATTATGGTAATCTAAAAGTATATAAGTGGTATAGCTCGCATACCTAAGGTAGTATCACTACTGTTTAAAGCAGTTAACTATAGCCAGTAGTTCCTTGTCGTGGGTATAATACCTAACTTTAGGCCCCTAGAATTTTCTACTATAGAATACTACTGGTCTTTAGTAGAGCTAGGTAGCGTCTGGATACCTATTAGGTTATAGTAGGATACTAATAAGGGCAAAATTTAATATATTAGTAATTATTATTAATAGCTAATCTAAGTTAAAATGCCGCAGTAATAGAGCTTCTGTAAACTTTATACGAAGTTTTTAAAAGACCTCCTAAACCTTTTTAGGCTATAATTATAGTTTATACTATTTAGTTGGTCCCTTTTTAGTTTTCTTTCTTATCGCCTTTAAGCTTTTTACTTCTTAGGTTGGGTTTTAGAAAGCTTCTATAATATAGTTAAATAGGTATTAGGTAACGTCTAAGTAGTTATAAATAAAGCGCCTATAGAAATTAGTAAAGCCTAGGAACACTTAAATATTCTAGTAGATTTCTAGCTCCGGCTACTCCTAAATTATCTACACCCGTACTAGGTCTATAACTACACCTATAGGTATTATAATATAACTTAGGAACTCGACCTGCTTAGTATTAAAGATATACTTTAACGCCTTAGCGTAGAGGCCCTAATTATCTAAACGTTCCAGCACTTCGCAGACGTGTTACTTATACTAATCCTCGTCTTCTAAGTAGATTAAGATGTTGTCTAAATAGATAATATATATGCGGTTAATTAGTCCCCCTAAGGCTCTATAAATATATAATTAGAATATCGCAGGCGTATTAGCTAGCCTAAAAGGCATTACTAGATACTTAAAGTGGCCGTATTAGGTCTTAAAAGCGGTTTTTTATTTATCCCCTTCTTTAATATAGAGCCTATAATAGGCGTCTTATAAATCTAACTTTGTAAATATTTTCACCCTAGATAGTTAATCTAGTATTTTATTAACTAGTAATAGTAGGTAATAGTTCTTAATTATAATCTTATTAAGACTGTAATAGTCTATATATAGCCTTATAGTTCTATCTAGTTTTAGAATAAAGAGGATTAACGCGCCTACTAGCGACTTACTAGGCTAGATCTATCCCTTTTCTAGTAAGCTATTAAGGTACTCCCGTAGGATCTTAAGCTCTTTACGCAAGAGGTTATAGATAGAAAGGTTTGGCGGTTATTTGCCTTCTTCTAGATTAATTATATAATTGTACTTTAAGTTTTACGGTAGGACTTTAGCTCTCCTGCCCAAAAATACCCTTAGTAAGTCCCTTAGGCCTACTAGAATATTTAATAAATTAGGGTCGCGTTTATTCTTTGCGTTATTATTAGGTAGGTCCTAGAGCTCCCTTAGAACACTTATAGGCACCGTTATACGCCGTGGTAGTTGCTTATATATAGTAGCTAGAGGGTAGGAAATTCTTTAATATAACGTTTAAGGTATTAAAGTATACTCTTTATATATTGCTTAAGCCAGAGCAACCTATAGTGGTTAAAGTATCTTATAAAATCCTTAAGATTGCTACTTCCCTATAATATCTCTATAACCTATCCGGTAGTTCCTTATAGGATCTCCGTTATAAAGGGGTTATTACCTATACTAGGCTCTATACCTATTTTATTATTAAATAGGGGTTAGATTTAATACTCCTTTAGGTATAAAGTGTACACTATTTTGCCTGGGGCTATATTCTTTAGAATATCCTTTAAGCTTATTAGTAATATACACCCTTTTAAATCTTTATTATTCTACTATTTAAAGGCTTCTATTTTAAAGTGTATTTTAAAATCTACTTCCGTAAGCTAGGGGTATCTAAAGATAAGGTTATAACCTATAAATTTAGCCACTTAGAAGGGTTGTGGGCTAACTACCTTAGTACGGTTATATATATTAGCTACTAATACTATAAGCTTATAGGTACTATATAGTTTAATTTAATACTTATTTAGGAAGCCTATAATAGGTTTCCACTACCTTTATAATAGGATAAGTTTATACTCTTTTACTAAATTATATTATATAAGATTAATTTCAGCGCTACTATTATATAGTACTTAGAACTAATATACCTTACCTATAGGGAGTATTATTTTTAACTTAACAGTAATATAGAGAGTTTTTTCTTCTATATTTTGCCCTAGTTGCAGCTAAAAGAGGTCCATAACTAGGGCTTTTTTTTAGATTATTAGTGCGGTTATTGCCCTATTTATTTTTCTAATAGGATCTGCCTTTAAAGTTTTCTCTTAACTTCTTAGAGTGTTTCCGTAAAGGTGCTAGATAGGTATTAAGATAACCCTAAGAGTTTTTCCTGTTATTTAAGGTTTCTAACTTTAACCCTTTTAAAGTTCTCTTTAAGAACGGCTTCTTTAAAGGTTAAGCCTACCCTATATTATTACTAGAGTGCCTACGCTTTTAGTGACCCCTTAGCTTTCTACTAGAAAAGGTTTAGTTCCTTACTATATCTTTAGCGTTTAGAACTATTTATTTAAAATCCGTGTATATAATAATCCGTAATAGGGCTCCTATACACTTTATTTTATTATAAATTATTAACTTAATTTTAGCCTAAATAAACCCAATCTTCTTCTTTTTATAGATGCTACCGTTCTTATTTTTAAAGAGCCCCAGATCTATCTATTAAGTATAAGTTTCTATAAAGTTTATAAACTAGCAGAAGTTATAGCGGTTAAGCTATATCCCATTCTAAAATAGCTCTATATTATTATATTATACAATATATAGATCTTAAGTTTATTTCTTTAGGAAGGTTTACAGCTATAGCTATATAGTAATTTACTCTTTATTAAGCTAATTAAGTGCGATCTGGTTTAGTAATTAGTTTTTAATCTTACTAATAATTTAGCATATACGCTCTTTAATATTATCTTATATTATTAGCATCTTAAAAAAGTTATCTACCTTATAAACCCAATTATCTAACTACTAGGCGTTAGGTCTATAATATAGTTTTAAACTACTAAAGGCCTTAGTTAGTTAGTTTATATCCCTTTTCTATTTATAGCGTAGATAACTCTCTAAGTCTTTTATACCTCCTTAAGTAGGTACTAGGTAGCTCCTAGGAAGCCCTTAGCCTTAGCTAGGATATAAAAGATTTTATCTAGCCTAGATTAAGCTCTGCTAAATCTAAACCTACCCCTAAAGGTTTCTAATATATTTATTAGTGGTTCCTTCTTATATAGCTTTTAAGAGCCTTACGGCAGCTTCCAAATATCTATCTTAAAGAATGTTGGTTTAGGGCTCTTAACTTTCTAACCTTAGCCTTAGGGAAGCTCTAGCTATAGAGGTAGTATTAATACTAGTAGCTAGTATATATTTCCCTATAAGGCTTAAGTCTTAAGTTAGTAGTTAGTTTAGATTACCTAAAGGGGTAGACCTACTTAGCTTATAGGTAGTTTATATACCGCTACTATACTAATTATAGGCCGGTGGTCTTCCGGGAGGGTTTTAGTTAGTTCCCTAGTTAGATATATTAGTATATTCCTCTAGCATTTCTAGCTTAAGGGAAGATCTTAAAGTCGCCTCTAGTACTTAATCTTTTAATTAGCCTAGGTGGGGCTAAAGGGGTTTTAGCTGCTTTTTAGTAGTATTATAACCGTCGTAAAGAGTATTTATATTTTCTTTAGCGTTACTAGTAACCGTAGGTATGCGAGAGTCTTTAAGCTCCTAAAGTATCTAGGTATTAGGGCTTATTTATCTATCTTACCTAGAGGGTTATATTATTACAATCTCTTACTATTAGAGGGACCTTCCTATCTTTGCGCGACGGCTTTCTATAAGGTATCCGTGGAGTTTTCATTTAGGTTATTATAAGATTTTAAGGGAGGATAGTAGTTGTAAATAAAAGATATAAATAAATAATCTGGTCCTTAAAGCTAACTACCCTTTTAAGAGGAGTAGAAAGGGTTTATATATAAGGGGATTTTATAGATAGGGGGCTATAAGGACACGATTATAAAATAGGATAGATTAGTAAGAGAGACAAATCCTTAAGAAGGTAAGGCCTTTGGGATTGTGGAGACTATATACTACGGGCATGTGCTTTTAGTATGTAACTAGCGACTATCTAAAGGGCGTCTGAGGGTTGTCCTGAGGGCAACCTAAGGTGTCTATAATAATATCCCTTATATCTAGTATCTAAAACTATAGGGAAGTAATTATTAGCTATAACAAACTAATAGAGCTAGTAGAATGGCTCCGCCAGTCTAGCGAACCTTAGGCGCCCCTTTAGCAAACCCTTAATTAAACCCTCTAGGCCGTCGAAAACGGACTCTGCACCTGTACGTGGTGACGGCTACGAACCTGGGTCTTCGAAGTTCAGACCCAGAGCCAACGCAGAGACGTTGCACAGCGCGTGCAAGTAGGACCTGGTGGTTGTATGCGTCGTGGGGCGTAGTGAAAAGTTTTCANATGGGATGGTGAGATCTCGAAAACCACTACTGACGGTACCCCTTCACAATACAGCTACTAGTTCTCCTATTAAGCACCTGTGTAATCCAACGTGGATAATGGCTCTCAAAAACATCCCCCGACCCCCAACAGAAAGCATCGACGACCTCACATCGACGAACGAGCGATCGCGAACGAACGAGCAACGAGCAAATATACGGCCCCTCCTAACCCCCAGGGCGATCGCCCGCGGAGCATGCGGTCACTCGCCGTTATTTCTACCGAATACTACCTAGCAGCCTGGATTGCGACCCACGGTTTTCCCTGTCTCCTTTCGACGGAGTGGTGACCCTTAGGAAGGGCCTAGCTGGGGCCTAGGTATAAAAGATACCCAAATACACAATATCCCGCTCGCTTATCAGTATTACGGTGGTTAGAATGGATGAATCCCCCTTACGCCTTCGATGGCCCTAGGGGGGGGGAGGCATGGCGTATATGGCAAAGGTCTACGAGAGATAGCATATAGGGGATGGTTAAGATACGGAACACAAAGTATACAGCAATCGATTGGCAAGGCCTAGCTAGGGCGTAGTGAACCCTAGCTTTGGATAAGCTAGAGAAGGAAGCAGTGGTTCCCAAGGAGTTCGAACACCTAAGGAGGACAGGACGTAGCTGTAGGCCCGCAGGGCCGCTGCTACGGACGGACATGGCAAATCAGGGGTTTTTTATCCTACTGAGGTGGCTCAGAGGGTTTTTCCGTCCCCTACATTAATAAGGGTTTTCTTCTTGTCAACTTATAAGTTTCCCTTGTGTATAGAGTAGTCTGCGTGGGCCTAGATAGGATCCGTATCAGACGTTAATTAAAGATCTTACTACTAATTAAACCCTCTAACGGCTAAGCAAAATTAAAAATAAATAAAACTCCTTTTATAGGCAAACCGTACCTAGGCCGCCGTAGCTACGCTCTTTAAGTATAGGGAACCTACCCCCCTTAAGATAATAATCGGGTATATAATTATAATATAGCTAAATATAGAAAAAAATAGAGGGACTTAGGGGATAATTAGAAATAAAAGTTTCTATAGAGATTTGTAAAGAGGTCTATAATACTATTATAGTCCAATATCTTAGGAGTAGAGATATTAGAGTTACTCTAAAGGACTAATAGATAAAGGAGTAAGCCGTAAGGGTAGAGGATAGGCTAGGAGAATATATTAGTATAAAAGTACTCTATAAAGATTACCTAGTTAAAGTCCTAGTGGCTCCTATAAGCCTTAGAGTAGAAAAGGGACGCTAAGCAGACAATGTAGTAACTATATAAAATATAGTAAAATAAATAGAACGCCTTATATTAGGACTTAAGATTACCTAGCTTTAATAGCTTTAATAGAAAAAATATAAACTAAGTATATAATAAGAATAATAAGAGGATATAAGGGTTACTAGAAACTTACTAGGGAGACGCTAAATAAATATATAGCTCCCTTATTATTAGCGTATATATACTAGAAATATAAAAACTTCTTATCTAAAAAGGAGTAGTTATAGATAGCCTTATATATAATATAAGGTTCTATAACTATAGACTACGCCTAAAATAATGCTATTGCTATATATAATAAGGATATACCTAATCCATATACGTAGTATAGGTGTGCTATAGCTACTATTTAAGCCCTTATAATATAAGACACTATATAAATTAAGACTAAATAAAATATATAAACTATTGCTAAAGCATATATAAGCGTAGAAGAGAGAAAACTATATTAAATATAGGACATAAAAGGCAAAGGCTTAATAGCTACGGTAATAACTATACGCTAGGTTATATAAATAGAAACAATAGGCGATAAGCTATGGGGACGTAGGTACCTTCTTAGCGTTTCCTACCTTTAATACTAGGGGGCTAAGCTAGCTATCCTAAGCCTTAATAGGCTAGAAGCGACGCTGTATAATATTACTAGACTAAATAGGGATATAATAGTTATTATAGGATATAAGGGAGAGGACGCCCTATAGACAGCTATAGTAAGCTTAAGGCTAGGATAATTAAGAATTAGACTAAATATAGTAAATATAATATATATAGCTAGCCTGTAAGGGGTATATAGTTAACTAGTAAAAATAGGGGAAGAACTAAAGATAATAATAGATTTAAAAATAGAAGGGCTAGTAGGAATATAAGATATAGAAATAAAAAGCTTTATATAAAATAAATAGTAGCTAGGGAGTAGATATAAGAGATAGAGGTTTTAAATATTTTAGAGAAAGTAGAAATAGTAGATGTAAGGAATAAAGAAGAGGCGAAAGACCCTTACTAAGAGTCCGCCACTTATCTATTATATAATATAACTACAGTAATATAAACCGCCGTCTTATAAGGCCCTTACTAGACAGTTTAGACCTAAAGAAATACTATATAAGAGCTGTATTATAATACCTATATATAATTAATATACTGCCCCTTAGGGCTCTAGCTCCTATATAAACTAAAAGCAGCTATATATATATGCTTTATAATTAGCAAGGCTATTAGCCTAGCCTTATAGTCTTAGTAGGTAGTTAACCTAGGTATTATAGTTATTATAATCTAGATATATAGGGGACCTATATAAATTATTAATATATATAACCCTAGGGTTATAGGGGTACTATAAACAGAGAATATTATATTAGTAATAAGCTTGTTAGAAACTAAAGATATAGAGTTTATTCTATTAAAAGATATAAACCTTTACCTATAGTAGAAGGGCATCTATATTGCTGCTAAATATTAGGTAGAGTATTTACTAAAAGCTATAAATATCCAGGGCCTTAAGCTAGTTACCCCCCTAGGAGCAATTATATGGCAATAAGGCATCGCTAAAAGTATAATTAATCTTATATTTATAGACGAAGGCCTATACTAAAGACTTGAAAGGTGTACCCCTAAAGAAGAATAGGCATATGCTTTAGACTATATCCCTATTTAGATATAGCTAAACCTAGATATTAAGGTATAACTAAATAGTAAAAAATACGTAATAAGGAAGCTTAAAATAGACAGTTTCCTTAATATAGTTAAATAATAACTCTAAGACTTAGAATAAATCTACCTGTTTATACTAACTTAATAGCATAAGTGAGTTGTATCCACGGGCACGAAATACATGTAGTATTATATGCTTGTTTAGATGGTAACTGTCGATTATATAAAGCAGACTACGTGGTCTATATACTAATGCACCTCCCCCCTAATTAGTTAGTGCTTTATAAGTGCACCAGACGCGTAAGTAAGTGGTTAGTGCACTGAACGCGTAAACGCGTACCTAGTGTACCGAACGCGTAAGTACGCGTTTGGTACAACAGGTGCTGTAATTATATACTAGCAGTACTTGAAAAATAAAACCACCTATATATAGCCTCTGTAATTGCTTTAATAAAACCATAGAATATAAAGGAAAATACATAGGAAATCTCCCCAAGGTGCCGTCTAGGCTGCCTTCTAAACGGTGCCTTAAGCTAGTTGTAAGTTCTGCTTACAGTCCGTAAAATGAACTGTACGGCCTTTTAATAAGCAGTAGACGAGCCATAAGTTAGATTTTAAGGGCCGCTAAGGCGCTAGTGCTAAGCGAACTAATGGCGATTTTCTATCCCGGGGATAGAAAATCGTAATTGGTTAATTTAACCACCCTGTAAAATTCGGTAGGTTACATAAGTCCACCAAGTTCCACCGTAGCTTTTTACCATTTTCTACCTATACTATATAACGAGCCGTACGGCCTTCTAACGGGCCGTAGATATACTATAGGTGCTCCGTTAGTCCCGTTCTACCTATTCTATAACTTTTAGGTTAAGCTTATTTGTGTTAATTAGGGTTTTAAGGGCTTGACACGGCTTTACCTTAGTTATAGCGTCCGCTGGGTTATCTCCGCTGCTAATTTATTTAACCTCCGTAATCTTACGTTGTTTGTAGGCCTAATATAAGCACATTAGGTTAACCATGAGCCTCTTCTCTTATGTTATACCTAGTTTAACTAGGTAGTTGTAAAGGGACTTTAAATCGGTGTATAAAACCAAGGGTAACTGCTCTAGTTATAGAATCTTCTGGACCATTAATTTAATTGTAGCTGCTATATTAAATTTATAAGCTAGTGTATATAGTTTAGAAGCTAGTACACTACGGGTTACTTATTTACACTTAATTGAAGACTAGTATAGTATATTTGCGTCTTAATTGCGGTCCGTAAGTACAATTATAAAGCCAATTTGTGATAATAGGTCTTTGTTATTAGCAAAGGAGGCGTCCGTAAATGCTAGTAGGCTAAGGGAATTTAGGTCTAGTGGTATAAAAGTAAGTCCCCTTGCTACATTGTTAATTTGCCACTAAATGCGCTTATTAAGCTACTTAACATTTTCTTCTTGCGGATCTACTGCCTGGGCCGCAAAGGATAAGTTATAGGTAGATTTAGGTTGGCAGACTGTAGCAATGTAGGCGCCTCTTGTACGCTGTGCAGCGTATTGGTCCTTTATATTTATGGTCTTACGGGTCTCTTCGCGGGAACTAGTAAGGTCCGTAGGCTTTGCTGTAACGAGCTTTAGGTTTTAAGCTTGGCGTTTCTGAGTTAGCTTAATTAGGTTGCCCTTTTGTGTAATTAGGCCTCTATTAAACTTAATCGGATTCTGCTTAGTTAACTACTTTTACGGCTTTGCTAAGAACTTGGCCTTTTATAGTTTAGTTTCTTTAGCGTCCATAAAGGTCTGGTCTACTAGGAATAGGGTATTATTTATTTAAAGTCTAATAATACTAAGGCCGTTTAATGGGCTGTATAGGAGGTAGGGGTTATAGGTCAACTGTTTTATTTTAAGCTTACTAACGTAATGCTAGTAGTATATTTTAAACTAGTAGTTCCTAGCTTCTAGTACTCCGTAAAGAGGTTTTATAACCTATAAAATTGTTCCTGGTTATAGGTTAAGCTCATAGGGTGGTTATATAAAGATGTCCCTACTTAGGTAGGTATTAGACTGCATATAGGCTTGCGAGATGTCCCGTAAGTATAGGGCTACGGGTTTAGTTTGCTATAGTCCCGGCGCAAGTGCAAGTATAATTCGTTAGCTAACTTGTTAAATTATAGGCGATTATATAAGGACTAAGTCCTTTCCCTTATTATTATAAGCTTATACAATAAGCCTTAATTTCTTAAAGGCTTTGTTAGTACTAGGGTGCTTAATCTTGTTAACGAAGCGTAAGTTAAATATACGGACGCCTTGCGGGATGTCTTTCTCTATTATAACTGTAAAGACACCCTTTTTAAGTAGTCCGTTAATCTTTTTACGTCGTGAGTCCGTAAACGGGGTTTCCTGTACTAGAACTGATATATCCGTAGGCGGAGATTGCCTTGCGGATATTCCTACGGAGGTTAGGTGATTTTCTATTACGGTGTTCTTGGTTATAGGGTGCTTTTAGGGGCGTCCTTGACTACGCTTTACGGTAGGTTTAGTAGGTTTAGTGGGTTTTTAGGGGACTTCTGGGGTAGGCAAGGGTGCTTCTAGTTTATTTGATTTGGTGGGTGCTTTTAGTTTGTCTAGTTTAACGGGTGCTTCTAGTTTGTCTGGTTTAACGTCATGGGTGTTTTTAGGCCGAAAGTAGGGTTTTACGGACGTGCTTCTGAAGCTGGTTAGCCCACTAGGAAGCTATACGCAGCACGTCTCGTTTTTTACGGCTAGTAGACGATAAGGTCTATTCTAACTGCCGCTTTTACGCTATATAAGGACTTTAGAGTTAAGCGGGAGGTCGTGTACTAGGGTCGTGTTAGGTCCGTTGCGGTAGTATAGGGCGTTATTAATAGCTTGCTTGGCCCGTAGCTTAACTATTTTAGTTATTGCCTTCTGTATTGCAGCTGCTCGTTTTATAATAGACGGGGTAGAAGGGCCTAGGTTGCTTATTCTTAGGTAGGCTCCGTAAACTAAGAGGGTAGGTACTAGTCCGTTGGGGCTAGCGGTGTCGTTAATAGCTTTTACGGCCATCTATAAAGCCAGTTCCTTTTAGATGTCCTTATACTTGTCCGTAATGATCTAGTAAGCTCTTTGTAAGGCTAGGTAAGCTCGCTTAATAAGCCTAATAGACTAGTGCGCCTTAACTGGAATAGCTTTTGTTAATATAGCCATGGCCGTAGTATACTGCTGGAATTCCTTACTAATAAAGTTCCTACTGGCGTTGTGGGTGATATACTGCGGAGGTCTGACGTATGTGTCGATCTAGTAGGTCCGTAAAATATCCTAAGTGTGTTTTATAGATATATTTTGCAACTAACGGGCGGCTTAATAGTGGGTTACCTCGTCGATTATATGTAATACTAGACTGCCGTTAATGTATATAATGTCTACGTATACTAAGTGGTTAAAGTTAAGGTCCTTATAAAGGGTGAACTTAAATTGGCCTAGGGAACGTCCGTATTTCTGGTAGAAGGAGCAGTATTTAGTTAGGTGGTTAATTGCCTTTCTGTTAACGTTGTTATGTCTAGAGCGTTTAAGGACTTTATATAGCTTTTCGGCTGACGGGTGGCCGAAACGGCGGTATAGGCGGTGGATCTCCGTACTGGTAAGGTAGTATAGGTTATAGTCGAAAGATTCCTGAATGTAGGTCTGTAAAGTCTCTCCCTATATAAGGAACGGGTGTCTAAATCGTCGTGTAATTGGTAGGGTAATATGCTTGCTTCCTAGGGCAGTTATAGGGCTAATTAGGGTGTCCGTAACATTATTATAGTATATTTATAACCTGTCCATGTCTATAAGATAGAGTAGGAAG
This sequence comes from Cenococcum geophilum 1.58, assembly GCF_001692895.1. NCBI lineage: Eukaryota > Fungi > Ascomycota > Dothideomycetes > Gloniales > Gloniaceae > Cenococcum > Cenococcum geophilum. The sequence continues at coordinate 256,175 of NW_027137644.1, forward strand.
GGGGTGTCCGCTTTTACTACGTGGAAGTTAACTAGGCTAATTAGAGTCTTAACTTTAACTGATCTAATTAATGCGGTTAAGCCGATGCCGAATTGGACATTTACAGCCCTAGTTTACATAATATTAATGTCCGTATTATCATTTGTGGTGGTCCTATATGCGAGGTATTATCTATAGCCTGTGGTAGACTTCTTAGAGGTACTTATGTCGATTATAATACCGTAGAATTTCTTGGGGGTATAGCGTTTTATAGTGATATATGCAAATAGGTCCTGCTTATAATCTATAATATCCGTAATAGGGGTACTTATGGAATGGTTTTTGGGCGTAACTAAGTGTATAAAGGAACGGTTGGCTAATATGGTCGTAATATTAAAGGCTTAGCTGTCCGTAAAAGGTCTGAAAGTGGTTAAAAATGTCTTTAAGGTCTCTTGTTCCTAAGCGTCTGAGTTAAAGTTAATTATAAGGGCTTTTATTAACTTATTAGGGGGCTTTTCTACTTCCTTTCCTTTGTATTCTAAAATAAACTAGTTAATACGGCTATTAAGTCTCTTTCTAGACTTATTACGTTCTTTCTAGGTATGCCTTATAGACCAACATTCTTCCTTACCATATACAAAGCACTTCTGGCTGGTTTATCTGCGGGGGTATATTTTTGTACGGGGGTTGTTATAGGGGTTACGGGTGGGACTTAGTTGGTATAGGTGCTGCTGGCGGTAGCGGTGGTCCGTAAAGTAGACGTCTAAGTCTATTTATGGATATTAAATATCCGTAATAAAGGCTTAAGTGCTGCCTGGTGGGTTTAAGACTTTATACGTTATAATAGAGGAGCGTAGGTCATTAATAAGGCTAGCTAAGGTATCTATAGGCTTATAGTAGGCGTACTTATAGGGCTCTACTTCCTGGTAGGCTGTAATAAGTTTATTGTGCAGGAAGTTATCTGTTTGAAGCTTGGTGTTAAGGCCGTGCTATAGGTGCTAAAGGTCTTTAATGAGAATTTATAGGCACTCTATAGTTGATTTTTCAGTGTTCTTATTAATTACGGTCCGTAGCTTGGTTATATTCCATTAAGTAAGAATATTACGCTTATATTCCGGTCCTTTAAAGTAGTTACGCGTAGCTTTGTATAGCTTATTAAAGGGAACACTAAGGGGGTTACTCTTAAGGTTAGTGTAGTAGTGGTTAAGTGCTAGGCCGCGCAGCATAGTGGAGTAGGCTTGGCTAAATTCCTGTTTAGGAATATTAGCCTTCTAATAGAGGTCCGTAAAGATAGTAAGTTTAAAGTTAAAGTTATTGTTTTTACTGCTATACTTGGATTCGTTGGTATAGAGCTTAGCTAGGTTAGCTAGCTCCTTACCGTAGGTCTTTACTTAGGTAGGTTGCGGATTTGTAACTTATAGATCTGTAGCTTGTGGATATATAGCTTGCGGATCTATGACTTAAATAACGGGGGTAATTTGGTCCGTATTTTGGTTTATAGGGGTATTATAGTCCGTAATTTGGGTTACGGGGGTATTGTGGTCCGTAACTTGAGTATTAGGTGTACTTTGGCTAGTAAGATTAATTCTAATGCCACTTAGGTTTGTGGAACGAATTTGGTTAAATGGGTTAGCTATAAGGCTAGAGATTCTGTTAAGTTTAAAGGAGGCAAAGAGGTTGCTAGTTTTAATGTGATTTAAGATTTACTCTTTAGTCTATTCCGTTTGGTCCTCTTTACGTAGTGTATTGTATAGAGACCGTATAACAGTGACTTATTTATCCCTTTTAACCTATACGCCTTAGTAACGTAAAAGGGTTCGTAGGTTATGGATAGTAGTAGGGTTATAAGCCTTAAAAATAGCTTCCGTAAAGTCTATAAAGTCTTCCTTGTATTGCTTCTATAGGTCGTTATTTATAAGCTTAAAGTGTCTGTATTTAAGGATTTTAAAGCTAATGTAGTTGTTAACGTTGTTTGTAGACGTAACGTCGACGCCTTATCTCTACTTCTTTTGACCTTTGCTAACTTACTTGCTAATATCTGCTATATTATAGTGTAGTGTGGTACGTAGCGGGTGGTAGCAGCTTATAACGGGTGGGGGAGGTCTTATAACGGTCCGTAAAATCGATTAATAGGTCTATAATGGTTTATAGGAGGGTAGGGGGTTTCCGTAAAAGGTCTGAAGAGGTTTAAGGTTTAAGGGGGTTAAGGATAGGGGTTCCGTATAGGTCTATATTTGCGTCTATAACTTCTAGTAAACCATACTAAGACTTAAATAAGTATATAGAGTTGGAGATAAGTCCGTAATCCCCGACTTTTAACCTTTTAGTAGGTCGTACTAGGAGTCTAAATAGGTAGTTGCTGTCGTGTGTATTGCTTGGGGGGAGGTGTTAAGTAATTGCTGATCTGTGCGCGCTTACTAATTAGTGTTTGTACTAACTTAATAGTATAAGTGAGTTGTATCCACGGGTACGAAATACATATAGTATCGTATGCTTATTTAGATGGTGACTGTCAATTATATGAAGTAGACTACGTGGTCTATATACTGATGCACCTCCCCCCTAATTAGTTAGTGCTTTATAAGTGTACCAGACGCGTAAGCGAGTGGTTGGTGCACTGAACGCGTAAACGCGTACCTGGTGTACCGAACGCGTAAGCACGCGTTTGGTACAATAGGTGCTGTAATTATACACTACCTAATACTAACTAAGTGAGGCTTACTAGCTACCCCTAAGAAAATTAATTAAAGACTAGAAAAAATCTAAGTAGTAATTAAAAGTAGGCTAAATGAGCACTGCGTAATCTTAAAACTAGGCCCCTATACGCGATATATATAGTTTTTATTACTAGCTAATAATAAGTAAGAAGTAAATATATAGGTAGCTATAATCTTAAAAGTAAGAGATAATATAAAGATATAAGAAACAAGTTAAAGAATATCCTAAAAAAGACGTAAGAAATAACTGGAGATAGTTTATAAATAAGTATACTTTTAACCTAAGCCTCTCCTATAATAAGGGCCTTTGGGCTATAGTAAAATAGATAAAGAAAAAGGTAAGACGCTTAGTAAAAGAGTTATACTTACCGCCCCTATAAAGAGTAAGGGAATTATAAGCCACTAATAATAATAAGGTTTTTCCCCCAACTAGCTCTAGTAAACCTTAGTAACATTATAGGTAAAATACTAGTAACTTATCTGTAGGCTAACAGCGATATAATAATAGAAGAAATAGCCAGAACTATTAGCCGCCTTTTAAATAATATAGTACTAGGACTAGATAGGATTCTAAATAAGGCTTTAAAGACCTATAGACTATTTATATTACCTTAGCTTGCAGATATAGCTAGAGTATACTTTATAATAGGCTACTACCCGCAACTTAGAAGATCTATAATAACGGTTATTTAATAAAAAGAAGGTAAAGTAGACTACTTAATCCTAAGAAGCTACTGCCCTATTACTTTAGAAAACGCCCTTAGCAAGATCTTAGAAAAGGTAAGAGCGGGCTATATAGTAGATACGGCTAAGAAATATACCTTACTACTATAAAGCTAAATAGGGGCAAGAAAGAACCGCTTAATATTATTAGTACTTCTGTTACTTACTACTATTATTAAATCTACATAAGCTATATAAAGGGACTTTATAGTATTAATACTTAGCCTAAATATTAGCGGCGCCTATAATAATATACCCTATAAGTGCCTCCTATATATCCTTAGGGTAAAGGGCTTCCTAGAATAGTTTATATAATTTATTTAAGGGGTTATAAATTAGAAGGAAATATTACTAGTCTTTAGCAGATACTAAAGCGCTCTTATTATAGTTATAATAGGAATACTATAAGGATTACCTTTTCCGCCTATACTCTTTCTTTTCTTTATAAGAAATTTACTTAATACCTTTAAAAAAGGGGCGACTTAGGGGATAGGCTTTATTAATAATACAAACCTAATTATATATAGGCTAATAGCTATAAAGAATTACAGAATACTAGAGAAAGCCTATAATATCTATATAAAATAAGCAAGACAATATAGAGTCTAATTCTTACTAAATAAATACTAGCTAATCCATTTTATAAGAAAACGCAACTAATCTATAGATCTTTAGTATATAATTTATATTTAAGGCTTTAAGGGTTAACCAGTTTAAGGCCTAAGGGTATTAAAAGTATAGGTAGATAGTAAGCTCTAGTAGAGCCTATAAAGGCTAAGTATAGTATATCGCAATATCTAGGATAATTAATTCTATATAGGGTCTATACTTCTAGAGGTTACGGCTACTATATATAGTAGTTACCTAGCCAACTATAATATATAGATCCAGTATTTGGGCCATTAAAGAAACTAAAAAAGGCCCCCTTAAATTACTTCTTAAACTACTTTAAAAGGTCTAAATAGTATGCCTCTAGAGTATAATAGACGGGTATAAGTAAACGGCTATAGTACTGCTTAAAAAGGATGCTAATACTCCCCCTATAACTATATATTAAAGCCGCTATAATATAAAGGGTATAAAAGAAACGCAACTCTAATATTATAAAGTATATTAAGATACGCTTAAATAAACTATAAAGGAACTCTAGGGTACCCTATAGGAAAATAAGCCAATAACCCTAAAGTAGGGGAAATATATTAGAAAAATAGGTAGAGATAGTAGAAGAAAAATAGTACTATATTAGGGCCTAGGCCTATATAAAAGAGAAAGGGATAGGCGTAAGAGGCTAGTAAAGATAATAGTAAGAGAGAGAAAGGAGCTAAAGTAGAGTATAAAAAAATACTAGAAAACTATCTACTGTAATATAATACTGATTAGACTAACACTAAAAAGTTAAATAGTAGTTAAAGATATAGAGACTAACTTAGGCAAAAGGAACTTAAGCTATAGTATAGTTAATACGATTAGGGGTAAATACTTAAGGGCTCTAAGAAGGCCTAATAAAGGTAAAAAATATAATAGTAATACTCTTAGGGACAGGAATAATAGGACTAAAAGATTAGCTTTACTAGGTAGGTATTTTAGTAGATAGCCTAAGGTACGAATATAGCTAGCTAAGATAGATACTAAAACACGTAATGCTGCTATGCCCCTTATACACTAACTAAGAAATAATACTTTTAGTAGCTAATATAGAGAACTATAATATACTACTCTTAATAATAATAATTTATTGCTTAACGTCCGATTTAGATCCCTATTGGGCCTACGCGGACTACTCCTTATATATATATATAGGGAGAAAACTCTATTTAAGAAAACCCTGTAATTTATCTTCCCGCCTTTTAGGACTCGCCTATAGGGCGCCTATAAGGCTCCTGCGAGTTACCTATAATGCTCCTACTACCTTACTTTTTAACCTCCTTAGAAACCACTGCTGCCGTAATAAGCCTATAGACGCGCTAGTATTGTAAACTTTACTTTACTACTATAGAGTCATTAGGGGGCACCCATTACTTACCCCCCTGCCTTTTATTACTATTTCCTTTATAACCCGGAACTAGTTTAGTATATTTTAGCTAATAAGCTACTAGGTAACCGCCTTAAGGCCTTTTTATATTAAGAGCAGTATCTTATAGTTCTCTATACTAGCTACTAAGAGTATTACTTCTTAGTTAGTATGTAAGGGGCATAGCAGTATTATATACTTTAGTATCTATCTTAGCTAGCTATATTTGCATCTTAGGCTACCTACTAGGACACCTACCTAGTAGAGCTAATCTTTTAGTCCTATTACTCCTATTCTTAAGAGTGTTACTATTATATTTTCTACCTTTATTAGGCCTTCTTAGAGCCCTAGAGTGTTTACCCCCTATAGCATTAACTATGCTACGGCTTAGGTTCTTCTTGCCTTAGTTAACCTCTATACCTTTAACTCCTATATACCTCTCTAGCATTGGTCTAGCTAGTATTATATTATAGTAGTTAGTTTCCTGGCGTTCTTTTATACTTTACTTTAGCTCTTTTCTCTCTCTTACTATTATCCTTACTGGCTTCTTACGCGTCTCCCTTTCTCCTTTATATAGGCCTGGGCCCTAAAGCAGCACTATTCTTCTTCTGCTTTCTTTACCTGTTTCTCTAATATATCTTCCCTACTTTAGGGTTATTAGTTTGTTCTCCTATAAGGCGCCCTAGGGTCCCTCTATAGTTTATTTAGGCGTGTCTTAATATANTTTATAANATTANAGTTNNNTTNNTTTTNCGCCCTTTATATTANAGNGGCTTTAATATATAGTTATAGGGGGGGAATATTAGCTTCCTTCTTAAGCAGTGCTGTAGCCGTTCGCTTATATCCGCCTATTATACTCTAAAGGTAGGCTGTTTAGACCTTTTAGAGTAGTTTAAGGAGCGATTTAAGGGGGCCTTTTTTAGATTCTCTAATAGCCTAAATACTGGACCTATACGTTATGGTTAGCCGGATAACTGCTATATATAGTAGGCGTGACCTTTAGAAGTATAAGCCCCATATAGAATTAACAATCCTAGATAATGCGATATACTATACTTAGCCCTTATAGGCCGCTTAGGCCGCATATACGCTCTACCGGAGCTTACTGTCTACCTATACTCCTAATACTCTTAGGCCCTAAACTAGCTAACCCCTAAAGCCTTAGATATAAATTATATGCTAAAGATCTATAGATTAGTTACATTTTCTTATAAAGTGGATTAGCTAGTACTTCTCCAGTAAGAATTAGACTCTATATTGTCTTGCCTATTCTATATAGGTGTTATAAGCTTTCTCTAGCGTTCTGCAATTTTCTGCGGCTATTGGCCCGTATATAATTAGGTTTATATTATTAATAAAGCCTATCCCCTAGGTCGCCCCTTCCTTAAAGGAGTTAAGTAGGTTACTTATAAAGAAAAGGAAAAGTATAGGCGAGAGGGGTAATCCTTATAGTATTCCTGTTGCAACTATAATAGGGGGGCTTTAGTATCCGCTAAAGACTAGTAATATTTCTTTTTAGCCTATAAACCCTTAAATAAATTATATAATCCATTTTAGGAAGCCTTTTACTCTAAAAATATATAGGAGACGCTTATAGGGTATATTATTATAGGCGCCATTAATATCTAGGCTAAGTATTAATACTATAAAGTCCCTTCGCATCACCTATGCTAATTTAATAGTAGTAGCGAGTAGCGTAAGTGCTAATAGTGTTAAGCGGTTCTTTCTTACCCCTATTTAGCTTTATAGTAGTAGGGCGTATTCCTCTGCTATATCTACTATATAGTCCGCTATTACCCTTTTTAAGATCTTACTAAGGGTATTCTCTAGGGTAATAGGGCTCCCTAGAAATAAGTAGTCTGCTTTACCTTCTTTATATAAAATAAACGTTGTTATAGCTCTTCTAAGTCTTGGGTAGTAGCCTATTATAAAGTATACTCTAGCTATATCCGTAAGCTAAGGTACTATTAATAGTCCGCAGGTCTTTAGGGCTTTATTTAGAATCCCATCTAGTCCTAGTGCTATATTATTTAAAAGGCGGCTAATAGTTCTGGCTATTTCTTTGGTTGTTATATCACTATTAACCCTTAGGTAAGTTACCAGTGCTTTACCGTAATATTACTAAGGTCTACTAAAGCTAGTTAGGGGAAAAATCTTTCTATAAGGATTTTTGCCTTCTTCTTATTATCGCTTGTAGCTAGTAATTTACCTAGTCTTTGTAGGGGCGGGAGGTATAGGTCTTTTACTAAATATCCTACCTTTCTTTTTACCTATTTTATTATCCTCTAAAGACCTTTATTATAGGGGAGGCTTAGGTTAGTAGTATACTTATTTATAAACCGTCTTTAGCTATTCCTTACTTCTTTTTTTAGGGTATTCTTTAGCTGGTTTCTTGTGTCTTTGTAATATCTCTTATCTTTAGGATTATAGCTGCTTATGTATTTTCTTCTTACTTATTATTAGCTAGTAATAAGAACTGCGCATTATGCGGACTATACGTGTTATGCGTAGGGGCCCGCTTTTAAAACTGGGCAGTATTCTTTTAACCTATTTTTAATTACTGCCTGGATTCTTTCTAGTCTTTAGTTAATTTCCTTAGGGGTAGCCACTAAGCCTCGCTTATTTGGTATTAGGTAGATTTCTTTTAGGTCTTAAAGTTATTATTTAACTATATTAAGGAAGCTATCTATCTTAAGCTTTTTCATTGCGTATCTTTTGCTATTTAATTATGCCTTAATATCTAGATCTAGCTATATTTAGATAGGGATATAGTCTAAAGCGAGTGCCTATTTTTCTTTAGGGTTATACCTTTTAAGTCTCTAGTATAGGCCTTCGTCTATAAATATAAGGTCAATTATGCTTCTAGCGGTGCCTCATTGCCATATAATTACTCCTAGGGGGGTAGCTAGCTTAAGGCCCTAGGTGTTTATAGCTTTTAGTAGGTACTTTACCTGTCGTTCGGCAGCAATATAGATACCCCCCTACCGCGGGTAGTGGAGGTTTATATCTCCTAATAGGATAAACTCTATATCTTTGGTTTCTAGTAAGCTTATTACCGATATAATATTTTCTATTTATAGGACCCCTTTAACCCTAGGGTTATATATATTAATAATCTAAACCGGTCCCCTATATATCTGGATTATTATAACTATAATATCTAGGTTAATTGCCTGCTATAACTATAAGGATAGGCTAATAGCCTTACTGATTATAAAGTACACGCGTATAACTGCTTTTGGTTTATATAGGAGCTGGAATCCTTAGGGGCAGTATATTAATTATATATAGGCATTATAATACGGCTCTTATATAGTAAGGATATAGTATTTCTCTAGGTCTAAGCTGTCTAGCAAGGGCCTTGCAAGACGGTGGTTTATATTGCCGTAGTTATATTATATAATAGATAGGTGGCGGACCCCTAGCGGGGGTCCTTCGCCTCTCCTTTATTCCTCGCTTTCTCTATTTCCACTTTCTTTACGATATTTAGAGCTTCTATCTCTTATATCTGTATCCTGGTTACTACTTATTTTATATAAAGCTTTCTATTCCCGTATCTTATATTCCTAGTAGCGCTTTTATATCTAAATCTGTTATTATCTCCAGTTCCTCCCCTATTCTTGCTAGTTAGCTATATACCCTTTAAGAGTTGGCTGTAAATATTATGTTTGCCGCGTTAAGTCTAATTCTTAATTATCCTGGTCTTAAGCTTGCTATAGCTATCTATAATAGTCTTTCTATAGGGCGTCCTCTCCCTTGTGTCCTCTATAACCCTTATATCTCTATATAGTCTGGTAATATTACGCGGCGACGCTTTTAGCCCATTAAGGCTTAGGATAGCTAGCCTAGCCCCCCGGTGTTAAAGGTAGGAAATGCTAAAAAGGCACCTATGCCCCCCTAGCTTATCGCCTATTGTTTCTATTTATATAATCTAGCGTACAGTTATTCCCGCAGCTGTTAAGCCCTTACCTTCCGTCTCCTATATTTAATATAGTCTCCTCTCTCCTACGCCTTATATATGCTTTAGTGGCAGTTTACACATTTTATTTAGTCTTAATTTAAGTAGTTTCTTGTATTATATGGGCCTATATAGTGGCCGTAGCATACCTATACTACGCATATAGATTAGGTGTGTCCCTATTATACATAGCGGTAGTATTATTTTAGGCGGAGTTTATAGTTATAGAGCCTTGCGTTATATATAAGGCCATTTATAATAATACCTTTTTAAATAAGGAGTTTTTGTATTCCTAGTATATATGTGCTAATAATAAGGAAGCCATGCGTTTAACCAGCGTCTCCCTAATAAGTCTCTAGTAACCCTTATATTCTTTTATTGTTCTTATTATATACTTAGTTTGCATTTTCCTATTAAAGCTATTAGATTTAGGTAATCTTAAGTCCTAGTATAAGGCGTTCTGTTTGTTTTACTATCTTATATATAGTTACCGTATTATCCGCCTGGCGTCCCTTTTCTACCCTAAGGCTTAAGGAAACCGCTAGAACTTTAACTGGATAATCTTTACAAAGCACTTTTATACCAATACGTTCTCCTAGCCTATCCCCTACCCTTATAGCTCGTTCCTTTACCTATTAGTCTCTTAGGGTAACTTTAATATCTCCGCTTTTAAGGTATTAGATTATAACGGCGTTATAGACCTCCTTATAAATTTCTATAAGGACTTCTGTTTCTAATTATCCCCTAAGCCCCTCTACTTTCTCTATATTTGGTTATATTATAATTATATATTTAGATGTTATCTTTAGGGGGGTAGGCTCCCTATACTATAGAGGCGCAGCTACAGCGGCCTAGGTACGGTTTGCCGGTAAAAAGGGGTTTTATTTATTTTTAATTTTGCTTAGCTATTAGAGGATTTAGTTAAGGGTTTACTAAAGGGGCGCCTAAGGTACGCTAGATTGGCGGAGCCATTCTACTAGCTATATTAGTTTGTTATAGCTAACAGTCGCTCCCCTATAACTATAAATACTAAACGCGTCTAATAGGCTTTATATTTTATTAGATGCCTTCTTAATAGAGGTCTTTCTGCTTTATAGTGTAGTATTCGCCCGTTCTTATTGTGGAGGGCTATTACTAGGCGTGGTTCTGGTGGGCGCGCGCGAGTGCGAACTACCGTCGTTTGACGTATGCCTCCCCTGCGATGCATGCATTTTAGGGGGATTCTCTGGGTATTTTTCAGGGTTCTTGTGGTTGTTTTTGGTCTTTTTAGGCCGGGTGCAGCAAGAGCTCCAATCCCTACTACTACTCTTAATATAAAAAGGCCTTAAGGTAGTTACTAAGTGGCTTATTAGCTAAAATATGCTAGACTAATTCTACGTTATAAAGGAAATAGTAATAAAAGGCAAAAGGACGAGTAATAGGCGCCCCCTAATGACTCTATAGTGGTAAAGTAAAGTTTATAATACTAGCGCGTCAGTAGGCTTATTACGGCAGTAGTAGTTCTTAAGGAGGTTAAAAAGTAAGGTAGTAGAGCACTATAGGTAACTTATAGGCACTAAGTAGACGAGTTCTAAAAGGCGGAGAGATGGATTATAGGGTTTCCTTAAATGGAGTTTTCTCCCTATATATATATAATGAGTAGGCCGCGTAGGCCTAATAGGGATTCAAATCGGACGTTAAGCAATAAATAACAATAGTTTTAACTAAATTATAGGTAGTTCAAGGCGTAAGAGAAGATAAATTATAGGTTTTTTTTTTCTTAAATAAAAAGGAAGGAGTTTAGAAATTTAATTAAGCGGTAAGAATTATTAATAAGAATTTATTAAAAACTATACTAAGTAGGGTTAATTAGAGAGAAGAGTAAGTTAGTAGTAAATATATATCCTAGGTACTTTAATACCAAAGTACTTTGAGATATGCTATCGTATAGTTATATTAGAAAATACTATATTATATATACTGCTAGGATATAGGCTAAATAAGGCGATTTAGTAGAGGTCGTTTATCTAATAGGCCCGAATCTACTACAGCAACTTATTCCTTTCCTATTTTTTTAAAGCTATAAAATATACTAATTTAAAAGGTTAGTAAGTAGTTTAGATAACGGGGAATATTATTCTTAATAAAGTCTTATTATTACTTAGATATTATAATCGCTCTAATCTTATTAAATAAAACGAATATGTCTACCTTTTTTAGTATTGGTTTTAGTATCTCTTTAACCCGTTGCTTTTATCATTATATTATTAATAAAGATCTAGCCAATAAGAAGCTCTCGCCTAAACCTTTATAATAAGAACTACCAGTAATAGCAATAATTAGTTTATTAGTTATAATTATATTATATTATATAGAAATATAACTAACTTAATTATAATCGCACCTAATAATTATGTTACATAAATAGAACTCTATAATTAACTGTAGAAATAGCGGAAATAAAAAAAAGGAGAGGTAGAGCTTTAGGAGGGGCTTTAGGTAAGCTCTGGGGCAAGTATATTATCTATTATTATTATTAATTCTATTTATTGCCCGATTTGGTCCCTTTTTAGGTCTATATAAGCTACTACCTTTCTATATAGGAAAAAGCTCTATAGGGGGAAAAACCGAAGTATTTCCTTTTAGCTAGTCCTATGCGCTCCGCCTTCGCCTAGTTAGTATATCTTTATATCTTTCAGTCTGCCTTACGTACTATACTTTCTAGGTATATTAAAAGCTCTTTAGGGGGGGTAAAAGGGTTTAGCAATTCGCTAGTATGCTATATATGGCTAGGCGGGGAGTCCTTAAGGGGCTGGAAAGGGGCGTATTCTTTAGGGTCCTCCTATTAGATCTTAAGTATATTATCTATATATAATAACTTACGTATATATAAAATTACGTAGAGGTCCGTGCCTAAAAGACGTGATTAATATAACTATATAACCAAATTATAATTACTTTCTTTAATTATATAACATTCCTAAGGCCACCGCGAAGAACTTGTTAAGGCCCTGCCTAGAGAACTCGTTAAGGCCCCTCTATAAGGGCCTATCTGGTATCCAGTACAATTAGGTGACTTAGAAGAGGGTCTTAATAGGCGTGGTGCGCGCGACCTGGGGGATGGCGACGCGATGGCGCTGTAACGGCAACGCGATGGCGACCAGACGGCCTAACGAGGTGGAAACACGGGCAAAGCTCTAGGCAGGGAAATACAGGCCAGCTTCGACGGCCCCATGGCGTTCAACTCACAGTCGACTTACAGGCGACTTACAGGAGGGTCTTAATAGGCGTGGTGTACGCAACCTAATGTGTATATACATAAGGCGACTCACAGGAGGATTTTAATAGGCGTGGTGCACGTAACCCGATGTATATATATAAGGGAGGCTATAAGGGAAACACAGGCTAGTTAGATAAGAACTTAATAGTTAGAGATACAGGCCAGCTTATAAAAGGGGGGGACACAAGCTTAGTTAGTAGGAGAGGGGAGAGTAGGTCGTCCGGTATAGGACCTAGTATCTCTATAGCCCCTCTCCTGTAAGACACAGTCGGCCTATTATAGGGAGACCCTTATAGGCAACGCGAAATGGGAGCTAGTAGTGTATAGGGTGTTACGCCCCTATATTACTACTAGCCTCCTATAAGGCGTAGTGCGTAATAGCTACTGCTGGCTTTAGGGACCTTACCCCTTAGCTAGGCTCTAACCCCTAGTGCACCTAGTATATAGGTAGGATTACGTCCTAGCTGGAGAAGATTACTACGTGGCTTAAGAGAACGGATGCGCGTATTAGTATATTAACAGACGGAACCGTTCGCCTTTAGGGCGGCTTGCCAGTAAGATATACTTAAGGAGTAAACAGGAGTTACTTAGGTAGGGGAGGCTTTTTTAGTCTAGGCCTTAACTGCAGAAGGTACCTAAGGCTTCTATATTACAGGATGCAGCTACGACGCCCTTATAAGATTACGCCAGTAGGCATATAAGAAGGGAGTTACAACCCCTAAAAACGGTAGCTTATGCCTATACCGGCGGAAATAATAAAGAAAGGCGTAAAACCAGAGGCTATAGAAGGCTCCTAAGCCGTATAAAAGCGTACTAACTCTAGGAGGAGACTCTTATATAGACCGCTAGGGGGCGGTCTAGTACTTAAGCTAATCCCATTATAAGATACCTAAAAGAATAGTGAAATTCCCCGTTAATTGGTGGTGGCAGCTAACTACTTATAGAAAGCCCCAGGCCCTTAGGCTTAGTAAGGGAAAGCTACTTAAAAACTAAGGTAGAGGCCTAAATAAGTAGGCATATTAAACTCTACTATATAACTACCTATACTAGCTAGACCAACGCTAGAGAGGTATATAGGAGTTAAAGGTATAGAGGTTAACTAAGGTAAGAAGAACCTAAGCCGTAGCATAGTTAACGCTATAGGGGGTAAACACTCTAGGGCTTTGAGAAGGCCTAATAAAGGCGGAAAATATAATAGCAACACTCTTAAGAACAGGAGTAATAGGACTAAAAGACTGGCTCTACTAAGTGGGTGTCCTAGTAGATAGCCCGAGATGTAAATATAGCTAGCTAAAACAGACACTAAAGCACGTAATACTACTATACCCCTTACGTACTAACTAAAAAGCAATACTTTTAGTAGCTGGCATAGAGAACTATAAGACATTGCTCTTAATATAAAAGGCCTTAAGGCGGTTACCTAGTAGCTTATTAGCTAAAATGTACTAAACTAGTTCTGGGTTATAAAGGAAATAATAATAGAAGGCAGGGGGGTAAGTAACGGGTGCCCCCTAATAACTCTATAGCAGTAGAGTAAAGTTTACGATACTAGCGCGTCCGTAGGCTTAGTACGGCAGCAGTAGTTTCTAAAGAGGTCAAAAAGTAAGGTAGCAAGAGCACTATAGGTAACTCGTAGGCGCCTTATAGGCGCCTCGTAGGCGAGTCCCAAAAGGCGGGGAGATAGATTACGGGGTTTTCTTAAATAGAGTTTTCTCCCTATATATATATAAGGAGTAGTCCGCGTAGGCCCAATAGGGATCCAAATCGGACGTTAAGCAATGGATTATTATATTAATTATATAACATTTGGAATTATAGAGCCGATTATAATTATATAGTTATTGCTATTATTAGGAACTATAACAACCTAAAGTTATTTAAATTGCTGATTTCGCCTTCTTAATAGGAAAAACCATATATTTAGTGTTTTTTTTTACAAGATTAATATTATTAGAGAATATTCGTGATATTTTAGATATATAATTTTGCTAATAAAGTCGCAGTGTTTATATAAGGGATATTATTGCTATTACCTTAGGTTGCACTTAGGACAAACTCTAGGCCCATAGTAAGACTAGCTACTTAACTAGCTACTAGATTAATAGTAGGCTATATAATAAGAGATATAGAAGTTATAGATTATGCTAGGGCGCTATAGGCCATTCTTATAAAGCTTATAGTTTAGTTTATAGAGTTTCTAGCTTTATATTACTTAGCTTATACCTTAATTTAATAAAGGCCTTAGTTAATAGCTAGATAGTAGTCCGCAAGTACCTTTAACGTCTATATAGTAGTAAAAACTAGTAGTATAGCGCGCTATAGGTCCAGAGTAATCTTATTAAAGAGGTCTAGCATTAGGTCTTTATAGGGAATTTAGGCTTAGCTAGCTAAGTATAAAAAGTGGGTTTAAAAGGCTGGGAAGGTCTCCGTTATTTTATATTTAGGCTTTTATAATTAAGGCGTGCATTTTATATCTTAAAAGGTTCCTTATAAATAGAAGATAAGTAGTTAATTATTATTTTTTCTAAAATAAAAGGGTTTACTAAGTCTATGGTATATCGCGAACGTAGGTGCGTTTAGGCGTCTCTACTAGTACAGCTAAAGATATAGACCTTCTTAGCTTGGTTATTAGGGAAGTAATCTTTATTAACCTTAGGCTTATTTTATAGTTAAAGCTTCTAATTATTAAATATAGGGTTAGTCCTATTTATAAGTAATAGGGGGTCTGTAACCTTCGCGGATTTTAATAATATAGTACGTTAGGCTAGGGCCTTAAGGACTATAGCAAGTCTATTTAATAGGTTATCTTAAAATATAGGAGTATTTCTAGTTCTAAGCAGCTTCTATAGCCGTTTAATTTTAGTATTAGCTACTATAAGCTCTACTTAGGAGGTTAAAATATTAATTATTTCTTTATCTAAGGTATTTGCAGGCCCTATAGCTGCTTTACCTACTACTATATTTTCTAGTATCGTAGTAAGGGTGTTAGGTAAATCTAGGTAATTTCTTTAGGGGTTCTAATCTATGCGTATCTTATAGGTCCTTTAAGGTTTTATTTTTTCCCTTTAGGTCCTGTCCTTATAGTCCTAATAATATCCTTAGGGTCCTATTCTATGTCCTTATCCTATTTATAGTCTTATAGATATTCCCAAGTTCCTTTTTAGGAAGAAAGAGTAGTATAAGCTTTAGATAATATTAGTAACTTAGTTAATTAAGGCATAAGTACGGCAAGAGGGACGCGTAAGTCTATATAATTGGATTGTCTATAAACAAGGATCTAAAGCTAGAGAAAGGAAAGGAGAAGAAGAATAGCGCTACTAGATGTTTTATAAGATCTTCATGTCGCGTAACCGCAAGGTTCTGCCAAGTTCTGCCAGCCAGGTTCTGCCATTTTCTACCAGTGCCGTAATAAAGGCTATATGTAGACTATCGCGGCCTTAATAAAATTATAATTAAGAACTGTTACCTACTACTACTAATTAGTAAAATGCTAGATTAACTATTTAGGGCGAAGATCTTTATAAAGCTAAATCTACAAGACGCCTATTATAGACTATATATTAAAGAAGGGGATAAGTAAAAAACCGCTTTTAAAACCCAATATAGCCACTTTAAATATCTGGTAATGCCTCTTAGGCTAGCTAATACGTCTATAATATTCTAATTATATATTTATAAAGCCTTAGAGGAACTAGTTAACCGCATATATATTATCTATTTAAATAATAGATAATAGATTAATTATAACATTTAGTAGGTATATACTACTACTAAAATACTTATTATATAAGGTATAATATTTAAAGAGTGCCTATTATAGAGCTTGTTATACTTCGATAGCGAATAAAGTTCATTATAAGCTTAGTATAATATTTAATTGTAGCAAATTCTAGTGCGTTAATACCTTGGACGAAATGATAAACTTTACCCACTATACTCTCTTAGTAGACTCCAGATCTGCTTATATAATCTTAATTATACCTATATTTATTATATATATAGGTATTATATAGGTATAAAAACTCTCTTTTTTAAAGCTTTTTCTAAGTCTATTTACTTTAAAAATACCAAATAGATTGTATGGCACGTAAGTATACGTGAGAGTACTAAGAAGAAATCCTTTAGATCAAAGAGGGGGGGGCCTTATCGTAGTTGTATTAGCGGCATTATATACTAAATCCGCCGTCGGCTACATACACTAGGTGTTTTAGAGAAAGCCAATCTACTACCTACGGCTCTTCCTAAACTAGCAGGCACCATCGTCCCAGAACTTCTCAACAAAGCTACAGAAAGAGAAGCCGCTTATCTCTCTATTAACCCTCCCCGCTTATTAATAAACAACAAATAGCTCGTCTTTTTAACAGAAAAGAATCTTATCCCAAGTCTCGGTTTACACCCTCTATATCAAAAAATGGCTAAAAGTCAACCTAAAAATAATACCTATGTGCTTAATCGCAATTATACCGCAGCGTTAAGGTAAGAAATGCCTAGTTATAGACCAAACTAGGCCACATTTCTGACTGGCCATTAAGGTGTAGGCTGAACTACTAATTCTACTTATAGAAAGACACGCTTAAATTTAATCTCTACCTAAGTATCCTAACTCTAAAGCTAGACGTAAAGATTACTAACGTTGCTACTAGGACTGGGTATTTTATAAATTACGAAAACAGAACCTTAATAATTATGCTTATATTACTCCAGCATCTAGATTTTAGACCTCGCTTGTTATTTACTAAAATCTATATAGCTTAATAGATTTAACATTAACATTTCCCAATCCCCTCCTCCATACTAGCTCCCCCCTAACATAAATATTAGAACTTAGGATATATTCTAAGATATACCTATTAAATTTATTAGAAAATATAATATTATATATATAAAACTAATCGGGTTAGTTATTAAAGATAATAATCCTCTTTTAGTAATATATAGCTTATATAAGTTACTTAGTAATATATCTTAATTCCAGTTATAAAAAGAGCCACTACTAATATCTATAGAGCTTAGCGGATATCATTAATAGGATAAGATAGATAATGCTTCGTCCTTTATTACTTTTATTAATCCAACAATTAAAACAGAAGTAGTTAAAGCGATGCGTTAATACATATACACCCCTAAAGGGGATATTAAAGGGCTGTATAAGTAAGCATCCTTATATTATATAGAGCTTATACTAAAACAAATTAGATAGAGATATTAACTTGCGACCTTTTTAAGCTAACATAGCTTTAAGGAGGCTAAGCTTTATAAATATCAGACTAACCTTAACATGGCGAGGTTTTGGACAAATAAGTGAGCTATTACAACCATCCTAGTATTGCTTTAATGCTAAGAAGCCATTAACTACATAGTCCTTATAGAAGAGTTCACCGCAAAAGTACTAAAAGGCACTAAAGAAGCTTCTAGGGTCTACCAAATCGTCAAAAACGCGGCAGGCAAAGCCCAGCACGGTATTACAATTATCATTCCATAGCTTATAGTGGTAGCCAGGAAAAGTTTCAACTAGCCTAAATTAGTAATCTTTTTAGACTAGAGTGGATTTGAGCTCAAATCCACTCCAGTTCAAATTACTTAAGGTTTAGCTCATTCCTAAACAGGACTAGCGCTTGCCTATCAAGACTAGCAGCCTACTCCACTCCACTCCACTCCAACTTTAACCCAGTCCAAAAAGATCACTAGCCTAAATCTCGGAGAAAGCGCTGGGGCGACTAAGAAGCTCTAGGAATAGAGGGGTATCCACTATATCGGAAGCTCATCTCCGAATACCCCGCCTTGCTTGGCGTCTCAATTCTCGTATGCGCTGTGTTGCATTATTTATTCCGAACGTTGTTTCAGGACGGCATTAAGCTCAATTTGTATTTTTATGCAGAAGGGATGCAAGGGAAACAATCTGTGTGTCCCCGGGCATTTTTATCAACTCATGTGTTTAGAAACTTCGAGACCAACTTCTTCGGTAGCTCTAGGCAAGCGTAAACCTAATTACTACACATATGCTATTAAAATGATTATACCTCCTCTGCTAGAAGACTTTGGTTCGGCCTGTAAATGAACGTGATCCACATTTTTCCAAGTGTACCATTGCATGCATGAGCGGCGCATATATGCATGTCGAGCAGGATAGTGGCTGGCAGAACAGCGCAAGCCCTAGGAGTTGCGGGTGTGCTGTGTAAGGATATAAAGATTGTTTGCGTATGGCAACGGCCCGCATAGACTTGCTAACAATTAAAGGAGGCTTAAAATTTGGAGTTAATTGATCTTCTAAGGCCCTAATTAATTATATATCGATTGCCTATTTATATAGGTAGTGGTTGTAAGGTTTATAATAGACTTTTAGTATTACAGTATTATTTTTATTTATAGGGCTAAATATAAATATAGTAAATAATATACTTTAGGTAACCACTAAACCTATTTAAACCGCCCCGAATTAGTCCCAAATATAGCCAAGACACAGATATAGACTTATATTATAATTAGTAAGATTCCAGCTACTAGAGGACTTTTTGAGGGAACAATCCGCTATAGAGAAAATCTATATTAAAATTTATATATATTACATCATCTATACAATCAACAATCAACTTGCAATCAATCAGCTCGGATTTAGGCAAACAATTAATCAATCAATCAAGCGGAAGGGTCGTCAGATTGTTTGATTGCAAGTCTGGGCCCGCACGGCACTACCAGCACAGCCGCACAGCTGGCCCAGGAAATAGTACTACAGCTGATCCTGCGTCATGTACGAAGCACTAAATCTACCTTCAGCCACTCAAAGATAGACTGAAAGTATCACCAACTGTCCCTCCAGATTCCAGTAACGAACCCCAAGGGCTTCACCGGTGGTTGTGAAACACTTTACACACCCACCGGTTCTTTCTTGCTTGTCAAACTCTCGCTGTTTCGTGACCCTCCAGCTGGATCGGCCTGAGGATTTCTGTGGTGGTAGGCTATATATTCTAAGGCAACCGACCATAGGAATGCCGCGCTCCTCAACTGAGTGAATGAAGTCGAACAAGGTCTGAGCCTCATTCGCCTCCACCGTAATCTAGAGAAAATAATTACTTCTCTCTGCCTTTCTCGAAGCCTCACCGCTTTCCTCTGCGCGCGCAAATTTTCGAAACCACCCTCCAGTCGGCAATCATGTCTCCACCAATCCTTACTCCCTCCCCCCCTCCCCCGGGAGGAGACGAGAATCGCGGTTATCAGGTTCTTATTGTACTGATTGTGACCTTCACTACAGCCCTTATTTCAGTCTGTCTGCGGGTGTGGGTTCGTTTGCGTATAGCTGGTTCTCTCGGATGGGACGACTACACCATTATCGGGGCTATGGTACGTACTGTGAGAAATATCATGTAAATATAAGTCACCTTAACTCTGCTGACTAATCTCGTAGGGTATTGGTGTAGTTGGCTTAATCACCTGCATTCCCTCGGTAACGAATGGGTTTGGCAGGCACATATACTATCTTTCCCAAGAACAAATCGTGGCGGCCAGAATGTGGAATGAATTCTCGCAGCTTCAGAACATCCTCGGAGTCTGGCTGCTTAAGCTATCCATTATCATTTTCCTCCTGCGCATCCTTGGAAGAACACATAGGAATTTTACCCTATTCCTCTGGGTGCTTTTGGGCGTCTCTACCGCCGTCAATATCTCTTTAGTCATTATTTGGTTTGAACAATGCACACCTCTCAAAGCAGTGTGGGACTTCCGCCTGGATCATTCGAAATGTCTGACTAAGAACGCTATCGTGGGTGTGGCGTATCTCACAGCCGGTATGAGGTTTAATCTAAATGAATACTACTCAGTTGCTGACATTTCGCAGGCTTCAACATGGCCACGGACATTATCTGCGCGACGTTTCCCATGTTTTTCTTCCGCAACATCCAAATCAACCGCGGACGGAAAATTGCTCTAATGGTTTTGACCAGCCTTGGCCTTCTGTAAGTAGTACTCGGAGTATAATATTACCATGCACTTACCGCTGACGCCTCGTAGTACCTCTGTTGCTGCCATGCTCAAGATCATCTTCCTTCAAGGTCTTGTTGAAAGTAAAGATGTAACCTGGGCGCCTGTCAATGTCACCATATGTGCCATTGTAGAGGAATATGCGGGCATATTCTGTGCCGCTCTGCCAGCCTTAAAGCCGCTTTTCAGCAAAGCGCTAGCCCTCATACATTACGGCAGAGCAAAATCCAATTCTAATGCCACACGGCTTTTTATCACCCGCGGTTGTGGTGTTACTAGGGCGACAACAGGAAGCGGGCTGAACGATAGGGATGAGGGAATTCTACTTGATACAGGAATGATACAGGAATAACAGCCACGACGGCTTATGAAGTCAGTGCACACACACGTACGGGAGAAGAACCGGGCGGTTTGAGCCAATATGAGTATGGAAGGAGGCCAGAGTGAGTGATTCTCAGTTAGTTTGAAGATATCCGTGACTATCACGGGGCGAGATCAACGGGTGTTCATGGAATCTGTGGTGCTGCTATAAATGTTACCCTGGGTCGACATAACTTAGCAGCGAGGGGAAGGTAGACCTGATAGCTTTGGGTTGGCGGAGTATTTTTGCGGCCAGGATCCGGGCAGTAACACTTGGCAGCAGAGTTGGTAACAAGCAAGCTAGCTTGCTAGCTTGGCTTACTTGCTTGATTATTAATCAAGCAAGCCAGCAAGCTGAAAGGCCCGATTTGGGCAAGCAAGCAAGCTAAATGAGCCCCAGCTTGCTTGCTTGCCCGCTTGATAGGAAATATATATATAAAATTTTGGGTTGAGAGTTGAATCTGATGATATATTTTTGAATGCAAATACTGTAAACAAACACCGTTTATTCATTTTTCTGTGCCGAGCGTATATCTGCTTCGCACATGTACTTTCACGTGACGCGTCACGTGCAACAGCACGTGCCTCTCGCATCCTTTTAGAGCCTCCCTTGGAGCCTCCGTCGAAGCCTCTGTTGAAGCCTCCGTCGAAGCCGTCCTTAACACCACACTAAGCCTCGTAATAACCATCTGCACCGTATTATTACTATAAGTTATAGCTATAAAGGAGCTTTAAGGTAACTCCAGCCTTAATTTTATATACACTAAATATTTCTACACAAAATTAATCAAGCGGCCAAGCAAGCAAGCAAGCCGAACGATTTAACCCAAACAAGCCAAGCAAGCAAGCTCAAGGTGTCAAAAATTGCAAGCCAGCAAGCTGAGGCCTCTCAGCTTGGCTTGCTTGCTTATTACCAACTCTGCTTGGCAGTAACTTTACTGCCCGAATCTTTTGCCAAGTGCGATTCTGCCGGTGTAAAATCAGTGGCTTTGAGCTTGTTTTTAGTGTTATAGATCTTGATTTTAGGGCTGTATATTAATTAATTGATATAGAGCCACGACGTCGTAATTCAGCTATGCTTAAGTCATGATCTGCACCTGCATTGCAATTATAAGGTTTAGGAAGGGGTTATAATTTAATTTAATTATAGATATTATAATGCAAAGTCCCTGCGGCGTAGTAGTACGGTAAGTTCTATAATTGCTTTAATTTGGAGCTAGCTTAATATAATTATACTACTTTTCCGAAGTTCTTAAGTAGCCTATCTAGGCTATAATGTAAATATATAGGTTTAATATAACTTGGGGCGTTGAAAATAAGATAAGAATAATATAATTAATTTAAAGCCTTATTAATACGTGATTTAATAGGAAATAACCTTTTTTTTAAAATATTTTTAATACGCTATTAATAGAAACTAAACCCACAACCTCCTATTACCTAATTAGGCTAAGGGCCTCGGTGGCAACATAATAAGGCTTATAAGGCTTAGCGGCAATAAGACTTAGCGCTAAGTATTAGAAGTTAAGGCTACTCGGTTACTATAGGAGAGCTATAGTGCTTAGGGTAGTATTAAACTTTAAAAAAGTTAATTATTTAGGGTGTCTCTATTACTATAGTAGCTACTACGGTAATAGAGACACCCTAAATAATTAAGATCGCGATTATTAAAAATCGTATCGCTAGAAAGCTTGCAATAGAGATATTATTAACAACCCCCCACTAATATCGTTAATATTAGTAGTAGGATCTAGCTAAGTTATAAAGGACTTCTTTATATATATATTAAATATAGTATAAGGCAGTAACTTTAATAGAGTAAGGTAGTAAGCTATAAATCACCACTATTAGTTAGAAACGGTTATATTTATTAAAGCTATAAAACAGCGTTAAATAGCTATATCTCTAGTTAACTTTAAGCTAGTATATAATTTCTCAACTAGGTTTAGCCTGCTATGTACTTAATTGCTTAATTATATAAGTAGAATAACTATAGCTTATATCTTAAATTGCGATAACCTAAGGTCCTAAGTATTTAGCTATATAAGGGAGTTATTAGAGTTATTAAAATCTTTAGAGTCTTAGCTAGAGGATATTAGTATAGGAAATAGTAAGCTAAATAAATAGACAAATATATTTAATATTATTAATAGTTGCTCTTAAGAGGATTTAGATAAGGTAAACTAACGTTTCCGCTTATTAATAGCTGCTTATAGTAAGCACTACAATCTTATAGGTGCAGTTAATATAGGTAGTATATTTAATAATATTTTAAGTTTTTTACGGACCCTTACTATCAATCTCTGCCTTTTTTTTCTATTATGATATCTATTATTTTGCCTACTCTTTATACTTTATAGCCCTCTTAGCTTGCTTAAGGCTAGTAAAACTACGCTTATTAGCCTTACCCTTTTTTTTAAACGTTACCTTTAAAGTCTAAACTAGATTAGGTAGTTTTACTAGAATAGTATTATTCTTTCTATACACTCCTTAAATTTAAGAAGAAGCTATTAAGTTTATTACTAAAATAAGTCTATAAGAACTTCTGGCACCACAGGAGATCAACAAGGCTGTTAAGGAGTGGCCACATGAGAATGCCCTGCCGCTGTACCCAGGCTACGTTTGAATAATTAGAATGAGCCATTTTGTTGCACCAGGCAGAGGAAGAGATACGCACGACAGATAGTTGTTGGGTTCACCGTGGATGGCTATAGCTAGCATTAGTCTCAGTACTCTCACCCACTCATTTATTGCAGACCCTTCTCCACTCCATCAACTTAATTCAAAGCAAGCAGACGCCTAAGTTGATACCAGCATGGATTGCTCTGAGTTCAAGTGAGAACCCGCATTTCGTTGTAATCTCGGGGTCCAAGAGCAGCAAGGTGCAGCCACCATAGACATGCTGTCATTGATACAGCTATTCTATTACCAATGCCAATCTCTGTGACGTTGTAAGTGTTGTGCCCCATCTCCACCTTGCGTCGGTTCTATGCACCAAAATGCACCGATCTCGTGTCGCTCGCGTGCGGTCCCCCGACATTTTGGCGACAGATCTGAAGCACCGCATAGCGGCAGAATGTGTTTGACCTGATTGTTAGATCTTGTGGACAGTGTGTAAACCTTGTGACTCAAGCACAGCCGAGTGCCAAGGTACTGACCCGCTTGAGTTTGTCTGCTCTGGAGGAAACCCGACGTTCACCATCACAAGTCTCAAGCATCATATCAAGACTCATTCGTTCCTTGTTACCGTTGCGGAAATGTCAAATTCCCCACAAAGTGTGTCAAGCGTTGACAAAATGCCTCCCGATTCTTTTCAAACCCATGGGTTCCGCGAGGAAAAGACGGAGGAAGGACGCGAGGGAAAGAGGAACCCCGCGGGCCTTTTCCTAATACCACAGCTCACGGACTACCCAGAGGATCCTTTGGTATGTGTTTACGAAGGGCTTTAAGGAGATGACTTATAGATCAATCAGAAAGCTCATAAAATTACATAGAATCAGCGCTTGAGCAAGAAGTTGCGAATCCTTGCAGTGCTCTATCTAGCTGCATTCTCTGGTACGGTAGCAACAATGGCTGGATAGTTAGCATATCTGACGCAGGCAAGAATCTATCGTAAGAGTAGTACGGATCCCTCTTACTCGGTCAGTATATTGTTCTATGCCGAATGCCATGAGGAAATGGCTAACCTGTACGGTCTAGATATCTGCTGCAATAGCAGTTTTAGCAGGTGGCCCGCTCGTCTTTGCACCACCGGCGCAAATTTTTGGGCAATGTTAGGCGCCATGAGGTGTGCGATATGGTCAGCGCAAATGACGAATCAAGGAGACTACATATCATTTATATGCTCCCGTTTCCTGGGAGGCATATTTGGGTCACTACCTACAGTCATCGGAGCTGACACCGTTATGGATATCTTCTTCCTCCATGAACGCGATAAAGCATTCCTATGCTATTCGATCAGTCTTCTGCTTGGAACAATTGCTAGGCCGACCCTCGGAAGCTTCATCTTAACAAACCAATCGTGGACAATTTGCTTCTGATGGACAGTGCCGCTGCTGGCAACAACGACAATTCTCGTCTCCTTTATTGTAGAGAACACAAGCTTCGTACGAGAAGGTATGACTGGAAAAACCATACCTAGACGGATACCTTGCCTTAAGACTCAAGACGTACTTTCCCGGTATAAGTGTTACTCTACATCCAGCTACATCCGAGTTAGTGAGTCATCAAAGCTGAGGGTTGAGGTTTGAGGGTTCAGAGGTAGGAGCCAGACGTGCCAGAGTAACTGATTCGCTCATCTTGTAGGCTGGACGATCCCTGGCCCCGTTTTTGATTGGCATATCCCCTGCAACAGTCGTAGTCGGATTGTTCATCATAGTCCTCTTTGGATGGGCGCTCCTTCTTAGCATTCTCTCGCCAATCTTCCTACAGACGCCGGTTAAATTGGGCGGCTACGGCTTCACGCCAACGCAGAATGCTGCATGTGAGTTCATTTTTTCCAGACATTAGTGGACATCAATCCTGACTAACGCCGAGACCCTCAGTCAGTTTTGCCGAATGGGTTGGCCTTGGTACCTCTCAAGTATATGGCTTCTTTACTAATGATGGAAATCCCGTTATGGATCTGCAAGAGGTATAAGCATAGAATATGGTCTCCAGAGCTTCTGCTGCATTGCCTTTGGATGCCAATAGTTGTCATGGACATTTGCCTATGGTTATGCGGCGCAGCACTCGAGTACCATTTGCATTACATGGTTCTTACAGTTGGGATATACCTGTGTGCCTTTGCAGTGCTTCTAATGGTGCCAATTTGTGTCAATTATGTTGCTGAAAACTACAAAGAGTATGCGCCGCAAGCTGCAATTGCTATGGGCGTGTATCGGTTGGGTTGGGGTATCGCGATCCCATTCTTCTTCAAAGAGTGGGAGAAAGCGGTTTCGGTGGGTTGGGTCCTTGGCACAGCGACTTTTCTCAACCTGTTGGCAGGTATTTTGATTGCCCTGTATGCTGGAAGGGACCTTAATTGAGGCGATTGCCTTTGATGCAGGGCTTGGTATACACGGAGGAAGGGCAGACAATCTTACGAGAGAATAGCGTTTAGAGGCTGTTACGTGGGAGAAGGCTGAAATGAATATTGGCATTCTACAGTATATTGACGTGGGCTAACAGCAGTTCTTTCGTGAATTGCGGAGGATGTAGGAGGGATTCCGGTTACGGCTGCTCTAATACAAAGGATAGCTATCGTGGTGGTGAGTTCTGAGTGTGTCTAATAAGTTACTGTACGAATACTTTACTGTACGAAAAAGTTACTGTACGATGCGATAGTTAATGTTGGAGAGAGGTGGAGCGCACTGGGCATGCGGGGAGTGTGACGTGCCCTATAGTGGGGCCTGGAGCGCTGTTAAGAGCGGCAGCTTCTTGTTGCGTTTCATTTCTAATGGGCAGTCGAGCAGTTGAGCAGTTGAGGCAGGCATCCTGCCTTTCTTCGTCCCACTGTGGCTTCCCGATCTTGTTGCACAGCTGTTGAAAAGACTGGCGTCGCGACAAACTTCACTTACAGTAGTCTCCGCGCCTAAGCGATTTTACACCAAAACTCACCTAAAACACTGCTATATTTTACCGCAATAATATTTGCCAAGCTACTATTAAAACCATTAACTAGTTCTTACTACAATTAAATTTTTATTAATTATAGGAATTTGTTATAATAATATAGTAAAATATTATTAAGTGGTAAAGTTTAAAGAGAAGAGGGCATTTTATATATAAATTCACTAAAATTTTATAATACTTAACTTTAAAGTATATTTATATAAACTAATGGTTTATTATTAAATAAAAATACTACTTGTTCTTAATTATTAAAATTTTTAGAATAAATTTATAATTTATAGCAGTAGAAATTATGCTGCGAATATAGCGAGTTTTGGTGTAAAATCGCTTAGACGCGGAGACTTTTGTCCCATGACTGTAAGCTCGGGCTCCAGGGCGACCAAAGTAGTTATTGCGTGCAGCCACTGCCGTTCGCTACAATTACTATATACAGTTGGTGGTAACCAAGCAAGATTGGATGCGCGTACCGAATTTTGAAATCTCGCAGCGCTCGGGGAGGAAGCTGGTCGCGGACATGACTGTAGAAAATGGGGGACAAATCGGTGGTATGTTTTTGGTTAGGGTCCGAGCTTTACTATAGGCTTTTAGGTTGTACTGTGCCGCAATAGTTGCTTCACTCTTTATTATGTGCATCTCTTAACTCTCCTACTTCTCCTACTGACTCCGCCCTTATAACTCCTTTTCCTCTTGCTCACCATGGACCCCCAAATCACTGCTGCGATTCATGCATTCCGCGAAAAGCTGTACAAGCGCTCCTTCATACCATTGTCCAAACAGCAGGCTGTATCCGCTGTAGACACTCCTGCGAAAGGCCCTGTTTGGGTTAGCAGAGTCAAGTTCCCAGCAGCACATCTTGAAGGATTGAGCCGAGCTGTCGTCGATGCGGTAAAGGAGCTTGGGAATGGCAATGAACAGTTTGATATTCCCCATAACCTGGATATTGTCGGGGAATGGGTAGGATATCGCAGCGGCGTGAGCAAAGCAGAGCCAGAACCGGAAATATGTGATCAGCAGAAGTACGATTGCCTGATGCGCGACGTTGGCAGTGAAGTTACCATTCTTTACGTCCACGGAGGAGCTTTGTAGTACGTCTCTGCTCCATAGCCCTTTTGCTTTCCTGCCTGGATAGTCTATATTTCTTAATACTGATGGAATTTTATTATAGCACTGGATGCCCTGCAACCGTTCGACCTGCAACAGCTGCCCTTGCAAAACTCACTAGGGGCCGCTGTTTCTCAGTAGACTACCGCCTCTCACCCCAAAATTCTTTCCCAGGAGCTCTCGTAGATGTGCTTGGGGCATACCTCTCGCTACTCTACCCACCCCCAGGATCGTACCACAAGGCTGTCTCATCATATTCGATTGTTCTCGCCGGAGAAAGCTCTGGGGCTTACCTTGTGCTTGCTCTTCTATTAATCATTCAACAGCTACGCCCGTCTCAGCAAATTCAGGATACCGGAATCAAAGTAAGTGGTTCAAAGGTCGGGGTACCGTTTCCTGCAGGAGTTGCATTATACGCAGCCGAGGGTGACCGCACCCATTGCCTGTAGGTCTTTTTGCTCGCCAACTACAAGAACCAATCTGTGGTGGGGTGTCTAATCCTATTCTCAGACCATCTTACAAAAACAACGCTAAACTCGATCTTCTTCAAGACCCTCAACCATGTCTTGACGATCGTTTCCCGCCGGATGCCATATGGCCCTCTAAACCTCCTCGAGGTGACGTCTTCTGTGAAATTTCTGCCCTCTGTCATCCACTTGTTAGTCCTGCGGCCGCTGCTTCCAAATATTGGTCGAATATGCCGCCAATGTGGTTTGCATACGGGCAGGAGCAGCTGGTGGATGACGGGCGGATAATCGCAAAACAAGTCCTTGATCGCGGCGGTACGGTGCAGTTCGCCGAATATGAAGGCCTGCCGCATATTTTTGCGTTTCTCTTCCCGGCCATCCCACAGTCAGCGCATCTAATCGGTAGCTGGGCAGATTTTTGTCTGCGGTGTGCGCAGAACCCGGACGAAATAGAAAGCATAAGCATAAGATACGAGGCGACAGATAGGAACCTCGTAGGAAAGAAGATTGGACGGCTTACGGACCTCGATGAGGAGACTGTGAGATCCCTGATGCAAAAGAAGAAGAAACAATATAAAGTGTGGACAGGTAAGCGAAGCAACAAGGTTTGCCTATAGCTGTTTCTTCATTGTCCTGTCTTGGGTTGAAGTCACACATTAGTGGCCGGGCTACCATATAACTATTTGTTGCCAAGGGGGGTATTGTGAGGGGCATAATAAAAAACTTGGATTAAGATGCTAAAACCCCATGTTCTGTGTTTTGACTGTAATATATTCCTTTTATGACTTCTGTGGTTGTAAGGCCCAAATTCACTAAGAACGCGTAAATTTGTGCATGGTGCTCGATTGGACCTAGATGTATCCGTGCAGCGCGCCTGTGCAAATGTGTATGGGGGCACGAGAGGGTGGAATCCTTTCCTCACCTTAACTTTTAAATCAACAGGGCGGCCGACGCCACGGCTCTTCAACGAGAGCATGCTATCCAATCTGCAACCCGATCACAACTTGGAAACTGCTTCAAAATATATGTAACGCCTCTGCTGTTGCCCCGGGAGCTTGCGGATAAGGAGCTTCTTATGTCAGAGGGCGGTTCTTACGATGCTGGAAGTGACAAAAGCAGTAATAAAGACTATAATAATCATTCGGACTGCGACAGTAACAGTAACAGTAAGGGAAACGTTCGTGGAGATATTGCGAGGAATAATATATTGAGGAGAAAGAGGAAGGAATGCATGCTGCCCAGGTACCTGGTATGCGAGCATTGCGGGGAGGAGGCTGATATTACAAAGGACGAAGATGGAGTACGAACTGACACGAGAGTGAAGAGCCTTGAATCTATGCCAATAATCGTTCCTGGTAGGTGAACTTGAGACCAACTATGGTAATGGTTGCTGGGTTTATTGGGGTGAGGATGTTGCTGGACCCATAGAGGTTAATGGGAACAAAGAAGAACATCATCCCGAGGGGTTAGTTTGGACTTGTTGTGGACGGATCGGAGATGCAGACGGTCGTTTACAGGGGCTACGCTGGGCAGTAGACGATAGCAAATACCGTTGCTGAAGTTCGTATACTGACCTTTCGCCCGTTAAATTTCATTAATTACTCTCAGAAGGTATCTTGGTCTTGCGCAAGTATCTTTCGTTATGCACTGGTACGCTCTAGACTAACCAGAGACCATGGGCGAGCCCTAATTAGTGTGATACAAGAGTTAGCATGCTGAGACCAAGGTGCGTAGAACCAGAAACGATCTGGACATTAATAGCGCGAGGAACGGAGAAAAAAAAGACATAATACACTTCAGTGCACATACCACATATCTACAGGCCCGGATTACACATACAGACCTCATAAACGCCTATTAGATGGCGCACGTACGCCAGTGAACCATATGCTTATAGTGAATATTGATCGGAGGAAGACACGCGCTATCCAGTACAATACATAAAGCTCACACATCCTTCGATCATTAACCCTTAGCCAGAAAACCCTGGAATGCCTTCTGATCAATGGCCACGTTCCCAACAGCTCTCAGCTTCTTCCTTCCCTCCTTTTGTTTCTCGAGTAATTTCTTCCTTCTGCTTACATCACTGGCGTGCAGTTTTGCTAACACATCTTTTCTGAATGGCTTGATGGTCCCCCGCGCTACTATCCTCTTCCCTACCGCTGCTTGAATCACGACCTCAAACATCTGTCGATCGACATGCTGCTTGAATTTCTCTACCCAAGCTCTTCCGAGTCGCTCGACCTGGCTAGTATGCAGAACTCTCGCGACGGCGTCAACAGGTGCGCCGTTCACAAGGAGCTGCAGCTTGACGATGTTCGAGCGACGGAAGCCTGCGTCTTCGTAGTCAAGTGAGGCATAGCCTTTCGTTGTGCCTTTCAGCTTACCGAAGAAATCGTCAACAAGGTGGGCGAGCGGGATGTCGTATTTTAGGATGACTTGAGTAGAGGTGAAGAAGCTGAGCTCTTTCTGCTCGCCGCGGTTGGCTTCGCACAGTTCGATCACCTTGCCGATGTATTCCCCGGGGAAAGTGAGGGTGGCAGAGACGTATGGTTCATGTAATTCCGCAACCTTCGAATGGTGCACATCCTGGTCGGGAAACTCGGCGGGGTTCGAAATGATGGACTCGGCGCCGTCACGCCAAACGATTTTGAAGGGTACGGAGGGAGGCGTGATAATAATACTGGCGCCATGTTCTTGGCGCAGACGGTCTTCAAAAACAGAGCAGTGTAGAGTCCCGAGGAAGCCTAACCGCCAACCAGCACCCAGGGCATCTGACGACTCTTTTTGTACAGTCACACTCCGATCGTTAAGAACAATCTGGTTGATGCTTTCTTCAAGATGTTCGTAATCGCCTTGGTCGACGGGGAATGCCGCTACGAAGACCATAGACTTCGGCTCCTCGAACCCCGGCAGCGGCTGGACTTTTTGTTCGGAACCGATAGTCGTGTAGGTGTCTCCGACTTTGGCCTCTTGTGATCGTTTCATGCCAGGGTTGAAGTAGATATACCCGACCTGACCTGCTCGCAGCACAGTCTGAGGTGTCTGATCCGGATACATGATTCCAACTTCTCCCACAATGTACTTCAGACCAGTGGCGAAGGACGTAATGTGATCTCCGGGTTTAACCTGACCGTCGAATATCCGAACAAGGAGAATAACGCCCTTGTACACATCGTACCACGAATCCACCAGGAGCAGCCGTAGAGGTCCGGTGTCCCCAACTGGGGCAGGTATTTGCTCAATAACAGTGGGTAAAAGAGCTTCAACATTTAGACCCGTCTTTGCCGAAACCAAGACTGCTTTCTTCGGGTCCAATTCGAATGTAGTTTGCATCTGCTCGAGAGCTCTCTGAGGATCGGCGCTTGGCAAGTCGACCTTGTTGATTACCGGCACTAATTGAAGGCCTTGGGAAAATGCGAGATAGAAATTTGCTACGGTCTGTGCCTGGACGCCTTGGCTTGCATCCACCAGCAAGAGAGCTACAGCTGGATTAGCCATATCGGCCTTTTCAATCGCTCAAGGGACAAATTGTATACCTCCTCCGCAACTCGCATAGCTCCTTGAGACCTCCGCACGGAAATCCACATGGCCAGGTGTATCCACGAGATGAAGTAGATAGTCCTCTCCCTTGTAGTTGTATATCATAGAACATGTCTGAGCTTTGACAGTGATGCCACGCTCGCGCTCGACATCTAACTTGTCTAGAATCTGCTTATTCCCGCCGGGTTGAATTGTGCCTGTAAGCTCCAGCAGACGGTCGCTAAGAGTGCTCTTGCCATGATCAACATGCGCAACTATACAAAAGTTGCGAAACCTTTCTATTGGGATGGCTGCGATCCTTTTCTCTAGATCAGACTGAACTCTGTAAGCTTGCGCATTTCTTCGGCTGGTTGAACGGAAAGTCCGGAGGCCAATTGAATTGGGGATGTGGCGGAGAGAGGCATCGAAGTGCGTGGTATTTGCCCGCCAGCACTGCAGTAGGCTATTCGCAGTCCGAAAGCATGGTCGCATGAGTCCGGGGTGGTGGAGTCGTTTTCTATGCTGACAACCTCTCTCGTGCCCTTTTACCAAGCGTGCGAGGAAAACTTCATGTGCCGTGCCATCTTATCTAATCTCCCCACCTGCCATACTTTCAAGGCTGCATCCTCGCCGAATTTGCCTGCAAGGGGTCGGCGTTAACACTGCTTTGACACGCTCTTCGCAGATTGCTGGTAAAACCAATTTACAATCATTCATCTATCGAACTCAAATCTGCTTTCTACTCTTGCAGAGACAGGCCGCTTTTGCCATCGCACTGTTCAAACACTCCAAGCTCTTCGTCCGTTGCCAAGTCAACAAACCTGTAAACACGAATCGCGAAATTCCCTGCCCATCTTCTTGCGACAGCAAGACACTGCATAGAAAATCTTCGAGGAATTATGTCTCAATCAAAATTAGTTTCAAAGAAGGATTCCTCTAAGGTGCACAAGCTTGCGCTGAAGGGTATGTGAGCAATTTCCCAGATCCGCCGAAGAATGCCACGCTAAGTCTTCTTAGGGTCCTCTAAAGTCGTGTCGGAATTTGTGTGTATCCCATTAAATGCATTACCTCCCCCCAGAATGAGGTTGCTAATCATTTACAGTTTGAGTACTCGATAAATACAATACTGTGCATTAACCGAGTCTCAATGCCATCATGTGTGCTAATAGACCCATAGGTTCCAGCGGGGCGTCTACCCAGCGGAGGACTTCACAGCGTAAGTACCTAGAGAGTTTCAGCTGTAAATTGGCTGTACTAATAAAGCACTCAGTGTCAAGAAATATGGCTTGACGATGATGGGTGAGTTTTAGCTCGTTCTTTCTACTGGAGATGTGCACTCGCTGATGCGCTCCAAGTTACCGCCGACGACCAAGTCAAGGCCTACGTCAAGAAAATAATGTCGCAGCTTAAAGAGTGGATGTACGGCGGCAAAATCTCGAAGTTAGTTGTTGTGATTACTAGCAAAGAGACGGGAGAGCACGTGGAGAGATGGCAGTTTGATGTTAGTTTTGTCTTTCGCCCCACCAAGGCCTTACTAACTTTGGAAGGTTCAAATATTCGGCAAATCTTCAAAGAGCAGGTCGTCTAAGAAAGCCTCAGACAAGGAGAATGCGGCACCGGAGTGAGACTAGCTTTATGACGGATTTCGTTTGATATGTCCCCCCACTGACAGCAAGTAGGGCCGTAGAGCCACCTGTCGAGAAGACGGAGCAGGAGATTCAGGCCGAGATTCAGTCAATCTTTCGTCAGATCACGGCATCCGTCACATTTCTGCCAATGCTTGACGGTAACTGCACTTTTAATGTCCTGGTGTACGCAGATGCGGATTCGGACGTCCCGATGGAATGGGGAGATAGCGACGCAAAAGAGATCAAGAATGGAGAGAAGGTGCAGTTGAGGAGCTTCAGTACGAGTAACCACAGAGTGGATACACTTGTAAGCTATAGGTAGGTGACTTAGTCCCTAGATGTATTGGTCGTAGCTGACGGTGGTGTAGGCTTGCGGACTGATATTGTCATTGGGGAATTTTCTTTTGGATCGAATGATATGGAGTTTGTGATCGGGACCAATGGGGTGGAGTATGCGGATTCGTGGATACCATTGTAATTTGCCTCTAAAATCATATTTTGCAGACACTTCCAACTTATTCAACTGCTACTCGGACATCTCTACTTCAAATGTGTGAGACCTGAACTAGCTAAGTTGGCAGGTCTGATATGACCGCAGAGCATCTATCGCGCAAAGGACGCTAAAATTTGGCTTCTTTCCTATGAGATAGACGCATCTAAGAATACATACCAAGAATACCACTAATAGTAGCGATGGCAAGGTTAGTATGGTTCAGATACGTATTGTGCTGCAAGTTTTAGCGAGTAGATGGCTCTGGAAGACGGTCAAGCGGCAAGGATAACAGGCCGTTAGGGCAGATTATATGCACGGAGGAAATGTTGTCTGTGACGAGCCGATTATCTAACTACATAGTATTTTCCATTGCCTATAGAGCAAAAGTAGAGCAGGTTTTGGTCGAATATGGCCCGAAATTCTACGGAGGCGGTACCTCAACGGCGGTGCGGCTCCGTCTGCCACTCATAGAGGGCAATTTCCACAGGTCTGCATTCGGTCCTGTGACGATTTGGCTGGCTGGCTGAGGCAGGTGGTGGAGCGCGCGGCTGGCCTGGCTTGGCGGTGACTAGATTTTCTCAGGGGGTGCGAGGGTTCGAGTGAATAGCGAGGACGAATGGGTAGGATGCGGCTGATGTTGAGTTCCCAGGGCGATTATAGGACGGATTCGTCTTATTCAGCAGCAATGGCATGATGCAGACACATTGGTAGAGGCAGAGGTCCATACTTGGCCGGACAATATTGCACGATAGGCGCGGGAGGGGTGTTAATAGATGACGACAATATTTTAATTTCACAGTAGCCGCTATCGAGGATCAATTGATAGGAGCAAGTATTTATCCTGCATATAGGCTGGTCGGACAAGGCGATGCTTGTCTTGCATGACTTTGCATAGATCTAAAATGTTGTCCTTGGCCATGACTATTGAAGTTTAGGGCGCCACCATTCGTTTTCTATCTCATCCTCGGACTCGTCTCTCCATCTTCTGTTACCGCAGCGGCATAAGTCGGCTCGCCGGCGACGTGCATCAATAGGATCTATCTCAAAAGCTTGTACCCAGACCTTCGCCGTGTCTCTTGATCGTCGCCGATCAGTGTGGGAACGGCTGGCAAGACCTTGGGAGGCTCTACTACGTAGTAAGCAATGCACACAAGCAATAAGTACGGTTCCAATCCAATGTGGATAGCTTCAGGGGTTACAGCCAACCGTCAGCTGGGGTTGTACGGGCGTGGCTTGTCTTGGCTCTGCAAGTTCAGCAGACCACGCTTTCGCTTGTCCCAGCTAGTGTCGCGTGTCCCAACTTGACCGGCTTGTTATCTCAGCGTGTCCAACTTGTCTCTGCCCCTGTAGGACGCGCCGGTGGAAGCACTCCTGGGTGCTCTCTGCATGCCCTGGCTGGTGTGCCTGGATGGCCTCGATACCTAGGAATAGCACTCGCTTCGACACCGCTGCTTCCCTATCATCATGTTTCTCTGTACCGTCTCAGCCCGCCGTGTCCGGATGCCTACCTGGGTGGACGCTCGACTGCAGTTCGATGATTGCAGTTCAATGATTGCTTCCCTGCCCCCTTATTGTATTATTGTGGGCGTGAAATGCATGTTCGATAGCGCGCATTCTTTTAATGGTAAAGTCCATCATCTGCTGAGTAGGGTGGGGTGGGATGGAGGTTGAAGGTTTGACGAACTACCTTCTTCTCAACACTCCGGCAACAACCTCACGCAGCGCTCCAGACATGACGGAACTTCTCTGTCCCGCGCAGGCGAGCGGATCCGCGTGATGACAAGGAATTCACATTAATCACCGGCCAGGATTCGGCGCCACCATTCTCTCGCCAAGTGGGCAGCTAAACCGTGTTGCGGAAGGGGGCATGCAGCTGAGGTCAACTGCCCGGGTGGGCCAAAACAGACGGACGCCGCCTTGCGCCACAAAAGAGCTATTGGCACCAGGAAAACGGCTGTAATGGCATTTGCTCCCCCTCTCCCTTGGACCAAATAGCCATTCTACAGCTCCATTTATCCTTGCCGTCTATCCTATTTTCTCTCACTGAGTTTCCCCAACCCCCCCACGCTCGCTGCCCATTCCCCTACGCTTTTAGCTTCGTGCGCGTTCTAGTCTCTCATTTCTGCTGCTCGATACCATGCTTTGAGTCTTTCGCTCCTGTCTACTTTCAATCATCCGTCTGTCGTTCCCTCCGGCGCAATTCCACTCACTTAGCTTCTTAGCTGGAGCTGGCCATCCATTATTTTTACCTCTACCAGCCGTCAATTGAAGTCTGATCAGCAACTCTCTGGCATCCTGCTCTACATCTCAACCTCCTGGCGCGGTCCGGCGCTCTAGCCGAGCAGCGAAGCAGAACAATCTACAGCCGAATTGCAGGAATAAACGCTTTTTTGTTTTCACACACTCGTTATCATGTCAATGCTAAAGGGTTACTTTACCCCGGCGCGGGAAGATGCCCAGGGAAAGAAATCGGAGAAGGCCGTGGAAATGTCAGAATCACCACGCATGCCAATTTCACCGCAACTCCAACAACCGCAGGCCCCAGCCTGGAGAACAGCTCCGTCATCACCTTACGCATCGAGGCCTGGGTCAATTTACCCAGTTGGAGATTTCCGAAACGCTGCTATGGAAGAGATCAACGAGATCAAGTGCGATGTAATGGTGAACTGGCTTCATTCGCAGCAGGAGGAAAAGCTGTGGACCACGGGTGAGCCCGAGGAGGGGGTAGTGCTGAAGATGTCAAGAGGGAAATATACATGCAGCCCACCCGATCTAGCTGATGAACCCGTGGGCTTCTTCAAAGCAGTAGAGACCTTGAACGTCCGGGTATTTATACTGAATTGTCTTCATGAGCCGTGCTGACTGGTCTAGGTCGCTATGACGGTGAATACCCGAGTCATCAAGATCCTGCTACACTCCAACGATATGCCTTACGTGGAAATTCAACCTGGTCTTCGGTTACAGGTTCTTCCTGACATGTCCTATCTCCCTCGGTGTCAGAAACATCAATTTGCCGCCTTCATCGCAGATAGAGGTATCCTAGTTGTATGGGAGGATGAGCCGAAGAAGCTTCTTGCTCGAGCCGACACAATCCAGGAAGCATTGATGAAGATGATCTGGGGGAACGAATCGGCTTATCCTGAAGAAAACGAAAAGAAAGAGCCAGCGACGGAAGTATCAGCTGTAGATGCGGAGGATCCCGAAAACCAGCCAGAAGAGAAACCTCGTCGAATAGTTCTCATCCAGCCCATGCTGGGCGCAGCCACTCTCCTTCTGACTATCCTTGCTATCGGGTCTGGATGGCGTCAAATTGCCATCGAAACCTACGTCGACCGGAATTACGCGCGTGCCGCGTTCGCTGCTGTCGCACTGCCGCAGATGTGGTTGGCATTGGTAAGATGTACCATATGAGGAAGACCGAGGGTGAACCACGGGAACCACGCTAACATGTCAATAGTTCTTTTTCCAAGCTCTTGCAGGAAACGTCGCACAGTTGATCGGTCCAATTGGGCAGATGGCCCAGAACTCGAAATTCTATTCTGGTATTGCACCACGCCGTCTTGAGCGAGATACGGTGGGCAGCTCACTTCCCCACATTACTATCCAAGCGCCAGTGTACAAGGAAGGCCTTCATTCAGTTATTGAACCGACGATTAGATCAATAAAGGCGGCTATTTCAACATACGAAATGCAAGGCGGGACAGCCAACATTTTCGTTAACGATGATGGTATGCAATTAATCTCTGAAGAGGATGCCAGGGCTAGACAAGACTTTTACGACGAACACAATATTGGATGGGTTGCACGACCGAAGCACAACCCTAAGCCAAAAGACGGCGAGCAACCATTCCTTCGAAGAGGTAAATTTAAGAAGGCTTCGAACATGAACTACGCAATGTGGGTCAGCAACAGAGTCGAAGAGAAGCTTAATCGGCTTCATCGTCCACAGACCTGGAATCAGCAAGATGAGAACGCCGCCTACCGAAAGGCCCTGGCCGAGATTGTTGCTGATGATGAAGGCCGGACATGGGCTGACGGAAACATTCGGATAGGAGATTATATTCTGCTCATCGACTCTGACACCCGTGTGCCCACTGATTGCTTTTTGGACGCTGTCAGCGAAATGGAACGGTCACCACAAGTCGCAATTATCCAATTCTCTTCCGGAGTCATGAATGTTACGGAGAGTTTCTTCGAGCGCGGTATAACTTTCTTTACGAATCTTGTCTATACTCAGATCCAGTATGCTGTGGCCAACGGAGACGTTGCACCTTTTGTAGGCCATAATGCCGTTCTTCGTTGGTCCGCTTTGCAGGAAATCGCATATGATTGTGAAGACGATCATCGGGAGAAATACTGGTCTGAAGCCACCGTGTCCGAAGATTTTGACATGGCACTTCGTCTGCAAACCAGTGGCTATCTGGTGCGACTGGCTGCATACACCGGCCAAGGTTTCAAAGAAGGTGTATCGCTTACCGTCTACGATGAACTCGCCCGATGGGAAAAATATGCATATGGCTGCAACGAACTCATTTTCCACCCGATCCGCTACTGGCTCACGAGGGGCCCTTTTACGAAGCTCTTCCGAAACTTTATAGCCTCTAACATGCCGCTTCCATCCAAAATCACCATCCTCGCATACATCGGGACCTACTATGCGCTTGGTTCGGCTTGGATTCTCACACTCATGAACTACTTCCTAATAGGCTGGTTCAACGGTTCGCTGGACCATTACTACATCGACAGCTTCAAGGTCTACTTCGCTATCATCGTTGTGTTCACCGCTCTCGGAAACGTGGCTCTCGCTATTCTCCGCTATCGAATCGAGGAGAAATCTCTTTTCGCAGCTTTCATTGAAAACTTCAAATGGATCCCGCTCCTCGTTGTTTTCCTCGGCGGCATTTCGTTGCACGTGTCCCAGGCGCTACTGTGTCACATGTTCAGCATTGATATGTCGTGGGGCGCCACAGCGAAGGAGGTTGAGAATATTACTTTCTTTGAAGAAATCCCTAGGGTCATTAGTAGATTCAAGTTTACCTTTCTCTTCTGCATTACTATGACAGCTATGATGATTGTGGTAGCAAGATTTGTGCCGGAGATGTGGCGCATCAACTTCTTCACACCCATCTGGCCTCTATCGAGCATTGTCTTCTGTCATTTCTTCTTGCCGATTGCGCTGAATCCGAATCTAATGTTGTTCACCTGGTAGATGGCAGGATCGTGCTTGAACTCTTTTCTCCAGCGACATTACAGGCGTTCAAGGGCGTTACGATAGCTGGAATGTCCTTTGTCATCTTCTACTTCCTTATCTTCAACGACTTTCTCTTTGGCTACGACACTTATTTCTTCCAATCTCTCTTTAACGCGCACAGAGCTAAGGAAACGTAGATGAGGAGATAAACTAAACAGGGCGTTTGTATATAGACTGGACTTCGGGTAATTACCCGCAACTGGGTTTGAGGTGCTTATACATTTGAAGGTATTGTAATGAATAATCAAGATTATTGTATAAATTTGCCTTTGGAGTTGGTTGATGTGTTTACGTATGTATTGGAAGTGTGTGGCGTCCTTCCCGTACAAATCCGTACTTGAAATGGTCCAGTGCCCGGGTGCACGTGGGCTGCCCTCGAAAGTTACCTACCTTCCCTTCACGTCCCGGGCTTGAGTAAGCCCTCAAAGGCTCCTACTTGACATTCGCTATGGCTTCTTCCACTTTACTCTTCCCCTTATGCCATCATGGTACTCGTCTCCATCAAAAACCTCTTCTTTCCCCCGAAACCGCTCTTCGGTACTCGGCGGTACTCGGCCGTCGACCTCGAAAGTCCCTCCACAGTCCCTGCGTCCGCTTCTAGATATTCGAGTGATTATGGGCATTCGTCCGAGTCTACATGCTTTCTTGACAAGACCGAAGCCGGCGTGGATCCATTAACATCGAACTCATCAGTACATGCACCATCAAGTTCGCGGAGCTCGATCGATCCCCGTGTCATATCAGATGCGACAATCGGCCTCTCGGATGGCCTCACTGTGCCTTTTGCTCTCACAGCCGGGCTGTCAGCCCTTGGGAGCAGCAGAATCGTCATCTTCGGAGGCCTGGCTGAGTTGATTGCGGGTGCAATTTCCATGGGGTTGGGCGGCTGGTTGGCCGCGAGGGGCGAAGCGTACAGTCCCTCTCCACTCCGTTTCTGTCTTTCCTCTGCTCTTCCCCACTCTAGAGACGCAAGACTGGGAGTTTGGACTTGATTCGATGTTAGCTGACATATCTACTGTCTCAATAGCGAAGCCTATACCTCCACCCTCCATAGTACCCAGCTACTTGTCCGCCGCTCCCCATCCACCGCTATATCGCTCGCCCATGATATTTTGCAGCCATACGTCTCACCGGACAATGCCAGCGAGCCCTGCGGCCTGAAGATCACGTCTGACGAGGCACTACTAACGGCCTTTATAATGCGCTTCCATCACAATCTCCCTGAGCCATCGTCTACACGAGGGGCCTGGATCTCGGCCGGCACGATTGCCGCTGGTTATTTTATTGGCGGCTTCATCCCTTTACTGCCTTACTTTTTCATTGGTGAGGTCGGAAAAGCGTTTTGGTGGAGCGTGGGACTGATGCTTTTCGCTCTCCTTGCGTTTGGTTGGGGAAAGACGTGGATTACAATTTCAGCAGCATGGAATGGAAGTATGAACGTGGGAGAGAGCGTTAGACAGAAGAACATGATTTGGAAGTGCATGGGGGGTGGTATGCAGATGGTAGTACTAGGAGGGATTGCAGCCGCTGCGGCGACGGGTCTCGTGAAGGCTTTTGATAATGCTGGTGCTGGATAAAGCTGGGTAAATAGCCATGTTATAATATATGTATCTAAGCGGCAACATGAAGTTTTTACTATACAGAAATGCTGCGATCGGTGGCTAGGAAGCCACGGTTCGATTTTCTGTAAAGTGCAGGGTAGCTCTTCGAGCTCATTTTCAAATTCCTACCTAGAGCTTCCAAAGACCTTTAGAGCAGCAGCTCCATTCATCAATTCAGCGCCGCACTCTCAACTTCGCATTGCTCCTCTGCTCATAGCTCAAGAAGCGAGCTTCCTATCCTTATTGCCTACCACTCCTACCGTTTCTGGATGCGTATCCGGCTGCTCCCACACGCCCGGCGTGCCGGAATAGCGCCAGATAGTCCCGTCCTGATGCCACGAGTACAGATATATCCCCGCCGCCACGACGGGCGTCGCCGGAGTCATCGATCAGCTTCCACGCCTCACCGGCAGCTGAATGAGCAAAGATCTGGCCGCCGCGGTGCAGTTTGTAGAACTCATCGGCGGCGCCGGCGGCGATGGCTTTGGTCGCGTCGTTGCGGTCCAGCAGCGTCCAGACGCCGTGGTCGGGCGGCGAGGCCGTCCAGATGCCGCTGTTTTCGTGCAGCTAGTAGAGCTTCTTGCCGCTGCTGCTCACGGCCATCTGCTTCACTTTGCCGGTGCCGGACAGTAGAGTCGGTCTGCAGTCGAGGGGTCGCTAGCGATGGAGGATAAGGCGATGGCACTGGAGATGTTGGAGTTCTCTATTTTATCATGCCATTTTGGTTCCCGCTAGCCATATATTTTGTGTATGCACGTCACATCGTCGGGGTGTAGCGGATGAAAGGCGTTATAGTTAGGAGGTGTAGGCCACATAACTGAGGCTTCGACATGCGAACGGGGGCCCTATGCTGTGGCCGATTTCGTGCAAGGCGCAATGTGCGAATAGGCTCTCGGTCGTCCAGTCGAAATCATCGTTGAATGCAATGCTTACATGGCCACTGACAAAAAAGCCGCCTCACACGACCGAAGATGTCTGCGCTAGTTGAGATTGCCCTGCGGCCCGAATGGGGCGAAGTGAATGTATATATCAGCATCGTTGTCTGCCTTAGTGAAGGTGAGGGTGTAATCGCAGCCTAGAATCCGAACGCTGACTTGACAATCTTCTTTTGAGCGCCAGGTGGCAGATCCGACGTGATATTATTGTGCTTCCATTTTGCCTCTTTCGACGCCCATCTCTTCCGTACCGACGATGATGCTGGAGGTGTTGTTCCATAATCTGGTCTACTCATTGAAGCAATTGATTCATCGTAAACTTTGACTCAGCATGCTCAGACCAAGAAACCGATGAATATCCGCTGCGCGGATTATCGAATATCCGCAAGCTAACCTATTCGATCGATCGATCTGTTCCTTGGTCTAAGCCACTTTAGCAAGCTTTTAGAAGCTAAGCCGCTTTGTTTATATAAGGCAAACCATTAACTTTAACAAAATTAATATAAGCAACCGCCACGTCTATTATCCTATAAATACCTATATTAGAATTGCCTTAATTAGCTCTCTAATTAATAAATTTTCTAGAACTAACTGCTAGCCATAGGTGCATCTAAAAGGCGTTAAAGAAACCCCTCTACTTTATTTAGCAGAAGCCAGTCTTCTTAAGCTTTTAATAATAAACTACCCTCTCTATTAACTAATACCGCTAGAGGATTAAGAGATATAGCAGATATAGTACCTGAGGGCATTAGCGGTCTCATCCTACCCCTATTATCTCCTCTATTACTATCCTTAGCTTAAATATAGTCCTTAATAGCCTATTTACCGCTACTAAACTATATAGATCCCTAAGAGGATAAAGAAGTAGGAGTTAATAAAATACCCGTAATATCCGCAATATCCGTAATATTTACTAAGAGGATATCCACCGCAGAGAAGGTCTAGGTAATTATTAACCGTTTTAAGTTATAGTGGATATCTATAGGAGACCTAGCGCTTAAATGGATTATAATAGCTAAAGGTTTATATAAGGCACTAAAGAAGAAAAGAGTAAGGGAGCTCCTTAGCAAACTCCTAGAGGATACTGATATCCTAAATATCTATACTAAAGAGATAAAAAAAATGCGGTATAGCGGGTATTAGTATTGCTTTTACTATCTAGGGAGAGCTTAAAGAGCTAAGGGAGAAAGAGTTACTATTTAGCAGCTTTAACTAATATATGGATATTAAGCAGCTTAACCTTAGGCAGTGCTATTAAGCTATAAAGACTTACGTACCTATACTAGAGTATATAATTACAGTATATTAAAAGAATTAACGTAAATATTCTCTATATAAAGGCCGTGCGGTTCTAATAGCTTCTATGCTTATATTTTAGCCTTTTATAAAACTCTATAAATTATATTCTATAGCTGCTAAGGATGTATCTCTAAG
Source organism: Cenococcum geophilum 1.58 (assembly GCF_001692895.1). Lineage (NCBI taxonomy): Eukaryota > Fungi > Ascomycota > Dothideomycetes > Gloniales > Gloniaceae > Cenococcum > Cenococcum geophilum. The sequence continues at coordinate 299,201 of NW_027137644.1, forward strand.
CTAACAGCGTTAAGCGCTATATACTTTCTATACTCTATAGGCTTAGATTAATTAATAATTATATTACTTTAAATTAGTAGAAGGAGCGGGTAGTTTAGAAGTTAAAGTTTAGCCTATAATCTTTATAGTATAGGTATACACTAACCTATATATAGGTAAAAATCCGCTTAATAGGTGCGGCTTCTAATACAATTATTATCTATAATAACTTTAACTACCTCTAATAAGTTAGGTATTAAACACTTAGGAATACTGGGACGTTCTATTTACGTATAACTAGTAAGCTTATCTTTAGCGTATATATACCTAATAGTAGGCTTTAATAAAGTATGCTTTATACGGATATTTTAATTAAGTTCTTAGATATTATAGAGGCTCTAAGTAATCTATAAAACGAGATATAAAAGTAGATCTTAATAGCTTTAATTTATAAAGCTATTATAAAAGCGTACCTAGGCCTTAATATATTACTTAGCAAAAACCTATAGTTTAAACATCTATATATGCCTACTAAGAACTTAAAAGAGTTATTATTATATTATTGAGAGGGAGCTCTTGCTGCACCCGGCCTAAAAAGACCAAAAACAACTAAAAGAACCCTGAAAAACACCTAGAGAATCCCCCTGAGATGCATGTATCGCAGGGGAGGCACACGTCAAACGACGGTGGTTTGCACTCACGTGCGTCCACCAGAACCATGCCTAGCAATGGCCCTCCACAATAAGAACGGGCGAATACCACACTATAAAGCGGAAAGACCTCTATTAAGAAGGCATCTAATAAAATATAAAGCCTATTAAACGCGTCTAGTATCTGTAGTTATAGGGGAGTAACCGTTAGCTATAATAAACTAATACAGCTAGTAGAATAGCTCCGCTAATTTAGCGAACCTTAGGCGCCCCTTTAGTAAACCCTTAACTAAATTCTCTAACGGCTAAGCAAAATTAAAAATAAATAAAACCCTTCCTTACTGGCGAACCGTACCTAGGCCGCCGTAGCTATGCCTCTATAGTATAGGGAGCTTACCCCCCTAAAGATAATATCTGGATATATAATTATAATATAACTAAATATAGAGAAAGTAAAGGGGCTTAGGGGATAATTAGAAATAGAAGTCCTTATAAAAATTTATAAAGAGGTCTATAACGCTATTATAATCCAATACCTTAGGAGTGGAGATATTAGAGTTACCCTAAGGGACTAATAGGTAAAGGAATAAGCTATAAGGGTAGGGGATAGGTTAGGAGAACGTATTGGCATAAAAGTGCTCTGTAAAGATTACCTAGTTAAAGTCCTAGTGGTTCCCCTAAGCCTTAGGGTAGAAAAGGGACGCTAGGCGGATAATACAGCAACTATATATAAGATAGTAAAACAAACGGAACGCCTTATACTAGGACTTAAGATTACTTAAATCTAATGGCTTTAATAGAAAAATGCAAACTAAGTATATAATAAGAATAATAAAAGAATATAAGGGTCGCCAGAGACTCGCTAGGGAGACGCCGGTTAAACGTATAGCTCCCTTATTATTAGCATATATACACCAGAAATGTAAAAACTCCTTATCTAAAAAGGTATTATTATAAATGGCCTTATATACGACGCAAGGCTCTATAACTATAAACTCCGCCTAGAACGATGCTACCGCTATATATAATAGGGATATACCTAATCCACATGCGCAGCACAGGTGTGCTACGGCTACTGTGCAGGCCCCTATAATATAAGAAACTACTTAAATTAAGACTAAATAAAATGCGCAAACTACCACTAAAGCACATATAAGGTGTGGGAGAGAGGAGACTGCATTAAATATAGGAGACAGAAGATAAGGGCTTAATAGCTGCGGGAATAACTATACGCTAGGTTATATAAATGGAAATAATAGGCGATAAGCTAGGGGGGTATAGGTGCCTTTCTAGCATTTCCTACCTTTAATACTGGGGGGCTAGGCCAGCTATCCTAAGCCTTAACGGGCTAGAAGTGACGTCGCGTAATATTACTAGACTGTATAGGGATATAAGGGTTACAGGGGATATAAGGGAGAGGACGCCCTATAGGAAGACCATTATAGATAGCTACAGTAAGCTTAAGACCAGGATAATTAAGAATTAGACTTAATGCGGTAAATATAACATTTATAGCCGACTCTTAAAGGGTATATAGCTAACTAGTAAGAATAGGGGAGGAACTGGAGATAATAATAGATTTAGATATAGAAGCACTACTAGGAATATAAGATATGGGAATAGAAAGCTCTATATAAAATAAGTAGTAACTAGGATGTAGACACAAGAGATAGAAGCTCTAAATATCCTAGAGAAAGTGGAAATAGAGGAAGCGAGGAATAAAGGAGAGGTAAAGGACCCCCGCCGGGGGTCCGCTACCTATCTATTATATAGTATAACTGCGGTAATATAAACCACTATCTTGTAAGGCCCTTGCTAGACAGCTTAGACCTAGAGAAATACTATATCCTTACTATACAAGAGCCGTATTATAATGCCTACATATAATTAATATACTGCCCCTAAGGATTCCAGCTCCTATATAAACCAAAAGCAGCCATATATGTGTGCTTTATAATTAGCAAGGCTATCAGCCTATTCTTATAGTTATAGCAGGCAGTTAACCTAGATATTGCAGTTATAATAATCTAGATATATAGGGGACCGGTATAGATTATTAATGTGTATAACCCTAGGGTTAAAGGGGTCCTATAAACAGAGAATATTATATTGGTAATAAACTTACTAGAAACCGAAGGCATAGAGTCTATCCTATTAGGAGATATAAACCTCTACTACCTGCGGTAGGGGGGTATCTATGTTACTGCTGAACGATAGGTAGAATGCCTACTAAAAGCTATAGACACCTAGGGCCTTAAGCTAGCCACCCCCCTAGGAGCAATTATATGGTAATAAGGCACCGCTAGAAGCATAATTAACCTTATATTTATGGATGAAGGCCTATACTAGAGACTTAAAAGGTGTAACCCCGAAGAAGAATGGGCACTTGCTTTAGACTATATCCCTATCTAGATACAGCTAGATCTAGATATTAAGGCATAATTAAATAGCAAAAGATATGTAATAAGAAAGCTTAAGATAAATAGCTTCCTTAATATAGTTAAATAATAACTTTAAAACCTAGAAGAAATCTACCTGATACCGAATAAGCGAGGCTTAGTGGCTACCCCTAAGAAAATCAACCAAAGACTAGAAAGGATTTAGGCAGTAATTAAAAATGGGTTAGAAGAGCACTGCCCGATCTTAAAAGCGGGCCCCTATACGCGATACGTATGGTCCGTATAATGCGTAGTTTTTATTGCTAGCTAATGACGAGCAAGAAGAAAATATATAAGTAGCTATAATCCTAAAGACGAGAGATATTATAAAGACATAAGAAACTAGCTAAAGAATACCTTAAAAAAAGAAGTAAGGAATAGCTGGAGACGGTTTATAAATAAGCATACTACTAACCCGAGCCTCCCCTATAATAAAGGTCTTTGGAGGATGGCGAAATAGGTAAAGAGAAAGGCAGGATATCTAGTAGAAGACCTACACCTTCCGCCCCTGCGAAGACTAGGTGAATTACTGGCTATAAGCGACAATAATAAGAAGGTAAAAATCCTTATAGAAAGATTCTTCCCTTAACCAGCTTTAGTAGACCTTAGTAATATTATAGGTAAAGCACCGGTGACTCGCCTAAGGGTCGACAGTGATATAACAACTAAAGAAATGGCTAGAACCATTAGCCGCCTTTTAAATAATATAGTATTAGGACCAGATGGGATCCTAAATAAAGCCCTAAAAACCTGCGGACCATTAATAGCACCTTAGCTTGCGGATGTAGCTAGAGTATGCTTTGTAATAGGCTACTACCTAAGACTTAGAAGAGCTATGACAACGTTTATCCTATATAAAGAAGGTAAAGTAGACTACTTATTTCCAGGGAGCTACCGCCCTATTGCCTTAGAGAATATCCTTAGTAAGATCCTAGAAAGGGTAATAGCGGACCGCATAGCAGATACGGTAAAGGAACACGCCCTATTACTATAAAGCTAAATAGGGGTAAGAAAGAACCGCTTAACACTATTAGCACTTACGTTACTCGCTGCTACTATTAAATTAGCATAGGCGATGTGAAGAGACTTTATAGTATTAATGCTTAGCTTAGATATTAGTGGCGCCTATAATAATATACCCTATAAGCGTCTTCTATACATCCTTAGAGCAAAAGGCTTCCCAGAATGGATTATATAATTTATTTAAGGGTTTATAGGCCAAAAAGAAATATCGCTGGTCTTTAGCGGATACTAAAGCCCCCCTATCGCAGTTGCAACAGGAATACTATAAGGATTACCCCTCTTGCCTATACTCTTCCTTTTCTTTGTAAGCAACCTACTTAACTCCTTTAAGGAAGGGGCGACCTAGGGAATAGGCTTCGTTAATAATATAAACCTAATTATATATAGGCCAACAGCCGCAGAGAATTGTAGAACGCTAGAGAAAGCTTATAACACCTATATAAAATAGGTAAGATAATATAGAGTCTAATTCTTACTAGAGAAGTACTAGCTAATCTATTTTATAAGAAAACGTAACTAATTTATAGATCTCTAGCATATAATTTATATCTAAGGCTTTAGGGGTTAGCTAGTTTAGAGCCTAAGAGTATTAGGAGTATAGGTAGATAGTAAGCTTTGGTGGAGCGCATATGCGGCTTAAGCGGCCTATAAGGGCTAAGCACAGTATATTATATTATCTAGGATCGTTAATTCTATATAGGGTCTATGCTTCTAGAGGTTACGCCTACTATATATAGCAGTTGTCCGGCCAACTATAATATATAGGTCTAGTATTTGGGCCATTAGAGAATCTAAGAAAGGCCCCCCTAAATCGCTCCTTAAACCACTTTAAAAGGTCTAAACAGCCTGCCTCCGGAGTATAATAGGCGGATATAAGCGAATGGCCATAGTACTGCTTAAGAAGGAAGCTAATATTCCCCCCCTATAACTATATATTAAAGCCGCTGTAATATAAAGGGCGTAAAAGGAACGTAACTCTAATATTATAAAGTATATTAAGACACGCCTAAATAAACTATAGAGGGACCTTAGGGCGCCTTATAGGAGAATAAACTAACAACCCTAAAGTAGGGAAGATATATTAGAGAAATAGGTAAAGAAAGTAGAAGAAGAATAGTGCTGCTTTAGGGCCTAGGCCTATATAGAGGAGGAAGGGAGACGCGTAAGAGGTTAGTAAGGACAATAGTAAGAGAGAGAAAAGAGCTAAAGTAAAGTATAAAAGAATGCTAGGAAACTAACTACCGTAATATAATACTGGCTAGACCAACGCTAGAGAGGCGTATAGGAGTTAAAGGTATAGAGATTAACTAAGGTAAGAAGAACCTAAGCCGTAGTATAGTTAACGCCATAGGGGGTAAACACTTTAGGGCTCTAAGAAGGCCTAACAAAGGCAGAAAATATAATAGTAATACTCTTAAGAATAGGAGTAATAGAACTAAAAGACTGGCTCTACTAGGTAGGTATCCTAGTAGGTAGCCTAAGATGTGAATATAGCTAGCCAAGACAGATACTAAAGCACGTAATACTACTATGCCCCTTACGTACTAACTGAGAAGTAATACTTTTAGTAGCTGGCATAGAGAACTATAAGACACTGCTCTTAATATAAAAAGGCCTTAAGGCGGTTACCTAGTGGCTTATTAGCTAAAATATACTAAACCAGTTCTGGGTTATAAAGGAAATAGCAATAGAAGGTAGGGGGGCGAGTAACGGGTGCCCCCTATTAACTCTATAGTAGTAGAGTAAAGTTTACAATACTAGCGCGTCTATAGGCTTATTACGGTAGTAGTGGTTTCTAAAAAGGTTAAAAAGTAAGGTAGTAAGAGCACTATAGGTGACTTGTAAGCGAGTCCTAAAAGGTAGGGAGATGGATTATAGGGTTTTCTTAAATAGAGTTTTCTCCCTATATGTATATAAGGAGTAGTCCGCGTAGGCCTAATAGGGATCTAAATCAGACGTTAAGTAATGAATTATTATTATTATATATGCCTACTATTAATATAATACCTATTATGTAAACATCTAGGCTTAACCTAAAACCTATTATAACTAAAGAGGCTTCTATATTTAAAACCTATAAGGTACTAAATAATATCTTTCTTTATTAAATAAATCTATAATATACTAATAATAATAAATTCAATTTACCGCCCGTCCCAGTCCCCCTAATAGGTCCACGCAGGCTAATACCTTCTATAGGAAAAACTCTAACCTAGAGAAAACCCCACCTCGGGCCGTGCTGGAGAGATAGTAGCGTTCCGACATTAGAGCGCTAGCGGCTCGCCTTCTACCTACCTTTAAGTCTATATATTAAGCTAACTGGCCGCGCTTTGCGGACAATCTTACTCTACCCCCTTCTTTCCTTATCCTTTTACCCTTATTCTTTTACTAGTCCTCTAGGCTTTAAAAGGGCTAGTATCTACTTATATCCTCTGTATCTATTACCTTTACTACCTAAAACTAGAGTAAAATACCTAACTATACTAGCCATTTTGCTGCTGCTTAGGCGCTTTCTTTATTATTTAAAATATCTTAAAGGCGTTCCGAGGCGCATTTTGCTATAAAGTCTGCCCTTTAGTAGTTTAGATACTAGAACAGCATATAGTAGACTATTTACCTTATTTAGCCGCATTCGCACCGTGGGAGAACCACTAGTATACTAACGGATATAAGCTATATATTAAGCCCTATTACCTCTATATAAAGAAGAAATAGTGCTATAGCCTTTGCTTTTATTAGGCCTTCGTATAATAGGATTATAGGTTTCCCCTATAGGGTCTTCCACGTGGTTTCTGTGCGGTCTTTAGCCTTTACCTACTACCGTCGTCGCTATTCTAAATCTGCCCATTTCGCGATAAAGGTAGTTGCCCGCCTTTAGTGCTGGTGACCTCCTATACAGTAGCGGCGCTCCGCCTACGCTTTGCCGGCGTTCCGCTGGCCACGCTTACGGGGGTTTATTATAGCTTCCTACTCTATATAGTCCTTCTAGTGCGCGAGGAAGCCTTATATCTTATTTTTATAGTCCTTTACGCGTTTCCTAAGCGCTTTTAATAGTACTAGTGGCTGTTTTATTTTTTACTGGCGCTTTACTAATATATTCTAGATACCTTTAAGTGCCTCTACTAATTCCTTTTCTACCCTATTAAAGGCCGTCTTGGCGGCTCTTTAGAGGGCTATTATTTTAATATAGAGTTGGATTAAGGGAATAGCCGCTTCCTTCTCTATTATAGCTATTAGTGTTTACTAGTATACCCCTATAACCCTATGGAGACACTAGTTCTGGACTTTCTATAGTGGTTTAAGTAAGCTTTTCGCTGGCGTTCCGCCGTCGTCCCGTACTCCCCACACTTAGGCGCTATATAGCATTGCTAGTTGGACGGTGGCTGTATATAGGAGGCGTAAGCGGCGCATTAATGGGCCCTATATAGACGCGGTAATCCTTAATATTACTTTAAAGGCTACTAAGCCCTTACTTACGGCCTTTTTAACCTACTCTTTCTATTAGAGCTTAAGGTCTACCTAGATCCCTAGGACTCGTATACTGGTTTTCTAAGGGGCTGTCTTATAGCTGGCGATACGTATGGTAGACGCAAGGTCTATAGTGGCGTGGTGTTGTCGCCTTATAAAGTGTATAAGCTAGTACTTCTTAGGGGCAAACGCCGCCCCGTATCGATTTGCCTATATAGTGTAATAGTTATAGGCGGCCTCTAATTATTAACAGTTCTCTGCTGTGGAGTCCCCCTAGGTAATAAGGTTTGTGTTATCTATAAAGCTAAACCCTAGCGTGCCGCTATTAGGGTGCTAGAATTTCTCTAACAGCTCTAATATAAAAAAGAGTAATAAAATTAGTAATAAGGGTGACCCCTAGGGGATACCTATCTGTGTTTAAATCTAGTTACTTTTATATCTTATAAACTTAATATAGGTTTTATATGCTGTTAGGAAGCTTTATATAAAGTCTATAAGCCACTTTAAAAAGCCTTTTTTTTTTTTAGAATATAGAGGAGCCTTTTATAGGAGACGTTGTTAAATGCCCCTGCTAAGTCTAGGCTTAGTATTAACACTATACACCTACGGCGCGTTTGCCACGCCGTCTATATATAGGAGCTAAGCAGTCCTACTGCTAATAGTATGGATTATTTACGCCTTACTCCTATCTAGTTCCAAGGGAGTAGCCCCTACTTCTCTGCAGCCTTAGATATAATATTAGCTACGTGCTTTTCTAGGACTTTTACTAGCGTGTTTTTAAGGGTAATTGGTCTATAGCTGCCTAGGAGAGAGTAGTCTTTCTTTCCTTCTTTACGTACTACTACAGTTATAGATTCTTTAAGGCTTTTTAGTATTATTCTGCTAGTAAAGCAATAACTAGCTACTTCTACTAAATCTTTTATAATAACTAGGGCAACCACTTTAAGGACCTTATTTGGTATGCTATTTAGCCCTAGAGCTTTTCTATTTAGAAGACTTATAATAAGCTTACCAATTTTTTCTATTAAGATAGTGGGGCTAATATTAAGTATATTTTGTTCCCTTATTATCTTTATATCGCTAAGGTCTGCTATTTTAGTTTTAGGAAAGAACTTAGCTGTAAGGATATTAGCCTTTATAATATTATTGTCTATTAAGGGATCCTTAGTAGACCTCCTAAGGTCTAGTAGATAGGGGTCCACCTTTGCTATACTTGCTTTTTTACTCTATTTTAATAGAGTCCAAAGTCCCTTATTATATAGTTTTAACTAATCTTTAGTAATTTTATAAATAAAGCGTTTTTAGTTATCACAACTAACTCTCCTAGTCTCTTTTTACAGTTAATTATTTAATGCTAAATATCTTTAGTGGTCCTTAGGGTTGTTATAAGCTTAGAGCTGTTATTACGTCTATTAGGCGCCGGTGTAGAGCTATATAGCCTATAGCAACTATTCTTAATAGGCCTGCCGGCTAGGCTATGCTTATAGGCAGTGTTCTTTAAGTGCTTACTTAATCCCTTCCTAAAGGGCTTAAAAGGGGTCTTTAGATGTGGCCTAGTTAAGCTCCTAGATGCTTTAGAGAAAGCCCTATAAGTCTAGCTTCTTAAGGGCAAGGCGCTGGCGTTCCGCTAGCGGACAGCCGGCGTTATTAATTTAGATATAGATCGGTATATGGTCTCTTATAAGGGCCTATTCCTTAACTATACTATAGAAGTTAACTTTTCTGTATAGATCTGGTGATATAAACGTAAGGTCTATTATATTCTCCTATTGCCCTCTTTTCCATATAGGCTCTCCTTTTAGTATGGCGAGTACCAGGCCTTTAGCATTGGTTTCGGCCAAAAGGCGTTCCGCCTGCTCTTTACTGGCTATATGCTTTCCGCCCTATATCGGGTAGTAGGCATTAAAGTCACCTAAGAGTATAATTTCTCCCTTGGCTTCCTTAATAGCTATTTTAACCTTAGGCCATGCCCTAATCTAAGGGCCATCTTTACGCAGGTTATAGATATTAATAATTATAGCCTTTAGCCCCTTTAGGCGTACCTAGAGGGTTACAGTAAAGGGGCCGTGCTATCTACGCTTTTAATACACGGCGTTAATATTCCAGCTAATTATAAAGTAGACCTTTGTTATAGGGAGAGCGTTATATATAAGTGTGAATCCCCTAGGGTAGTATGTTGATTTAGTGTATCTATTATATACCGGCTCCTAAATTATAAGGACCTAGTAGTCCGCCAGTATAACGCTGTTAAAGAAGGGGCGACACGCCCCTTAGTTTATATTTCCGCAGTTATACTAGATAATTATACACTTACTTATTTAAAGTGGGTGTGGGCTTATCTATATCTATATCCTATTCCTCGTTGTTTTTACTATTAACTATTATTGCTCTATTAGCGTAAAGCCGGAGCCTTAATTATAATCTATCTCTGCTTACTATTTTAATAAAAGATAGTTTACCTAGTCCCCGTTTAAGTGGTTATTCTTAGGTCCCTAGGTAAAACATTTCCCGTCCTCTTTTCTTATTAGTGCTAATTATAAGGTTTCCTGGTATTAAGGGTTGGTATATTATTTCTACGGCTTCTTATATACGGAGCGACTGCGTTAAGAGGGCTATCCTCTTTATTTAGATACCTTTAAGGTAGCTTTAAAAGGTCCTATACTCCTTTTTTTACTATACTTTATAGGCTTTACCGCAGTTAATATAGGCTACCCTTTCCTTAGGGCAATCTGTGGTGTTATGTAGTCCCGCATATTACCCACATTTTATTTACTTTCCGTATGCGCTTTATATATGCCCCTATTAATTATAGCGGTAGCATTACTTTATAATTACGCTATTCTTAAATAGCCTAGTCTTAAAAAGCTAGGATTTAATAACTATCCCACTTTTTATAATCTTTTGCTAAATTGCTTAGGTTAGGGCGCTAATTATAATTATTTCCCTAGTCTTCTTAGGTTCTCTCTAGGCGCTACTAGAGCTTGCCTGGCGTTTCGCCTACGCTTTAGGGTCGTATAGCTATTAGATCTAGCTAATAGCTATTCTAAACACGAGGCGCTTTATAGCTTTATAGATGGATTAAATTAATTCTAAATTATCTACGTCCCTTCTACTGTTAATTAGAGTCTTAAGTAGGACTCCCGGTACTTTTAGGAGGTAATCTTTTCTTAGTATCCTAAGTCCTAGCGCGTCTGGCCCGTTTAGGATTTAGTCCTTTATTATTTAGGAGGGGATATAGATATCTACGTCCCTACTATTAAGGGTGCGTATGGTATATACGCTTAGTATTATTCTCTAAATAGTCTTAAGAAGCTCCCCTAGTTCGTGGCCCTAGGGCTCCTTAAGCCGGACGCGTACACTCGCTCTCTATAGTGCCGCGACTATGTTTACCGTATGGGCCGCCTACGCAGTAACGGCTGCCTAGGTTTGGACCTGTACTAGGGGAACTCCTAGGCCTAGGGGTCCTTCTTTACGCGTTTCTTTTTAGATTTTCTTAATACTAGCTTTAATTTGGTTAAGCTAGGCCTTAGTCTCTTATTCTTAGGTTATCTAGGGGACTAGACGCGTTAAGAGGGCTTTAATATACTATATTGCCTCTTAAATAGAGGCAAGTATCTAGTGCCGTAGAGTTTCTTCCTCCTCTTTTATAAGATCGTCTTTAATTTATTTAAGTATTTTCTTTAGTTTTTGCCATTGCTGGTAGCTGTCCTTTTCGCGTTATTACCTACCTGGTTTGTGGTTCGGCTCCCGCGCGTCACGACTCTTATAACTCCAGTAGGAAGCCTGCGCCCCTCCGTCGTCCCCCATGCTCTAGATGGGGGGCAACGTAGTTTTATAGGGTTTCTCAGTGCGGGGAATAGGATTCCGATATCGGGTTGCTTTATTAAGTGGTTTTGGGCTGGTTTCGCTGCTGTTACGGCTTTTAGGGTTATATATATTAATAATTTATACCAGTCCCCTATATATTTAGATTATTATAATAATAACAACTACTCGAGTAGGTTATAGTGATGTTGGTTAATAAAGCTTTAATATACTAATAAAGTATTTAAGGAGCGACTATTTTTAATCTATGGTAATTAAAAGACTATAAAGCTTATTTAGTTATATTAGGGAGAACGTACTAAGTTAATATCCGCCTATAATAGCCTATGTTAGGCTCTACCTATTCTAGCTCTTTAGTACCTAAAGCTAAACTACCTATATATAGTTATATAGTATTACTATAGTGGCGAGTAATTAGCCTAAGAGTACTCTACGCTATATACCTATATAAACCACCTAGGTTAAAGGAATATCCTAGCTAAGCGTATGCTGTTTTATTATATAGAGGAGCTAATTCTCTATAGCTTTAATACTTATATTATAGCGTTACTCCATACTTAGATTAAGGACTCCTATAATACTAAGTCGCCTATAAATATTAAGCGGTACCTTAAGAGTCTATCTCCGTAACGTCTATTAGTAGTAGTTAAGGATATCCGTATAGCTATTTTTGGCTAAAAAGTCTCTTAGGTGGCTAACTATACTAGCTAGCCTATAGAACCGCGGCGAAAGGGTTACCCTAAGTAGGCTAATAGTGCTATATCCTTATAAATACTTTCTAAGCCTACTAATACAGAGTTTCTAATATATATCCGCTTTTTATAACTAGTAGAGATATATAAAATCCTTAAGTATGCTATTAAGCTTATGGATATCGGCCTACTTAGCTATATACTCCCCTATATCTATATCTATTTTATAGGTAGTTAGAATAAAAACTATTTACTAAAGATGTTATGTTTCTTTTAGTTAACTTTAATAGATACCTATTCCCCTAAGCTCTAGTAAGCTATCCTAGTAAATAGTTTAGTAAATAACCGCGGTAAATAAAATAGTTATTACCTAATAGATCTTAATAATAAGTTACTTAATAGGGAGCTAAAGGAGCTTATACATACTTATAGCAATTTAACATTTAACCTAGACTTACTCTTCTACTAGAGTATCTATATAACTACTAAAATATACGTAGAAGTGGAAATGCATCCGTTTTGGGTGGATATTGGCCGCTGCTTTTGGCGGCCTTCTTACCTCGCTTAAACCCTGTCCTATCGCCGCTTTAAAGTCGCTCGGCTTGTAACTTGCAAGCCATCCCAGAGGGGTCGAAAACAGTCCCCCTCCAACAACATTCATCGGCGCTTATAGTAAATGGCTATGGCACAGCCTATAAAATCAGTGGCCAGCATCTACTTAAAGGAGCGGCCTGCCCACCTTCTCTTCACTCCCTATCCTTTCACCAGCCTCAACCACAGTACTCTTTAACTATGCCTCCTCTGTCCGCGTCCTCTCCTTTAACTGCATCCTCTCCTCCAACTCTAGCCTCTCCCCAACTCCAAGCACTTGTCTACCTACTAGACCAGTGCAGCAACACGAAGCCGGTGGTGCGGCGATTAGAATAGCTCGAGTTTTAAGAGCGACGAGATTGCTAGTTATAGGGGCCGTGAATCCGAAGACATCACATCGAAACCCACGCTCACCTCCCTATCCCTCGTCCCGTCAGCGCCCAACGAGAAGTGGCCCGTGCGCGAGCACCAGAATCAAAAACAACGCGTGAGCGTGCTCCAAGGACTTATTTTAGCTGTAGTATACGTAAAATACCGTTCTGCAGGAAGGGCAACCGCTAGAAATCTTATATAGAGCGATTCAACTCCAAGATTGAGCTTATATATTAAAATACTATAGTATTTGGCCTCAGCACGCGCATCGAATTCAGTTCAATTAATTGGCGAGATCTTATCGATAACGGTTGGACGCGAATTGACGGGATAAGGGATACAAGCCTAGTCTAGACTCACACTCAGATTCACTCTCGGACCCAGATTTACAGCCAAAATCAAACTTATCCTCGGACCTAGACACAGACCTAGACTTATACTTGGACCTAGACACGGATAACAAACTAAACATTGGCATATAGCCCGACCTCGGTCCGGAGCTAGAAGACACGGTGCTAGATTCTAAAGCTGAAGAGATATTGAAGGATATCGGAGAGCTAAGGAGGGAAGGACTAGCGAAACCAAACCATAAACCCTACACTAAGAAACTATGGAAGAGAGAAGGCGAAATCTAGAAAGCGTAAGATCGCCTGTTCTCAGAGTTGCTAACAATCAAGCTTGGATTGGAAGATTGATTGATTGATTGGTTAAACCAATCAAGTTCTAATCAAGCCTGGAGTCTGATTTTGTCAATCAATCAAGCTTAAGGCCTCGCGATTGATTGAATTGATTGGTTTACGATTGATATACTGTATATAGGTGGTAGATATAGAGGAGCAGATATTTATGATTTTCGTGATAGACTTTTAGTGTTGCGCCCTCTAAACAAACAATATAAACTACCTTAATAGGCAACTACTAAGCCTATTTGAATTATTTTTCCGCGCCAATAGGAATTTGTCTCTCGCTGCGCGTCCTTTATATTAACAATATACATTATTTAAACCTCATTAACCAACGTATACACTACTATTATAGCCAATAAACTCAGCTAGGCTAATATTAACTCCCTAGACGCGGAAAATAAACCAGCCCCAACAATATCTCTCTCCAAAGCCCTAGCGCCCGACGATACCCCTAACGATAATGTTAGACGCTAAGTGTAGCTTAGTTTATGAGTCATACGGGGAGGGGGGTTCCCCCCCTACCTGTAACTTATACCTCATATATATATAGTCTCTTTTCTTCATAGATTAATCTTAACACGAGTTCTCACAGATAAACTAGCCGATAATAATAATACAATTACTAGTTATAACGGTATTAAATAGGATAGACTACCTAATCTTACTAAGCCTTATTATAGTTTAATGTGGAAAGTTAGTTGGATATATAAATATAGTTATCACTATTAAAGTATAAAGATTCCTGGCTAGATTATCTTTATTTATAAGTACTGCTATATCTATAAGATTATTAACTCTAGAGGCGAAGGAAGATATAACGTTATAAGGGCTATAACTACTGCTTCCGCTTATCTTAAGAAGCTTATGCCTGGCTATAGATATGATAGCGGTGGAAAGATTACGCCTATATTGTAGAAGGATTAGCTTATACTTTTAGAGTAGCTTTAAGTTAAAGGCTATAAGCTTCCTTAGTCAGCAGTTAATACCCTTATTGGTGGCTTTAACGCCTACACCTTTTAGTAAGTAGTAATTAATTGGCTAAGGGAAAATAACTATCTACTACGCGAATTTAAAACGCCTAGTTTCCGTTAAATAATAAGGCTAGCGAACCCTAAAGCTGAGTAAGTCCTCTAGAAGAATTACTAGTTAGTAGCTAACTACATTATAGCAGAATATAAGGCCTTACTTCTAGTAGTTAGGGTTAAACTTGCTAACGCTTAATTGCGCCTTTATATATTATTTAATAGCTAGATAACTCTAAATAATTACTACGCACTTACCAGTATATAGGTTTACTACCTAAACTTACACGGCCGCGTAGTAGACTATATACTTACCCTTCTAGTATAGCTTAGCCGCTACTTTAGAATAAACTATATAGAGGTTATAGGTAATATATTAGCCAACTTCTATATTATACCTAAGCGCCTTAGCTACTTTATAATAGATAATAAGCTAAAGAATAATATAACGCTAGAAGCCTTATCTAAAAGGTTTAACTTTAATAAGGATAAGAGGTGTAGGCGATATGCTTGCTATATACTTAATCTTATTGCGTAATAGATTATATAGGGTAAGGATAAGGACGCCTTTTAAAATAAGAATAAAAACCTTTCTATAAACCCCTTTAAGTTATATAAGTTCTGCCGTCTAATTTATTCTAGGAAGAAGAGGAGTTCCTTTAGAAGTGGTGAAAGGAGGGCCTACTTAGTGCTCTATGCAATCTTATTAACTCTATTAATATGCTATAGATAATTAAGCTTTTTAAAAGCTTCTAGATAAGGGCAAATAATCTACCTAATCTAAACTTTAAAGTAAAGCAGCTTATTAAGCTAGTAAGGACTAGATAGAATAGCTACTTTAATACCTTTATACGCGCTACTAAGCTTTAACTAGTGCTTAATGCATTTGCGTTATATAAGCTTAATAAATATAATAAGGAGGTTACTTTAGCTAAGGTAACTATAATTAGGAAGGGTAGGGAGTATAAGGAGGTTAAGTCTTACCTTTAGATAAGGGTTAGAGGCCTAGATATATATAATTAGACGGTTATAAATAAAATATATTAAAATCCTTTAGCCGCTTAAGGAGGCTATAAGCTTACTTAAAGGCAGGGGTAAAACTAGGGCTTATGGCGCTATATAGGAAGTTATCCCTATATTTAACTGGCTAATCTAATTGCTTAAAGCTAGAAAGGATTATATTACTAAGGCTACTTAGGAATGTTATCCTAATTAAGAGGCTATAGAGGATTATATTAAGATTAATGTTAACGCTATATAGGTAAAGCTTAATAAGTATTACTCTAAACTTAACAAATCGCCGGTATATTATATAGTAGTAGTTCTTTATCTACGCCTTAAACGCTTCTATATAAACGTATAGAAAGATTAGCTTTATTAGATTAGAAGCTATAACTCTACCTTTTAGTTACTTTAGGTAGAGTATAAGCGGCAGCCAACTATATTAACTTCTATAACTATATAACCCCCTTAGAAGAAGCTAAAACTCTATTCTAGCTGTGATTTATATATTAACGCGTATACTAGGATAGAGGACGTAGATAAGGTAGAGGCTAATAATAAGTATAAGCTTTAGAAGAAGCTTAAGCCTTTAGATAAGGACTACCTACTTACTAATAATCCTATTAAGTATTAGTAGTAGCTTTATATAGAGTATCTAAGGCTAAGCGAGTTTGCCCTAGATATAATAACAATTCTAGCCTTAAGTAGTAATTGCGAGCGAGGATTTAATAAGGCTAGTAATTTACTTAAAAAGTAATAATTATAACTACAGCCGCCTATAATAGCCGCCTTACAGTATAGTCGCTCTTAGAAGAAGATGGGGCTTAAAGCGCCGTAAGACCTAGCTAGTAAGTAGAGTAATTTATATCTAGCTTGTAGCTAACGCCCTTACCTATACTAGAAACTTTAGCTCTATAATAGGATTATAAAGAACAAGCTATTTCTATACCTACGCCCGTAAGGAGCTCCTCGCGACTGTTATTACGAGAGCTTTTAGCTTCTATCTTAAACTCGGCGAAGCGGAGGGGCCCTTAAAGGAGAAGGCTAAACGGATACTATATTTTAATATTATTGGGGTTATAGTAGTAGGTAGTTAAATTGTTCCTTAGGCCGATTTTAGAACTTTAAAAATTAACTACAACACCATGCCAAGACTCTATTTTATCAATCTTCTAATTAATTTGCAATCAAGCCGGCCAAAATCCTCCCAATCAATCATCAATCAAGCCTAGAGCTGGATTTTATCAATTAAGTCAAGTTTGGGGTCTCAAGCTTGCTTGCTTAATTGTTAGCAACTCTGCCTATTCTTCACCTATATATATATCTTATGCCCGCGAAGCCCTACTGCACGCGTCCACGTCGCCGCGGGTGGAAACATTATTAGGAAATCGTTCCTTATAATGGCCAAGTGCAGAGGCGATAGTAGGGAGCTGTCGCAGCGCATGCAGCGCGCTGTCGTCGCGGTTCTGTAGTGTTGAGCCCGCGACGCGTACGAAGCATCGTACAAAGCATCGCCCTCAACAACACCAGGAGCCTCACTGCCTCCGTTTAAGGCTCCTGTTCTACCACCTAGGGAGGCCTATCAAGGGAAACTGGGATACGAAAACCACCCGACGTACAACTACCTAGCTCGTAGCTAGGGCCGAAACTGGCCTTATCAAGCCAGCGGATGCGGACGCGTCCTAGGCGTACGACAGGACACCCTTAGGCTTGCACTAGCTCTAAGATCGCAAGGCGAGGGCGTAGGGAACCTCTCCTTATAAGAACTTATTAAGGTTAACGCGTCGCAGACACCTTGTACGAAACTTGTTAAGGCCCTAAGGCCACCGCGAAGAACTTATTAAGGCCCTGCCTAGAGAACTCGTTAAGGCCCCTCTACAAGGGCCTATCTGGTATCCGGTACACCCAAGTAACTCAAAAGAGGGTCTTAATAGGCGTGGTGCGCGCGACCTAGTCGACGGCGACGCGACGGCGACCAGACGGCTTAACGAGGTGGAAACACGGGCAAATCTCTAGGCAGCGGAAACACAGGCCAGCTTCGATGGCCCCATGGCGTTCGACTCACAGGCGACTCATAGGAGGGTCTTAATAGGCGTGGTGCACGCGACCTGACGTATATGTATATGCATATATATATGGGGGAGGCTATAGGGGAAACACAAGCCAGTTAAATAAGGACTCGACAGTTAGAGACACAGGCTAGCTTATAGGAAGGGGGGACACAAGCTTAGTTAGTAGGAGAGGGGGGAGTAGGTTGCCTGGCACGGGACCTAGTCTATAGCCCCCTCCTGTAAGACACGGTCGGCCTGTTATAAGGAGACTCTTATAGGTAACGCGAAACGGGAACCTCCCGCGGGGCGTACTGCGTAGTAGCTACTACTAGCTCTAGGGACCTTACCCCTTAGCTAGGCTCTAACCCTTAGTGCACCTAATAGGTAGACAGGATTACGTCCTAGCCAAAGAGACTACTATATAGCTTAAGAGAACGGATGCGCGTGTCGGTATATTAATAAACGGAACTATTCGTCTCTAGGGCGGTACGCTAGTAAGATATACTTAAGGAGTAAACAGAAGTTACTTAGGCGGGAGAGGTTTTGGCTAGGCCTTAACCGTAGAAGGTATACCCAACTACATTGTAGGATGCAGCTATGACGCCCTTGTAGGATTACGCTAAAAAGTAGGCGCGTAAGACGGGAGTTGCGACCCCTAGAAATGGCAGCTTATGCCTGTGCCGGCGGAAACAATAAGGGGAGGTATAAAACTAGAGGCTATGGAAGGCTCCTAAGCCATGCAAAAGCGTACTAACCCTAGGAGGAAACTCTTATACAGATTGCTGGGGGGCGGACTAGTATTTAGGCTAACCCTATTATAAGATATCCGAAAGAACTAGTAAGAATCCCTATACGATTAGTAGTGGTAGCCAACTGCTTATAGACTGGGACTAAAGCACTAGAAAACTAGGGTAGAGGCCTAGATAAGTAGGTATATAGAACTCTACTATATTACTAGCTAATATATAACTACCTACTACTACCTTTAACCTAATCTCCCTAGAAATCTTCTAGTAGAATTAGTAAGGAGAAAGGATATAAAAGGATAGTAAAAACTAGTAAGGCTTTTTACCTAGTTTTTTACCTTTAGGATTAGGAGATAAAAGACCTAAGGAGGTTATTATCTACTGTAAAAACTAGGAAACCCCCCTATAAAATATAAAATGTTAAGGCCTAATAAATCTAAAAAAAAACCTCCTATAGAAATAAGTGATAAAGAGTCTATATCCACTTTTTCTCCCCCTTCTCCTTCTTCTAGCCTGTTTTAGATAGAAGAAAAAAGAGGATATCTATTACATATCGGGGGGGGGGTCATTTAGCGCGGTTACGACCCGGGTTAATACGAGGTTAGGGCTACCCCTGCTAATAACGCTCACGAACCCCGCATGAGGTCGCGCAGCGACCGCCCCCAAGTACTTTTGCACGCGATTTTGGGCGAAAAGGTACATAATTTTGGTTAGATCGGTACCTCTAGACGGTCGCGTAATGTTGCTCTAAATTTACAACACCTAAACGGGCTCTACTCCTACATTAAGGCGTCTTAGTCACTGTAGTGCAGTCCTATATTGAGACGTCTCGGTCACTAGAGTATAGTCCTACATTGAGGCGTCTTGGTCACTGCAGTGCAGTCCTATATTAAGACGTCTTGGTCACTAATAGAGTCCTACATTGAGGCGTCTTGGTCACTGCAGTAGTCCTACATTAAGGCGTCTTAGTTACTATAGTGCAGTTATATATTAAGGCGTCTCAGTTACTGTAGTAGTCCTATAGTAAAATAGCATTATATATATATATAATACGGAGCCTTTCCCTCCCTTTCCCTCCCCCGCCCTAAGGCTTAGGGCTAGTTAGTAGTTAGATATTCTTATAAAGCCAATTTAAAGAACGCCGGCCGCGTAGCTATTCCAGCTGGTTAATAGCCTATCTCTCGTCTCTTGCCGTACGGTCTTCTACGCGCCGTCTTATATCCTTAATTATCCTACGGCGACGGCTATAGAACATAGCCTCGCCGTCGACCCGCCAGCGTGCCCCCTAGCAGCGATTAAGAGCTTTAATTGACGGCCCACCCGCTAGCCCTAAAGTCCACTCAGTCCAGAGCTGGAAGACCAAATTACCGCCCCAAAGCATTTTATATTTCCTTGGCGGCGCCTATAGGTCAAGGATAAATAGGAGAGGTTAAGCGTTAGCTTGCGGTAGCGGCGGCGGGGTTACAGTAGATGTTATAGGAGACAGCTGAGTAGGATCTACGGCAGTAGATAGTTAATTATCTATAGTAGATACGGGCCTCTCTAGAGGACCCCTTGGTATCTCTTTAGGGGTCGGATATACGGGAAAGGGTTTATCTAAAGACGGAATTTGGCCGTTAGCGGGTTTAGGAACGGACCTAGGTATAGGTATAGATATAGGTACGGGTACGGGTACGGGTACAGGGCCGTCTAAAGGTGGATATACGGACTCCGTAGGCCCTATTTAGATACCCGTCTTCCCTTGCTGGATCTATATAGGTGCGAATAATGCTAATAACCTTTCTATCTCACTAAGGCGTTCTAAGATTATCTGTACGTGTAATTAAACCCCCTTTATCTTAGAGATCGCGGCCTTATGTCTTAGCTTAGCTACGGCCTCGTAGGCGGGCTAGTATTTCCGCATTATTAGCTCGTCTAGCGTAACTACATTAGCCAGCGAGCTCTCTACCCGCGTAGCGAACCTCTAGTACTCCTCGCAGCTAAAGAGGGGGTCCTTCCATAGGGGGTAGAGCGGGAACTGCTTATATAGGATTACTAAGTCCTGTAATAGGATTACCCTAAGCGCGCGGAGGAGGCGTAGAAATCCTAAGCCTATAAGGTTAAGCTGTATAACCTTATTATCGGCCCTATCTAGGTAGTAGGTCTCTATACGTTTTAGCTAGACGTTAGTCTTAGGCCATATCTTTAAACAGAGGGCCTCCTCTAGCACCTCCTACACGTGGGGGAGAAAGTAGCCCTTTCCTTCCTTTAGGAAGCCGGCGATTAACCGCATAAACATACGGGGTAGATAGTGTTAGCGACTTAGTCAATCGAGACATAAGTACGGCAAAAGGGTCGCGCAAGCCTGTACGATTGGATTGTCTATAAACGAGAATCTAAAGCTAGGGAAAGGAAAGGAGAAGAAGAGCAGCGCCGTTTGGTGTTTTATAAGATCTTCGCGTCACGTAATCGCAATATGCGGCAATCTGTGGCAACTTGCCGGTGCGAAGTTCTGCCAAGTTCTGCTAGTTCTGCTAGTTCTGCCAGTGCTATAACATTACCCCCCCCTCCAAAAAAGCCTGCCCTTAGGCTTTGTCGCTAAAAGTCTTAGTAAGAGAATCTGACTAATTAGACAACTTTAACCGCTGGTTAAAGTTCCTAGATATTTTAACACCTTACGTAACTAAGAAATTTCTAGGGCGTTTTTATCCTTATATTCTTCTAGTAGCTTATTATCTTTATTATGCTAGCATTCTATCTACTTATCTAGGTACTTTAGCGGTCTGGGTTTATTAGGGTAACGGCTATAGAACTTTTAGAGCTTATAGGGACTACCTATAAAGTTCTATATAGGGTACTAAGTAGGGTCTAGGTTATATCCTTTCTAACTAATATAATACTTTAATATTCCCTTTATAAGTTTATAGGCTAGCATTTCTTTAATTTCCTATTTATTATCGCCATTAACTTAAATTAGTAAGGGAGGTTCATTCTTTTATCTAGGTAGTAGGTTATTTATAGCTTTCCGTAGCTTATCCAGTAAGAAAATAGGGTAAACTTTAATTAAGTCTGGGAGCTTAACCTTATACGAGTTACCTACTTTATTAAAAATCTTATATGGTCCTACTATTTTATAGTCTAGCTTATAGCTAGGCCGTTCTATCTTCTAGTTCTTTATTATAACCTAGACCATATCGCCTACAGTAAAGTTAGGCTCGCGCCTATGCTTATTTACCTACAATTTTATTAATTTCTAGGCCTTTTTTAGGTTTATANGGNCTACTTTCTANGCTTCTTCTAAGCGCTTAGCGTACTNCTAGGCTTCCTTATAAGATAGTTTTTCGNNTANAGTNTAGGGCCCTTCTAGTCTTTCCCAGTTAAAGCTTATATAGGGTAGGTAACCTATTTCTAGTTAAATAGGGGCAAATCCGGTAGAGTTGTAGGGTAGGGTTACTTGGGCGTAGTTTATTAAGGGTAATAGTTTAGCCTAGTTATCCTAAAAGTAGTTAATAAAAGGCCGGAGTCTCTAGTCTAAGTATTAATTTATAATCTCCGTTTAACCGTCTATCTAGGGGTAATATGCCGTAAAAAGCTTTAGCTTAATGCCTAAGATTTAGGTAAACTTGTTCCAAAAGGCTAATATAAACTGTGGCCTATAGTTAGATATAATAGTGTCTAGTAGTCCGTAAATTCGGTAGATATAGTAGATATACAGTTAGGCTGCCTCTTTAGTATTAATATTTTTATAATAGGGAATTAAGAATAGGCGCTTGCCGAAGCGGTTAACTAGGATTATAACTATATTATATCTATTACGGTCTAGAGGTAGCTTATAAAAGTCTATAAAGACATATTACTAAGGGCGGTTAGGTATTAGGAGGGATTTTAATAATCCTAGGGTCTTATCTTATAGAATTATAGACCTATAGTAGTTATTGCAGTTCCGTATATAGCGGTTAATATCTATAATTATTCCGGGCTAGTAGTAGCGGTTGCTAATAATCCTACGGGTCTTATTTTTTCTGGGGTAGGCCGTAGAGACCTGGGTATATGCTTCAATAATAAGCCGAGTCCGTAAGTTCTATTCCTCTGCTACCACTAGCTATTTACGGTACTTAAGTAGTCCACTTTTAAGGGACTATAGGCTAAAAACATTCTTTGCCTTTTCGCGGTACTCCTATAGAGAAGGGGCCGTATAGTTTACCTATAGTAGTTTATTAATAAGGTCCAGTTCTATAGAGTTAATAGGGTATATCTCGGCATCTAAAGAGTCTATATTTAGTTCTGCCTATATTTAGGAGTTAAGGTGCTCTAGTTATAGTAGCGCTTAAGTCTATAATAAGATCTTTACGGCTGTCTAGTTATTTATGTCCTGTTTACGCCTTATAAGAGCGTCTACACGGTTAGTGGCGCCTGGCCTATATATAATTAGGAAGTTAAATTAAGATAGGGTATCCGCCTAGCGCGCCTATTAGGCTATAAGGGCCTTTATTATTATAAAATATTCTAAAGCCTTATAATCGGAAACTACCTAGATAGACTTAGGGGTGCCTTTTAGTTGGGCTCGCCAGTGCTAAAAGCTAGAGATAATAGCTAGCATTTCTTTATCGTGAATTAGGTAGTTTAGCTTAGCATCTACTATAGTCTTCGAATAGTAAGTAATAGGGTGCTATTTTCCATTTATTTACTTTTGGGAGTAAACGCTAGCTATAACACTATCTAAGGCATCGGTTTCTAGTATTAAGGGCCATTCTAGGTTAAAGTGGGCGAGTAAGGGAGTAGAGACCAGTCGTTTCTTAAGCTCGTTAAAGGCCTGCCTATATACGGTATTAAAGTAAAAGGGCCGGTCCTTATAGGTAAGTAGGCTTAGTGGCCAGGTAATTCTGCTATAGTTCTTAATAAAGCGTTAGTAGAAGTTATAGAACCCTAAGAATAACTATACCCCCTTTACGGTCCTTGGGGGTACCTATTAGTTAATTACAGCCGTCTTTTCTAGGTCTGCCTTAATTCCGTTTATACTGATAATAAACCCTAAATACTTTATACGCTTAATACTAAATTCTAACTTTTTAATATTGGCTTAGAGGCTAGCTTCCTAAAGCCGTTATAGGACTTTATAGACATGCTCTTTATATTCTAGTTTGTTTTTAGAGTAGATTATAATATTATCTAGGTATACTATATAGAAGTTATTAAGGTAGTTAAATAGTACGTTATTTATATATTGTTAGTATATAGCCGGTCCGTTAATTAGTCTAAAAGGTAGTACTTTATATTTATACGTTCCGTAACGAGTCCGAAATATAGTAAGGTTTTCTAATTTAAGGTTTATCCTAATTTAGTAAAAAGCCTAGCGGATATTAAGCTTTGTAAAGATCTTAGCTCTACTTATTTGGGCTAAAGTCTCATTAAGTAAAGGTAGTGGGTAGCGGTCTTTAAGGGTTAAATTATTAAGCTTACGGTAGTTAATACAGAAACAAAGTCCTCTATTTAGCTTTTTAGCAAAGAGAATAGGTAAGTTAAAAGGGGCTTAACTAGGCTTAATAAAGCCCTTATCCAGGTTATTAATAAGATACTGCTTTATGGCCTATAATTTATATAAGGTGATAAGCTCCGCACCACTCAGCCACACAAACCCACAAAAGGTAAGCAAGTGACTGGCTTGATGCCAGGCACGGCTGTGCGGAACAATATATATAGGCGAGGTGACTTCGTTACCTGACACTATAATTTAGCAGTCGATTACTATTGGAGGGGGCTATAGCTAAGGGTAACCACCTTATCCGGCTTAATTTCGATCTTATAGTCGTACGGTTAGTGAGATGGGAGTATATTAGATACTGCTTTAGAGAAAGTATCTTTAAATTTCTAGTATTAATGGGGCAGTTTCTGTTCTACTAGCTCCTTATCTATAAGCTCGCCTTTCTCTTAGGCTAGGGCTTCTTTCTCTTTAATTATTTAATTAATTTTATATAAGCTAGTTATAAAGGCAACAGTATTAGGCTAAACTAGGTTTTGGTAGAATCCTATAGCGCCAATATAGCAGATATCGACTAGCGGGAGGTCTGTGGGTTTTTTTATGGATATTTATTAGGCCGTATTTTACGGTATAGGGTTTATAGTCTTCCTTAGCTTACGTTCCATTTTCCGCAAGTTATCCTTCCGGTTTATTAGTTTAGTATATTATTTAATGTCCCTAGCCTTTCTTTATGGCTGCGTAGGGCCTAAGTTCTCTATTGGGGACTTAGCTAGGCCACTACTAACTTTCTAAGTCTTTAGTGTGGGTGGTGTAATATAGGCAGTCTAGGGGCGTTATAGTATACGGATCCGTTACGGATTAAGCTATATATCCTTCTTAAAAGCCTGGTCCCTACGCGTTGCATTAGCCTAGTAAATAGTGTTTATCTACGGCCGTATAAGGTTTTCCATTATAATACTAATCTCTTTTATAAAGGAAGGCGTTAGGGGCATAGTTTTAGGCTAGATAAGCTGCCTGTTCCGTATATTGAGCTATAAGCCTAAATAGGCTAGCTATTTTCTCCTTAAGATTATATTATAGCTTTTAAGGTCCGTAATAAGGAAGGGGACGTTATACTACCTTCGTCCGTTAACGCGGAGGTAGATCTATAAGATAGTTATAATAGGTAGTCCTATTTGTCTGTTATAACCGCGAATAGGGACTAGTTTAGGCAGTTCTTTAAGGGGTATATTTAAAAAGTTAGCCAGTTTTGCAGCGCACTTTATATTAATTAAGGTAAAGGTATTTACTCCTAAGTTAGCTAAAGCAGAGGTTAAAACTTAATATCTATTATAAAATAAAGTATAAGGGATAATGTAGCTTCTTCTACTAACTAGCTAACCTAGATTAATATATAATATATCGATCCCTTTTAACCCTAGAGAGAAGTCTTCCTTTAGGGTTCCTCTTTTTCTAGCTTTATACTATTCTCCTAAATTAATAGGACCTTGTTTATCTTTACCTTTATTAGGCAGTTCCTTATAGGGTAGCCTATTTAACTATATAAGAAGTAAGCTCCTTAATTACTAAGGGCCTATATATAGGGGTCGCTGTATATAGGCTAGGTATACACTAGGCCCGTAATAGGGGTAGCTATATAGCTAGCTATTAGGTTAACTATAGGAGTTACTAATTATACTAGGGCACTATGGGCCGTACTTATAGTACTTACGGCCTAGTTTATAAGGTTTCTAGTTTTTAGCCAGTTAGCGCGTGCCTTAATTTAATAAAGGCCTTGGTTAATAGCTAGGCAATAGTCTATAACGTTAGGAAAACGGGAAGTGGCGCAGGAAATTTGGTTTCGCTAAAAGTGTTTTTAGGGCCCGGGGCTAGCTTTCCGCCATATTAGCNAACCCCCCCTNGCCCGGGGCCAGCTTTTAGCCATATTAGCTGACCCCCCCTAGCCTAGGGCTAGCTTTTAGCTATATTAGCTAACCC
The DNA here is from genome assembly GCF_001692895.1 of Cenococcum geophilum 1.58. Taxonomy (NCBI): domain Eukaryota; kingdom Fungi; phylum Ascomycota; class Dothideomycetes; order Gloniales; family Gloniaceae; genus Cenococcum; species Cenococcum geophilum. Next base: position 325,181 of record NW_027137644.1, read on the forward strand.
CCCCTAGCCTAGGGCTAGCTTTTAGCCATATTAGCTAAGCCNTANAGCTATACNCTAGCACTATACTAGCTTATAGCTATAAAATAAATATTNTTACTATTATTGTATTTATTGCTATTAGGGTATTAAAATCCTAAAGGCCTCCGGGCAGGCTCCTAGCAGGCTTCCTAGTAGGCTCCTAGTAGGCTTCCTAGCAGGCTCCTAGCAGGACTTTGATTTTCCTTATCTAAATCGTCCGAAGTACCATCGGGTCCCCGCTATATTCCCAACAGCCTCTACACGTGCCTTTACATACCCCTTATACACCTAAATGCCACCTTTACCCTTCCTTCCTTACATCCTCCTTACTTAGGGAGGTACCAGAATGGTAGCTAGAGGACTGTGACCAGAACTAGACGTCGCCAGAACCAGACGACCGTCGCCAGAACTAGACGACCGTCGCCAGAACCAGACGACCGCCGCCAGAGCCAGACGATAATCGTTTAAACGACCAGCCAGCAAACACCACAATCAATTCAATCGATCGATCGAATCAAACTAGAGCCTCGATATTATCCCATTACCAAATCAAATCGAATCAAGGCCTCTTAGGGAGGCACCCCAGACGACTACCGTTCAAACGTACAGCCAGCGAACGCCCAGAGAGAACGATTCAAATCAATATAATTAATCGCAATCAAATCAAGCAGAGCCTTCGATCGGGCCGATCTCTCCCCCAAATTACAGATACAGACAGGTAGGCATAGACAAATAGGCACGACCGGTAGGCACAGATAGGTAGGCACGAATAAGTAGGACGGTTAGACGGTAGGATAGGTAGAATAGGTAGGACAGGTAGGATAGGTAGGACAGATAGGATAGGTAGGATAGGTAAGATAGGTAGGACAGGTAGGACAGGTAGGATAGGTAGAATAGGTAGGATAGGTAGGATAGGTAGAACAGGTAGGATAGGTAGGATAGGCACTAGGCCTAGTTAGGAAATCAGTACATAGCCGGCGGATTATCGGGAACGCCGCCAATTAACGATTTAGAGACTCTGCGAGAGATATCCCTTATAGCTACTATTAATTTTAAATTTTGAATTTTTGAATTTTAAATTTTGAATTTTATTATAATTATACATATTGCAGCTATAGGAAATATTATATAAAATATATAAAATGTATAAAATATATAAAACGTATAAAACGTATAAAATGTACTAATGTTGCTAATATGGCCCTAGGCTAGCCCTGGGCTAGTGTAAATAAGTGTATATAAGTAGATTAGCGGATTTAGCTAAAATGACCCCGGGCCAGCCCCGGGCTAGCCCCTAGCTAACCCCTACTACCCTCCCGTTTTCCTAACGAAGTTCCTTTAACGTCTATACTATAGTATAAGCTAGTAATACGGCCCGCTATAGGTCTAGGGTAAGCTTATTAAAGAGGTCTAGTAGTAGGTCTTCTTAGGGGATCTAGGCCTATTCTACTAGGTATAGAAAGCGGGTTTAGAAGGCTAAAAAGGTCTCCGTTATTTTTATATTTAGGCTTTTATAGCTAAGGCGGGCGTTCTATACTTTAAAAGGGTCTTTATAAATAAAAAATAAGTTTTTAATTATTTCTTCTTTAGAGATAAAGGGGTTTATTAAGTCTTTAGTGTATTACGGGCGTAAATGCGTCTAAGTATCTCTGCTAGTGCGGCCGAAAACATAGGCCATTCTAGCTTAGGCGTTAGGGAAGTGGTTTATATTAACTTTAAGCTTATCCTATAATTAAAGCTTCTAATTATTAAATATAGAGTTAGTTCCGTTTATAAGTAGCGGGGGATCCGCAACCTTTACCGACCGCTTTAGTGCTGTATAGGCCTTAATAGATTTACTAAGGCGCTAAGATAGGGCCTAAAGGACTATAGCAAGTCTTTAGTTATCTAATAATGACTTATTATTAGATATAGGGGTATCTCTAGCTTTAAGTAGCTCTCGTAGTTATTTAATTTCGGTATTAGTAGCCGTAAGCTCCGCCTAGGGGGTTAAAACGTTAATTATTTCTTTGTCTGAAGTATTTAAGGGTCCTATAGCTGCTTTACCTACTACTATAGTTTGTGGCATAGTGGTAGGAGTATTAAGTAATTCCGGGTAATTTCTTTAGGGGTTCTAGTCTATATATGTTTTATAGGTCCTTTTCTTAGGGTTCTATTCTTTTCTTTTAGGTCCTATCCTTGTAGTTTTAGTAATGTCCTTAGGGTTCTATTCTGTGTTCTTGTAGATATATTTAAGTTCCTTCTTAGGAAGAAAGAGTAGAGTAAGCTTTAGATAATGTTAGTGACTTAGTTAATTAAGACATAAGCATGGTAAAAGGGTCGCGTAAGCCTATATAATTGGATTGTCTATAAACAAGAATCTAAAGCTAGGGAAAGGAAAGGAGAAGAAGAGTAGCGCCGTTTGGTGTTTTATAAGATCTTCGCGTCACGTGATCGCAATATGCGGCAATCTGTGGCAACTTGCCGGTGCGAAGTTCTGCCAAGTTCTGCCAGTTCTGCCAGTTCTGCTAGTGCCGTAATAGATAGCTAAGGTAGGCTCCCGTTATCGCGTCTATATTCTAGCATCTAGCCCGTCTAATTTAGGTCTCCTTAATACTACTAAGCTCGGCATACCAGACGCTCTACTTATAGGCGCTATAGGTCTTCTCTTTTAAGTAAATTCCTACCCCTTAAAACATCTTTTTATTCTATTTAAACTACGTATAATAGCTTAGCGGCTATTATAGTACTTTAATACTGCTAGGGAAGACGTATAGGTTATAGTAGTCCTCTAGTTACTAAAAGGATGGGAAGCTCTTAGCGCTATCTTTACCCTAGCGGTTAAAGAAGTAGAAGGCTATTATAGAGAGAGGGTAGAGGATAGGGTTAGCGTTCCGTATATAGCCTATATACTTAACCTTACCGTGCTAATTCTACTTCCCTTATATTATTAATATAATTATATACGGCGCTAATATATCTAGTTTAGGCCCTTTATTCTCTAGTTTAATAAGGACAATGTTAGCAAGCTAAACGTCTTATTTACTTTTACCCTGGGTAACGGTAGTATAGCCTAAGGGACGGGTTAGAAAACGGCAGCTGTACGGACTAAATAGGGTATATAGTAGTAGTAATATACAAACCTAATAAATGCTTAGTTATAGTTTAAAGGTAAGACTTAACTAAACCCGGTATCTTAGAGCCCGTCTCCCAGTACTAAGTAATCGCCTTTTTAAGCCCTTTAACGTCGTAGCCGCCAGTAATTATAAATAGGCCTCGATTAATAAAGTTAACGCATTGAATACGGTCCTTATCACGGCGGACGCTCTCTAGTACTGCCGAGAGCTTCGCCCCCCGCAGCGGCTGCGAGGCCTTGCCTTCCGACTACCACGCGTAAAGCTTAGTAATAGCGGAGGCGTAGCTATTCACAACTGAGTATCGGACTGTCTCGTTGAATAGGGCGTCTAGGGCCTCCTCGTCCCATATCTCCTCCTCCTTTATAGCTTCCTCCTCTACGGCTGCGGCTGCCCCTGCGGCTGCGGCTGCCCCTACGGCTGCCTTCCCCCCTAGCTGCCCTCCTGCCCGCTCGGCCGTCTTCTGCCTCTTCTTCGCCCACTCACCATATTTCCACATCTCTTTCCGTTTTAACTTCCGTTTTTGATAGCCAGCGGCCCGCGATTTTCGGTTAATGACTTGCTGCTCTAAAAATAGGCAAAGCTTATCTTCTGTTACCTAGGCGCCGTCCGTATTACCTTCCAGTCTCGCGCACCAGTCTTCCCACTCTTTCTGCTTCGGCTCGTACGCCCTTGTAGTATTCTTTGAGCGCTGGGCCTTATGAATATCCTGTAGCCGTGCTGTCTGGGCCTTGAATTCGCTCTCGAGGCTATAGGGGGAGGAGGCTGGGGGGGCTTCCGTCGACCGTAAAGTGGACCGTAGGGTAAGAAGATTCTTAAAAGACTCCATATCCGCAAGAGGTAAGGGGGGAGACGCGTGAGCGCGGCACGGGTAAATAGAGCTACCGAACGCGTAAATATCGAAGGAGAAGGAGGAGAAGAGGGCTCTGTATTATAGAATTAGAATTACAGTAGGCCATTCTATATAAAATCAGAAGCCCCGCGCAAGCTAGGAGCCAGCGCGGGCACGAGAAAAGGAAGGGTTGGAAAATGGGATTGTCGAGGCGACGATGAGGTCGAAGGCGCGCGACGAGGACCTCCATACTAACCCAGTACTAACCTAGGCCTCAAAAACGCGTCCGAAAAGTAGGGGCCACCCCCCAGGGGGAGGAGGTGATATTTGGACGATATGTCGAGGACCTGGGGGGCTCATGCGTAACCCGAGGTTATGCCAAGCTTAACCCGGACCTCCGATACATCTAGATTATCTAGTTAGTTCGCTTACTAAATGACCTTCTTAACAGCGTATGGAATAAGAGTACTATCCGCAATAGAATATTAGATATAAGCGTAAAAAGAATTAAGCAGTATGCAATTTTATAAACCTAACTTCCTCCTATCTCCTATGTGGTTCCCCTAGCAAATAAAAAAAGAAGGCCACGGCCGGTACAGGACTTGAACATGTAACCTTGCCCTTAAATATTAATATTAGGAGGGGCACGCGCTACCATTGCGCCAACCCTATTTGATAATAAGCTATAGTATTGCAATGAACAACGTAACATACGGTCAGGTATCTAGAAAACTAATGATTTAACAATTAAAATAACAAAATATATATACGGAGGTAGCGGTCAAAAGTTCCTGGTCCCCCCTGTTGTAGTGGCGTGCGCTAGCCTTTAGTGGCTTGGTGTGGCGTAAGCGATGCTTGGCGCGTACTGCGTATATAACTCTCCCCTTAATACTATTATTAACCTAAATTAGGTTAAACTTTGCAATAAATTCTTATTTATTGCTCCTTAGCTACTACTTTACCTATAACTTAATTAGATCCTTAATAATATATAGGCCTTTTCTATAAGTTATAAATATATATCTAACTTAATTACTAGGTTAAATCTAATACTAGTAATAGTAATAGCCTTTATATCTAATATAACTACCTTAACTTCTACTATATCTAAGTTTAATAATACCACCTAAGCTATTATTACCTTCTTAGTTATAGTAAAGCCTACCTTTATAAAGTATCTAGAAGAAACTAGAAAGAGCTTTATAAAGTATATCCCCTTATAGGGGATAAAGCTTTAAAGCTCTATATAACCTTAATTAGTAATAGTAAGTAAGAAAAGTAATTAATTAGTAATAGTAAGTAAGGGAGGTAATTAATTAGGAATAGTAAATAAGGAAGGTAATTAATTAAGCCTACTATAAAGGCTATAGAAGTTAAAGAAGAGGAGGATAATAGTAGGTAAGGCTATATAGGTAGGAGAAATCTAAATTATAACTATACTAACCCTAATTAGATAATTAGTCTATAGCTAGTAAAATATTAAAGAGCCTAGCTTTTAATAGATCTTAGTAAGTTTAAAGCTTTATATAATTTATAAATTTTAGTATTAGGGAATATAATTAACTACCTCCTACCTAATTAGTTTCTACTACTTATAGACTATATCTATAATATAGAAAGGCCTTTAAATATACTTATAAATTATAGTATAACCTAGTTTAGATAGAATCTAATAGTATTATAGTAGTTTAGGGGGGGTAGTAAAATTTAATCTCTAGAGCCTTATAAAATCTTATTAGTGTGACGGCTAAACTACTAGCTAAAAGGATAGTGTATAAAAAAGATTAAGATCGACTTTGTAGCTTGTGGTTTAATATATATATACCTAAATAAGCGCCCGCAGGTCACGTAACGTCACAACCGTCACAGTTAGAAAACTAAGATTTTATATTTTTGTCCTTATTTATAGCTATTAACTACACTATACTTCCTAAATTAACTTATAGAAATAGCTAAAATCTACTAAAAAGCTTTATTAAAAAGCTTTATATAGTCTTAAAGTTTAATATAATATTAAATCTATTTTAGAAAAAGGTAGAAATATTCCGGAACGAGCCGTGTACTGGTATTAGGCAGAATAATACCCTTTAGGGTAATAAGCACGGATATTTTAATGTATTTTTATCTTATTTTGGATACAAATCTACGCATTTTAATTAGCGTAATTAATATGCGCTTTTAACCGGATACGCCAGGATAGTGTAGTAAGAAACCTAAAAATTTCCTAAAGCTAAGAAAAAAAAAAAAACTTTAGCCGAGCGCGGGGATTGTGAACGCAACCTTACTACAGTGATGTGCACGACCAGCTTCACCCCCCCCCTTTAGCGAGTTGCAGATTCGGTACGCGCATCCAATTTCGCCTGGTTGCCACCAGCTGTACAGTGATGTGCATGACCAGCTTCACCCCTCCCCTTTGGCGAGGGCTCCAAAATTTTAAATTCGGCACGCGCATCCAATTTCGCCTGGTTGCCACCAGCTGTACATAGTAATTGTAGCGAACGGCTGTGGCTGCACGCAGGGACCTTTTTGGTTGCCCTGGAGAATCGCCTTGGTTGGCCAGGAGAACCAAATTGAAGACGTACGCTTCTTCCTCTCCCCCCTCCCGTTGTGGCCGCCAAAACGCGAGTACAACGCTGTCTCTGCAGAGAGGTCAATGGAATTTGGCAATATCGTACGGGTGGAAATCTCACGATATTTGACAAAGATCACGACACTGCAGAGAAAGGCCGATCGCTGTCCGCAGGTTCTTGCAGCCAAGCATACAGCTTCGCTACAATTACTATGTACAGTTGGTGGCGATTTAGCGGACCCGCGTACCGTAGCGAAATGTTTTTTTTTTCAAGGGGGGGTGAAGCTGGTCGTGCACATCACTGTACATAGTAATTGTAGCGAACGGCTGTGGCTGCACCCAAGGTCCTTTTTGGTTGCCCTGGAGAATCGCCTTGGTTGGCCAGGAGAATCAAATTGAAGACGACGCTTCCTTTTCTCCCCTTTAACTATGCCTCCATTATGCCCGCCAAAACGCGAATACAACGCTGCCTCTGCAGAGAGGTTGACGAAATTTGGCAATATCGTACGGTGGAAGCCTCACGATATTTGACAAAGATCACGACACTGCGGAGGAAGGCCGCCAGAAGTAATGTTCTTGTAGCCAAGCATACGACTTCGCTACAATTACTATGTACAGCTGGTGGCAACCAGGCGAAATTGGATGCGCGTACCGAATCTGCAACTCGCTAAAGGGGGGGGGTGAAGCTGGTCGTGCACATCACTGTACAGTACATTGCACGACCAGCTTCCCCCCTTGAAAAAAAAAGTATATTTCGCTTCGGTACGCGGGCTCGCCAAATCGCCACCAACAAGCCGTATGCTTGGCTGCAAGAACTTTGCTTCTGGCGGACTTGAGATCGGCCTTCCTCCGCAGTGTCGTGATCTTTATCAAATATCGTGAGGCTTTCACCCGTACGACATTGCAAATTCCATCGACCTCTCTGCAGAGACAGCGTTGTACTCGCGTTTTGGCGGCCACAACGGGAGGGGTAGTTAAGGGGGGGAGGAAGAAGCGTACGTCTTCAATTTTGGTTCTCCTGGCCAACCAAGGCGATTCTCTATGGCAACCAAAAAGGTCCTTGCGTGTAGCCACAGCCGTTCGCTACAATTACTATGTACAGTTGGTGGCAGTCAGGCGAGATTGGATGCGCGTACCGAATTTGAAATTTCGTAGCGCTCGCTAAAGGAGGGGGGGGCGTGCAATGCACTGTACGCTTTGCGAAAGTATTGCGAAAATCAAATTAAGCGAGCCTCCCGCCCGCAGACTGCTCGTTTTACAAAAATGCTTTTACAACCACCAAAAATAAGTCTTATTTTATAAGATTAGTAAGTAAAACTATAAAATAGATACTGTTTTACAATTTTAAATATATGGCAGCTTAGTAAGTGATGTGGTTGTAAAATTCTAGGTGGTAAAACATCAGGCTAAGTATTACCCCTCTATCAAAACAATATACCCCCTATTACCCTACTAATACGGCTCTATATTTTATATATAGGGGCATATTTTATAGCCCTATAGTAGGGCTATAAAATAAGCCCTTATTTATATAAATTGGAGCGGTATTGGTAGAGTTATATAGGGTACTGAATAATGGCTATAAAACTTAAATTGAGGCTCTGCGCTGACTAACCTAACCCCTCTACCCCCAAAAATAAGCACCCCTTATAACTCTACTAAAATAGCCATAAAATATATAAATAAGGGCTCGTTTTGTAGCCCTAAAATAGGGCTATAAAATATACCTTTATATATAAAATATAAAGCTATATTAGTGGGGCTATAGGGGGTGTATTGTTTTGATAGAGGAGGTAATACTTAGCCTAACGCTTTACCACCTAAAACCCCACAACTACATTATTTACTAAGCTGCCATATATTTAAAATTGTAAAGCGGTATCTATTTTATAGTTCTATTTACTAATTTTATAAAATAAGACTTATTTTTAGTGGTTATAAAAGCATTTTTATAAAATAAGTGTCTGCGGGCGGGAGGCTCGCTTAATTTTGATTTTCGCAATACTTTCGCAAAGCGTAGTAAGATTAAGACTGGAAAGTGTTAACTGGAAGTTAAACGTATTTAAAGATAACTTACGTCTTATGCTCTGCTAGTGACTTAGCCCGGCTTATTATAAACGTGGAGTGGATAAATAAAAATATTTATCGGTAGATTGCGAGCACCTGCTACTTCTACCAACAACATTAAACTTCTCCATTTTTAAGTTATACGGCTTTTGCTTTCCCGCCCACTATCCCTATATATATACCTATATAGAGCTCCGCATATCTAGGTACGAAGGAGGTAATTATGCTGGGTTATACTCGGCTTTCTCTGCTTCACCCACCCTCCTTGCTACTACGTAGCTACAGGCCTAGCGCCGGCTGTGCTTGCAGAGATCGCCCCCTTTATGCCTATACCTCTAAATATTAATATTGTTATACGGCTCTTCTTCTTTAGATGGTGACGAATAAAGAATAAGATAAATAAATGTATATAGAGACTGTAAAACTACATTCGAAAGCTTATATCTGGGAATTATTTGGAAACACAAACTATGCACATCCATTCACTCACTAGCACGCCACGAAAATTACTCGCGCATTAACCTCATCCAGGCCCAAAAACCATCGCCTCTATTTACATACACGCGCGCTCTACAAATTATTGTCCACTCGTGCCTGCCGCCATACCAGATTCAACTCACAACAGATAAAAGCCTTCTTTTGATCCCTAAGAATACCACCTTCCTGCGTCTAATTTCTTTATATCCGGAGACGTTTTACGTCATTTTTCATGTCCAGTGCGCTCCGAATGCGCAGCCGTAGTTTACACAATGCCACGAAGGAAAATTGAGCTACATGATCCTACCGATGCTGAACAAGTCAAAGCTTATATTGAAGCGAAGGCTTCTCGAACCGATGGAGCGAGATTGCAAAATCTACTCAAGCAGCTTCCTAAACTCATTCGAGACCCAAACCTCAGACGTGGGAAAGACGGATACAAGTTTAACATTACAACTCTCACGCAGAAAGTAGCGGCAGCAACTTATATCCGTGGTCAGATTGTTGAAATACCGTGCAGTAACTGCCGAGAGGGATGCGGTCCATTTGCGGATTGCGTTCTACTTAGCGGTTTCGACGATCTCACTAAGATGTGTTGTTCTAACTGTCAGTGGGATTTGAAGACCACCAGTCTCTCATCCAGAATTTGCGACTTTGCAAAAAGTACGTGCTAAAAAGATTCATTTTCAGTGCAGCTATTAATCTTATTTCTGACTAGGCCGTGCTCACCTGTCTCGAGTCTATAAACCGCGCCCGTTGCCTTTCGGATTTGACCAGGAGCCCGCCATAGCATCCTCAAACCAGGTCCATGGCTCTCGTTCAAGTGGCTCACTGAAGCCGGGGGCCGAAAATATTCATATCCTCGGCGATTTGTTTCTCCCAGCCTTCGACAAAGGGGAAGGAAATCTCCAGACCATGGTATCTCCCCTTCTGCCCGACCTGAAGGCACTTCACGAGCGAGATATGAGCAGTAAGTTCTCTGTCTCTCGCGATTGGTCTCAACTAAAAATATGCGTGTAGCTATAAAGAAGCCTATAATCAACATTAATAGCGCTTTTGAGGCCTTCAAATCAGCCGAAGCTTAAAGTTGGAGAAAATCTGGACTACCGACACCGCCGCCACCAGAATTTCTGGTTAAGCCTTCGGGTTCGCTCTGTTCACCAATCAGCCATCGCCTTAATTAGCCGTCCTTTACTACCAACATTCCTGAAAATGGAGAGACCGCAGATCAGACAAACGGTTGTATTGCTATGGTCATGGGTACTGCTTTTGAGGAGACAACCTTGATCTATGACCAGGTCCATCGTAGAGATGACACCTCACATGGTTCCACAAGATATCCTCTATTCGTACGACAAGCACATCAAGAATGGACAGGTCAAATTTCGGAATCTTCGGAGGCTAAGGTTGAGGTCGTGTACGGTCTGAAAGCTGCACGAGCTATTATGACAGACCGAAATCTCAAAACAACTCCTTTACCACTTTGGGGCGAATATTCCGGTATTATTTTTATTCTCCTACACGAAACAAACTTCCAGAATGCTCAACAAGAATACAAATTTCGGAGAATTATGGTGTTTGCCTATCACCCTTAGAGGTTATTCTATGACCGTGTCGGCGGCCGCTATATTGTTCACCAAGAAAAGGCACTTGCTTTAGCAGCAGCCATGACTGGTGTTTGTTACCTACCAAACTATTACAAGAACAAGTTATGGCTAATTGTACGACCTTCATCCAAGCAACGGCACTTAGAAGCGATTCTTGGGAAATAACGTGCTCAAGCCCTCGCCATCGGCTTTGCGAAGAGCGTCTATTTCGATGCTATTTCTGATACAGATGACTCCGATCAAGAATTTGAAAACGATGGCAGCTGGGAGCAATTTTTTAAAGAAAATCCGCACAGTAACAAGAAGCTCTACGAACTACTTCCCACTGCTCTAAGTGAGGCAACCCAGGATAGCCAGGATTGGCATGACCCGTTGTCATTTCCTAAATCCGTTCGTGAGTGGTGGGAAGGATAGAAACAAATCCTATTTTACGAGAACCCGGTTTCCGGACTTACAGATATCCTTTTAGTCCTTGATAAATGCCAGAAATTGATACTAGGCCAAATGATATCCGCAAACAGATCGTTATTGCGACATGCCCTTACGATACTTATGGAGATACAAAAACAAACTCTTAAGCGAGATAATTCTCATCAATCCTAAAAGGCTGGCCTCCTCCACTCTCGTTTTGATGGTCAATCCATCCTAGTTAAATGTATTTGGTGTGGGACAAAGGGAGGCGCAGTGAAGAAGCCAGTCTTCTCTGTCAATCGCCTAAATCATTATATTGTCATTAACAAGCGCGTATGCTAGAACTGCGGGAAAAGAGCATTCCTAGTCCCAATCTATGGTCCACACACTAGTTATACGAGCCTTTCTTCTACGGCACCAAAGATCGAGCAGCGAGAGATATATTTAATGATGCTACAATCGCGGGAAACACTAACAGCTCAGCAAACCGAGCCTGTAGAATCTTTCTGTTTGCGTTGTTAAGAGCAGATAAAAGTTAAGGGCGGCGGAAACGTGTTTGTAGATTCCAAACCGCTATGGACCCTTGGTGGCCGTCGCCCTCTTTATGTCGAACGCCGTGTAAATTGTCTGAATTGCCAAATGCTCAGGAGAGCCTCGGGCAGGTTTGTGCCTAAGGACGAAGGCATACCGTCAATCTACCATACAAGTCTTACTAGACTCGCTGACCTATATGGAAGGTATGATGGTCCTATCATCGCAGCCTTGATGGATCACTGGCCGCCATTAAGTAGAACGTATATGTGGAACGCCACGGTCGAAGCATATTCTAGTCCGGTATTTGTTTCGCCCTCTGGCTCGAATACTGTACTTGAATTGCCATCAACTTCATACCAAGGCACGCCCATTCGCCGCAGCCCTAATAAGGATCGCTCGACTTCACTCGAAAGCTTCTAGGTTGAGGCTGAAGGTGCGCCTACAGAATGGCGCTCTTCATTCTCCACCGGCCTAGAAACGCCCAAGCAGTCTCAATCTTTCTATTAGGTTACCAATTCGATCGTGGCTGCCGATGAAGACCTGATGTCGTTGACAAAGAAGCGCGGCCGACCGAAAGGAAGGAGAAACAAACGGAAAGTATGCGATGATGACTCACCGAGGTGATTACACTGTGAAGGAATATCGATCGAAACGGCAAAGCGTGTGCATCATCCCACTAATGGAGACTTCGAATTTCATGAAAGTCAAGAGAAAGTGGGAACAATCAAACTCGGAACCGAATAGAAGCACAAGTCGTAGTTGTATAAATAAACAGCTTTTTTTCTTCCCCCCCTCTTTCCGTGAGAGGGCCACTCTAAACCATGAAGGTGCTACATTGTCCAAAAACCTGACTTGTGTAGTGGAAATAAAGAGCCCTATCCCTTAACTCGCCGGCGTCCATCTAGTAGACGGCCCGTGCAGAACACCAGAATCAAAACCAGTGTGGCCAAAAATTACGATAAGCGAATTAAAATAAATCGATATCGGATACCGGATTATCCGATATCGATTTATTTCAATTCGCTTATCGTAATATATATTAGATCGCACACTTTAACTTAAAATCTCTACTATACACTAGATTCTTCTAGTAACTATAGCTTTGGAGACTAATCTTAAGTCTTCTCTTCCTAAGGTTATATCTGAAACTATATTATCTATTTAATCAACTTTAAAATCTCAAAAGAATCGGTCTAATATTTATAATTTCTGTCGTACGGCACCAAAAGGAGAAGAGCGTAACTCTTATGGAAGATTACTCTATTTCTGTAATCGATGCGATTTTAAAGCAAGCTTAACAATAAACTTCTGGGGTTACTACTTATCCCAGCATAGGATTTAGATTAAACTATATAGAAAGGATTATCGTATGGCAGAAGTAGCTAAAGCATTACAATTAGTCTTTAATAAGCTACGGCTTAAAAACCACAATCTTAACAATAAAATCCTTAGAGAAGTAATTAATAAAAAGGTTGTTAAGACAACTCTCCTTAATCTTATTGCCCTCTATCCAGCATGTGTAGGTAAGATTATAACAACCCTTATTCGTACATAGCTATTTTGTTGTGAGAGCAACCATGAAGTTGCCTGCGGCCCCCTCTGCCTCTGCCATGCCAGAGGCCACGAGAAGCTGAGCCTGTGTTGCCGTGCGACGGCGCGTTGGTGAGGACTGGGTAGTAGGTGTCGACTGCCCTGGGGCAGGTGTTGAGCCGGCCACATCTTCGTTCGTTTGTGAGGCCTCTGCATTTAGTAGAGGCGCTTCCTCGGTGCCCTCCTCGTTAATTACGTCGCGTTCCTTGACAATATATAATGTCAAATCGAGCCGGTAGAGCTTCTGTGGCATCCTGGCCGCCTAGCTCCGAACGCAGCTCTCCAGCTCAAAAATCTCGCTATGGCTGTTAATTGTAGAGGTCACCCACTGCGACGGCGGGAGCCTCCCATACCATGCAGAGCCTACCAGCTTCTTATGCTTCATTTATAACCCCGCTCGCGTATCCACGGATCAATATGCTCTCTGCACTAGTCGTAGAAGGCCGTGTAGGTTAGCCAGCCTGCCAGCCTCATAACAACCCGTGATGCAATCTCCTCCATCGGCACCCGAGGCCCTCTCCCTTGTCCCAGAGAATCTTCCAAAACGATGTATATTCTACGCGCTTATCCTCAACCTCCTCAACCTTATCACTGTCGAGCTGAGCAGCCTCGAATTGGTCGGGCTCGTCGGTCGGGGTTCCCGCGGAGGGCTGGATGCTGGCGGGGGAGGATCGCGCTTCTTACGCGTCCGGATCGGCTTTGGAATCGGCTTTTTTGCACCCTTTTTGGAGGTTGTTTCTTAGTCGGCTGTGGAGGCTTTCGGCGGGCAGTTGGCTGTGTAGATGGCTGTATAGATGGCCGTTTAGATGGCCGTGTAGATGGTGGAGACGGCCGTGGAGATCGAGATCCCCTAGCCGGCGCGGTCGCCCCGGCGACGCGTTCCTTCGTGAGGAGCCATCACAGCAGGCCTATATAATTGACCTAATTAGGCATAGAACGCAGCACGGGGGAGGGGCTAGATTTACTGGCACTATTCGTTGACGATACGAAGTTGGCGTGGATGATGGTGGAGATCGGCCTCTGGAGCGATAGGGTGGCTCGTATATTTCGCAGTCGACAGCCGTACCAGCAATGGCGTCGGTGTTTTCTGGCGCCGATCCCCACCCAACCTTTTTCACACCTGGACTTCAAATTTCACCATACGACGCAGTGCCGCGCATCTATTCCCTAGAAGACAGGATCAGTGAGTTCTTCGAGACTCAATCATCTGTTACTCGTCAGCAATGCGATGACATGGCCCTCTCCATTTCCGGGAGTCCAATCAGCCCGGCACCGATCCAGGGAGCGTTCAGCTATACTGTCACAGCTGGAGCTTTACAATCGAAGATAGTGCAGTTCAGGACTCAGACTTCTCTTCTCGATATGGACACACTGACCGTCGCGCGGGACGTTCATCCAGACTTTGTTCCAGCTACCACGTTCCACGGTACTCTCGGTGAGGGTGAGGCTTCGCCTCTCTCTGTCTATGTGATGGAAAGAATCTCTGGAACCACTCATATTGAGGCAAGGTTTTATGATGAGTCTACCGCTAAAGCAAAACTTGAGGGCGAATCACGCCGAATGACTACAGCAAAGGATTTTGCCAGGTATATTGTTTGAAGAGAAACAACCCTTAATCTTACCCACATACTAACACTTAATAGATTCTTTTTACAAGCATGGAAGGGTCGCCAATCATTGCCAATGGAGAAGATAGATGCACTCCGTCTTCAACATGGGATAGATCTCGAACTGCTGTCCCAATCTTTACCCCCACGGTTTTCGATCATCCTACAACAGCTTCGTACGTATCTCCCGCTTCTATACGCACCGACGTTCCCACTTGTCCTCACCCATGACGATCTCTGCGAGATGAACATACTTATGGATCCCAAAACTGGCAAAATTACTGGCTTCATCGACTGGGCGGAGGCAAAGATACTTCCATTCGGCTTCGCCCTGTGGGGGTTTTTGAATGTGATTGGCTGGATGGACTCAAAAGGATGGCATTACTATTCCAATCGTCAAGATCTCGAAGATCAATTCTGGAAGACCTTTAATGAGTCTGTTGGAGGCGTGACAAAGGAAGAGAGAGATGCGATCCGTGTTTTGTCTACGGTAGGCATTTTCTTGAGGTACGGCTTTGCGTGGGACGAAGGTGTTCGCAGAAGACCAGTAACAGAGTTAGACTACTCTATCAAATACCTTGACGCGTTTTTCAGCGGTGAGAAATCTGTTGGAAACTCGTTCATTCTGAGTGAAAACTAGATATGTTGAAATCAAACCAAAGTCTTCTTGTGGTGTCGCATAACAATTTTCTACGAAAGTGCTACAAGGGGGTGTACTTACCTGTCTTTGGTAAAATGCTAATCCGGGTAAGTGGAGTATGAAGCATCTGAGTCGGTCTTAAGACGGCGACATTCCTTAGACGGTACTCTTCTTAGACCAGTCATGTTCTTTAAGGATGGCCCCATCTAAAGACGAGACATCTCAAGATTATCTCGTTCTGAAGAGCCAGTCCGAGGCCACTTCTTTACTAACCTAGTTTGACTTAGTTAGCCTAGCCTTTCTTCCAACCCTTGAAGCTCTTCTATCAAGTTTCCTCTCATTAATACAAGAAATATTGCATATTAATATCTCCGATTTGCCTGTAACGAGGCCATGTGGACCATAGAAACTTTCTCCGTAAGGCTTACAAACTACAATGGCCTTACTTCCACCACCTCCAAGACGAATTGCGTAAACCAAAGCAACGGAATATTGGAGCCTCATCCTGCCCTCGATGCCGCAACAAATGCAACCAAATGCCGAGTGTCCATACTAACCCTTACCAACTAACTACAAAGTACTTAAACCTAGTTGGATCTCCATCCTCTCGATTACCTTACCACGACAATATCTCAGCTTCACCACTAAACCAGCAATGCGCCTCCCCTACGCCCCAACTACACCTCCCTCTCCCTCCCTGGAACCCCTCTACGCCCGCATCGCCGCCCGCCGTGCTCCCCGCCCCCTCATCCCTCTCGACCTCGCCCTCCTCCACTCTCCCCCAGTCACCGACGGCTGGAACTCCTTCATCGGCGCTTTACGCACTTTAACCTAAATCAATGCTTTATTGCGCGAACTCGCTATCTCGCGCGTTGCCGTGTTGAATAGCGCTGTGCATAAGTGGAACTCGTACGCGCCGCTTGCGTTTAAAGCTGGGATTTCGAAGGAGGGTTTGGAGATGGTGTTGGAGTACCCTGTGATTGGGAAAGGGAAGGGTGGGGATAAGAATAAGGAGGGAGGGGGGTTGGGCGAGAGGGAGTGGGTGGTGTTGGCGTGTACGGATTAGATGACTAGGGGTGTGAGTGTGGATGAGGGGGTCTTTAAGAAGGTTAAGGGCTATCTTGGGGAGAAGGATCTGGTGGAGTTGACGGTGGTGGCGGGTATAATTGTGTGAGTTGGTTTTTGGTTGCGTTGGATGTTGGGGAGAATAATGGGAAGCCAATGAAGAGTGTGGAGGATATTGTGAAGGGAGTATGAAGGGTGAAGCAGCTGGCAATGGATGGGAAGGGCCCCGGGGGTTTTTGGGGTTATTGGATTCTGGTTCTATGCGGATCCTATTTAGGGACCGCTGTGGATGCTGGATGGGCTCCTGAGCCTAAATTTGAAGTCGTTTAGTACAAGAGTAATTTGTATCTATATGCACCCGGAGATATAGTCTAATTGGAGATCAAAAGCATAGCCTGTTTGATTGTAGAAAATGCATACTTCACAATTTCCCCAGTATCTAATATTTCTGCTTAAAACGAGCTCGGATGGCATGGCAGCACCCAATCGACTAGATTAACATCCAACTTGAACCATCCGGTATTCGGCAGGTAATTCACCGCTTCCAGCTTTGATCCGAGTTGCGATTTGCGAACGCCGACGCCAGCCGCGCGGGTTTGCCTCTCCGCATCTTTAAGATACAACCACTGCTCACCCTGCCAGCTCGATCACATCCAAAAATGGCCTCCATAATACCCCCCAGATTGCTCGCGCGCAGTGTACGGCAGCTATACAGGCAGAAAGCGGCGTTTGTTCCGCTAAACACACGCAGATCGGCCAGCTCCAAGCATCCGAAGGGCTTCGTCCCGCCAGCGAAGGAAGATCTGGAGGAGCTTAGGGAGAGAGTGCAAGAGTTCACGAGTATGCCCTTTCTAATCTTTAATGAGTTCTGAGCTAGATCTACACGTCTTTTAGCGTTATACCGTTGAAATACTGTTGGATACTACTCTAACGCCGTTGCCCAAGATGTGCCCGTTGTTCTCTATCTGCAACTGCGACCACACTGCGCCTGACGCTCCCGGGTTTTACCGCTGCGAGTTATCGGATCGATGCCGACCTGGCCCGCGATACTCCAGGAACTACGCCCGAGAACTTGCGGAGCGCGGCCTTGCTGCTGTGCCCGTGTTCGCAGAGCCTCACGTCTTCCGGGTTAATGTCAAAACCAAAGTTGAGGTCGCCCCCGACGGCATACACGAGATCCAGACGTGGCATCCGTGGCAGGTGTGCACGAACTGCCTATACCTGCGACGAATCAGCGCCTGCTCTCTCCGGAGGGATTCACTCCTTATTATGGAACCGGCCTGGAGGGACTTCTGCGGGATTGGAGAGGAGAGCGAGGAGGACCTGAGGTTTGGACCCGACTCCATTTATGGAGCCATACCGTTCCGTGAGTTGATTAATAAGGACCTGAGGGATGACGTATCTTAGGACAACAATGCCTAGGCTGGGCGTGCAGTCGGTCTTGCGCTGGAGCCTTACCGAGCGGAGGAGAGTAAACGACGTGGTTCTTGTACAATAGTATTTGGCTTTTAATGGGAGGATTTTTCTGAGCGGAGGAGGGTAAAGGTGCGTTGGTTTACTTTGCTTGATACCCTTAATATATAAAATCTGTTTCTCTAGCATCGTGAGCGGCATCGCAAGCAGCACTGTAAATTCATAGAGAATTCTTAGGTGGATAGAATGATTCGCATACTGCCTTTGACCCAAGACTGATATAGAGAGAATGGAGAAGATTCTAACCTACTCCTCGGCAGCCAGAACCGCAACGACAGCAACATTCCTGTGGTCCACAAACATCCCATTCTTCTGGCACAAGCTGGCGTTACCCTTTCCTACAAACCTAGCTTGTTCATTCTGGTTTGGACATTAATACATTTGTCCCAGGTTAGGAAGCCTGTGTTGCGTTAATGTATTAGTTAACGAGCTTGGACGTCGTTCTGCAATTCCTATTTTCCGCCCTCCCTCTACTGTCTTGTTTAGGTAAAGAAAAAAGGAAAGCGCCGCTATCTGAAAGCAGACATGTCCTTAGGAAATCACCATTACCGCCGCCCCTTCCGTACGGCAGCTCTGCCCTTTACTTCTGCAGAAGAGTGCATCGCGATAACCTAACTTTGTCGCTCTAGACGCGTCTTTAACAAGACTTAAGGGCACCGTTAGCATGGGAAAGCCCACTCTTATAAACCCAGGTGTCTCCCTAAGATACCCTATTTTCGCGGCCTGACTTGGTCATTCTTTCCCCTTTAATTTTACGAACCTCCTATTTATCATCCATTTCATTGACTGGGTTGGTTCTAGTGCAGGATCCCTGCGAATGGGAATGCAAGTGATGCTAACGCCGCTGGATACGCTGCTTCAAGTTTAAAGCGCCGCGAACAGTTAATGTATGCTGTCTCTGTCGCTTAGCATAATTGCCGTTGCTGCCTTTGCCGTTTCCGGGATCACTGCTGTTAATATCCTTGTCCTTATCTTCCCTGCCGCCGCTGGATGTGCTACAGAAGTCGCCTTCGCTGTTGCCTTCACCACTATGTTGACTGCTGGACGCTTGGCGGGAAGAGAGGGCCGGGCATGCAGTAGACTTTAGCTGTTCGTTGTTTCGAAGGCGGCGGCCGTTGCTGACGTTGCTGCCGTCGCTGTTGGCGATTTGGCCGTTATTATTGCCGTGTTTATCGTTACCCAGCTTATGGCCAGTACTATCGTGCGGCGATGGAGTATCGCGGTCCATAGAAGGGATGTCCATGCGGGAGCCATTGCGTGAGTCAAGTTGTTTTTGTTGCTTCTAGGGTCGCAAGTCCTCGGTGCCGTCCTTGGTAGAATTATCGGAATTATAATCAATGTCGTTGGGTCGATTGAGCTGATCAAGCTTCCGTTATTTGGGGTCCGTAACAGATCGCCTACTATTCGCCTTCTCGCGATTACTCTCCCCATTGGCCGGTGGATTGTCTACGTTTGTTAGTTTGAGATTGCAATTACCGCAGCGTCTGGTACTCGAAGGCTCTCTTCCTTATCGACTCCTAAAGACTCTTGGTCGGCGGCCACGTCCCAAGCCCCTGCCCAGACTGTAAGACAGCCGCTGCACTAATGCGCTCAGCTTGATCATCTATTTGATTCCCGTCTGGCGCCGTATATTCGGTATTGGTTTTGGGAGATAGGCGTTGGAGTAGATCCTCTAGTATAGGTAGCTCCTTATCGTTACTGTCGTCTCCATCACCTGTTAGTTGTTAGATGAGACCATCGCATTAAAGGCGAAGTGCGTACCTAGCTCGGGACCTTCCCTACTAGCTTCGCTTCCCTCAGCTTCCAAGTCCAAATCGGAGCCATTATCCTCGATGTCTACCGGATTTTCTGCGAGCTGTTAATATGCTTACGGCTCCTGTGAGTGGAGATGATTTGGATTCTTGTTGCTGTGTTCGTCTTTGTCCTGATTAGGACATTATGACGTGCCTAAGTACAGCAACCTGAGCGTCGGCGGCGTAAGAGGTTCCTGCTTGGATGTCACGACTGCGCGACATTGAGAAGAAGCAGCCGGCTTTTTAGGAGGGTAGGTGTAGAAATTATTTATATTAAGTGAAATCTTTTGAGGCATACGGAAAGGTTGAAGTCGCTATTGTTGCTATCGCGAGTGTCTTGGCTTCTTTTACCGCCTGCTGAGCCGCCGCCGATCGAAAGATTCGGACAGTAAAGTTACTGCCAAGTGTTACTGTCCGGATCCTGACCGAATTGCAAGGGCTTCGGCTTGCAGCCTGATCAGCGCCCTCAGGAAGCTGCGGTCGAGTCGTATCCGTCTATCCGACCTGTCGCATTCCAGCTCTGACACCACCGTGACACCAAACCCCTTATTAGGAGGTTGGTGGCGAAGCAAATACTCTGCCTTTATTTGCCGGATAAGGGCTAGCATTGACGTGTCTGTTACCAACCTAATATATGCTGGTGGAGCCTGGCTTTCTGTGCCGCTCTAATTAGCAGGATGCGGAGCAAGCCTAGTACGCCTTGGGGTTCCCGTCCGATCCTGGCAAGACCATCCTTTGTAGCGTTGGCATGTGNGGGCTGTGCCATGAGCTGTTGCCGTCGGAGCTAATGCCGCCTAAGTGACGTTAGCGTTCTGTCCTATTCAAAGGACTGTTGCCCTCCGTCTTCTGCTCTGCGAGCTTGCAGCCGTTTAAATCCTGGTAAGATGTTCCCTCCCGGCTCTCTGCGGTGACGCCGAGCCAAGACTGATTGAAATGAAACGGAGAGCAAACGGCGAATGCGGAGTGTGGCGAAGGGACGCGCGTCGTGAGACTACCAGACTCCGTCTGGTTCAGGGGCTTTATCCTCAACCATGACGTTTCTGGTGCTGCCAGGTTGTAGCATGCATGGTGAGCGGAACGCTCTAGAAGGCCGCATGGGGGGGATACGTGAGACACCGCGTGATGCTTGCTGAACGCTCCCTCCGAGGTGGGCTGCGCTCTGTGAGCAGAGACCCTTCGCAGCTGTGCCGTTGATCCGTCGCGCCCACCGACGTCGCAAGCCTGCGCGGACTATGCACATGCGCGTGCCACGTTGCTTTGGGGGATCCGGAGTGACATCCATTAGCCGATTTAGTGGTGCCTAGCATAGCCCCACGCAGCGGAGGTCCATCAGCGGACTAATTATGGTCTGTGAAGCAGCTAGAGCTGATAAGCTGCGAGACACGGCGACTCTGGGGCTAATAGCATGCAGCCCATCCGGCACGAGCGACGTTTGCATGATTAAGCACAGCCGCTAGCTGAAATAGAATGATACGCAAGGTGGCCTATTCATAGATACGAGGGAGATTGCAGCGCCGAGGGACTGGGTGATGTTGCTTTTAGATGAAGGAAACGAAGCAGGCAGTTATGCTGACGTGGCAATTCCCATAGATCCAGTGAACTAACGGCTGCGGCTGCGGATGCGGATGCTAGCTCTTCAGAGGCGCAGGAAATGGCTAGAGTATGAGGAAACGTGTCGAATATCGGGAATGCTCGCATGCCTGAATGGGAGTCTCCTGGATTGAGCAACAGAAAGGACGACATTTTGTTAGTATTCTAGCGGCGAGAGCAGGAAATAGACGTTCGCTATTAGAGGGCCCGAAAGGCGCTGCCGCTACCATTAATGTGAGACAGAAATGGAGGGAAGTGCAGGCTTGCATGTGCGTGGACGTTTTTTGGTGCATGAAATGCGTCGTGGGTGGAGCAAGGGGGCCAATTGAAGCAAGTATATCCCAACTAGGGGGAGGCGCAGTGTTGGGACGAAAGAGGAGGTGGAGGAGGGAGAGTAAAACAGCGAGGGAAGGCGGCTTTTATGGGATGAGGTCGGAGCACGGGCCAGGATAAAGCAGCGGGCAAGTAAGCGAGGGCGCGCTGCCCGCAAAGGAAGCATCCGTTTCCTGATGTAGTACCACTCTCACAGTTATACCTACGTATATAGGGCCACTATATATAAAGTTTAAGATTATATTTAGTAAACGGATATCTACTTAATATACTATTAAATCTACCACGGTGGATATTTAATCGCTTACTAATATAATTGCCGTAGGTTTTATTATCCGCTATTAGGCATAGTAAGTAAAGATAAAAGCGCCGCCTCTATTATAACTAGGTATTAAATAACTTAATTAATCTGCCCTTAATAAGTTCAATTTATGGCTAGGCGGTAATCTTTCTGCTATATTTAATAAGCTTAATCTCTATAATAATAATAATAAGTTAAATAGCTTTATACTCCCTACCAACTTTACTTAAACCTAGCTTTAACCTACGTATAAGTTGCTTAATAAGTAATATAAGATATTAGCCACAAGCTATTACTATAACCATTTAATATCCACTATAGTTAGTAGCACTAGCACATATTCCTAAGTAATTAATATTATTAATTAATTAATCTATTTAGTTCCTAGGCCGCGCTTACTAGGGGTATAAAGTAAAAAAGGGAGGGTAGCATCGTCCTAATAGATATTAGCTACTATAGTTATAATATCCGCTTAGCGGATATAAGGTAAACTCACCTAATATTAGCTAACCTTACCTAATATTAGCCCGCTATATACTAATTAGTATTACCGTTAATTTCCTATAGTACTCTTCGCATATATTTACCTCTATTTAATCGTACTAACTACCTTTATAGTACTAATAAAGACGTATCTAACTAGTAGGTTACTAGTGGTATGAATATATCTAACGGCTAGTATAAGGGTAATAATAGAGAAGTAGGAGCTGGAGACCTAAGAGTTAGTAAAGGTATAGGTATATCCTCTTCCTAAGTTATTAGCAAAAAGTTTATAGCTAACTATTAACTAGCCTATAATATATTAGCGCTATAGTAAGGCACTAATTACTACAGCGCTAATATTTTAAATCTCGTATCTAAAACTTACGAAGCCTATATAAGAGCTTATAATAAGCGCTTATCTATAGTAGCGTGCTGCTTTAATACTTAGGAAAACCGCTTTAATATTTATATAATTAACCCAGAAGAACCTAAGAGTTACCCTATTTCTTTCTATTTTTGCTTTTATTCCTTATCTACTAAAAGCTTAATAAAGGATAGAAGCTCCTTACTAAGAATATTAGGATCCCACTTAGGCATTACTTACCTTAATAATACCGCATCTAGAACTTACCCTATATTATAAAGGCGACAGAGCTACTTATCTAGTATAATATAATTAACTATAGGTGTTTATAGTGTATCCTAATACCTAGCCTCCGCCTATTACGTAAGCCACTTTTATATATTGCTTAATATAGGCTCCTAGCGGGTTTTTACAATATCCGCACTGTAGCTAATGCGGATATTATACTCGCAATCCATAAATATTACTATATTATAGTTACTATAATATAAGTCTTTACTAATAGTAGACTGTGGGTCTTTATAGTATATAAGTTATATTGCTTATAAGTATACCTAATCCTTATTAACTAGCCGCTATAGGGTGGGCAGTAGTTTACTACGTAACTGCGCATTAGTTAACCGCTTCTTTAGGCGTAAGGTTAGTATAATAAGCTCTTTAGGTAAGCGTACTATAGAACTACTAGGGCTTAACCTATGCCCGCTTTTTATATCTACTAACTACTTAGTATTAACTAACGCTATAGATAAAGCATCACCCGCAATATCTACAGTCTCTATATTTTATTACCCGCGGATATTATTACGTAGCGCGCTTACGCGAAGATCGCCTATATACTAAGGTTGTGTATGCTTAGAACTACCTAATTTATTATAAGGACTCTACCAGCGGCTCTTAACTATAAAGATTGCTTTACCTAAGAGGCCTTCTTCTTAGCCTACCTAGCTAAACTACTATACTAGCATATTACAGGATTTGTGGCGAGGCATTCTATATTAAATTAAACGGTAAATATCTAGAATATCTATACTGTGTGCTACTGCATCTAATATAATAAAAATTTGAATTTAAGATATTGGGCATGTGCATTTAGCGCATAAGCGGTCTTTATTAATATCTGTAAGCGTTATATAGTAGCTCTATACCGCTTCTTTAGTAATAGTAGCATTATAGCCGCAATAGATTAACTAGCTGCGAATAGTATTATAATAGGTAGCTATCCACTCCTTAGAATTAAAGAAGATAATTATCTTTAAAATTAGCTAAAGTTAATTAAACTATTAGCGGTATATCCGCTATACGGATATTAAGCAGCTTCTTAATTACTCGCCCTCTCCTTAGTTACTATTACTAGCAGTGTATAAATATACTAGAGTAGCAGTAATAGTAAAGTAAAGAGCTTAAAAGTCCTTCTTCTCTAGCGCGGTTATAACCCTCTATATAATTTTTAGCTCTAGCTAATTAATTAGGGTTTTAATAACTTATATATTAGGTTTAAACCTAGCTAGCTTATATATAGTCTAAAATATAAAGGGGTTTAGCGTTATAGTATATGCAAACTAAGGCTTATTAACTAAAACTAAATATACTTTAAAGAGTTATGCGTACGCTATATAGAAGGTCTCTCCCTAATTAGTAAGTAGGTATACCTTATTAACTACTAGAAAAACCACCTATATATAGCCTCTACGCGAAAGAGGGATTTTTCGGAGCTCTTGCTGCACCTGGCCCAAAAAGACTAAAACCAACCAAAAGAACCCTGAAAAACACCTAGAGAATCCCCCTAAGATATATACATTGCAGGGGAGGCACACGTCAAACGACGGTGGTTCGCACTCGCGCGCGTCCACCAAAACTACGCCCAGAAATGGCCCTCCATAACAAGAATGGGCGAATACCACACCATAAAGCGGAAAGACCTCTATTAAGAAGGCATCTAATAAAATATAAAGCCTATTAGACGCGTTTAGTATCTATAGTTATAGAGGAGTAACTGTTAGCTATAACAAACTAATATAGCTAGTAGAATGGCTCCGCTAGTCTAGCGAACCTTAGGCGCCCCTCTAGTAAACCCTTAATTAAATCCTCTAATAGCTAAGCAAAATTAAAAATAAATAAAAAACCCCCTTACCGGCGAACCGTACCTAGGCCGCTATAGCTGCGTATCTATAGTATAGGGAACCTACCCCCCTAAAGATAATATCTGGGTATATAATTATAATATAACCAAATATAGAAAAAGTAGAGGGGCTTAGGGGATAATTAGAAATAGAAGTCCTTATAGAGATTCGTAAAGAGGTCTATAACGCTATTATAGTTCAATACCTTAGGAGCGGAGATATTAAAGTTACCCTAAGGGACTAATAGGTAAAGGAACGAGCCATTAGGGTAGGGGATAGGCTAGGAGAATATATTGGCATAAAAGTACTCTATAAAGATTACCTAGTTAAAGTCCTAGTGGTTTCCCTAAGCCTTAGGGTAGAAAAGGGACGCTAGGCGGATAATACAGCAACTATATATAAAATAGTAAAATAAACGGAACGCCTTATACTAGGACTTAAGATTACCTAAATTTAATGGCTTTAATAGGAAAATATAAACTAAGTATATAATAAGAATAATAAAAGAATATAAGGGTTGCTAGAGACTCGCTAGGGTAACGCCGGTTAAACGTATAGCTCCCTTATTATTAGTATATATACACCAGAAATGCAAAAACTCCTTATTTAAAAAGGTATTATTATAAATAGCCTTATATATAACGCAAGGCTCTATAACTATAGACTCCGCCTAAAATAATGCTATTGCTGCGCATAATGGGGGTATACCTAATCTATATACGCAGTATAGGTATACTGCGGCTACTATATAGGCCCCTACGATATAAGATACTGCTTAAATTAAGACTAAATAAAATGCGTAAACTGCCACCAAAGCATATATAAGGCGTAGGAGAGAGAATACTGCATTAAATACAGGAGACGGAAGGTAAGGGCTTAACAGCTATAGAAATAACTACACGCTAGGTTATATAAATAGAAATAATAGGCGATAAGCTAGGGGGGGGTAGGTGCCTTTCTAGCGTTTCCTACCTTTAATACTAGGGGGCTAGGCTAGCCATCCTAAGCCTTAATAGGCTAGAAGCAACGCCGTGTAATATTACTAGACCGTATAGGGATATAAGGGTCATAGGGGACACAAGGGAGAGGACGCCCTGTAGGAAGACCCTTATAGACAGCTATAGTAAGCTTAAAACCAGGATAATTAAAAATTAGACTTAATATAGCAAATATAATATTTATAGCCGACTTTTAAAGGGTATATAGCTAACTAGTAAGAATAGGAGAAGAACTAGAGATAATAATAGATTTAGATATAAAAGCGCTAATAGGAATATAAAACATGGGAATGGAAAGCTCTATATAAAATAAGTAGTAACTAGGGTATAGATATAAGAGATAGAAGTTTTAAATATTCTAAAGAAAGTAGAAATAGAAGAAGTAAGGAACAACAGAGAGGCAAAGGACCCTCGCTGGGGGTCCGCCACCTATTTATTATATAGTATAACTATAGCAATATAAACCACCGTCTTGTAAGGCCCTTACTAGACAGTCTAGACCTAGAGAAACACTATATCCTTACTATATAAGAGCCGTACTATAATACCTATATATAATTAATATACTACCCCTAAGGATTCTAGCTCCTATACGAACTAAAAGCAGCCACATACGTATGCTTTATAATTAGCAAGACTATTAGCCTATCCTTATAGTTATAGCAGGCAGTTAATCTAGATATTATAGTTATAACAATTTAGACATATAAAGGACTAGTATAAATTATTAATGTGTATAACCCTAGGGTTAAAGGGGTCCTATAAATAGAGAATATTATATTAATAATAAGCTTACTCAAAACCAAAGGCATAGAGTCTATCCTATTAGGAGACATAAACCTCTACTACCCGCGGTAAGGGGGTATTTATATCGCTGCTAAATAATAGGTAGAGTGCCTACTAAAAGCTATAGATACCTAGGGGCTTAAGCTAGCCACCCCCCCTAGAGCAATTATATGGTAATGAGGATCTGCTAGAAGTATAATTGACCTTATATTTATAGACGAAGGCCTATACTAGAGACTTAAAAGGTGCAACCCTAAAGAAGAATAGGCACTTACCTTAGACTATATCCCTATCCAAATACAGCTAGATTTAGATATTAAGGCGTAACTAAATAGCAAAAGATATATAATAAGGATAATTAAGGTAGACAGTTTCCTTAATATAGTTAAACAATAACTTTAAGACTTAGAAGAAATCCACCTAATACCAAACGAGTGAGGCTTATTAGCCACCCCTAAGGAAATCAACTAAAGACTAGAAAGGATCTAGGTAGCGATTAAAAATAGGCTGGAAGAGCACTGCCCGGTCTTAAGACTGGGCCCCTACGCGCGATACGTATAGTCTGTATAATGCGCGGTTTTTATAGCTAGCCAATAATAAGCAAGAAGGAAATACTTAAGTAGCTATAATCTTAAAGATAAGAGACGATATAAAGACATAAGAAACTAGTTAAAGAATACCCTAAAAAAAGCAAAAAATAACTAGAGACAATTTATAAATAAGCATACTTTTAACTTAAGCCTCCCCTATAATAAGGGCCTGTAGGCTATAGCAAAATAGGTAAAGAAAAAGGTAGGGCGACTAGTAGAAGACCTATACCTACCACCCCTACGAAGAGCAGGGGAATTATAGGCCACTAATAATAATAATAAGAAGGTAAAGATCCTTATAGAAAGGTTCTTCCCCTAACCGGCTCTAGTAGACCTTAGTAATATTATAGGTAAAGCACTAGTAACCCGCCTGCGGGTTAATAGCGACATAATAATAGAGGAAATGGCTAGAACTATTAGCCGCCTTTTAAATAATATAGCATTAGGTCTAGATGGGATTCTAAATAAGGCCTTAAAGACCTATGGACTACTTATAGCACCCTAGCTTATAGATATAGCCAGAGCATGCTTTGCTATAGGCTATTACCTACGACTTAGAAGATCTATAATAACGGTTATCCTATAAAAAGAAGGTAAAGCAGATTACTTAATCCTAGGAAGCTACCGCCCCATTGCCTTAGAAAACACCCTTAGTAAGATCTTAGAAAAGGTAATAGTGGACTATATAGCAGATATGGCTGAGGAATACGCCCTATTACTATAGAGCTAAATAGGGGTAAGAAAGAACCGCTTAACACTATTAGTACTTACGCTACTCGCTACTACCATTAAATCTACATAGGCGATGCGCAGGGACTTTGTAGTATTAATGCTTAGCCTAGATATTAGTGGCGCCTATAANAACGTACCCNATAAGCGTCTCCTATANATNCTTAGGGNAAAAGGCTTCNTAGAATAGATTNTATAATTTNTNTAAGNNTTTATAGGTTAGAAAGAAATATTACTAGTCTTTAGCGGATACTAGAGCCCCCCTATTATAGTTATAACAAGAATACTATAAGAATTACCCCTCTCGCCTATACTCTTCCTTTTCTTTATAAGCAACCTGCTTAACTTCTTTAAGGAAGGGGCGACCTAGGGGATAGGCTTTATTAACGACATAAACCTAATTATATATAGGCCATTAGCCGCAGAGAACTGCAGAATGCTAAAGAAAGCTTATAATATCTATATAGAATAGGCAAGACAATATAGAGTCTAATTCTTACCAGAGAAATACCAGCTAATCTATTTTATAAGAAAACGTAACCAATCTATAGATCTTTAGTATATAATCCGCATCTAAGGCTTTAGGGGTTAACTAGTTTAGGGCTTAAGGGTATTAGGAGTATAGGTAGATAGTAAGCTTTAGTAGAGCGCATATATAGCTCAAGCGGCCTATAAGGGCCAAGTATAGTACATTGCATTATCTAGGATCGTTAATTCTATATAGGGCCTATGCTTCTAGAGGTTATGCCTACTATATATAGCAGTTATCCGGCCAACCATAACGTATAGGTCCAGTATTTGGGCCATTAGAGAATCTAAGAAAGGCCCCCCTAAGTCACTCCTTAAACCACTCTAAAAGGTCTAAATAGCCTGCCTCTGGAGTATAATAGGCGGATATAAGCGAACGGCCACAGCTGTAACGGAACCTTGTAGCAGGAACTACGGTGGGCTTATTATTAGGCTAGGTATATAGGTGATGCAAGTATAGAAGTCAACAACGTAATAATAACTGGTGGAGTGGTTGCCCAACAGATTAACTCTAATTGTATTCTAAGAATCACTATAAGGAAGGAACTATCTAGGTAGGGACTAAGGGTCCTTAAATACACAACCGTACTCCTATAAAATCCTTCTTATATATAATATACGTATACTCTATCTACTCTATCGCGGATTATATAGATCTTATAGATTATATAGATTACCCCACGTAACCTTAGTTACTATTCCTTATTATATAGTTTTATCGGCTCTATCTTAGACCGTGCCTAAATTAACTAACTAGCTTCTTTCGACTCCTCTTCAAGTAGTTATAACATTGTACTTAAAGCGTCTATAACACTATCTCCCTTCTTTCTATCTTTATCCTTAAAGATTCTAAATATCTCTAAGTCGTTTACTAAAGGTGTAATATCCGTCTAATTAATTTGGTTAATATTATTGCTTATTATACCTAAAGCAATTTCTTCTTCTTTAACTGCTCGTTATACTCGCACTATTACTGCGATACTGTCTCTTAGTGAGATTATGCCGTCTTTATATTCTTATTGTTTAAAAGAGGGGTTAGTTTGTGTTACGTTAGCAAACCCATCTTTGTAATAACCGTCCTCTTACTTAAAGTGCACTAAAGCGAATATTCGTTCGTCCTATAACGTTTGCTTTATCTCTAATGCTAAATATACGCAACCTATTACTCTTAATAGTTGTCTAGTTCCCTAGTTAATTTGTCTTAGGGTTTTATATTTAATCTACTACTACGCGGCTAAATAATAAACTATCTGTTGCCCTAGTAGAGTTGCGCCATTCTTGTGACGCGGAATGTGAGGCTGCTAAAGCTTAGTAAAGAGCCCTTAATTCCCGTCTTACTGCGTCCGCTCAGTTAATCCGTCTTAAGAAGGTTTGTAAGAAGGTCCGTTTTAAGAAGTAAAAGCTTATAGAATAAGGTTTATAGGAACTTAGTAATAAAAGAACAGATTCTTTTCTAATAGAGAAGGAAATAGATCCGAGTAGTTCGGCAACTGCTCTTCCTAGGTCCCCCTTAGGTAACTTATTCTTTAGTAATCCTTTTTTTTTAATACTGCCTAACCTAATCTCTTCTGATACTCCTATACCTTTCTTATAGCGTTCTTTAAATTTTCTAGTAGCTTCTAGGTAGTCTTAGTGTAGCCTATCCACTTAACCTTATACTATGTTTTATTGTTAATATCCTTATAACCAACGATCTTTAAAACTTGCTATTTGTCTTCTTCCTATCCTCTATACGTGTCTGCCTTATAGACTAGTAGCTTAACATTCCCGTATACTTACTTTAGCATTGCGATATGCTATATAGGGTAGATCTTTATTTTAGCTGGTAGGTTTAACTTAAATGTAACTAGTAAAATTCTTTATATAATTTTAAAAGGTCCTAGTCTAACGTAGTCTAACTTCTTACTTGGTCGTTAACTCTTAAAATTTTTATATAGTAGTTATACTTTATCTCCCTCTTTAAGATCTAGTCCCTTAGATCTTTTCGCATTATAGTACCTTTTTATTCTCTCTTATACTCCTTTTACTAATTCTATAAGGTCTATATAAAGATTCATTAACGTCTTTATCCTTTCTTTAGCTGTGCTACTTGTTTTCTTTACTTACTGTAGTAATAATAATGTTCTTGGCTTATATCCATAATTTGCCTTAAATGGTAATGTGCCTATTCCTTCTTAAGGTGTTATATTATATGTAAACTATATAACTAGTAATAGCGATACCTAATTATTCTGTGCGTAATTAATATAGTACCTTAGATACTGCTTTAGTGTCTAATTTAATCTTTCCATTTAACCGTCTGTCTGTGGATAATATACGGTAGAAGTTACTACTCTAACTCCTTACTCCGCTAAGAATACCTCCTAAAATACTGCTATAAATCTTAGATCTCTATCCAATATAATCTTACTTAGTGCTCTATATCTTATAAACACTTCTTTAATATAAATTCTAGCGATATCTTCCGCTAAGATTTCTTCTATATATACTATAAAGTATCCCTACTTTATAAGCTTATCTACTATTACTAAGATTACGTTATAATCTTATCTAGTAATAGGATCTCTTAATTTTAGCAACTTAATAATAAAGTCCCATAATATAACCTCCTATGGTCTCTTTAGTATTTTAATAGGTTATAGCCCTCTATATAGCTTATGCCTCGTTAATTTATTTCTTTAATAATCTAAACATTCCTTTATAATTTTTCGCGCTAAGCCCCAGATTCCGTTAATAATGTACTCCTCCTGGAGTCTTAATACTAAGCCTCTGGCTCCGTTGTGTCCTTAAGTTATTCCCTTATAGAAATCCTTTATAAATTATTCTGCTATACTTTTTAGTATATACTTTACTTCTCAATTCTCGTATATTTCCGTTTATAAATCTTTTAGCTCTACTTCTAGAATTCTTTATACCTAAAAGCTTTCTAATAACTTATAAACTCTTTCTAATAACTTATAAACTCTTTCTAATTTATCGTTCTCTTAAGTTGCTATAATTTTCGGATAATTATATCTAATTAATCCGTCTATATCCTTTTGCAGTAAAGCCCCTAATAGCTTTTTATTATTTTGTAGTTCAGCCCTATAACTTAGAGCATCTACTTATGTATTATCTGTACCCTTAGTATACTAAATCTTGAAATAGTATTCTATAAGTATTTCTGCCCATTTAACCTATCTTTAGTTAAGTTTCTTTATTATTAGAAATCCTGTTAGGTTCTTATAATCCGTCTTAACTATAAATGGTTTTTCTGTGCCTTATAAGAATGCTCTTTATTTCTTTAATACTATAACTATACCTAATAACTCCTTATTGTAGATGTTATAGTTTAACTCCGGTGGTGTTATCTTCTAACTATAGTATGCTACTGGGTGCCATCTATCTTAATATTTCTATATAAAGCACGCCCCTAGTATATAGTCTAATGCATCCGTTTCTATAACCGTCTCTAGTCCTAGTTAATAGATTTTAAGAACTGGCTCCTAGGTAAATAACTCTTTAACTTTCTTAAAGAATTTCTTTTATTCCTCTCCCTATGCCTATAGTTCTTCTTTCTTTATTAATCGCGTAAATAGCTTAATATCTTTTAACTACTACGTTATAAACCTTTTATAGTAGTTGCAAAACCCTAGGAATAATTTTAACTGCGTAACGTTCTCTAGTTCTTGCCAATTTACTATAGCCTTAATCTTCTTTAGATCTATACTAAGTTGGCCTAGTTTAATAATAAATCTAATAAAATCTGTCTTCCTTGTAAAGAACTTACATTTCTTAATTGCTACTGGCATCTGTTCTTCCTATAGTCTCTTTAAAACCCATTTAATATATTCCCCGTGTTCTTCTTTAGTTATTAAGTAGATAATAATATCGTTAAGGTATACCATAATAAATTTATCTAAGTGTTCTTCTAATATATTGTTAATACGCTTTTAGAACGTTACTAGTGCGTTTATAAGCCTAAATTATATAACTAATAGTTTATACAGTCCCTCCTTTAACCTAAAGGCTGCCTTTTATTTATTGCCTTCCTTAATTCTAATCTAATAGTACGCCTATCTTAGATCTATCTTCGTAAAGATTTACGCGTTACCTATCCTATTTTAGATTTCGCTAATTAAGGGTAAAGGATACCTATCCTTCCTAGTAATGCTGTTTAACTATCTATAGTTAATACACAGCCTTAGTTTGCTATTCTTCTTTAGTATAAATAGTACTAGATATCCTACTAATAACTGCGATGGTCTAATATATCCCTTTTATAGGTTTTCCTAGATAAACTCTTTTAATGCTCTACCTTCCTCTTTGGTAAGCTTGTAGATTGGAAAGAACTTTAGACTTATTCCTAGTTCTAATTCTATTTTATAGTCCCATACTATATACTTTAATAGCTTTTTACTTTCTAGTAACTATAGTTTCTTGCCATACTTATGGTATCTCTTTAGTATATAACTTAGTCCTTTTTCTATTTCTTTATAGGTTGCTCCTACTTAGTACTATACTAACTTAGTTTACTATCGTACTTTGCGGCGTTAAGTATCCCTAATATTAACCTAACCTGTTATCTAATTAATCCTTAGATTATATTCCTATAACTAAGGTATACTTAATACTACCTTATCCCGTCCTAATGGTAAGATATTAAAAGACATTTTAATTTGTCTTCCTTTAATAGTTATCTAAATAGGTCCTATTTTAAGATTAATAATCCCTCCTCTATAGGCTATTAGATCTCCTAAAATTATAACTAATAGGTAAGGTTACTCCTTCTATCTATAAGGTAGTCCCATTCTCTTAACTGCTACTAGTAAGATATAGTTCCGCGTTACTCCACTATCTATTAGCGCTTTAAACTGCTAATCTTGCCATTTAACTTATAAATTTAGGTGTTGTCCTTAAATTCCTTTAAGGGTCTAAGGCTTTATTACTGGTTCCCTTTAGTTCTATAGGCCTCCACTTTTTCTAACTATTAGCTATTTAATCCTTATACACTTAGCTTACTCTTTAGCCAATACCTAGTTCGCTTTTTGTCTTTAATATACTATAGATATGTATTCTCTAGGCATTTCTATTACTATTATCCGTCTAGGCATTCTTCCGTAAGGAATTTTCCTAGTTAAAGTACTAAACTTCCTCCCTCTTAAACTTCTGCTGAATGCCATCTATATATACATTTGGCATTCCTATATTATTACTTATCTATTATCTAATATATCCTTATAGGGTATTTCTAATTCTTTTCCTTTGGATTCTTATATATCTTATATATATTATCCACGTATACAATCCATAATAGCATATAGTGCGCTAGGTACTTTAGGTTAACTCTTAACTCGTCTTTATCCTTAAGTTTAAACCTTTATCATGCTAATCTAAACGTTATAACTTTATTCGTAGGTACTAAGATGCGCCTTTTGCTTCTCTAGTCCTCTAAACGCTCCTCTAGATCCTTTAATATTATAATTAAGGCTCCTTTAATATGCGTTATAGCCTTCTCTATAATTAGGTAGTCCTAAATAACTTTCTCGTCTAACTATATATAGAAATCTTCCTACTCGTTATTGTGCCTTTACCTATACTACTTTTGGTACAGCTGCTGGAGTATATATAGCTTGTCCGTAAGAAAGTATCTTCTTATTACTACGTCGTAATAGCCTTTTATATATCGTTTTTCAAACCTAGTAGGGATCCCTAGATCCTCTTCGTCTTCTAGTTTGGTAAGCCACTTAGCCCTTAGTGTGCCTATTCTAGGCCTATTAGTAACTCTTTATACTGGCGCTCTATCCCTTATACATCCTAATGTACTAGATCTCTTATCTAGTTTCTATTCTTGCTATGCGATAATTCTCTATCTAAATTCTTCTATAGTTTCTTTTGGTTTACGTCTCGCGCTTAGATCCTTAAAGTCTTCGTACTTCTTAATCTTAGTATTAACTTTTCGATCTTTAGTCCAAATACTATACTCTACTAGTAAGTCTTCTAGGTCTATATATTTGTTTCATAGTTTAATTACTATTTATGCTGTAGATTTTCTAATCTATAAAGAAGCCTCTTACCTCTTATTTACGGGTATCTTTATTTATACTCTAAATTCCTAACCCCTTTAGATTCTCAATCCTAAGCTTACTCCTATCTTAAGCTTTACTCCAGCCTTAGTTTAACTAGGCTTGCTCGGTGTTCTTATCTTATCTTAAAAGTTTTAAATCTTACTTATCTCGTCTTAAGAGTCTTATGCCTTTAGGAAACTTCGTCCTAAGCTTATTTATATATTGCTGAACTAAGCCGTTGCTCTGCTCTATCGGTTATCGTCTATTATAGGTCCTTAAGCTTGCCTTATCTTATCTTAAGAATCTTAGTCGTCTCGTATCTTATTTTAAGAATCTTAAGCCTTTAGCCTTTTGCCTTTATTAAGTGCCGAAGTAGTTTGCTGTCTTACTTCTCTTATGTCTTATAAAGTAATAGACATTATATCTAGTGGGGTTTTGATCCCTACTAATATTCCCTACTCTATAGTAGAATTATCCTCTACCTTTAGTATAATATCTCTAAGGTCTACGCGCTCTTAGTAAGCCGCTTTTATTGCCTTATTGTTATAAAATGTTTCGCCTACGTTAAAGTTATTATCCTTAATATCCGATCTGCGAACTGGTTTATTGGTTCCTCTATATCCTATAGGTAATGGCTCCTATAGCTAATAGCTTGCGCTATACTTAGCGTCCTTATAAATTTGGTATACGTTATTGTAATAAAACGCAAAACTTCTAATTAAATATTCTTTTATTCCTCGTAGCATATTATTATCCCTCTATATATGTATATTATCTACTAGTCTTGTCCCTTTTACTACGTAGTGACTCTTCCTACTTCTATAGTCCCTAATATAATAACCCTGTTTTCCGTAATTTATACAAGCTCCTTCTTTAAACTATTTTTCTTACTATAGAGTCCACCTAAACGTCTTCTGCTGTTAAGATCCCTAATTCGGCCTCTACTCCTTAGACCTTTAATTACTTAATCCTTGTCCTTTAGGTTTTTATAGTTTCTTACTGTTCGGATCACGGTAGGGGGGGTTTTTGGTCTCAATTGATTTCTTCTCTCTCCTTTCTCCTACTTCTACAGGTGGAATTTGATGGATCTCCTGAGCTCGCTTAGCTCACGTAGTTAACCCAATTGGTTACAAGTAACCGTGTCTACTATATTACAGAACCTTATTCAGATACTTACTCTATCTCTTATAGGCTTCTTTAGTACCACTTAGGTCTATTAGCTCTGCGCCATACTATAGTTTTTAACTTAGCTTTTATTATTACGTACTTTGCGCCTTATATAACTATAGAACTCTATCCTAGCCTCTCTTAGCCTATTCCCTTTAGTAGATCCAATTATTAATCTTAATTACTTAATCTATTAGTTCCTGTAGGGTGTCCGCATCTTTTATTAAGATAATTATATCCTAAACTTTAGCCTTAAGTCCTTATTTATACTATGCTATAAGCGCCCTGTTATTTTACTCTACTTATATTGCTAACGTCTAGAACTGCGTTATATACTTAATTGCTAAGGTTTATTACGTAATGTCTTAGAGTTTTCTTTCTACTATAGTTGTTGCCTTTAGGTCTCTAAATATTTGTATAAGTTGTTCTACGAATCCGTTCTAGCTTAAGAACATAAACCGTACCTCTTAGTTGGTAGTTGTTATTCCGTTTACCTAGATTTCTATAAGGTAAGGCTTAAACCACTTAAGTGCTCTTCCTATTAAGAATAATCCTGTATAGGCTATTTAATCCATAGGTGTTGCCAGCTTTACTTCTTCCTGTACTACCTTAAAGTGCATTTATATAAGGAATCCTTTAAGCTTTAATCTCTTTCCTAAGTACCTTTTAATCGATAGTAACTTAACCTTTACTACGCCTATTCTGTTAATCCTATTTTCTAATATTATATTATTTTCTATTAACTGGTTAACTATCTCTTGTAGTTGTCCGACCGTTATAGGTTGCTATAAGTTAGTATCTGCTATACTAGTGTTGTTACCTAACCTTGAAGTAGTTGCCGCCGTTAATAGCGTTGTGGCTAGTGCTTTTAGTGGCATGTTATTCGACTTTCTGTATTTAATACCGTAACTAGGTAGTAATTATGTAACAGAACCTTGTAGCAGGAACTACGGTAGGCTCGTTATTGGGCTAGGTATATAGGTAATGTAAGTATAAAAGTTAACAACGTAATAATAACTAGTAGAGTGGTTGCCTAACAGATTAACTCTAATTATATTCTAAGAATTACTATAAGGAAGGAACTATCTAGGTAGGGACTAAGGGTCCTTAAATATATAACCGTACTCTTATAAAATCCTTCTTATATATAATGTACGTATACTCTATCTACTCTATCGCGGATTATATAGATCTTATAGATTATATAGATCACCCTACGTGACCTTGGTTACTATTCCTCGTTATATAGTTCTATTGGCTCTATTTTAAACCGTGCCTAAATTGACTAATTAGCTTCTTCCGATTCCTCTCTAAGTAGTCGTAACATTGTACTTAAAGCGTCCGTAATAACAGCACTGCTTAAGAAGGAAGCCAATATTCCCCCCCTATAACTATATATTAAAGCCGCTGCAATATAAAGGGCCTAAAATAAACGTAACTCTAATATTATAAAGTATATTAAGACGCGCCTAAACAAACTATAGAGGGACCCTAGGGCGCCCTATAGGAGAATAAACTAATAACCCTAAAGTAGGGAAGATATATTAGAGAAACAGGTAAAGAAAGTAGAAGAAGAATGGTACTGCTTTAGGGCCTAGGCCTATATAGAGGAGGAAAGGAGACGCGTAAGAGGCTAGTAAAGACAATAGTAAGAGAGAAAAAGGAGCCAAAGTAGAGCATAAAAGAACGCTAGGAAACTATCTACCGCAATATAATACTGGTTAGACTAACGCTAGAGAGGCGTATAGGAGTTAAAGGCACAGAGGCTAACTAAAACAAGAGGAACCCAAGCCGTAGCATGGTTAACGCTATAGGGGGTAAATACTTTAGGGCTCTAAGAAGGCCTAATAAAGGCAGAAAATATAATGGCGATACTTTTAAGAATAGGAATAATAGGACTAAAAGACTAGCTTTACCAGGTGGGCGTCCTAATAGGTAGCCTAAGATGCGAATATAGCTGACTAAGACAGACACCAAAACATGTAATACTGTTATGCCCCTTATATACCAACTAAGAAGTAATACTTTTAGTAGCTGGCATAGAGAACTATAATATACTGCTCTTAATATAAAAAGGCCTTAAGGCGGTTACCTAGTAGCTTATTAGCTAAAATATACTAAACCAGTTCTGGGTTATAAGGGAAATAGTAATAGAGGGTAGGGGGGCAAGCAATAGGCGCCCCCTGATAACTCTACAGTAGTAGAGTAAAGTTTACAATACTAGCACGTCTATAGGCTTGTTACGGCAGTAGTGGTTCCTAAGGAGGTTAAAAAGTAAGGTAGTAGGAGCACTATAGGTGACTCGTAGGCGCCTTATAGGCGCCTTATAGGCGAGTCCCAAAAGGCAGGGAGATGGATTACGGGGTTTTCTCGAATAGAGTTTTCTCCCTATATGTACATAAGGAGTAGTCCGCGTGGGCCCAATAGGGATCCGAATCGGACGTTAAGCAATAAATTATTATTATTATTATTAACTACTATAAGGGCAATATAGGAACGAAATATTGGGTCTATTAGAACCTTATATAGCCTATTACTAACTAAAAGCTCTAGGGAGATAAGGATATATATATAGCTGCCTATATAGATATCCTTAATTAGCTTAGCGGATATTATCTTCCCCTATATATAAATAGGTTGAATATAAGATAGCTTTATAATCTTTTTTACTTACTCTAACCTAATCGCGTTAAGTGGAAGAATAATAATAATAACTATATTAGGTACGAGATATAGTAGTGCTTATATTATTATACTCTTGCTAAAAGACGTCTTTGCTATAAGTATAAGATCTTACTACTTAAATATTAGCACCTTTAGGGCCTTAAGCTGCTCCATACAACCGCGGTATAGATATATCTCTGTAATAGCTTTATCTAGCCTGCTTATAAGCTAAGGTAGTTCCCTTTATAGGCTATATAGCTATAGAGACTACTAGGGATCTATTTTAATATAATCTCTAGCCTATTGCGTACTACTAGCTTATTAATCTACTTAACTAGCTTATAGTTTGCGACCTCTTTACCTTATTTACTTTTGTCGGAAATGAGGCAAGTTGCCGCCACGTACGGCAAACTGCCGTCACGTAATGGCAAGTTGCCATCACGTATCACCGCGGTATTAGCGTGGCGAGGAGCCTTAAGTTCCTCGCCCTCCCTTATTCCAATTAAGAAGCTTTATTAACCAACATCACTATAACCCTACTCAAGTAGTCATTATTGGTAAGTCACCCTATATAACTAATACTGATCAGTAGTTGAATATATAGTCAACTACAAAGCAGCTAGGTTTTCAAACAAAAGAGATAGTCTCGTGCAGGGGTGCTATATACGCTTATATGGAATAGATCCCGGCGATACTATGCTACCTTAAACTTACGGAAAACTAGTAATAGAAGTGTCACTAAGTACTAGGAGATACTAAGTTGCGTCTATTATACAGAACAACCGCGTTTACAAAGATTTAGTTAAGTACTTTAGGTTAAAAGTGTTATTAAACCTAGGGTCCCAAGTTAACGTCCAAAACGCGTTAAACGACGTCTAAAACGCGTTAAACAACATCTTAAATTACCTACCTCTTAACAGCAAACCTACGAGATCCTATAAAACCGAAAATCCTACCTACCTTTAACGTACGACACCCCGTCAATTCTATACCTACTATGGCGTTAACCTACCCAAAGAAGTATAAGGAAGATATTAACCTAAAGATATAGAATAAAGCCATAATTGACCTTGCAAACGCTAATAAACAAGACTTAAATGGATTTTTATTACACCGTATAGCATATTACAAGGATAGTAAATATAATAATACCGCGCTATAGGAATATATAAAGGAGGACTTTATTAAATAGATAAAGGAAATATAGGCCCCTATAAATAAGGATATTATATAGGACTTCCGTAACTTCCTTCGGAAGAATAGAGTATTTGTCCCTAAGAATGGGGGTACTATTAGAGATAATATTTAGGAGTAGGTTATTAACGTAAAAAAAGAGCACGAATGGACCCTATAAGAGATTAAGCACTAACTACGCACTATAAGGAAGCTTAACTCACAATAGAACTTAAGCAATACACCTCTAAAGACGAACCTACCTCCGCCTTTAACTCCTCTATATCCAATTTAACCCGTAACCTTAACATTAGATACTATACCCTAATAAGAGCAGGCACAGGATCCTATTGCTTCGCGATTTAATGACCTTTAAACTCCACTAACCAGACCTACGTCCCTACTATAGCCTATAATACAACTCCTACCTCCTCTACCTTAATCTTAAATTAGAGGTAGTTTAAAATTGCTTATAGAGCTTGCGAAGCTCTACTCGGATCAGGAGAAGAAGTTTAGTAGGGAATTATATAATATTCTTAATTCGAAACTATATATCTTCTATAACTATTGCCAAAAGGTAGGAATAGAGTCTAATTAATACCATAACGCCTATTCCGTTATACTTAAGGGCCAAGCTAGTACCTTCTATTATAATCGTTTGGCAGAAAAAGGATACAATTTTAACCGCATAATATATATATCAAGATGCTACTTTAAAATAGAAGAGAATAAGTAGCAGTATATATTAGAATAGAGAAAGACTACCTTCCTAAGAATTATTACTATAAACCCAGGTGTCCCTCGGCTTAATTATCTTCAAAAGCTCTTTAATTAACTTTAAACAATTCAGCGTAGTTTATCCAAATTATATTAAAAGGATTTTAGCCTATATAATTAAGTTATTAGCGCATGTTAAGGCGTTAAAGAATGCAACCTTACTCTCTTTAATCCTATAAATACTTACGAAGGAGTATATACTTAATTAAGATCTTCCGTTGGCACCGCTCTACGCTCTTAAGAAGTATAATAATTTAACGCCTAACTTTAACCTACTTTAATTAACCCGCCCGGCTAATATAATTATAATTAGACTGATCGAATATATAGTGGCCGTGGTAGGCAATACGGTAGAGGGTATAATTAATAACTATAAGGTAAAGGTGGAGGTCCTTATAGAGGTTTATTTCGAAGTAATTACTAAAAAAAGTGCTACATTTATAAGAAACCGAATTGCTAGTTAACTAGGCATTCTCTTAATAAGCGAAAGAAGGCATATAATAAGTTTCGCTAGAGTATAAGAAATGTTAGAAATTATAAGGCTACTACGGCTTACTTTTAAAGCTTCCTAGTTTAATATAAAGGCGTAGAAGATTTTAAGGGTAAGGTTAATAAGGCCAAACAGCTCCTTATAGATATAGAAATTAAGGACTACTCTCCTAACCAATACTTCACTAAGTATAGTAAGGTAAATAGTATATAAACCGTTACTGTTCTTAATAACCAATCTACACTCTATTTTATTACAAAGTTAAATATCTTTAATAAGCCAAGGGAGAGTTCCGCGTTCTCCTTTAATAATAGATACTCGGCGAACGTCTTCTATGGTATTATACTAGATACTAGAGCCGCAGGAGTATCTATAGTAGGAGAACCTCAAGTTCGAGCCCTTTAGTAGCTTAATAGCTCTGTCCAGATTAACTATTTAACGGCAGGCCAACATACGATTTGTTTTGGCAAGGGTACTATAATCTTTTTTAGCATAATTAGGGTCCAAACCCCCCTAGGGTACATTACTTTCTATATTATCCCTACAAATACCCCGTTTTTATTTTGCATTAAAGATATAAATAAATTAGGCGTTAAGCTTAATAACCTCAAGAATATACTTATTTAGGGAGATAATTAGGTACCCGTTATGCGCAAGTAGGGTTACCCCTAGTTGCTCCTTTATTAACTAGAAAAGAGTATTGCTTAAAGCCACCTAACTAAGTTAGAGTTACGTTAACTACACCATTGTTTTAGTCACCTATTTATTTATTAATTACTTAGGGTTCTTTAGCAAGTAGGCTATAAAGTTAAGGTTAAGGCAATTAAGCACCTTATAAAGTACTGCTATAACTNCCAAATAAACCAGAAGTCCCCTAGCCGATTCAAGTTCACCCTTAAAGATAACTATAACTTCAACTTCTGTATTATCGTCAACATTATATATCTTAGCGGTAAGCTAGTACTCCAAGTTATTAACTTTTTAACCTCCTTCTAAGCCGCACGTTTCTTAAAGGATATATCAGCTAGAAATGCATAGGATACCCTTTAACTATACTAAATTAATATCTACCTAAGACCCCCCAATTAAATCGTCCACGACGCAGGAAAGAACTTCTTATTTATGGAGTTTTAACAATAAATAAAGGTAAT
Organism: Cenococcum geophilum 1.58; assembly: GCF_001692895.1. Classification (NCBI taxonomy): domain Eukaryota; kingdom Fungi; phylum Ascomycota; class Dothideomycetes; order Gloniales; family Gloniaceae; genus Cenococcum; species Cenococcum geophilum. The sequence goes on from NW_027137644.1 coordinate 367,268, forward strand.
GGCAATTAAGGTTAAGGAAGTCCCTATTAAGGCACATAATAATATCAGAAAAGTAGAATAATATTACGTGCCATTACGCCATATATATAAGATTATCTCTTCGGAACTAGAGGACGCTAGTAAAAAACTTACCTTATAAATAGCTGTTAAAGCTATTAACAATTCCGCTGGCCCGGATGGACTTATACCTATATTGCTAGTCTTTGGCGCCTACCCTTAAATAACTAATAATTCTCTACTATCTCCCTCCATCGTATAACGAGCTAAGGCTATTTATAAGGCAATAAAGGAGGTATAACGTCTCTACGCCATACGCCAGGTTAACGATATACTAGAAATAAGAAATGGCCTAAATACCTTAACTACGCTCGACCTGCCACTCCAGTCTAAGGTACGCGTATAGCGTAAAAAGGGAGAATGGTTAGGCCCATATTAACTCATTATAATTAATAGTTAGACTTATACTATTTAAATACCTTACGGACCTACTTAATTCCGTTTAACCGTTATTAAGCCTTACTATAAAGATAACAGTTCCGAGCCTTTATAGGATACTATAAAAAATACTCTAGAGGAGAGCTATAATTAATGTGCTCTAGAAGGCAATAACAATTCTAATATAATTATAGTAGATACGCCGCAACTACGACGCGGTAGAGGTCGCCTAAAGGGATCACAAAACCACTAACATCTTATTAATTTTAAAGAGTAATTTGTTGCCACTATTAAGAACGGAATCGAGCTGTTAATGGCCTTTATAATAACTAAGGAGAAGGCTAACTTTAAGCTCGCAAAATAGCTCTAAAAGGAAGGTTATATTATAACTCTAGGAGCTCCTTTTTAAGTATCTAATAAGCAGGAGATCGATAGTCTTATTGCGAGAGGAGTCTTTAAATTTAAGAAGTATAACTATACTAAGTTCAATGGAGTTCGCATCTTTAAGTTAAGAATAGTTAATAAGATTAAGGGTAAAGCTACTAACGCCCTATTTAAGAAATTAAGGCTTGTTATCTAAGGCTATAACAACGATGGCAAGGAGGTAATTCTTATATAATCTCCTATAATTTAACGAGCTAGTTAGCGAGTTATTATTGCGCTAGCTCCCTCCTTAATAAAGAATGGAATGGCGGTTTATTTGCGAGATATTACTTATATAACGGAACCTTGTAGCAAGAACTACGATAGGCTCATTATTGGGCTAGGTGTGTAGGAAATACAAGTACAAAAGTCAACAACGTAATAACAACTGGTAGAGTGGTTGCCCAATAGATTAACTTTAATTGTATTCTAAGAATCACTATAAGGAAGAAACTATCTAGGTAGGGACTAAGGGTCCTTAAATACATAACCGTACTCTTATAAAATCCTTCTTATACGTAATATACGTGTTATATATATTAAACATAACGTCCCTTGCGTTTAATACAGCTAATACGTCCAACTATTATGTGACCTTAGTTACTATTCCTCGTCACATAGTTCTACCGGTTCTATCCTGGACCGTGCCTAAATTAACTAACTAGCTTCTTCTGTCTCTTCTCTAAGTAGTTATAATATCGTACTTAAAGCGTCCGTAATACCATCTCCCTCCTCTTTATCTTCGTCCTTAAAGATACCTAGCATCTCTAGGTCATTTACTAGAGGTATAATATCCGTCTAATTAATTTGGTTAATATTATTGCTTATTATGCCTAAAGCAATTTCTTCTCTCTCTTGGGTTGAGCGTCGCCTTTATACCGTCTCCTTAATACTGTTACTGGGTAAAGTAATAGCGATTCCTTACTCTCGTTATATAAAAGAGGGGTTAAGTTATATTGCGATTGCGAGTCCTTCCGGTTGCCAACCCTCTTCTTATTCTAAGTGTATTCGCGCTAATATACGCTTATTATGTAACATTTATTCTACGTCCGATATTAAGTATACGCGTCCTATAACTCTTAATAGTCTTTAAGTTCTCTAAGTAATTTATTATAGGGTCTCGTGTTTAGTCTACTGCTATAAAGCTTAACGGTAAGCTAGCCTCTACGTTACTTAAGGTTTAGCGTGCCTTAGAAGAATCTACACGTGTCCTTAAAGCTTAACATTTGGCTTACGCTTATCTTTAGCGTTTAAAACGTGTTTATAAGAAAGTTCGTTTAAAGAAGTGGAAGCTTATTTAATAAGGTCTCTAGAAACTAGGTAATAAAAGAACAGATTCTCCTTTAATAAAGAAGGAAACAGATCCGAGTAGTTTGGCAACTGCTCTTCTTAGGTCCCCCTTAGGTAACTTATTCTTTAGCAATCCTTCTTTATTAATGCTGCCTAACCTAATCTCTTCTAATACTCCTATACCTTTCCTATAGCGTTCTTTAAATTCTCTAGTAGCTCCTAGGTAGTCTTAGTATAGCCTATCTACTTAACCTTATACCATATTTCGTTGTCGGTATCCTTATAATTAACAATCTTTAAAACTTGCTATTTATCTTCTTCTTGTCCTCTATACGTGTCTGCTTTATAAACTGGTAGCTTAATATTCCTATATACTAGCTCTAACATTGCGATATATTATATAGGGTAGATCTTTATTTTAGCTAGTAGGTTTAACTTAAACGTAACTAGTAAAATCCTTTATATAATTTTGAAAGGTCCTAGTCTAACATAGTCCAATTTCTTACTTAGTCGTCAACTCTTAAAATTTTTGTGTAGTAGCTACACTTTATCTCCCTCCTTAAGATCTAGTCCCTTAGATCTCTTAGCATTATAGTACCTTTTCATTCTCTGCTGTACTACTTTAGCTATCTCTATAAGGTCTATATAAAGATTTATTAAATCCTTTATTCTTTCTTTAGCTGTACTACTTATTTTCTTTACTTACTATAGTAATAACAATGTTCTTAGCTTATATCCATAATTTACCTTAAATAGTAATATGCCCATTCCTTCTTAAGGTGTTGTATTATATATAAACTATATAACTAGTAATAGTAATACCTAATTATTCTGTGCATAATTAACATAATGCCTTAGATACTGTTCTAGTGTCTAATTTAATCTTTCCGTTTAACCGTCTGTCTATAAATAATATACGGTAGAAGTTACTACTTAAACTCCTTACTCTACTAAAAACACTTTCTAGAATGCTACTATAAATCTTAGATCTCTATCCGATATAATCTTACTTAGTACTCTATATCTTATAAACACTTCTTTAACATAGATTCTAGCGACATCTTCCGCTAAGATTTCTTCTATACATGCTATAAAGTATCCCCACTTTATAAGCTTATCTACTATTACTAAGATCACGTTATAATCTTATTTAGTAATAGGATCTTTTAATTTTAGTAACTTAACAATAAAGTCCCATAATATAACCTCCTATAGTCTCTCTAGTATTTTAATAGGTTGTAGCCCTCTATATAGCTTATACCTTGTCAGTTTATTCCTTTAGCAATCTAAACATTTTTTTATAACTTTTCTAGCTATCCTCTAAATTCCGTTAATAATATATTCCTCCTAAAGTCTTAACACTAAGCCCGTAGCTCTATTATATCCTTAAGTTAATCCCTTATAGAAGTCTTCTATAAACTACTCTACTATGCTTTTTAGGATATACTTTACTTCTTAATTTTCGTATATATCTAACTATAGATCTTCTAGCTGTGCTTCTAGAATTCTTTATACCCAAAAGCTTTCCAATATCTCGTAAACTTTCCCTAGTTTATTATCTTCCCAAGTTACTACAATTTTTAGATAATTATACCTAATTAACCCGTCTATATCTTTTCGCAATAAAGCCCCTAATAGCTTCTCCTCATTTTATAGTTTAGCTTTGCGGCTCAGAGCATCTGCCCTTATATTGTCTATACCCTTAGTATACTAAATCTCAAAATAGTATTCCGCAAGCATCTCTGCCCATCTAACCTATCTTTAGTTAAGTTCCTTTATCGTTAGGAATCCTATTAGGTTCTTATAATCCGTTTTAACCATAAATAGTTTCTCTATGCCTTGTAAGAATGCTCTCTATTCCTTTAATACTATAACTATACCTAATAACTCCTTGTTATAGATGTCATAGTTTAACTCTAGTGGTATTATCTTTCGACTGTAGTATGCTACTAGGTACCATCTATCTTAATGCCTTTATATAAAGTATGCCCCTAGTATATAGTCTAATATATCTATTTCTATAACCGTCTCTAGTCCTAGTTAATAGATCTTAAGAACTGGCTCCTAGGTAAACAACTCTTTAATTTTCTTAAAGAGTTCTCTTTACTCCTCTCCCTATACCTATAGTTCTTCTTTCTTTATTAACCGCGTAAATAGCTTAATATCCTTTAACCACTGCGCTATAAACCTTCTATAGTAATTACAAAACCCTAGGAATGATCTTAACTATATAACATTCTCTAGTTCCTACTAATTTACTATAGCCTCAATCTTCTTTAGATCTATACTAAGTTAGCCTAGTTTAATAATAAATCCAACAAAATCGGTCTTCCTAGTAAAGAACTCGCATTTCTTAATTACTACTAGCATCTGTTCTTCTTATAGTCTCTTTAAGACCTATTTAANGTGTTNNCCNTATTCTTCCTTANTTATTAAGTAGATAATAATATNNTTAAGATATACCATAACAAATTNATCTAAGTATTCTCNTAANANATTGTTAATACNNTTCTNNAACGTTGCTAGTNCGTTTATAAGCCCAAATTGCATAACTAATAGTTTATACAGTCCTTTCTTTAACCTAAAGGCTGCCTTCTATTTNTNNCCNTCCTTAATNCTAATCTAATAGTACGCCCATCTTAGATCTATCTTTNTAAAGATTTANNNATTNCCTATCCTATNTTAGATTTCGCTAATTAAGGGTAAAGGATACCTATCCTTCCTAGTAATGCTGTTTAACTGTCTATAGTTAATACACAGCCTTAGTTTACCATTTTTCTTTAGTACGAATAGTACTAGATAACCCACTAATAACTGTAATGGTCTAATATATCCTTTTTATAGATTTTCCTAAACAAACTCTTTCAACGCTCTACCTTCTTCTTTGGTAAGCTTATAGATTAGAAAAAACTTTAGACTTATTTCTAGTTCTAACTCTATCTTATAGTCCTATACTACATACTTTAACAGCTTTTTACTTTCCGGTAACTATAGTTTCTTACCGTACTTATAGTATCTCTTTAGTACATAACTTAGTCCTTTTTCTATTTCTTTATAGGTTGCTCCTACTTAGTACTATACCAACTTGGCTTATTATCGCATCTTACGGCGTTAAGTATCTTTAATATCAACCTAACCTATAATCCAATTAATCTTTAGATTGTATTCCTATAACCAAGGCATACCTAATACTGCCTCGTCCCGTCCCAATGGTAGGATATTAAAAGATATCTTAATTTATTTCCCTTTAATAGTTATCTAAATAGGTCCTATTTCAAGATTAATAATCCCTCCTCTATAAGTTATTGGATCTCCTAAAATCGTAACTAATAGGTAAGGTTGCTCCTTTTATCTGTATAGTAACCCTATTTTTTTAACTACTACTAGCAAGATATGGTTCCTTATTGCTCCACTATCTATTAATACCTTAAACTGTTAATCTTGCCACTTAATTTGTAAATTTAGGTATTATCCTTAAATTCCTTTAAGGGTCTAAAGCTCTACCACTAGCTCCCTCTGGTCCCGTAGGCCTCTACTTTTCCCAACTATTAGCTGCTTAATCCTAGTGCACTTAGCTCGTTCTTTAGCCAATACCTAGTTCGCTTTTTGTCTTTAATATACTATAGACACGTGTTTTCTAGGCATTCCTACCACTATTATCCGTCTAAGCATTCTTCCGTAAGGAATCTTCCTAGTTAAAGTACTAAACTTCCTTCCTCTTAGACCTCTACTAGATGCCATTTATATATATATTTAGCATTCCTATACTATTACTTATCCGTTATCCAGTATATCCTTATAGGGTATTTCCAATTTTTTTCCTTTGGATTCTTATATATTTTGTATATATCGTCTACGCATACAATCCATAATAACGTATAGTATGCTAGGTGCTTTAGGTTAACTCTTAGTTCGTTTTTATCCCTAAGTTTAAACCTTTATTATACTAATCTAAATGTTATAACTTTATTCGCAGGTACTAAGATGCGTCTCTCGCTTCTCTAGTCCTCTAAACGTTTCTTTAGATCCTTTAACGTTATAATTAAGGCTCCTTTAATATGCGTTATAGCCTTCTCTATAATCGGGTAGTCTTAAATAACTTTTTTATCTAACCATATATAAAAATCTTCCCACTTATTATTATACCTTTACCTATACCACTTTTAGTATAGCTGCTAAAGTATATACGGTCTGTCCGTAAGGAAGTATCTTTTTATTACTATATTATAACAGCCCTTTATATATCGTTCTTTAAACCTAATTAGAATCCCTAAATCCTCTTTATTTTCTAGTTCGGTAAGCCACTTAGCTCTTAATATACCTACTCTTAGCCTATTAGTAATCCTTTGTACTAGTGCTCTGTCCTTTATACGTCCTAATATACTAAATCTCTTATCTAGTTTCTATTCTTACTATACGATAATTCTTTACCTAAACTCTTCTATAGTTTCTTTTAGTTTATACCTTACGCTCTAATCCTTAAAGTCGTCTTACTTCTTAATCTTAGTATTAATTTTTTAATCTTTAAACTAAACACTATATTCCCCTAGTAAGTCTTCTAGGTCTATATATCTATCTCCTAGTCTAGTTACTATTTACGCTGCAGATTCTCTAATCTATAAAAAAGCTCCTTACCTCTTGCCTATAGGTGTCCTTATTTATACTCTAAAATCTTAATCCCTTAAATTCTTTAATCCTAAGCTTACTTCTAACTTAAGCTTAGCTCCCGCCTTAGTCTAACTAGGCGTCTATAGTGTTCTTATTTCATCTTAAGAGTCTTAAATCTCACTTATCTCGTCTTAAGAGTCTTATACTGTGGGAAACTCTTATCCTAAGCTCATTTGTATATTTCTAAACTAAGCTACTACCCTACTCCATCGGTTTTCGTCCGTTATGGGTCCTTAGGTATACCTTATCTCGTCTTAAAAATCTTAGTTATTTCTTATCTCATCTTAAAAATCTTAAGCCTTTAGCCTTTTGCCTTTATTAAGTAATAAGCTAGCACTAGCAGTTGTTTACTTGCTTAATCATTTTTAGATATTACTCCTTCCATCTTATAAAGCAATAAATACCGTATCCAATGGTATTATAATACCCGTTACTAAACCTTGCTCTATAGCGGTCTTAGTTTCTACTTCTATTATATTATTAAGGTTTAAATACCCCCAGTTAGTTCCTTTACTATCCTTATTACTATTAATTAATAAGTACTCCAACTTTATTATTATTATTACTAATCCTTATCCGCATGTTGCTGTAACATCTTAATCTAGCTCGTAGAGTCGATCTTATTTTTTATCTAACTCTTTAATTCCTCTAAGTCCCTTTAACTCTAGCTCTTATGGCCAATAGCTTATACCATACTTAGCGTCTTTATAAATTCGGCATACGTTATTATAACAAAACGCAAAACTTCTAATTAAATATTCTTTTGTTCCTCGCAGTATATTATCATCCCTCTATACGTATATATCGTCTACTAGTCTTATACCTTTTACTATATAGTAACTCTACCTACTTCTATAGTCTCTAATATAATAACCCTATTTCCCGCAATTTATATAAGCTCCTTCTTTAAACCATTTCTCTTACTATAGAGTCCGCCTAAATATCTTCTGTTATTAAGATCCCTAATTCAGCCTCTACTCCTTAAACCTTTAATCACTTAATCCTTATCCTTTAGGTTTCCATAGTTTACTCCATCTCTTATAGGCTTCTTTAGTACCACTTAGGTCTATTAGCTCTACGCCATACTATATTTTCTAACTTAGCTTTTATTATTGCGTACTCTACGCCTTATATAACTATAAAACTCTATCCTAGCCTCTCTTAGCCTATTCCCTTTAGAAGATCCTATTATTAATCTTAATCGCTTAATCTATTAATTCCCTTAGGGTGTCCACATCTTCCATTAGAATAATTACATCCTAGACTTTAGCCTTAAGTCCCTATTTATACTATGCTATAAGCGCCCTATTATTTTACTCTACTTATATTACTAGTATCTGGAACTATATTATATACTTAATTACTAAAGTTCGTTATACGAGGTTTTAGAGTTTTCTTTCCGCTATAGTTATTTCTTCTAGGTCTTTAAATATCTACGTAAGTCGTTCTACGAATCCTTCCCAACTTAAGAATATAAATCGCACGTCTTAGTTAGTGGTCGTCATTCCATTTACCTATATCTCCGTAAGGTAAGGTTTAAACCACTTAAGTGCTTTTCTTAACAAGAATAGTCCTGCGTAGGCTATCCGATCTACAGGTATAGGTAACTTTACTCCTTCTTATAAGACCTTAAAGTGCATCTATATAAGGAATCCTTTAAGCTTTAACCTCTCTCCTATAAATCTCTTAATTAATAGTAGCTTAATCTTTACTGCTCTTATCCCGTTAAGTCTTTCTTCTAACACTATATTATTAGCTGTTAGCTAGTTAACTATTTTCTATAGCTATCTAACCGTTACAGGTTGCTATAAGTCAGTATCTACCATACTAGTATCACCTCCTATCCCTAAAGTAGTTGCTACCGTTAATGGCGTTATAGTGGCTGCTTTTAGTGGCATGTTGTTCAACTTCTTATATTAATACTATAACCAGGTAGTGATTGTGTAATGGAACCTTATAGCAAGAACTACAATGGGCTCGTTATTAGGCTAGGTATATAGGAAATGTAAGTATAAAAGTCAATAACGTAATAATAACTAGTGGAGTAGTTGCCTAACAGATTAACTCTAATTGTATTCTAAGAATTACTACAAGGAAGGAACTATCTAGGTAGGGACTAAGGGTCCTTAAATACACAACCGTACTCTTATAAAATCCTTCTTATATATAATATACGTGTTATCTGTATTAAATGTAACGTCCCTTACATTTAACATAGCCAATACGTCCAACTATTATGTGACCTCGGTTACCATTCCTCGTCACATAGTTCTACCGGTTCCATCCTAAACCGTGCCTAAATCAACCAACTAGCTTCTTCCGTCTCTTCTCTAAGTAGTCGTAATATCGTACTTAAAGCGTTTGTAATAACTTAGGCCTATACCTAATTAGAGACACACCTTTAGCGCTTAATATTAGTATACCTTTTAGAGCAAATTCGCCACCAATATCCCAAGGATACGATTATGGTTATGCTTAAGCTATTATATGGAATTGCAGAGGCAGGAACTTATTAGTAGGCTACCTACAGCAAGCACCATAAAGAGAAACTTTTAATAACTACTTCTATATTTAATCTATGCTTCCTTATTATAACTATAGGAACCCTATTTGGAATCATTAGCATATAAACTAATAATATAATTATCTTAGGAGACGACCGATTCTTAGCCCTTAAAGAAGATAAGCTAGTAAGGGCAAATTTTATAGCAAAGCTAAAGGAAAAGCTTAATTTAATAACACTATTACTTTTTAATGGATATATCCTCTCCCTAAACGAGGATGTTATTACTTTACGCCAGAAGGGTTAAGGTAAGAAGATTAATGTTATTAACGTTAATTCCCTAAAGTAAGGATATGTGGAGCAACGCGCTCGCGGAGCTTATGTTGCTTCTATCTATTAACCTAAGGCTCCATTTAATCTCTTTGTTGCCGCCCAACACCAAGAACTAACTAAGGACGACGTTCTTGCCCTAAATAAACGTCTTTTCTAGTAAATGAACTATCTCGATCGGGGACTACTCTATATACCTATTAGTCTTCCTACCGCTAAGCTCTTTATATTTGTTAATAGATCGTTTATAAACAATAAAGATTTTAGCTCCTAGTTAGGATATAAGATTATTATCGCGAACGAATCTACTAGAGAAAACGACTTCACAATCCACGGTAACCTTATCTATTAGAGCTTAACTAAGAGCAAGCGCGTTACTTAAAGCGTTTTAGCGTTAGAGATATATAGAATAGTTAGCGGAGTTAACATAGCAATTATAATTAGAACTACCCTAAAGATAATTATAGATTAACTTAAACTTCCTATTATCCCTATAATTGTATATACTAACTTATACTCCCTCTATAAGTGTTTAGTTAAGCTTAATACTACAAAGGAGAAGCGCCTTATAATTGATATTATAGCACTTCATTAATCCTACAAACGTTAAAAACTCTTTAAGATTTAATGGATTAATGGCTAAGATAACCTAGTAGATATAATAACGAAGGCGAACCCAAATAAGGCACTAGAGACGTTTATTAATATAAATACTCTACATATACGAGTTAAAGGTTAGGTGAAAAGGAAGTCCCTAGAAATGTCTTAGTTACGTAAGGCCTTAAGATGTCTAGGAACTTTAACCGGCGGTTGAAGTTGTCTAATTGGTCAGATTCTGCAGACCCTGACTTAAACTAGCTAATTAGGATTTTCTATTCCCGGGATGGAAAATCGCTATTGGCTCGCTTATAGCTAGCGCCTTGGCGGCCCTGACGGCCCTAATATGATATCTACCTATGACTCCTTAGCAAGAAAGCACCGCGTGCTAAGAGGCAAATTTTGGGACAGCGAGACTTATACTATAATGGCAATAGTAAGCGAGGAGGGTTTATATTTGTTACGATAGTTAAGCAGTATTTGTATATAGATGGCAACCACAAAAGAAGAGTTGCTAGTGTTGGGAATAAGGCAAGTTGCCGCCACGTACGGCAAACTGCCGTCACGTAATGGCAAGTTGCTATCACGTGTCGCCGCGGTACTAGCGTGGCGAGGAGCCTTAAGTTCCTCGCCCTCCCTCATTCCAATCAAGAAGCTTTATTAACCAACATTACTGTAACCCTACTCGAGTAGTCGTTATTGGTGAGTCACCCTATGTGACTAACAACTTTAATAGAGGCATTAATAAATAGCGCTTAAAAGCAGTAGAGGGAAAGTAGAGGGTTAGATAAAAGCAGGGAGGACTTAAATATATTATAATAGATAGATCTTAATAGGTTTTAATTATTAGATTATAGATATAATGGATAGATAGTAGGTGGTTAAGATTAATGCGTTATTAGTGCGGATATTACTAATTATACACTTTAGTAAACCGCGTTATAGCTATTTTAAAATTAATATTAGGAATAGAAAGGTAGGGAGACTTCTTACATAGACTATTCGATTCGCCGGAGCTTAGTGTATAATTAATGGATTTTTTAAGCTGCCTAAATTTATTGTAAGAATAAGAAGTGAATATTCGTAATATTAGCTATGCGGATATCGCGACGTGCGTTATAAACGTCGGCCAAAGTGTCTTAGACCACACAGGGACAGATGGCCTAAACTGGTTTAGTGCCATCGGGCCGGATTTATCCGGCCTCCCTTGTGGTCTGAGCATGCTGAGATAATCGTAAACTCTGGTTTCGGGACGTCAGGTGATGCGCTGCAGTTGTCGAGATGCTGTTGTCATTTCCCCTGGCGCAAAGCCATTGGCGCTTTCAAGCAGCCTGAAAGTCCTCAGAAATCCGTGAACGTGACCTAGGGCTTGAAGGTCTCCTCGTAAGACATCTTCAGCCAACGGTACTCGCTCAGGAGCTGCAGCTTGTAAGCCGAACGTTCTCATCGGTGGAATAGAATCGAATGCCGGAGCACCTCTGAGAAATAGGGAGGCCAGGATTGAAGAAAATGTCGGCGAACACAAAGTAGACCAAAAGCATGCCCATGATATACGATGCTGTCAAGTATAATTAAATTTGGTCTAGTAAAAAGCTCGCTGCTTGCAGTTTATTACCAGGTCCCACATGCTCTTCTAAGTCTTAAAAGGCAGGTAAGGGACACCTGTAGTCCTGGTATAACCCTATCCATGTCGCCAACTAGATGACGCGCGATGGGAGGATTTTTTGACGCGACAGGAATCAATGCTAATGTGGTATATTTACGACACTCGGTAAATGGTGTGGTAGTTCCGTGTATTATCGCGAACATAGATTATAAACGCTGAATAGCTAACCTTGGGAAACCATGAAGCTTATAAAGTGGGGGGACTTCTGATGTGCACGTTACACGTGCAATATCGCAAATTCTGTCTTTTGAGAGTGCGCGAAAGAAAAAGGGCCTCAGGTAATATATTCGAAAAACTTTTAAGCTCTAGAGCAGGATATCAAGCATTCATATTTTGCTATAAACCCACTCTACTCAAATCAAGCAATACTGATTCGATTGCAGCACAGCCAAATCTACCAGGTCTCAGCCTCCTGAATTTTACTCACATGTCGACGCCATCGCAATGCAGGCTAATACACCAGAGTACCACCCTTTTAACCTCCCATGATGCTTCCACCGAAGAAAATAGTTAGGGTTTATCTTGAGACTAAGTATTCNCATGCCCCCATAGCTATCCCCTTAACGCTCTCCCATCCTTCTTCAAATAGACACCTCTTCTTCGCACCAAGGCCTACCTCATCCCCCCTTAGACCCAATCTCCTCACCACCCTGAAGGCACCAGTCCCTAGCCTCACACTCTGTCCCATAATGATACACTCACTAACACCCTCGACCCTATCTGTCTTCCCCTTGGCTGCAGCTTCGAACAAATGATCCGGTGTTTTCTCAAAACTGGCCAGTTGAAGAACGCTATCTCTCATCTTGGCCAGACCAAAGCGTGTAATACCAAGAACATCGCCCTTGAAAGTCATGACGTCGGCTAGAAGTTGCATATGACGAGGGTCGATGTCCATCTGTCCCATCACACTCCCAATCTCGCTAATGATGGTCGAACGAGCAGCTTCGATACCGAGCACACTCAAAACTTCCAGCACAGAGTTTGTTCGTGTTTTATAACCGGCAATACCAGGTGTTGTCATACAAGCTTTGAGGCCATATCCTTCAACCAAGAGCTGGACTTCATATTCGCCATTTTTATTGGGTGTGTCATCTTTCTTGATAATGGCGCGTTGGGCATCCGGGTAGCCTTTTACAACCGTATTGGGGAGGGAGCGCTGGAGGGCTTGAACGCGCACGAAGTAGTCGTCTTCGCTTTTGGCCTTCGAACTTGTAGACCTTTTTTTCGGATTTGATGCCGGGTCGGCGACAAAGAGGCGGATGTGATTGCCCGCGATCTTAATATACGAGCCGTCTTTGGCGAGCTTGAGACCCTTTGCATCCATAATTGCCGTGGAAACATCCCCCATCGTGATGTCAAGGTGCAAATTTTCGATTGTTGTAGGTTCAATGCGCATGTGGAGGTATGCACCGTCAGCGTACCACACGTCTTCAATGTAAGCTATGATGTCGCGAAGGTACGTTTTCTCGATGCGGGATTTGACAATGCGGGCAGCTTCTTCGCTGGTTTTGTTGGAGAGTTCACATGAGATGACGGGTGTGCTGATGATTTTAGAGGCGTTGATGATTTCTTTGATACGTGGAACACCTTGTGTGATACTCATGCCGGCAACGCCAGCGAAATGGAAGGTTTTGAGAGTCATTTGTGTGCCAGGCTCCCCAATCGATTGTGCGCCGATGGCTCCAACAGCATGACCAGGCTGTACTCTTGAACGATCGTACTTAGTGATACACAGGCGGATGAAGGTACTCAGAGCAGTAAGGGAAATTTTGGCGATGCCATCGGCGAGGTTATATTTCGTAGCTATCAGAAAGTCAGTCTTTGAGTTTCCTTCCAGTTATTAGGCCCCCATACTAAGAGACTTACAATCTTGAGTACGCTTTAGTTTCGCTTTAGTCGAGGGTTGAGGGATGGCAAGATGTGAGAGAGTTTTAGAGAGTTTGTCGGCTTTCTTGAAAATAAATTCCTGTACGGTGTCCAGGAAGTCACGAATGCTTTCCAATTGATCGATGCCGTAGTCACTTTCGTCATTGTAGTCGAGCTGTCTTTCGCCATCCAAGGACATACGTATGTACTTGTTTCTTTCGGTGTTCAGCTTTTCGGTGGCGATTTCCTTAACCTCGTTAGGCGATAGACTTGACTCTGAATTATCCCATGTAGATGTCTATGACATTGATTAGCCCTGTAGTTAGAAGAGATGACCTCCATACACTCACAATAGCATGAGTAAATGTTCGTTCAAAGTTAACAGGCTTGGCTTTCCCCTCCATATCCACTGGATCTAGATTGTCGTCCCCATATTGAAACTGCACGATCCCTGCCGAAGAGTTCCTGACAGTGTGATCATACTGAGCAGAGAGATCTTCCAAAGACTTCATCAGCCGTCTACTCATGTATCCAGTCTCAGCAGTCTTGACAGCCGTGTCAACTAGACCTTCACGGCCGCTCATGGCGTGGAAGATAAACTCAGTTGGAGTCAGCCCAGAATAGAAGCTGTTGCTAACGAAGCCTTTAGACGCTGGCTGACGAGCGGCTTTAGGGAAATGTGGCAGAGTTCTGTCTTGAAAGCCATCGGCTACACGCTTACCTCCAATCATTTGCTGACCTACAGATGCCACCATCTGTGAGACGTTGATATTGGAGCCTTTGGAGCCGCACTTAGCCATGATGAGAGGCGCGTTCCATTTACTCAGCTGCTCGAAACATATCGCACCAGCATCCTGACGGACGCTACTGAGAATACCGCCAATTCTGTTCTCCATGGTCTGCTCTTCGTCGCACCCAGGATCTCTGGCCAATTTGTCCTCGTTGAAGTCTCTAATTAGCTTGTCGCACTTTGCGTAAGCTTCTTCAACCAAAGCTTGCTTCTTGCGAACAAGATCAGTGCTAGGCATAACATCGCTGACGCCAATGGAAAATCCTTGGTTGGTTAGCCATCGAGCAGAGAGCTTGGCAAGACGGTTCATTCCTTGGACAGCGTGATCTGGGCCGAAATCTCGCATCATCACATAAAACACGGAGTCTTTCTTGCCGTCCCCTACGGTTGACTTATCCATTACTCCGCACATGACTTCAGAATTGCGAATAACAAGCCATGCATCATCTTCGCTCAAGTCTGGAGCCTGGCCCGGCACAGGCTTGAACTGCTTGCAGGCGGCGTCTAGATTAACGAGTACCTTGCTTTTCTTGTTCGGACGCATGAGCATGTTGAAAACCTGTTTCCCAGTCCAAAGCCTTTGAGGCTTAAGAATGACTGGATCGGGAAGTTCAATCGGCATGCGCTCTCCGGTATCTGGGTCAATAATGCTGTCGTCATTAAACATATATCCGCAGATGTGAGCAAAGGTTTTCCGATCATAAAAATTGTTCTTGCTGCTAAGTAGGTAAGCCGCAGTAATGAAATCTTGGATAGCAGCAATAATCGGGGTTCCATTTTTCGGGGTTGCTAGGTTATGCTTCACGCCCATCAGCTCAATGGCTTCTGTACGGGCTTCCTCAGTCTGAGGCACGTGAAGATTCATCTCGTCTCCGTCAAAATCGGCGTTGTAAGGATTACAGACACACTCATTCAGTCGGAACGTTCTCCAGGGGCGAATTTTTGCTTTGTGGCTGAGAATACTGAGCTTGTGGAGCGACGGTTGACGGTTGAACAGCACAATATCTCCATCTTCGAGATGCCTCTCAACAATATCTCCAATCTGAAGTTGGTCTGCGACGTTATCCAGTTTACCAAGTTTGGAAAGCACAGCCAGCGAAATCCTTCGCCCTTCACCCTTGAGGATATAGTTCGCTCCTGGATGTTTGGTGTTTCCCTTCTTGACACATGCTTTAAGTTTTCCAATGTTGTATCTGGAGACTTTCTCAGGATATGTCAAGTTCGTAGCCACTCTTTGAGGAACGGCTACTTCGTCGATACCCAGATTTGGGTCGGGACCAATGACCGTACGCCCGGAAAAGTCGACACGTTTTCCTGAAAGATTCTGGCGGAATCTTCCTCCTTTTCCTTTGAGCCGCTGGCAGAACCCTCGCATGGATTTTCCAAATCCTGGTTGCTGAAGCCCAGGTACGTCGCTGTTAATATACATGGCGATTTGTAATTGCAAGAAATCCCATTGCTCCATGATAGTTTGCACCGGCTGGCCCCTCTCAAGACCTGCTCGAATGATCGAGCTGACTTGGATAATATCTCCTAGCTTATTCGTCAGGTCGTCCTCGGTATTTCCTGATTCCTGGGCAACTGATGGCCGAATGCTCACGGGTGGCACTGGGACATATTGCCAAATGAACATCTCAGGTCGTCCATCTTCAGGGTTCATTCCCAAAAGCTCGCAGTCTGTCGCAGAGATGCGCCGAAACAAATTCCATACTCTCAGCGGGTTCATGTCATCCACGGCCTTCTTCATATGCTTTTCTAACTCCGGGTTCCCTTGTTTTGCGGTGTCAAAGGATTTATCAAATTCCACTTTGCACGGCGGAGTGACTTTCCTCTTCGCAGTTGAACGATTAAAGGAGTCGTACTTCAGATGCACAATCTTCAGAGGATGCCCGTTGACTTTCCGAACGGCGCCATTGACTGCTCCACAGTAGGGGCAGGTTTTGCGCTTCCGGCACTCCTCCGAAACTTTCTTCCCAATCTGTGTTTTCTGCAAATTATCCAAACCAGGTCGTCGCAAGCTTCGTAGGAAGGAACGGCGTTGGTTCTCTTCAAGGAGTATCCGTGAGCAACCCTAAGCAGTTAGACGCATTCCAGGCCACGTATCCATATTGGCTCATACCTTGCAGATATTATGCAGTACGTCGATTATATTCCTCAAGTATCCGACGTGGAAGGCGGGGAGCGCAAGGCGAACGTGGCCAAAGTGGCCGTTGCAGCTCTTAAGGTCGTCGCCGCAGGTATCGCAGGTGACGGCTTTGTTGGAGGTACCCATGCGCTTGTCCATAGGGCCATTTCGAGTAAGGCCCCTAGTCTGACCTGTTCCACCCAGCTCGTAGACATTGCGGTCGGAAACTTCAAGGACTGCCTGGTTGACGATTTCATGATTTGACCTTGCTCAAGTTAGACAAAGCGGCAGTGAAGAGGGGTAGGCGGCTGACAGGATGCCGAATTGGAGCTCCTTGATGCGCTTTGGTACCCAATCGACCACCTGCTCTTTCACGTCGCCTCCATTCATGGTGAATTGGTGCTATCGGGGTTGAAGCATAGGGAAGGACGCTGGGGGTGAGTGGAGGTGAGTCGTAGGGAGGCGCGGAAAATCGTGTAGAATTTTTGGCGTTGCTATGAAAAGGCCCGGGGTAGGCTCAGAGCTGCAGGGACTGTTGGAGAACGAGTGGGAGTCATACAGGTGGTGAGCTTCAACAACCTTCACTGGCAGAAAAATGTCGGCGGTGGGGCACTATTGGAGGTGCCCGCAAAGCAATCACGTGCCGGAGCTAGGGCGGCGATACGACGGAGGGATTGGTTATCGCAAAGCTACCTGTTGTAGGCAGCGACAAACCCCACCTGCCTGGTCCTCAACGCCCTCGTCGCCCTACCACTCTGCCTGCTCATTCTGCTGCAACAGCGCTGCTCCTCCCTTCACTGCTACCCTCTTATACTTTCAGCCTCCCTGTCTGCATTTCTCTCCCTCCCTCCCTCTTCCTTTCTTGTTCATCGCCAGCATACCCGCTCTGTTCAAGCCTCTCAGCTCACCTTTGGTCACGGCTCGCCTTCTCGACTTGCCAGCTGGCTGATCGGCCCGTCTTCACTCCCAGGCTAGGTCATTCAAAGCTACACCGCACCCCTCAGTCAGCCTTGGCCTGGTTTCACATTCGTCCGTGGACAACGCAGCTACGTTGTGGCCTTAGTATACCATCTAGGCTTCGCTCTGGGAGCCGTCATCTACACCATCTACACCATCGACCTCATTAACCCCATCTATCCCCATCAACTTCACCCCCACCTCATTTACAATGTCACCCTCCGATTGTGAGTCTCAAAGCGCTTCAGCTGCCGACATGTCCTCTCTGACTCGAGAATCAGCCCTTGAGGTGACTCTCCGATCCATCGACAGCCTCGACGAGTTCCCAGAACGCAAGATCCTCCTCACACCCAACTCCAAAATCTCCATAGGACGTGCATCCAAGAACGCTTACAAGAACTTGCGTTCATCTCCAAGCAATGCTTTCATCGATAGCCCAGTCGTCTCCCGAGACCACGCCATCATATCGGCTAACTCGAGCTGCGGAGTGCGTGATCCGACACCTTCACATGTTCTTCATCCCACTAATTTGTTCCACCAGATTCCGACAGTATACATTAGGGATAGCGGATCCATGCACGGCACCTTAGTTAACAAGGTCCGGCTCGAGAAGAGTAAAGATCATCAGCTGAAGAATGGAGACATACTGCAATTTGGCACTGATGTCCATCGAGATAATGGTGAGCTTAGCCGTTCATGCCCTTTCAACCATTAAGCATCATCGCATATTTGTCTAAGTTAAGTCTGTTTGGCTTGGAATGCTAAGGCTAATATCTTCCAATTCGCAGAGACTTTCATCGCCCAGAAGTTCCGTTTCGAATCTAGACCTACCGCTTCCTCTGTGACAGAGGAAACCACTGTTTCGAGAACATACTCCGTCCCCGAAGCCGATACTTCAGATGAGGAGGAAGAAAGCGAGGATGACAGCAGCATTGCCGAGGTCTCCGACCACGAGTCTCTCTCATCGCTCCCCGAAAAGCCGTCATCCTCGAGCGAAGGACTGAAAGGTCCTTCCTCTCCCACTGAAGGGTTCTCTACCATAACGGCCTGCGGCTTTACCAATGTGTCAGACATTAACCGTCTCGGAAGCCAATCTAATCCTGTGAACATTGCGGACGACAATGAAGTTGCCACGCAAACTAAGATTATCTTCATCGACATTGAAGATGAGGAGAAGCCTGCCCCGGAGTCTCAAAGCGATTTAATGCTAAAGAATAAGAGTGAAATTAGCAATATTTCCACAGAGGGACCCAACGGTGATAAGCCTACTATGACTACCGCCGAAGACAAAGCAAAAGAAAGCAAGGATGTTGCTGAGGTAAATGATAATCTTTCTGACTATCATGAAGACGATGAGTCAGACGCGGGATGTGACCATGATTCAGAACGTATGGCCTCTGCTAGTCCAAGGTCATACCGATTTCAGTCTTACATGGACAATCTCGAGGACGAATCTGATTATGAGGAGCATCGCTCTATGGCTTCCGATCTCTCCAATGGGGACATGCCTGGCTCAGTCGATGGTAAATGGGACTATGACTCAGAAGCATCAGAAATGGAGGCTGAAATCGAAAAAGAGAGAACATCGCACGTGGCGCCTTTTGAAAATTTGGACGAAACGAACCGAGAGAATGGCGGCGTGGATGAGAATTCTCTTAATAATTCCTCTGAATTGGGTGCCGAGTTCGATATTGCCAGTTTGGCGTCTGATGAACTTGAAGACTGTGCTTCTGAGAGCTCCGATGATGAAGCAGATGCCGCGTGTCGCCTCAAGATGATCGAGATGTTGAACGACGTACGCCAAAAGACAGGTTGTGCAGGCTCCGTTTCTACTGCTGCAAAGCCTCCGCCAAGCCTCTTATCTGCTCCAAATTCCTCGCTAGCGCCCGTCGATAATATCACCAAAAACACAACGGAATCCTCAGCTCTAAATGTCCCTCCTAGCTTCCCTCAGATTGGCCACGCTAATCGTTCCTCGGCTGTTTCGATGTCGCTACGCAATATCATGTTGAGCGAGAAGGATCAGGCAACCGATACCTGCATCCTGTCAAAAGAGCCTGCTAACAAGGCAAGTAATGGAAGTCCGATGAACCGTTCGGCGCCCGCAAATTCATGGAGTCCGCCTAAGAATCTGGATATGAAGCATGTCGATTTAGGACATATAGAGTTCTTCGGCGATATGTTTGAACAGCCTTTCCCAGGAACATGTCGTCCTGCTGCTCCGAAACCATTGCCGTGGAATGGCGACAGTATTCGGGACAATAATGATCTGAACTGTCTTCCCTATTCCTTTTCAAGAGACGGATCTTTCCTGGGATGGAATGAAGCACCAAATACGTCTCCGGCACGTTTTAACTATCCACCGTTACCATACAGTGACTACACTATCAACCCACAGCCTGGAGATAGGCCTGCGGCAGATAGCTCCACGTCGTTCAGCAGACCTACCTATGACCCCAATTACTCATCGAGATCAGCCAAGCCGTTCAACCCTTATCTGAGCTCGTCACTCCCGCATAATGCCCCAGCGTACCCTCGCTCAGACACTGTCCCAACTTCATCTGGCACACCAGTTGGGTTCCAGAAGTGGACTGCGGATCGAAAGTCAAGTGATCTTGTTTCTCAGTATCAACCCGTCAAGTCGCCGTCATCGGAACCTGTCGTGAAAGCCTCAACACCTGGGCCTCAATCTTTGGTTGAAACGCCAAAGCCAAAGACCGGAATGTCAATTCCAGAGATCGTAGAGGATAATTCACTGCAATCTACCACACCACAGACCAGTCATAAAAGGAAGGCAGATGCTATGGAGCATGAGGATGAAGAGGCGCTCCCTGTAGAAATTCCATCTACACTACAGCAGGAAATGCCAATTGATTTACCGAGTGAGGGCTCAGAGGCAGTAACTGTCGCTCGGCCAGTTGCATTGGAACCGCCCAGAAAGAAAATGAGATTTCAATTTGCTGCTACAGCCATGGCCGGCGCCGTTGTTGGTGGTTTTACCATGCTAGCGACCTTGATCTCTCTGCCCGACACCTTCTTCCAGTAGTCTTTTACTTTGTCCGGTTACCCTAGGGACTAAAGTCCAACCAGATCGCTGGCGGGCCGGGTTTGAAATTATCCTCTCCCAGGCGTTACTGTGTAGCCTTGTCATTATCTTACACTGTTCCATGACCTGCCGGACTGCAAAGTACTATACTCAGGCATGCTTAAGAACACAACGACCATACGTGGCGCTTTCCTATTAATTGGCGTTGAAAGGATGGTGGGGTTAGTCGTTATCTTTGGCTACTTGTGGGGTTTGCAGTGGTGTTGCCAGGATCGGTAGGTTACTAATACATTTACCAATTCCAAGGCTCTACAATTGTACTTTCAATTAGCCTCGGATGGTTATGTTGTTGTGCATTCTTTGTTCCATTTTTTTAGGTCTCGGCAAAGCTTTGACGTTGCTGTTTTCTTTTCACGTGGGCTTCTACTGCGTTACATGGACTGCATTTGTCACTTAAATAATGAGACGAGCTTCAATTGACGTTATCCTCCGCTGCTTGTTTCATCTAATCTAAAGCAAGCTACTGATTTAGATCCATGGTAAGCGGCAGAAGCGATGGCGCGTACTACTAGGCTAAATACTAAAGACAGTAAATGTGGTATTCGAATACTAATAATAACTGTTGCTTTTTATTCAAACCATTCCAAGAAGATTTGAGGTCATTAGTGAGATTTCGAGATATTTTTAACAGTTCAAATAGCATGTAGTCGTTGCGGGTTTTCTTCATCTAGCCTTTTGTTCAGTGTCATCTCCGCTTTCCCCGCAGATATTCTCCGTCCGTTAAGGGCCATGATGGGAGGTTTCGATTGGATTTATTTGATTGTGTTATGTATCATCTATATCGTGCTCTTTGTTTTCGATTTTCTCTATTCAATCTTCCTATGACTAGCCTTCTTCGATCCAGCAAGGCCATTGACTCTCAAGCGGTAGTAATTTTGTAGATTGTATACAGGCCTATCTTGGATCGTCCAGAACTGTCGCGTTTTATATATAACAACTAATCGGCTACGATGATCATCGTGTTCATATTAATCACACAGTCAACCCTGCTCAATTACACGGATCAGCCGGTCCGGCCTCAACCGTGGAAGTCCCCTTTTTACTCCAGAGGGCAGCTGGCGCCTTACACCGGACAAGCAGGACGAACCAAGGTCGATAAACCAAGGTCGATGAAACAGGATCTGAGGTTCACTGTTGGTCGTCTGACTCCTAAGCATCAGCTCTGGCCACTTTTGGAACGGTCCGGATGTTAAACTACAAAGGGCATGACTAAGGGGGTCCAGCTTAGATCCAGCGGCAAAGCTATAATGGGACGCACATCCTGGCAGCCACGTCATGCGATTATGCTAGACCCATCCAAGGCGTCCGCCGTTTAGATCAGCGAGGCAAAGGTTGAGGACGCCAAGAAATGGGGGAGGGCAGGCTCATCCAGCGCAACTAACGCATGTGGGACGCTGTAACTATGCTATAGAACTTACAGGCGCAGCACGGTTAGCTTGGATCCACCCTAACATATCAAGTGCAGAGACAGCGGCGATTATGCCCCTTTCCAGGAATGTGCTGGCTGCTCCATTGGATCAACGGGGAAGGTATTGTGGGAGGTCTTAGACACCCAAGTCAAGTGCTTCACCCATCGCCTTCCAGTGCTGCAGGCACCAGTATCACAATATAGGAAGCGGGCGCCAATATTCATGCATTGTAACGCCTTGGCCCAAGACTATGCGCTCTACACCACCCTCGCCATAATTGCAGTTAGCGGCAAAGTGCGAAAAGCATGAAATTTGCGGCAAGGATGCAGCTTCACCAGCTAAGAGCTGGGCTATGCGGGAAGTACGAGCATATATAAACCCACTCTTCTTGCTCAGGATTCTCCATTCATCTACATTTCCCGCCTCGCCCTCCTCTCCAAAACAATCCTTGCTGCTTGTGCGCGAATCTACATCAAACTTCAGACTCCAAAATGCAATTCAATCCCTTTCACCCGCCCACTCAGCCAACCGCTCCCGTTTCTGAAACAAGGCTTGCAACCTACCTACAAGGACAAGATGAGAACTAATTGCAGTATGAATCTCGTGGAACCGCCGGGCTCTGACAAGAGGAGAGGTGCCATTCTCTCGGGGCAGCAGATTGCTCGAGGCGGCGCAGCCGGAGCTCAGGGTAAGTGGGAGCATAGTTGCCGTATTTGACTGTATCTAATAGAAACTCAGAAATCTCCGGTGCTACAAGACAAAAGGCGAAGCCGAGAAAGGCTTTGAGAAAGGCGAACCTAAGCGTCAAGAATGTAACCACCACGCATGTTCATACTACAGGCACAGAGGGCAATCTTGCTAGCCCCCATGGCGTAAAACCAGGCGATAGTCCAGGTAGGCATATTGGATCTTTTCTAATTTACACTCGCAACTTTCGCTTATAGCAATTCAGGTGAACTGATTATACTAGACGACGATCAGCCGCATGCCGCTACGTCCGACCCTGGAGGCAGAGGTTTCAACACTAACCGCACAGGGATCAGCAACGGGGATTGTACTCTGCGCAAGAACTCCATGGAAGCCCGCCCATGGGAATTGAAGGAAAACATTGTCGGTTTAAGCAGCTCAAGGCCAGGCAATAGCCAACAGTGCTTTTATCAGTATTCAATATCAGTATGAGGCCGTATTGATATTGATATTGAATAGTAATTCAATACTGAAAAGATATTGAATATTGAATATAGTACAGTCTTAGCATAGCGTTTTAATTGAAAGAACGTTCCACGCCCTTGGGCTCTGGTAGAGCTTCAAAATAGCTACTCTCTCGCGACTGCTCTCTCACCACTATCGTCACCTTTGTAATCCTTGGCGTGGTGTAGCAGATGTTGGCTGCTCTCTAGATTCTGCCAAGAGCTCAGAAGCCTCTCGTACTACATTGGTTGCCATAAGCCTCCATTAAAAAAAGCCAGCAGTAGCCCGGGACAGTTCCTCCTTCAAGCCCTCAGCATACCAGCTGCCTCGATGATACTGTCATGGGCCCCGTAAGGTCCGCTTCGCCACATAACAGTTCCCTTCAGGATATTCCCAGGAACCAGCCCATGACACTAAGGAGAATTCCAATGAACTTTCCCACGGAATCTCACGGAGGTGGCTAGTGATAATGAGGATGTTTATGCCAAATACCCTCCCAATTAAGGGGAAGGTGATGATTCCACGGCTAGACGAGAAGATTAACAGCAACGGGAGCCCTCCCCTCCTCCCCAACTTGTTGCGGCTACTAGTACATGTTAAGCTGCCTAGAAATGATTTGTGTATATAGAACTATAGCGCCATAGCCCAGGGGCTGCATGCGCAGTATTGTACGTAGTATAATACAATGGATAAAAAAAAAAAAAAAAAAATAGTCCTATACTAAGCGCCCCGTTGTCTCTGTCAGGGGTTCTACGAATAGAAGTGCTACTAGAAAGCTGTCTCCTCGAAGAACTGGTCAAAGTAAGTCTACGCATGTCTTTAATTGCCTGCCAAACATATCTAATAGATATTCTCATAGAGGATACCGGCCCCAGAGGGGCTCTAGAAAGGAAGTCAAAAAACGACTTGGGCTTTGTAAGCCGGTTGTCAGAACAGCAACAGAATCAGTACGTCCCACTCGACGATATGGCTCCACTACCTAGCGCCGATGCTCAACTTCAAGCAATGTTGCGGCTCAAAAAACGCTTTGAGTCTTTCGCGCGCCATTCTACGCATTCCAGCGACGCTCGCCCTGCCAAGCAGTCCCGCCGCCCAGATAAAGAGTACTCGCAGTCGGCTTTCCTAGTGACCGCTCATGGCGGTATTCCACCACCCGCCGTGAATCCAGAAGATAGTCGGTATATCGTCGAACGCTTGCTCGAGAGCCGCCTTGGAGGGCGCAATCGGCGGACAGTTATGCAATTTCTGGTCAAATGGGAAGGATACAGGGAGGAGCACAACAGCTGGGTGGATGAGAATAATGTACGGAGGACGGAGCAAAAAGATATTTCCCCTTCCTTTCTGGGACTAGCAGTTTTCTCCCCATAAGGTGCCCATAAGGTTGCCGAGGTTTTAGGCCTCTTCGGGGGGCTTTTGGCGGGTCTAGGGGCATAGACCGCCTGAAATCTCGTTACTCAGGCGACAGAGCCCCCATAACTTTGCGACCTTATGGGTGGTAGCCACTAGTCCCAAGAAAGAGGTGGAAATATCTTTTTGCTCCGTCCTCCGTACACCAGGACTCATTCAAGTCTACGCGCCTCAGCCGTTTCAACTTGAGATTGTTCTGGCTGACAGCCGGACGCCTGAACGCATGTGTACTGGAGGATGAGCTAATCAGGGTATGTTTGTTTGTCTTTGAACAAAATGTTACTGTAGCTTGCATGGCTAGCAGTGGAATAACCTAGATGCATTGACTGTACTGAAACAATGTATTCACGCTAACTTGCTTGTGTAACAACAAGGGGTGGTTGTAGGAAGTAGGCGTATGGAACTTAGATGCATTGCGAAAACCGGATCAGCTTTGGCGCAGAAATACTGAGTGTGAATCTGTAGTTAGACTTGTAGGGATCAATGCATCCCCCAAACGGCGAATGTGAAATAGTAGGTGTGAATTCCAAGTAGTCACGTGCTTGAATGAAATAGTCTGTGCTAAACCTCAGTCGGAACGTCTGCTCCTCCACTTCATCACATATCCCACATAGTACGAAGGGTATCATAGTGGCATCATTCATTCGGACCTTGTAGTCTTCAGTCCTCCACCCAGCCTTTTCTTCCCTGTGGTTCGAACCTTTCAAGTGAAAGCTGATAGAATTTCCCTTCTAAATTAGATTAGAAATGCCGAATCCATCGAGAGTGAAAAACACTCTAATTAGAAAGCGCCCACCCAGACGCCTTCGCACTCTTCGGATTACCATTCAACTCTCGTCCTGAAATATCGACTTTCCCAGAGCCCCTCTAAGCGCTAGATTGGAATCGGCGAAGATTGGATCAGAGGCTTGGCTCATGGGACAAATTTGTTCTGCTGTGTTCTAAACTAAAGGATGAGGGCTCGAAGGACAAGCTACGCCGTGAATAAGCACGCACTACATTTTTCGTCAGACGCCAGCCGTAGGCGCCGCGACCGTTTCATGTTTGAAGCAACATGGATTGTGTTATCAGGTAGAGAACGTGACGTGATCTTCCTCCTGAGGCCTCGAAACCCGTGTTCAGGACGAATGCGATGCCGAAGGCCTCATAGGCGACCCAGGAAGTTCCTGCGGGGCAAGCTCACTCGTGCCGTGGACTGCATGCAATTCGTGAGCTTGGTCCTTGTTAGGACCCGACAGCTCCTGTGCTACGCTCTCTGCGTTCAACTCCTGGGCTAGTTCCCCCGAAGGAAGCTCGGAGACAACTTCACCTGTGTCATCTTTCTCGTCTGGTGTGCTCGTCGTCGTTCGTCGATGTCTTCGCAAGAGGAGCATGACAAACAGTCCGATCGGGGCAAGACCACCAATTGCGGCCCCGATGCCGATTCCTGCCTTTACGCCTGTAGATAAGCCGGTGCCGTTACCGATGCTGGATGTTGAAGTTGCTGAGTTGGAGGCGCTAGGAGCGCTAGGAGTTGTCGAGGAGGTTGAGGAGGATGGCGTTGCAATGGAGTAATTGCATGAGAACATCCCTTTGATGATTCTAGACTGTCGTTCGTTCTGCAGCTCTTGGCATGTTGAATTAATGTTACTAGTTGAGTTAATGAGGAGAGCGCCGCGGACGTCTTCGATACCGCTCAGTGAAATGCTTGAGACAGGTCAGTTGGGACTCTGATGGAGAGGACAGGATTACCTACTTGGTGAAATTTCCTGAGATTTTGAGCGCTCCGGCAATTACCCTGATCGTATCGAAATCTAGGGTGTTAAGTGCAGCGTTGTCGAATACTTGAAGGCTTCCGCCTACTTGCGTAAGTGCCGGTAAGGACAGATTCGTTAGGTCCGAATTGTTAGTGAAGCTCAAAGATCCTCCGATCGACTCAAGTTCTGGCAGCGCAAAATCAGTGAAGGCGTTGTCGGTGAGTCCGAGAGATCCGTTGACTGCTGCCAATTTCGGCATGTATACAGATTTGCAGTCGCTAGCAGTCAGATTGAACGTCCACAGAAGGGAGGGAAAAGTGAGGCTCAGGCCCGGATTATTCTGTTTAACGATAATAGAGGTCGTGAAGTTTTCGAGAAGAAGCTCAATGACCTGCAAGGATGGATTGTTGGCAACGTATACTGTGTCTGCAGTTTTAAATTGAGTGATCCCAAGTAACGAGCTTAGAGCAGTGTTTTGGATGCTAATCGTGGAGACTGCGCTAACACCGGCGTCGAAAGAAAGCACGGACAACGCGCCGAGCTCATCCCATAAAATGGCATCGGCTTGTGTCAATTTCGGAAAATTCAAAGTCGACAATCTTGGCAAGGTGTTTAATTTGAACCCCCCTTTGATGATCTCCAGTGAATCTGCCGATAGTGACTTGATCTGTGTAGCATTTGTTGCAACGATATCGCCATTCAAGGTTTGAACTCCATCCAAAGCTATGTCATCGGTCGTACTTGTAGCAATTGCAATGCTTCCTGTGAAAGTAGAGCAGCTTGCTAGTGATGATGCCTGCGTTTGACTATTAATCGTTGTAGTTCCGTCGATACTGCATTCTAAATATTGTCAGCACGTGAACCAGCCTGAAGCCTTACGGTGGGATGATTGTGCTTCTGCTTACGAGCAAGGACTTCAGCAGCATGAAGCTGAAGCAGGAGGCCTACTAGTCCAAATGTCCGCAAAACCATTGATAAATGTTAGCAGTGCTATGCGTAAAAGCTATCTCAGTTTTCAGACGATACTAGCAGGATTGTCTGTCAAGGAAATACGGAGTAAGATAGGCCTTTATGTCTTAGCTTGGAACTGCGCCTTGTGGCGCAGGGTAAAGATCCTCAGCAGCTAGGGGGTTATTGGCCCCCATGCTAAGGAGGCATTTCTACCCCAAGCCAATAGGAAACCATCCATTAGAAACCGCAAATATATGCAATAGAAATATGATGATTCTTTGCCCTGAAGCATAGAATAAGTACCACCTATGAAAGAGGCGCAGGCAGCCTTGTGCTGCAGGCTGGGCCGAACGTGCAGAGGATCTGTCGATCTGGAGAACTCGTGTGAAGATTAATCTATAAAGAAAAGAGACTATATATACATGAAATCGATGAGACATAGGCACCCCTGATCTAATCCTAATATAGTAGTGATCGGCACCAGGTCGACTGGTTTAGCTTCACACCTATTTCTTATCGATAAGTACTTCCGATCCATGTTGATGTCCGATCTGTCCTTCACCTCAGGCTAACAACCCGAACTCCGAATTAAATGAATGCACAATGCTTTTGAGGCTTGTGCCAATCAGAAAAGTGCTCTTCTGAGTATTGTAATTGCTCTGAGCTGTTTATGTCGCTGTCATTTGCTGCCTTGCATCGGGCTGCAAGGCTGGATTTATGGAGGCTGAGCTTCAGCCGCTCCCAGCCTCATGTTGTATTGTTAATCAGTTCAATCACAACCTCTCTTAGAAGATAGGTATACCGATCTCCATTTGCAGCTGTCATGACCACTGCTAACTTTCCTCCACCGACTGTCATGTTTTTTTCGTAGAGGAAAATCCAAACGCTCGAAGAGGTAGACCCGCGACTCGCCGGGAGCTCGCCCGTACCATAACCCAACTATTTCCACCTGAATGTCACACAGAATATAGCTGCGATAGAAGATGTTGAGGAAAAGATTTTGAGTAATGGAGACGTAGAGGCAAGGACAACGGAAAGAATCAGCAAAACTACTGCAGAATGGGAATTTAGCAAAGGCTTGGAGCTACTTCAAGCTGGATACGTTGCCGCGCCGATTGATTATATACGACTCACCGCTTAAGAAGGGTTACAAGAAGTGAAGTTGCCTTATGCCCTTGTTGGCCAATATGACTGGGACAGGCGGGAGGATAGCGTTGGATGGGCCAATTGGCTGAAGCGCGCAGTCGAGGCAGGCCACATTCCAATGACTGATGACTACAATATGGCAGAAAAGGCGATCAACTAATCCTAGACGACGCGCTAGGGAGTAAAATTAAAGTCCACTGCGCCCTCCTCATGCACGGGCTTAGAGAAAGTCATCTAAATGGAAGGGCTGTTGAAACGGAGAAGTCATTAGCGCTGCGGCGTTTCGAGATGGCTGAGAGTTCGGAGGGCAGCTTCTCTTGAGAAAGCCGCTTAATGTTATGCCGAAGGTGTAGGCTGTAAAAAGGATCTAAAGAAAGCAGCAAAGTTGTACGGTTTGATTATATTCATTTGGCACGAGCGATTGACTTGTTTAGAGCATCGGCAGCTAAAGACCGAATCCAGGGCCACGGCGCCGTGGGGTGGGGCAACGTGACTCCAGCGTTGCCATAGACATGTACCTCCGGGCCAAAAGGAAGGTATCAGACCAGCCACTTCCAGCTGTCAGACGATTACCGTCGAGGGAATCGTTGGTCTGTTCTCGCTGGGCCGTCTCTGCTTTCACTATTTACGTTCTCGCGCACAGCAGATACAATTGTGTACGTATATTCGTCTCTCTCTTCGGGGCCTAATCCTTCAAAGACAGAACAATTCTATCACAGACCCGAGTATCAGGGCGCTAGCAACTCAAGTCTGGTGTAATCATGCTAGGCTCGGCAATATCTTAGCCGACGTTGGCCAGTACGTAGGCTTGATTCCTTCAAGCACAATACCGGCCATGCCAGAACTACTAATGCGATCAATCCTGTGTTAGGCACTGAATTCTAGGGCACTATATAGTCGCATAAGGAGTCGCACGCGATAGATTTTCACCCGTTGAATAAAGAACTGATAATAACGTCCGGTGGCGCATTGAAGTTCATCTCATCGTTTGTGAAATAAACTAGCGACACTCTGAGAGTTCCACAAGGTTTTTCAATATATATGAGATGTAGTTAAGCCATATTTCAAAGGCCCCTTGCTCCTCTTCGTTCCTTCGTAATATTATAGCTTTAGGCTTCTAATCGTACATTCACCTAAAGCCAGAGGAGTTCTATAACTACTATAATACGGAGTTATATACGTATTTTGACGCCTATTAAACCTTTGATTCTACCCTATCTATGGTATAAATAGATAATGCTACCGAAGTAATGAGGTGTGAAGGATATGCTGCTATATCTATAATTATGTGTAAGCTGAAAAGCAAGCAGTTTAGACACGCGAGTACCGCGATCTGCTCCGTACGCTTCGAAATGATTCACGCTCCGACATCTATCGATCCTCTCTGCAAATGAGAGTGCATATGCCATGCCATAGTATGCCAATCCAGTCCTGCCTGAGAAACGCTAAAAAAAGCCAATCAGTTACTTGCCGCCGGCGCCGCAGCATCCTTCTTCGACGGCACCCTCAAAATCTTGATCTTCCCATTCGTCACAAAAACAACATAATTCTCCATCTCCACTCCCTCCTTAATCAAATCATGCGTCAGCATATACTCATAGTCCAGTTTCGTAGCCACCGTATCCCTGACCACCTTCCTAAGACTTCTAATGCCTAATTGCGGATCATAGCCCTTCGCAAGTGTCTTACAGACACTCGCATCTAGCCTTATTTTAAGCCGGATGTTACCGAGAAGTTGTTCCCGGTCGCCGAACGAGGTGTTGACGGGGCGATGCACTTCGGACGCGAGTTCGAGGAGGTATTTGTGTGTGCCGACGCAGGTTTCGCTCAAGGAGAAGGGGAGGAAAGGGATGAAGGAGGAGATGCGGCCTGTGAGTGGGGGCTATTCACACAGATCAGACCATTTGACTGCAAAAGAGAAGTGGGGGTTACTATGCCGACCTTAAAGCGGCTTTTGAACTCTTCTTTCATATTCTCGGTGAGGGTTTCTAGGTGCGTTTCTCGCGTTGTGGCGTCTTCCTCGTTGAAGATTTCTTCATTCTTTTTGCAGTACTCTTCGATTTGTTCGTCGAGGGCGTTGGTGGCAAGGATCCAGATCGTCCTTGAACAGTTAATTGTTCGTAGATCGCGTCGGTCCTGATATTCTCCTGTGTAGTGGTGAGCACGTTTCTATCCTATATTGGAAGCATGTTTCTGTACCTTTGTCGAATGGGATCAGAAGCGAATTCCAGATATCGGGTGACGCCTTCTCGAACTCGTCCAAAAAGGAAATGCATTTCTGCCCATCCTTTCTTGCTAAGAAGTTGTTTAGTGGTGAACCTTCTGCAGCCCCGACGTACGGCTTCCTCGATCCGAAAAACTCGTTTTCGCGGCTAACTATGGTGCAGTCGCTTACATGGAGCTCTAGTGAGAGCAGAGCACCAAGACGCCTCGCCAGCTCAGTCTTTCCGTGGCCGCTTGGACCTATGGACATTAGCTGAAGATCAATGGGATGTGTTCGAAAGGAACGAACCGGCGAACACTAGAACAAGCGGATCGCGTCGATGTCTCAACATGCCATGCAACAATTCCTTCATGAGCAATTGTGTAGCCGCCGACTGGCCAATCAAGAAGTACGGAATACCGAACAGATCTTCAGAATAGTTGCGGACCGCAACTTGTCTCTGCCGCTCTGTCGGTTTCTCCAGTTTAGAAGACTTTTCCAAGTGGTATCGCTGGGTAAGGTTCAATGTTTCAGCGACCATCGCCCGTGTATCGAGGGATTTGCACCACTGGATCTTTAAATCATCCAAATTGTCTAGGTCCTCGTCGCTTGGTCCACGCTCCGGCAGGTCCTGGCAGAATGGTGAGTAGAAGGCCTTCGGTATCACGGAAGCGTCGGCGCCGAGACTCAGGAGAGTTGCTACACTCGTTGTTGTGTCGTATTCAATCGTCTTACTATTTGCGATGGCGAATAACAAAAGCGGAAGCGGAGGGCTGCCGTAGACAGCGTTCACATTGCCACCATACTTGAAGAAGAGTCGGATGATCCATTCATTGTTGGTCGCGGCTGCATAGAACATTGCAGAAAACCCTTCGACAGGATCGTTGATATGTGCTTTGACACTATTTGCACTTGGATGGCTGTGGTGACTAAGATAGGCTAGGATTTGCTCATAAGGAGTGTCATGTTGCACTGCTCCTACGAGGTCCCTAATCGAAAATCCAGCGCTGCCATCAAGACCGCCGGGCTGGAAGGATGGCGGGGGAGGAATCCTTGGAAGCCAGAAATTCCATTTTGAACTATCAGGTGGTTCTGGGGTCTTTGGAGGCTCTGGTTCACGTTCCCACTCGGACTCTATGCCGCTGTCGTTCACTGGCTCGTGTTCTGAGTGTGGCGAAATTGAAGAGCTAACAGGAGATAACAATGGTGTCGAGCTACTACCACGTGGGGAATCCTCTTCCGAGTAGTTGCTGGGATAGACGCGTGCAAGTTTATCAGATCTTGCACCTTGCGGAAGATGGCTCCAAAGACGCGGGCGATGACTACAGAGAGGAAGGAAGGGAAAGGAAGGAAAAAGAAACGGACCGCTTTTACGGACGACTCGAATCCTTTCTCTCCGCTATCACAGCCTCCTCCTTTACAGCCTTCGTTACACCCTCATTCTCCAACCCTACACTCCCCTAAATCGCCGCTCCCGCCATGCCCAGCTGCATCTCCTCCACCAATACCTTCGCCTTCGCCTTTACCTTTGCCTCCGCCATCGACCCTAGCCACCCGCTTTAGAACGATATCCTCCCGTATAAGCTTATTCACCAATTACTGGCCCCATTAAAATCTCTCCCTAGTAAAACTCGCCGCCGCCGGCTTCTACCGTCTAATCTTAGGTAACGGGAAGGATACTGTAAGATGCGCCTTCTGTCGTATACAGTGGGAGGACTAGGATGATATAGACTACTCTATTGGGGAGCTAGTAGAGGATTATAAGGATAAATGCTTGTAGCCAGAAATTAGGGATAACTTCTATAACCATCTCCCACTACTCGCACCCTAAAGCACCGCAATACCAAATAAGACCCCTACGCCTACGCCTACGCCTACGCCTACTACACCTTATATACCTCAGATACCTTAGAAACCGCTTCTAAGCCGTATACCCCGGCCATCACTAAAACGTAAACCACTACCTTAATCGCCATAATCGCCTTACCTACCACCTCTACCCCCCCCTTCGCCGCAATCCCCTCTATAACCACGTATATACGCCTTAGTACTAGCATTATCCTTACCCCTATAACCAGTGCGACCTCACCAGAAACCACTAGGCCTAGTACTTACAGTTTAAGACCTTATGGCACGATTTTGGGGTAAACCGTCTCCGTTCTAATTTTAATTCTAATAGCTACAACCACAACTACAACCACAACTACTACTACCACTACTAGCAGCTTAGTTGATTGTACAATTCCTATTATATATACTACCAGCGTTTATAAGTGGACGTGGTCTAAGCGATATTACACCCGTATACTGTAACTAACCCACGCACCCTCGTGCTACTAGCAGATCTCGC
This sequence comes from Cenococcum geophilum 1.58, assembly GCF_001692895.1. Classification (NCBI taxonomy): domain Eukaryota; kingdom Fungi; phylum Ascomycota; class Dothideomycetes; order Gloniales; family Gloniaceae; genus Cenococcum; species Cenococcum geophilum. The sequence continues at coordinate 400,417 of NW_027137644.1, forward strand.
TTTAGTCGCCGAAGATAGGACACTAAACACTTGGAGGAACGGCCCCCCAGGAGTACCTGCTACTAACTACCCACGAGATCTCATAGAATAAGGTATAAATAGTACTAGGGAGTACTAAATAAGGTGATGATGATGATGATGTTTATTCCGCCCGGAGGCACTAAGCCTAAAGGGCACTAGTACTATATTACATATTTTCGCTCCTTTTAGTCTCGCCATATTCTCGTACAAGCCCGTATATATGCCTTACTTAGTACTCCCTAGTGTTACTAATACCTTATTCTGCGAGATCTCGTAAGTAGTTAGTAGCAGGTAGTCTTAGGGGGCTGTTCCTCTAAGTATTTATTATCCTATCTTCGGCGATTAAAGCAAGATCTGCTAGTGGCACGAGGGTATGTGGTGTGGGTTGGTCGAAGTGTGAGGGGGGGGGGGGGAGGTTTAACTGTGGTGGGCGGGTTATTGATCCGGTTCTGCCTTAAGTCGTCCGGTGGCTATTATATATTTTACTATTATTTGGACTATGTCTACGTTTAGTGTCTACTGTCTAGGGTTAGATAGCGCCTTGCCCCTAAGGTAGAAGGATAAGCTGCCTTGTTTTATATCTGTTTACTACAGCATTTATTCTTAATACGCTGTCTATTTTATATACCTAAAGAGGAAATATTCTACTATTTCTCTTACTTATCCGCAGTTATATTAATCTAATTCTACCGCTCTAATCTGGTGTAGATATCTATTAAGTTATATTATTCCTATCCGTAGTTAGGCTAATATATTTACCTTTTCTTACTTAAGAGAGTTATATAGCCTATAGGTATGTTTACCTAATAGCGCTGTATCTATTTTTCTTAAGTACCTTCCTACTCCTTCTAGTAGTATTTTCCTACCCTACTGTCTTACTCTTACTGTATTAATTATTATAGCCTTGGCCTGGTATTATTGTCCTTGCGGTAGGCGTCCTTATGTAGTGGCCCGTTGTGCTACTTCTTTTACCTTCTTACCTAGTGCGAACTCCCCTTATATTAGGACCTATGCCATAAGGACGCGGTTGCTTCTTTGCCTTAGTGTATGGGTTATATTATAGATCTATACGATACTTATTTAGCCGGACTAGTGCTTAGGTTAGTTAAGCGCTAGTAGTGCCGCCTAATTACTGGTAAATATAGTAATCTATCTCCCCTATAGATCTGGTAGTAAGCGTCTTATTGCTAATAATATTGCTATTAGTTTAGCCATATATAGGTTCTATTCTACTCTTAGTTCTAGTATGGTTAAGTATATAACCACTTCCCTATTTGGTGTATTGCTAAGGGTATTATAGACAATACCTCCTATTTTTACTATGCCTCTCCTCCCGGATAAGCTTGTTGTAATCTATATACTTTAAACGAAGTTAGCGGCTTTAGTTGCCCTATCTTTATCTAGGTTAATACTTATAGGTAGTTAATCCTCCTATAGTGGTACTATGTAGGGTTAAATAACCTCCATCTTATCTGTTGGTGTATGTTAGTATATATAGGCTATCTTCTATAGTGGGGATGTAAACCTCTAGAGTATCTTCGTGCGGAGCCTTAAGAGCGGGTTCGTTTTATATAGTGTATAGAGGTTGACCTATAGCTTAGTGGCCCTCTTTAAATGCCGCTCGCGTACTAACCGTATACTTACTTTGGCTTCCCTAATAACTATAGCTACTATACAGAAAGTTCTTATAATTGCCTACGCTCTAATTCTTTATACCCTATTTATTACGGCTATAGCGGAACCCCCGCAGACGTATATCTAGATGTTTAAGGCGTAGTTTACTACTAGCGCTACTGTTGCCCTAAATAGCTGTCTTATGGTTAAGGGGGATACTATCTAGAGTCTCTTTAGTGTCATAGCTGCGATAAGGCCCTTAGTGGCTGCTTTTGCGATATATTGCTTATACTAAAGCTCCGTATCTATAACTACCCCTAGAATCTTAGCTATATGCCCTAGTATAACTGTTTTTCCCTTAATTATAAATAGGGTAGTATTAGTCCGCTCCGCGTTTTTTATAAAGTGCACTAATATAGTCTTTTCTCCTTTAAATGTTGCGCCGCTTTGTTTCTCCTAGTTTATTACTCTATTAATAATAGCCTAAATACCTTTACAGTTTACTACTGCTAATAGTCCTATAACCTATATATTATAGTTATCTATAAACGCTATTAAGCCTCTATTTATATTAAGCCAGTACTAGATTAGGTTGGCGTTAAAAAAGAGGAATAGTATTAGTGAGAGCGGCGATTTTTATGGTAGTCCTACTTATAGTAACTATTGCTAGTTAGAGGTATAGCCGTTAACTAAGATAGTTGCTGTATAATTAGAGTAGAATATATTAATCTACCGCACTAGTACTGGCGGTATACCTCTTACTATAAGCCTCTGTAATAGCCTTTCTTTATATACTCTGTTATATGCCCCTTTTATATTAAAGCTAATAAGGCTGAGCATCTTCCTAGACCTCTATGCGTTATATATATGTTCTTATAGTAGTAGCAGCGCCTATTTAGTGGAGCGCTTTTTCCTTACCCTAAAGTAATTTATAGGCAGTAGTCTAAAGGTTTCTACTACGTGCGATATTCTCTTGGCGACTATAGACTCCAGTACCTTGCCTAATGTAGAAAGTAGAGAGATAGGCCTCCATGCCCTTGCCTTTATATAGTCTCCTTTATTTAGCTTCTTAAGCGGTATAATCTTAGCATTTCTTTATTGGCTAGGAAGGTCACCCTTGTCTAGTAAGGTCTAAAAGAGGAGTAGGACCCTATCTTTTATTACTAGCTATATCTGCCTTTATACTATCGCTAGTAGGCCGTCGTCCCCTGGCGCTTTCTATAGCTTTACTATAAATATCTTCCGTTCCACCTCTTTTATTGTAAGACGCGGCATTAGTATTAGCGTTCGTTAGGGCCGTGGGCCCTTGTCCTCTATTCCTGCTAGCAGTGGGGGAAAGAACGTGGTTAATAGCTCCGCTACTTACTTATCTTTTCCTTCTGTAATAGATCTATTTATCCTTACTAGTAGTAGTATCTTATTAAATGCTGAGTTGCCGCTTAGGTTAAGGTATTTTACTACTTGCCAAATATTTATGTTATTAGCTAGGAAGTTATTCCAGTGTGTCCTTTTCTGTTTCCGTATTATATTATAGTATTCCTTTAAGGCCTCCTTTGCTTATTACTCTAGTTCTAGTAATATCTAACCCGCTTAGCGTTAGTTCTTTACCTAGTTTCTCTAGTAAGTATATACCCGGCGGAGCTTTATAAGGTCTGTTATCTACTACCTTTTTACGTATAGTAACGGTTTAGCTTTTGGAGTTAATGCGTATACTGCCTCTAGTACTACATCTATAAGCTGGTCTGTTTGCTGCTATACTCTACCGCCTACTAGGATTATATAGAGGGCGGTAGTAATCCTATTTCTAATTTTATTCTATAGTGCGTTTTTAAAGAGCATTCTCTGTTCTATAGCGCGTTTAGGGACCGTAATGTTAAATATTATCTTAATTGCCCTATAATCAGATCCGTGTTCTGTTCTATATACTATATACTTTACTATTGTAGATACTAGCTCGTCTAATGCTAGGATTAGGTTAATCGTTATCTTATAGTTGCCATTTTACTATATTTTTGTACCCCTAGGCAGCAGGCTATATAGGGAGTAATCTCCTATAAGGTCAATAATCGGGTCGGCTTCTCCCTATCTCGCTGGCAAGACGTCATTTCCTCCCTATAGCTGGTCGTGCTGATTAAAGTCTTCTATAAGTATTATATTGGTTCATGTCCCTATCTTATTCTATATTTTTTAGATTAATTAGTATAGTTTGCTAGTTATATCCTATAGTGCCTCTGTATTCTTTCCCTTAATATATACCGACATTACCAGTACTAATTAGTTAGGAAGGCGCAGCACCGCCGTGGTAAGATCTGCCAATTGTACTGGCACCTGTTTAGCCTTAATATCTTTTTAAATCCATAATATGCTCTATACCGCCCACCTCTCTTTGCGCTAGACTATGGGTATTATCTTAGTCCAATTTAAGTGTCCTATGGGGATAGTTATAATTATGTCGTTTATTTTCTATATATACGGCTCTAATATTACTAATACTCTAAAGTCTTTTAGTTGTTTATCGTTTATTAGGCTCTGCTATACTATACTCTATTTTCGGATATTTAGTTAAAGTACCTAAAGTGTCTTATATATAGTGGGTAGGATAAAGCACTTAGCAATTTTTACTAAACGATTTATATAGTCCTCCGTATAGTATATATTTTAGGATCTATCTTTAGCAGTTATTATAATAATGTCCTTTTTAAGCGCATCTAGTACATACTTGCGGTCTTATATATGCGAAAGCTTTATGTCCTAGTGTCTAACACTAGTAGCATTACGTTGGGCCGCTTTTAGGTTTATAGGTTCTAATATAGGCTAATTCCCCTGCGATATAAAAGTATTAGTCCTGTAGCAACCGTGCTGCCTTACTGCTTTTAGTAACGTATACTACTATTGAACCATATACCTTTCCTGTGTCTTTTCTACTAAGCTACCCTATTTAGGCTATGTATACATTATTCTCTTTTCCTAGCACCTCCACTGCTTCGTCTTAAATCTTTCCTTTCTAGTTAAGAACTGCTATTCGATTAGCGTTGTTAATTTTTACTAGGTAGAGCTAGTCTCGTAGTATCTAAATACTAGGTGCTAAGGTCTTCTAGGCCGCTTCTTTTATATATTAGAGCTTGGCATTATTTCTATAAGTTATCCTAATGCGTACGGGGTTCCTGGGGTCTTTAATTACTGCTGTACAGCGCTAGCTCTTGTGGCCTTCCGTTATGCGTATACTACTTTTAATTACTTGCCTAATTACCCCCGGTTATGCTTTGTTCTTATTTTCCTCTTTAACTCTAGATATATTAACTGTATAGTATAGCGTGTTAGTGATAGTTAATGGCATGGTATTCCTTGACGGGAAGGACGTTAGGTTACTTAGTTAACTGCTTGGCGGCGTATGGGCAATATCCGCGTATAACGGAGCCGCGCTTAGTAGTGCTTAAATGTTTAATAATTAGGTCTGGATTACCTCTATCTTCTCTATAACCTTAGCTCTAAGCGCGTCGATCTACTCTATAAACATTTTAGTAATGACTTTAATTTAGTTTGCTTATGCCTCTTTCTGCTGCTCTAATACCCCTAGTAGTAACATAACTAGGTTAGTTAGCACCTTAATCTGTATATTTAATATTATATTTATTCTTTTAGTTGTTAATTGGTTTGCTATAGTGGCTGTTATTACCGGCTGCTCTGTTCTCTTTTTAGCCATTGCGCGGTTTCTTGTTAACCCTATTTAATTCTTAGGGCGTAGTTTTTTCCCCGTGCGCTTTGGTTGTGGTATACTAGGGGCCACTGCTGCTACATAAACCGTATCTTTTGTATTGCTCTCGTAACTATCGTTTTTAAGGGCCTTGGTTATCTTGGCGCGTTCCCGACGCGATTAACGCGTCGAGCCTCCTTCCACCTCTGCCGTTTCCATCTTCCCTTTCTCAACTTGGGTACTGCGTGCTAGGGGGTGTTATTTAAAGATAAGGTTTAAGTCCTTCCTCCTATTATATAATCCGTATATATTGGGGTGGTGGCCGTACTAAATAAGGCATATGTATGGGCTTGTACGAGAATATGGCGAGACTAAAAGAAGCGAAGTTATGTAATATAGTACTAGTGCCCTCTAGGCTTAGTGCCTCCGGGCGGAATAAACTTCATCATCATCATCGTGCAAGTTTATAGAAGACCTCGGGTGCAGCACTTGATAATATTGACTGAGTAGATTGCGAAGAAGACATTGTTGGCTTCTATCCCGGTATAAGTCAGTCCAAACCTAGTGAACTTACGACACTAAGGGTATGAATTGTTGTTGGCTCCAAAGCTAGGCGGAAATGAAGCAAAGTTATTTAGGGAATCATAAAGTAAAAAGCTGAAAAGTGGAGATAGAGAAAGGAAAGCACGACGTACTATTTGTGCTTGACTAGAGATAGCAAAAGAGCCGTCTTTCTGTGCGTAAAAGATAATATGAACGATGACCCTTACCGTGGTGGAATGATGCTCTCGATACAATTTTATCGCCTTCGCAACGTCGTTATCGTTTCTCTGAAGAAGCCATTAGCGATAAAATCTTTGAGTCCAATACAGGCAAATAATTGGCTGTGAGATGGGTGCGCACATTGAGATAGGTTTTTGCCCGCAATGGTTTACATCCAGTTGCTACGACGACTTCCTTGACCGCCTCTGGCGATGGCTCGCCGACAGTGTTTGGCATGATGGCATTGCCACTGCAGAAATAGCTACTAGCAAAGTTGATGCCTCGAAGTATTCAGAAAGCGGAAAGAAACGCAAGGCGGCCGTAGAGCTCTAGCAGGCGGGGTGTCACCTCAAAGGGCTTGGAAAACGCGACAACATGCGAGATCAGAGCCAAAGTCAAAGTCTGAATATTTCAGTCACGCAAAATCATATCAGCCGAGTAAGTGGGCGCTTGACACGAGGAGGCCATGAACTGCACTGAAACGCCAGTTGGAGCACCACGTCAACAGCCATGGCGTGCTGAATTCTTTCGCTCGTTATCGGGCCAAGTTTGTGGCACAGGCTGAACGTCCAAAGAAGAAACACGCATCAGCCAACAATACAATCTGAATCATCTTTACCAGTTCCGGAAGTCTCGATTTAATGCCGATGGAGCCTTCAATATTTGGCTTGATCGGGACCGGTTCCCTGAGCTCTTAAGTCATGCAGGTCTTAGCAAGGCACATTCGTAGCACCTGTGCTGTCCTCAGAAATCTCTCTTGCCGTTCCGCCACTTTTTTTTCGATTTATTCAGTTTCTCATGATAAAGTCATCTTGGCGATAATATATTTCTTACTGCGGGACCATCTCGCACGATAGCTCTGAGCGCAAACATGGCGTATCCATACGACCCGCAGCTTGGTAATGGAGTCGATATGGCGATGATGGGCGAAATGCTGCAAGAACCTCTTCAAATAGACCCACGCCATCAGCAGGAGCACGAAAGAAGTGATGAACAAGAAATGGACACGAACCAAGGACCTTGCTGCGATCGCTCGCGGATTGAGCTCTTGGAAGGCGAGGTCGAAGACTTAGAATCAATGCTTGAGAGCGAACAGTCCAAAACAGAGGCGCTCAGCGAGGAGCTGGAGCAAATGTCCCAGGAATTGGAGCGACTCCGGACCGAAGGTGAAAGAGACCTCAACGAAGCAAGGGCTGAGGTTCAGACAAGCCTTAATGAGGCCAGCAAACGCGTAGAAATCGCCGCCCAGGAGCTAAAAGAGAAGAAAGAAGCGCTGTTAGAGGTGGAGGAAGAATTGTTGCAAAGCAAGCAGATAATCCAGCAGCACCAGAAGGATCTTCACCAGAAGGAGCAGGATTTGGGCGTGGCGCGTCAAGACTCTCTGCGGCAGCAGACGCAGTTGTCCTCCCAACTGCAAGAGGCCGAAAGAGGGAAACAAGACTTAGTTTCTCAACTAGTCGTCATGCAGGGACAGTTCACTGCTCTGCAGAGGGTTCAACAAGAAGGTACGCGACGTTCTCAATTTGGCTATATTCGTGCTGACATCGCCTTCTAAAGATTTGGTTGCTCAAGAGCTAGGAGAAGAGCTGGCTCATACCAAGACCGAGCTTGAGAGCAGTCTGCAAGAGCTTAAACAGTGCCATGCACTTATCGGAGCACTAGAGACCCAACAAGGGAATATGAGTATGGAGCTGCAAAGAAGTCAAGAGCAGATGGCCGAGATTAGCGGTCAGCGGGCCCAACTCGAAAGTAGGATGCGGAATCTAGAAAACGAGCTTGCTGAAAGAGAAGAGAACCATCAAACATTGATCGGGCAGCAAAGGTCAAGTTGGCAACATTTGCTGCTAGCTACGATTGAGGACCGAGGCCCCGAACTCGCCGAGAAACTCTTCGAGCAAGTCCGAATTGAGGATTGGTTCCGTTGGCAAGACGACCTGCGCAAGATATTCTCCGGCGGAACCGCGCGTCCAGCCTCTCAACATCTGATGTTTCAGCGAAGTTTCTACCGCTGGTCCGAACGGATTTCTAGGGACTACCTCTCTTCCTTGAAGCGGATCGACCAGGCAACGAGTCACGGGCCGGCGTTGAAGTGGGTTGCTCTACGCTTTGAGGATGCCGGGGCCATCGCGCCTATCCTCCATACTCTCAAATCATTGCCTGAAGGGACCTCTGATCCGGTAGTACACGCGATATTGGCAAATCTCGAGCCCAGCGGCGGCAATGCAAAGCTCATCACCGACGCCCTTTCCCGGTTAGTGTACGTAACAAAAGTTGGCATGCAGGCTTCCCTTCGTGTGGTAGAAGGGTACAATCAGAACTCGAAACGGATACCGGACGGACTCGTTGCTTTGATTCTTAAATCTGAAGATTTGGCACCAGCCGATGAACGAGCCCTAAAAGCGGTAGTGGCTGTACTAGAGGTATGTATGTCTCTGGTCCGTCGCCTCCCCTTTGCTCCTCCGTCCGTCGTCGCAAGGGCGCCGCCGGTTGTATACCCCCTGAAGACACGTCACCACGACGCTAGCTACCACAACCAGTCTGCCACAGAGCAGACGACCTCTACAACCAGTCTGCCGCAGGGCAGACGACCTCCTCTACAACTAGTCTGCCGCAGGGCAGACGACCTCCTCTACAACTAGTCTGCCGCAGGGCAGACGACCCCCTCTACAACTAGTCTGCCGCAGAGCAGACGACCTCCTCTACAACCAGTCTGCCGCAGGGCATACGACCTCCTCTACAACTAGTCTGCTGCAGAGCAGACGACCTCCTACAACCAATCTGCTGCAGAGCAGACGACCTCCTCTACAACCAGTCTGCCGCAGGGCAGACGACCTCCTCTACAACCAGTCTACAGCCGTCGTGCTGCAGACGACCTCTACTGCAACCGGTCCACGGCTGTCGCGCTATAGGCAATCAAGCTATAGAGGACCGCAGGCGTACCGCAGACGATGCACTGCTAGGGTAGCTATAGTAGGGGATAGGGGAAGGGGACCGGCCCGTGTTACCATTACTACGTTAAATATAAGGTGTATGGGCGAATTGGTGTTTATACCCTATACAAGACAACCTCGTGAAAATTTTCCTATGGGAGTGGGTTTATGTAACGAGGTTCGCCCTTATAAAATACCCGTTTTCTAGAACGTAAATCTAGGATTAATAGTCTACTTTTAGGGAGAGTAGCTATTAATTACTAATTCCCTACCTATTTCTTTAGCAAGGAGGAACGAGGTATAGGAAAAAAGTCGTATCCCTTGCATAGATGGATTCGTGCTCAAAAGTGTGGCCCGTGCTCAGCCAATTATATTGCTTCGGTGAGGCTTTCTGCCATATACCAAATATTCGCCTGAAGCTTCAAATATACATTGAAAAGGCCTATCTATATTTAATCTATGGTGTTGACCTGCTTAATATGGGTCTCCTAGCACAACCCTGTTTTATAGAGTGGTATTTTACAGAGCCTACAGCCAAATCGAGTTCTTGGCACCTGTTTAGGCCTCTTCCAACTCCCATCGTCGCGCGATTTCCGCACTATATTATCAGAAAGCTCTACTAGAGGCTTCCTTCGCGATAGCCTCTTAACCATACCTCGTTTTCCTGCCTTAAAGCATGCCGAGCAAGCAACTGCCTTGCTATTTATTCTCTCTGGTTTATATCCATGCTCCACCACCAAGTACCGTTTAATTCGGCTTATAGGAATATAAGGTTTATATATTTTGGCGACGCGGATTAAGTTTTAGAAGAGGGAGTTAATAAGGCATTTAATAAAGGCTTTATGGCCAGCCTTGTTCGGCTAGCCTTAATTAGCAAAGGAGGATAGCTTAAAGTAGTTGGTAACAACTATATTAAGTAGGAAGTAAAGTAGCGGTTTCCAGGTCTTTTGGTGATGCTTAAGGGAAGTGTAATAGGATCTTATCTAGTCGGCGGTATTAACGCCTTTTATAAAGCGATTGTAGTAGTTAATAAACGCTAAAATCTATAACTACTTCCTTACCTTATCGCCGAACACCTTCCGAGTCTATCCCTTGCACGGATAGGGTGCTATATTCTGTGGCCCGTGCGCAGAACATCAAAAACTTTTAAGAGTTTTGGTTTGGTGATGCGGCAGAACGACTTACCGCCTATATATGCACCCTATTGATTGGTGCGCACGGGCCCTATTTTATAGGGCGTGTTTATCTATATAAGGGATACAGCGCTAGTAGACGTTATGGCTGGGCGTTTTTAAAGCCGCCCCACCCTTTTAGAAACTAATAATATATGACATTATTAGTTGTCACGTGTCTATACATTGCTTGGCCGAAAACCCTTGACTTAGTATGCTTAGACTAAGAAACCGATGAATATCCGCTGCGCGGATTATCGAATATCCGCAAGCTAACCTATTCAATCGATCTATCTGTTTCTTAGTCTAAGCCACTTTGGTAAGCTTTTAAAAGCCGAGCCGCTTTGTTTATATGAGGTAAATTATTAACTTTAACGAAATTAATGTAAGTAACTACCACGTCTATTATCCTGTTAATACCTGTATTAAAATCGCCTTAATCAGCTCTTTAATTGATGGATCTTCTAGAACTAACTGCTAGCTATAGTGCATCTAAAAGGTGTTAAAGAAACCCCTATTCCGTCTAGCAGGAGCTAGTCTTCTTAAGCTTTCGATTGAATGGTAGATATCTAGGATATCTACACTGTGTGTTAGTACATCTAGTGCAACTAGAATTTAAATTTAAGACGTTAGGCGCGCGTATTTGACGTATAAGCGGTCTTTGTTAATATCCACAAGCGTTACATAGTAGCTTTGCACTACTTCTCTAGTAACAGCAGTATTGTAGCTGCGATGGATTTATATAGCCTCCACCTTACTATATGTGTTTATTACCAGTATAGGCGGAAGGAGAAGTAGGCCTAACAGCGACCTCGGCAGCAGCCTCTATAGTAACCTCTGAAGCAGCCTCCACAGTAGCCTCCGTAACAGCCTTCGCAACAGCCTCCGCAGCAATCTCCACAGCAATCTCCGCAGCAATCTCCGCAGCGGTCTCCGCAGTCTCCGCAGTAGCCTCCGCGCTGCTGCGCCAACCCTTCCAACTTGGCCGGTTTAAGACTTGCGAGATCTGCCATAACCAATAAAAAAGCTCTATACTAAAGGTTTAAGCGGACGCAGTTATATAGCTAATAACGGCTAGGACGGTTGCTTATAGCCTAGACGGTAGCGGCCAAAGCAGCTAGAGCGGGGGATGGTATGGCAGTAGTAGCAGTAATGGCAGTAGTGGGAGCAGTAGGGTAGTAGTAGGTCAGTAGCAGGTCAATAGCAGGTCAATAGCAGGTCAATAGCAGGTTAGTAGTAGGGTAGTAGTAGGGCAGTATCAGGGCAGTAGCAGGGCAGTAAAGGCAGAATTCTTATATTGTACACTTTGGCAAACCGTGTTACGGCTATTTTGAAATTAATGTTAGGAACGGGAAAGTGGGGAGACTTCTTATGTAGACCATTCGATTCGCTAGAGCTTAATGTATAATTAATGGATTTTTTAAGCTGCCTAAACTTGTTGTAATAATAAGAAGTGAATATCTGTAATATTAGCAATGTAGATTTAGCGACGTGCTTTATAAACGTCTGCTAAAGTGTCTTAGACTATAACGGGACAGATGGCCTAAACTGGTTTAGCGCCATCGGGCCGGATTTATCCGGCCTCCCATTGTGGTCTGAGCATGCTAAGATAACGAAAACCCTGCAACTTAGGTATTCAACTAGATGTTTAACACGGTTAATAACATTATTGCTTGCAACTGCACTTAATAGGTTATTCTTTTCATTATAGATTGCTTGCGATTAGTATTTATAGTGGCGATAATTATTAAGGCCTATAACCGACTTTCTAGCTAATAACACCTGTTTAAAAACTCCTTGCTTAACTACCCTATTATCTACCTCCTTATTTACGACTATCCTATCTACCAAATATACTATAGTTTTATCTTTAGAAGAAGAAAGAGCTAAAAAATAAGATAAGAGGGCCTAATAACTCTATAACCTAGAGATCTAAAAGAGAGAGTAGGAGGAATAGGCATGGATCTAAAAGACGGAATAGAAAGAGGAGTTTTACTAGGTAAGGCTAGCCGCTCTAAAGTAGCCTGCTCTACTAGAGTATACCTCTACTACTAAGGTAGATAAACTAGGTAAGTCCTATAACCTACTAGAAGGCTTAGGTACGCTTAAGCTTAACCTCCCTAGCCTAGCTAGAAGAGACCTCTATAATATATAAAAAGGATCCTTCCGCCTANAGAACCTAGCCNNTNTATAGGTATACTNTAGCCGCCTAGACCTTTCTAATATAGCTACTATTAAAAACGGAAAGCTTATTTTAAAGAGACCTACTACTAGCTGTAAGGTCTACGAGAATAAGGAGGTCTAGTTTACTAGATTTACGAACTATGTAGTAATTATAAGCACTCTCTATATATGCCTAACCAACCTCTATATAAGAATATTACTCTAGATAAATAAGATCCGCGACTACTCCGCGACCTATAACTAGACCTCTATCCTACGTCAGGAAAACGGGAAGTGGTATAGGAAATTTGGTTTTGCTAAAAGTGTTTTTAGGGCCCGGGGCTAGCTTTCCGCTATATTAGCTAACCCCCCCTAGTCTAGGGCTAGCTTTTAGCCATATTAGCTGACCCCCCCTAGCCTAGGGCTAGCTTTTAGCTATATTAGCTAACCCCCCCTAGCCTAGGGCTAGCTTTTAGCNATATTAGCTAAGCCCTAGAGCTATACGCTAGCACTATNCTAGCTTATAGCTATAAAATAAATATTATTACTATTATTATATTTATTGCTATTAGGGTATTAAAATCCTAAAGGCCTCCGGGTAGGCTTTTAGTAGGCTTCCTAGTAGGCTCCTAGNAGGACTTTNATTTTCCTTATNATCTAAATNGTCCGAAGTACCATCGGGTCCCCGCTATATTCCCGACAGCCTCTATACGTGCCTTTGCATACCCCTTGTACACCTAAATGCCACCTTTACCCTTCCTTCCTTCCTTACATCCTCCCTACTTAGGGAGGCACTAGAACGGTAGCTAGAGGACTGTGACTAGAACTAGACGACCGTCGCTAAAACTAGACAATAATCGTTTAAACGACCAGCCAGCAAACACCACGATTAATTTAATCGATCGATCGAATCGAACTAGAGCCTCGATATCATTCTATTACCAAATCAAATCGAATTAAGGCCTCTTAGGGAGGCACCCCAGACGACCACTGTTTAAACGTACAGCTAGCGAACGCCTAGAGAGAACGATTCGAATCAATATAATTAATCGCAATCAAATCAAGCAGAGCCTTCGATCGGGCCGACCTCTCCCCCGAATTACAGATACAGATAGGTAGGCATAGATAAGTAGGCACGACCGGCAGGCATAGACAGGTAGGCATGAATAAGTAGGACGGTTAGACGGTAGGACAGGTAGGATAGGTAGGATAGGTAGGATAGGTAGGACAGGTAGGACAGGTAGGATAGGTAGGATAGGTAGGACAGGCAGGACAGGCACTAGGCCTAGTTAGGAAATTAGTATATGGCCGGCGGATTATCGGGAACGCCGCTAATTGACGATTTGGAGACTCTGCGAGAGATATCCCTTATAGCTACTATTAATTTTAAATTTTTAAATTTTGAATTTTGAATTTTGAATTTTGAATTTTGAATTTTATTATAATTATACATATTGCAGCTATAGGAAATATTATATAAAATGTATAAAACGTATAAAATGTATAAAACGTATAAAATGTATAAAACGTATAAAACGTATAAAATGTGTTAATGTTGCTAATATGGCCCCGGGCTAGCCCCGGGCTATTATAAATAAGTATATATAAGCAGATTAGCGGATCCAGCTAAAATGACCCCGGGCCAGCCCCGGGCTAGCCCCTAGCTAGCTCTTACTACCCTCCCGTTTTTCTAATGTAGACCTTATACTTAACTACTATAGGTATATTATAGATCGCAATTAGTTTAAGCCTAGTAACTGGGATATACCTACCCAGTTTAAGGCCCTATACTACTAGGTAGCTAATATAAAGGTATAGAGCCAGGGACTTAAAGTCCGTAGTATAGTATTAAAAAAATCGCGAAAGAATACCTCCCCTTCCCTCCCCTCTAGTAAGCCCTATTATAGCTAGAATAACTAGTAGGCTTATAAAGAAGATCCATATTATTACCGCTACGTATACTCTAAATGTAACAAAAACCACCTATTAAAGTTATACCCTAGGTAGCTTACCGCCGTAAGTAGTTAAACCTAGGATTTAATAGTAGATAAAGACATCTTCCTAGATTTAACTATTTAGATAGACCTGCTATAGACGCTAAGGCTCTAAGGCAGGCCTAATTTAGTACCTCTTTTTAAAACTTACTTATAAATAACTTTTCTAGCTAACTTACTATTACCTCTAAGACCTCTTGCTTGGAGCACGCTCCTTTATAGGTACCCTAGAAATCTCCTAGCAATTTTATAAGATATCCTTACCTATACTACCTAATATTTATAAAAACTACCTCTCCTTATATAATAATGAAGATCTTATCTTTAAAAAGATCGTTACTAACTTAGCCCTAGGCCGTATATAGGCTACTAACTCTATAGTTACCTTACCCCTAGGCCTAGTGCCTAAGGTAGATGGCGGCTTTCGCTGTATTTATAACCTCTCTTTACCTAAGGGCTTCTTAGTTAATAACTCTATTAACCTAACCTAGGTAGTACTACACTATACCTAAATAAAGACTATACTAGTATACGTAATTATAGCTAGTAGAGGCTACTACCTAGTTAAACGAGATATTAAAGATACCTTCCGGATAGTGCCCGTTTTAGTGCGGTCGCGTTACCTACTCGGCTTTATCTAGAAGGGAGTTATATATATTAAATGCTATCTACTATTTAGCTTATAAACAGCCCCATTCCTTTTTAACTTATTTGCTAAAGGTCTTTACTAAATCCTAGTATAATATATTAACTCCACTATTAAGCACTACCTTAATAATTTTATATTCGTGGTTAAGTGTTTAACTATACTGCCGTTACTAAGGGAGGTATACCTCTTAGTTACTAACCAGCTAGGGGTACCCTAAAATAATATAAAGAATATTAAAGGTACGGAGGCGGAAGTATTAGGTTATACTATTAATACTATAGTAATAAAGATAAAACTCTTACTAGCTAAGTAATAAAAAGCTATTAATTAAGTAACTAAAGCCCTTTAAAAGGGCTGGCTATTATTACAGCAAGCCTATATTGGGAAAATATTCGCAGGATGAGATTTAAGTAGACTTTGGTTTTCGCGTTTCGCGTAATTAACATGCAATTTAACTAACTTAATACGCAATTAACTAACTTAACACGCAATTAACCAACTTAATATATAATTTAACTAACTTAACACGCAGTTGACCTACTTAACATGTAATTTAACTAACTTAATACGCAGTTAACCTACTTAATATATAATTTAACTAACTTAACACGTAGTTGACCTACTTAACATATAATTTAACTAACTCAACACGCAGTTAACCTACTTAATATGCAATTTAACTAACTCGATACGTAGTTGACCTACTTAATATATAATTTAACTAACTTAACACGCAGTTAACCTACTTAATATATAATTTAACTAACTTAACACGCAATTGACCTACTTAATATATAATTTAACTAACTTAATATATAGTTAACCTACTTAACAACTTTAAAAGCTAACTGTATATTTCTTAACGTGCGATTAAGGTAAAGTTATATACTATATATTTAACTATTATATATAATCCTATATAATCTTATACAATCTTATACAATCTTATATAATCTTATAGTCTTATTACTTAGAGGCTCTGCATGAGGCTCTATATAAAGCTCTGCGTATAGAGGCTCTGTATAAAGCTCTGCGCATAGAGGCTCTATATAAAGCTCTGCACAAAGCTTTACATAAGGCTTTTTATGAGGCTCTATATAAAGCTCTATATATAAAGGCTTTGCACGAAGCTCTACACGAAGCTCTGCACGAAGCTTTATATAAAGCTCTGTATAAAGCTCTATACAAAGCTCTATATAAGGCTCTGCATAAGGCTCTACGTAAGGCTCTATGTAAAGCTTTACGTATAGAGGCTCTGCACAAGGCTCTGCAAGAAGCTCTATATATAGAGGCTCTGCATAAGGCTCTGCGCGAAGCTCTATATATAGAGGCTCTACACGAAGCTCTGTATCGGGTCCCCGCTATATTCCCAATAGCCTCTATACGTGCCTCTACCCTATATAACTATCTTATTTTTTACCCTTTCTTCCTTCTTTATATCCTCCCTACCTAGGGAGGTACTAGAATAGCAGCTAGCAGAGGACCGTTGCTAGAACTAGACAACCGTCGCCAGAACTAGATAACCGTTACTAGAACTAGACGACTATCGCTAGCTAGATGACCGTCGCCAGAACTAGACGACTGTCGCCAGAACTAGACGACCGTCGCTAGCTAGACAACCGTTACCAGAACTAGATAACCGTTGCCAGAGCCAGATAACCGTCGCTAGAACCAGACAACCGTTACTAGAGCTAGACGACCGTCGCCAGAACTAGACAACCGTTGCCAGCGCTAGACGACCGTCGCCAGAACTAGACGACCGTCGCTAGCTAGACGACCATTACTAGAACCAGACAACCATTGCTAGAGCTAGATAACCGTCGCTAGAACTAAACGACCGTCACTAGAACTAGACAACCGTCGCTAGAACCAGACAACCGTCGCTAGCTAGACAACCGTTACCAGAACCAGACGACCGTTGCTAGAGCCAGACGACCATCGCCAGAACTAGACAACCGTCGCTAGAACCAGACAACCGTTGCTAGCCAGACGACCGTTACTAGAACTAGACGACCGTTGCCAAAGCTAGACAACCGTCGCCAGAACCAGACGACCGTTACTAGCGCTAGACAACCGTTGCCAAAGCTAGACGACTGTCGCCAGAACTAGACAACCGTTGCTAGCGCTAGACGACCGTCGCTAGAACTAGATAACCGTTACTAGCTAGACGACCGTTACTAGAACTATATAACCGTTGCTAGACAACCGTCGCCAGAGCTAAACGACTGTTACTAGAACTAGACAATTGTCGCTAGAACTAGACAACTATTACTAGAACTAAATGACCGTCGCTAGAACTAAATAACCGTCACCAGAGCTAGATAATAACGACTAGCTAGCAAACACTATAAACGATTTAATCGATTAATTAAATTAAGGTAGTATAGATAGGTAGGTATAAACAGGGAGATACTAACGGGTAGGTAGATGCTAATAGGTAGGTAGATATAGACTAGTAATTAGATGCAGATAGGTAAGTAAATATAGATAGGTAAGTAAATGCTAACGGGTAGGTAGATATAGATAAGTAGGTAGATGTAAATAGGTAGGCAATATAGATAGGTAGGTAATATAGACAGGTAGGTAATGCAGATAGGTAGGCGATGTAGATAGGTAGGCAATGTAAATAGGTAGGTAATGCAGATAGGTAGGCGATGTAGATAGGTAGGCGATATAGATAGGTAGGCAATGTAGATAGGTAGGCGATGTAGATAGGTAGGTAATGTAGACAGGTAGGCGATATAGGTAGGTAGGTAGATAGGTAGGTAGGTAAGTTAATAGGTAGATAGGTAGAAGAGAACCATTGCTATATTATATTAAATTATCTAAAATAATATTTATTTTGCTAGCCTTATAAATAGCCTTAAAGTAGCTTTTATTTATTTAAAATATGCTATTAGTATAAAAGAGGTAAATATAATTATGGTTACTAAATACGCAAATTGCTAGTAGGTTTCGCGTAGGTTATATATAGGTTACGTGCAGACTACGCGCAGGCTGCGTGTCAAAAAAACACAACATAGGCTAGTCGGTCGAGTTGCCAAATGCCCTTAACTGCGCGCTAATTGCGTTAACCACTAACTATTGAGGCCATTGGTAGGGTACTATATTTTATCGATATAATAACTAGTGGGCCGCCTAGTATAGTATGTAAGAGTTATCCGCCTTAGGCGCTTGTACTCTTACTCCTTATAGAACTTTATAATAAAATAGCCTACTAGGTTATTAAAAAATATGCCCTAGCGCCTCCCCCTAAAGCTAAAAAAAGACCTTAACCTCTAGCTTAAGGTTCTTATATTAAGTAATGGTATACTATTTTTTAATAATAAGGAGAGGCCGTAGTTTTACTTGTTTACTAATGCCTTATTACTTAAAGGCTATAAAGGCTTCTACTTTAGTAGAGAGAACGGCCACTAGCCTAATTACGCGGCTTCCCTACCCTAGGCCTAGGCCTTCAGCTATTATCCTACTAAACTAGGTAGATAACTATATTAACCTAAAAGAGATATATACTATTGCGAAGGCATTTAAAAAGTAGTTATTAGTCTAGCGGTATAGGTCTCTTTATATTTATATAGATAATATAGTTACTTATAGCGGTATCTAAAATAATGTTATAAAAGGTTTTGGAAACTAATTACTCTAAGAGATACTTATATTCTTAATAACAAATAATATTATTATAATAACTATATGGGTCTTTAGCGCCAATAATAGGCTTACTAATACTCTCTCACGATTTAACTATAAGAAATTATTATTACTGTGCCCTAAGTGGCAAATAAATAATGGCTTCTTACTAGATAAATAACGGCTTTTTATTAAATAAAGAACGGCTTCTTACCGGATAAATAAAGGCTTCTTACTAGAAAAATAATATCTCTCCTCTAGGTGGCTACTAACTCTTATAGTTAACCTAAAGTTGTTTAATTAACCCCCCCTAACCTTCTAGAGTGAGATTGGTAGGTTTTATTACTTTTTACTACTTATATAGCATGGCTTAGTAGCTAATATAAGGAAAGGCTACTCCTCCGCTATTAAGAGCTAGGAGGCCTTCTTAGCCCTAAATAGTTTATTACCGTATCTAGCTAAGAGGATAAACTTAGGGGAATAGATTGCCTAACAAGCGTTTAGTATAGCCGCCCCTCTAATAGGCAGGATTAAGCTAGAAACCCTCTTTAACTATATCTTTATAATCTAATCTCGTTATATAAACCTAGGTTACTTAATCGCCGCCTTTAAAAACTATACTATTAAAAGGGCCTTAGCGGGGGCTATATTACTATTCCCATCTATTAAAAAGACTAAACTACCGATTATAAAGGATATCTTAGACAAGATTGTTACCTCTAGACCCTATAAGGCGGATATAAATGTAGACGCGGTATTTATAATGGCGTTTATGGGTTTTCTACGTATAGGAGAGATTACGTACCTAAATAGGAAAGCTAAGGACTTTAGCACTATAAGGGCCCTCCGTAATAATATTAGGATCGCCCCTAATAGTTATTTAATAGTTTTCTACCTAAAACGGAGTAAGATAGATAAAACCTATAGTAGCGTTAATATCCAGATCGCCGCTATGCTAGGAGATCGTCTATACCCTATAGCCGTGATAATACGGTTATTTAACTATAACCCCCGGCCTCTATTAAATCTATTATTTAGCGTTAATAATAAAGCATTTTCAGCGCTAGTAGTACGTAAGATTCTATTAACCTACCTAGCCGCCAGCGGCATTCTACCTAATAGCTACTCTAACTACTCTTTCCGTAGGGGTGCAGCGCAGTATATATATAATTATGGCTTTGCAGAGTTATAAACGGCGCAGTTAGGTTAATAGACATTAGATGCGGTAAAACTTTACTATAATACCTTAAAAACCGAACGACTTTAATTAAACTCGAACTTCTAGTGGAGTATACCTATACTAGCTAGGGAAGCCTAATATAGGGACTCTATACTTTCTATTATAGGACCACCCTATAATACCTTACACACGCTACTTATCGCATTTTGCCGCAATCTGCCGCATTTTGCTATATTCTGCCTACCACCGCAAGATTATCCTATATTCGCAATACCCGCAATATTAGTAATATCCATAACCTCTACTAAGTTCTATTAAGTCTGCTAAATTCTACTAAATTCTACTAAGTTTACTAAATTCTGTAAAATTCTGCTAAATCTGCCGAATTCTGCTAAATTCTGCTAAATCTACTAAATTCTGCTAAATTCTGCTAAGTCTGCTAAATTCTGCTAGGACTGTGGTAACTTATTAACTAAGCAATTAAGTTAACGATATATACCTATTCTCCTTACTTCCTTACCTTCTTTCCTTATATAATGTCTTAATTTTATTATACAGTTTATACTACGGAAATCGCTCCCGTTTTAACTTAATTCTTTATAGGTAGTAGGCGCTTCGCTAGTGGGCACTAAGTAGGATTTAGGCCAGATCTCTAAAGTTTAGGCCTAAAAAGCCTTATAAACGCTAGGATATTGCCTAGATCCCGCCCTATAGGCCTATACCCCCTATAATTAATATATTTAAAATAGACTATAACCTATTCGTGCCGTGCGAGAGATAGATATTATATATCTATATATTACTTAGCCAAAAACCCTATAACTTAGGTATTTAACCAGATATTTAACACGGTTAATAACATTATCACTTATAACTACACTTAATAGGTCGTTATTTTTACCTACCTACCCCCCTTACAATATATATTAGATTAGTTACTTATAGTCCTGTTTAGGTCTAGCGGCGGGCTATCCTATTAGGGGCACTGGGTAGGATTCAGGCCAGATCTCCGAAGTTTAGGCCTAAAAAGCCTTATAAACGCTAGGATATCGCCTAGATCCCGCCCTATAGGCCTACACCCCCTATAATCAATATATTTGAAATAGACTATAACCTATTTATGCCGTGCGAGAGATAGAATAGGCTTATAGTGTTAATGTTTTAAAATCAAACTAACTTACTATTAGCAATAGTACTTATAAACAAAACCACCTAAGCATCCTTTTAGGCAAACTCTATCACCGTACTATCCTCTAAAGTCTCCGTATATAGCGTACCCTATAAAATCTAGCTGTTATAGATTAATTTAAGGCCCACTAGCAACGAGCTAATTTTCTTATTCTTAACCTCTTTTTCCTCGCTTAAATCCTCCTGCTTTTTACGCTTTATTTTAGTTGTCCTAACTATTTCTAGAGCGCCAATTCTAAGCTTACGGAGTCTCTAAAGAAGATAAATAGATGTAAAGAGGTTATTAAGCCAAACTATATGCATGTTTGGTGGGTAAAGGAGTTCGCCGGTGGTATTGTCTCGCTAAGTAAGAAAATTAAGTATAACTGCCTACGTCTTTAAAAAGCCTTCCTTCTTATACTAGGATAGATCTAAATTATATAAGCCTCCCTTATTGCCTTTTAAGTAAAATATCTAGTTAAGTATATAGCCCTAATTACCTAATACCTATATCTTAAAGCCTTCTGGTATTAGCTTAGTTGGAATATTAACAATTTTAAATACGCGGCTAGTAAAGCGCTTAATTATTTTATTAATAGTAAGGTTAATTATTAGCTAATAAAACTTCCGGTAATAAAGGCGGAGGTACTTACTAAGGTCCTATATCCTCTTAAAGGTATTTTAGAAGGCCTTATCATCTTATTCTCTTAGTTTAGTGTAGTAAAAGTAGCAATTAATTTACTGCCACTAGTTATATAAAATATACTATCTAATAATATACATCGTTCTATAGCTAAAGTCTTTATACTAGTAATCCTTAATAGTTAGTTCTATGTATTATTAGCGACTTAGTTAATCGAGACATAAGCATAGCAAAAGGGTCGCGCAAGCCTATACGATTGGATTATCTATAAACGAGAATCTAAAGCTAGGGAAAGAAAAGGAGAAGAAGAGTAGCGCCGTTCGATGTTTTATACAATCTTCGCGTCACGTGACCGCAATATACAGCAATCTGTAGCAACTTGCCGGTGCGAGGTTCTGCCAGTACTATAACATTACCCCCCCCTTTAAAAAAAGCCTACCCTTAGGCTTTGTTGCTAAAAGTCTTAGTAAAAGAATCTAACTAATTAGATAACTTTAACCGCCAGTTAAAGTTCCTAGACATTTTAACACCTTATATAATTAAGAAATTTTTAGGGTGTTTTTATCCTTATGTTCTTCTAGTAGCTTATTATCTTTATTATACTAGCATTCTATCCACTTATTTAGGTACTTTAGCGGTCCGGGTTTATTAGGGTAACGGCTATAAAACTCCTAAAGCTTATAGGGACTACCTATAAGGTTCTATATAGAGTACTAAGTAGGGTCTAGGTTATATCCTTTCTAACTAACGCAATACTTTAACGTTCCCTTTACAAGTTTACAGGCCAGTATTTCCTTAATTTCCCACTTATTATCGCCATTAACTTAAATTAGTAGGGGAGGTTTATTCTTTTATCTAGGTAGTAGGTTATTTACAGCTTTTTATAGCTTATCCGGTAAGAAAATAGGGTAAACTTTAATTAAGTCTAGGAGCTTAACCTTATATAAGTTACCTACTTTATTAAGAATCTTATACGGTCCTACTATCTTATAGTCTAGCTTACGGCTAGGCCGTTCTATCTTCTAGTTCTTTNTTATAANCTAGACNATATNNCCTNNAGTAAAGTNAGGCTNNCGCCTATNCTTATTNNNCTACTNTTNTATTAATTTCTAGGCCTTTTCTAGGTTTATATGGGCTACTTTTTAGGCTTCTTCTAAGCGCTTAGCGTACTACTAGGCTTCCTTATAAGATAGTTTTTCGCGTATAGTCTAGGGCCCTTTTGGTCTTTCCCAGTTAAAGCTTATATAGGGTAGGTAACCCATTTCTAGTTAAATAGGGGCAAATCCAGTAGAGTTGTAGGGTAGGGTCGCTTAGGCATAGTCTATTAAGGGCAATAGTTTAGCCTAGTTATCCTAAAAGTAGTTAATAAAAGGCCGGAGTCTCTAGTCCAAGTATTAATTTATAATCTCTATTTAACTATCTGTCTAGGGGTAATATGCTATAAAAAGCTTTAGCTTAATGCCTAGGATCCGGGTGAACTTATTCTAAAAGACTAATATAAACTGCGGCCTATAGTCAGATATAATAGTATCTAGTAATCCGTAAATTTAGTAGATATAGTAGATATACAGTTAGGCTGCCTCTTTAGTATTAATATTCTTATAATAGGGAATTAAGAACGGGCGCTTACTAAAGCGGTTAACTAGGATTATAACTATATTATATCCGTTACGGTCTAGAGGTAGCTTATAAAAGTCTATAGAGATATATTACTAGGGGCGGTTGGGTATTAAAAGGGGTTTTAATAGTCCTGGGGTTTTATCTTATAGAATTGTAGACCTACGGCAGTTGTTATAGTTCCGTACATAGCGGTTAATATCTATAACTATTCCAGGCTAGTAGTAGCGGTCGCTAATAATTTTACGGGTCTTATTCTTTCCAGGGTAGGCCGTAGAGACCTAGGTATATACTTTAGCAATAAGCCGAGTCCGTAGGTTCTATTTCTTTACTACTACCAGCCGTTCCTAATGCTTAAGTAATCTATTTTTAAGGGACTATAGGCTGGTAACGTTCTTTGCCTTTTTACGGTACTCCTGTAGAGAAGGGGCCATACGGTTTATCTACAGTAATTTATTAATTAAGTTAAGTCCTAAAGGGTTAATAGAATACATCTTAGCGCCTAAGGAGTCTGTACTTAGTTCTGCTTATATCTAGGGGTTAAGGTGCTCTAGTTATAGTAGCGTTTAGGTCCATAATAAGATCTTTATAGCGTATAGTTACCTAGGTCTTATTCGCGCCTAGTAAAAGCATTCGCACGGTTTGTAGCGCCTAGTCTATATATAATTAAGAAGTTAAACTAAGATAGGATATCCGCCTAGCGTGCCTACTAGGCCGTAAGGGCTTTAGTTGTTATAAAGTATTCTAGGGCCTTATAATCTAATACTACTTTAATAGGTTTAGGGGTCCCCTCTAGCTGTACACGCCAGTGCTAAAAGCTAGAGATAATAGCTAGCATTTCTTTATTATGGATATAGTAGTTTAGTTTAGTATCTATTATAGTCTTTAAATAGTATATAATAGGGTACCATTCTCCGTTTAGTTGCTTTTGGGAAAAAACACTAGCTATTACGCCGTCTAAGGCATTAGTTTCTAGCATTAAGGGCCGTTCTAGGTTATAGTAGGCAAGTAGGGGGGCCGTTACTAGCCGTTTTTTAAGCTTATTAAAGGCCTGTATAAACATAGCGTTAAAGTAAAAGGGCTAGTCTTTCCTAGTAAGGCGGTTAAGAGGCCGGGCGATTTTGCTGTAGTTCTTAATAAAGCGTTAGTAGAAGTTATAGAAACCTAAAAACAATTACACCCCCTTTACGGTCCATAGGGGCGTCCACTAGTTAATTGCGGTCGTTTTCTCTAGGTCGGCCTTAATTCCGTCTATACTAACAATAAAACCTAAATACTTTATACGCTTAATACTAAATTCTAACTTCTTAATATCGGCCTAGAGGCTAGCTTCGCGGAGCCGTTATAAGACTTTATAGACGTACTCCTCGTGTTCTAGTTCGTTCTCTAAGTAGATTATAATATTATCTAGATAGGCCGTATAAAAGTTATTAAGGTAGTTAAAGAGTATATTGTTTATATACCGCTAGTACGTAGCTAGTCCGTTAGTTAATCTAAAAGGAAGTACCTTATATTTATACGTCCCGTAATAGGTCTAAAATATAGTAAGATCCTTAAACCTAGGGTTTATTCTAATTCGGTAAAAGGCCTAGCGGATATTAAGCTTTATAAAAACCTTAGCTCTACTTATTTAGGTAAAAGTCTTATTAAGTAAGGGTAGCAGGTAGCGGTCCTTGCGGGTTATATTATTTAGCTTACGGTAGTTAATATAGAAGCGCAGTCCTCTATTTAGCTTTTTAATAAAGAAAATAGGTAAGTTAAAAGGGGCTTAGCTAGGCTTAATAAAGCCCTTATTTAGGTTATTAATAAAGTACTGCTTTATAGCCTATAATTTAGCAATAGACTATAGGTAGAGAGGGCTAAAGCTAAGGGTGCTTCCCTTATCTTACTTAATCTCGATCTTATAGTTATATAATTAGTAGGGTAGAAGTATATTAGACACTGCCTTAGAGAATATATCCTTAAATTTCCGGTATTAATTAGGCAGTTTTTATTCTACTAGTTCTTTATCTATAAGCCCGCTTTCCTATCCGCTAAGCTTACTTTCCTTTTCCTTAATTATTTAGTTAATTTCGTATAGGCTAGTTATAAAGGCAACGGTATTAGGCTAAACTAGGTTTTAGTAGAATCCTATAGCGCTAATATAGCAGATATTAACTAGTAGGAGGTCCGTGGGTTTCTTTGGCGTCTATTAGGCCGTAGTTTACAGTATAGGGCTTATAGTCTTCCTTAGCTTACATTCCATTTTCCGTAAGTTATCCTTTCTATCTATTAGTTTAGTATAGCATCCAATATCCCTAGTTTTCCTTTATAGCTTTATAGGGTTCTCTATAGGGGACTTAGTTAGGTTACTACTGGCTTCCTAGGTCTCTAGTGCGGGTGGCATAATATAGGTAGTCTAAGGGCGGCGTAGTATACAGATCCGTTACAGGTTAAGCTATATATCCTTCTTAAAGGCCTAGTCTCTGCGTATAGCATTGGCCTAGTAAATGGTATTAATCTAGGGCCGTATAAGGGTTTCCATTATAATGCTAATTTCTTTTATAAAGGAAGGGGTTAAGGGTAGAGTTTTGGGCTAGATAAGCTGTTTACTCTATACTTTAAGCTATAAGCCTAAATAGGCTAGCCATTTTCTTCCTAAGATTATATTGTGGCTTTCTAAGTCCGTAATAAGAAAGGGGACGTTATACTACCTTTATCCGTTAACGCGGAGGTAGGTTCGCAAGATAGTTATAATAGGTAGCCCTATTTATCCGTTATAACTGTAAATAGGGATTAGTTTAGGCAGTTCTTTAAGGGGTACATTTAAAAAGTCAGCTAGTTTTGCAGCGCACTTTATGTTAATTAAGGTAAAGGTATTTACTCCTAAGTCAGCTAAAGCAGAGGTTAAAACTTAATATCTATTACAAAATAAAGTATAAGGGATAGTGCAGCTTCTTCTACTAACTAGCTAACCCAGATTAATATATAATATATTAATCCCTTTTAACCCTAGAGAGGAGTCTTCCTTTAAGGTTCCTCTTTTTCTAGCTCTGTACTATCCTCCTAAATTAACAGGACCTTATTTATCTTTACCTTTATTAGGCAGTTCCTTATAGGGTAGCCTATTTAACCGTATAAGAAGCAAGCTCTTTAATCGCTAAGGGCCTATATATAGGGGTCGCTATATATAGGCTGGGTATATATAGGGCCTATAGCAGGGGTAGCTGCGTAGCTAACTACCGGGTTAATTATAGGAGTTGCTAATTATACTAGGGTACTATAGGCTGTACTCGCAGTACTTACGGCTTAGTTTATAAGGTTTCTAATTTTTAGCTAATTAGCGCGTGCCTTAATTTAATAGAGGCCTTAGTTAATAGCTAGGCAATAGTCTATAAGTTCCTTTAACATTTATACCGTAGTATAAGCTAGTAATACGGCCCGCTATAGGTTTAGGGTAAGCTTATTAAAGAGGTCTAGTAGTAGGTCTTCCTAGGGGATCTAGGCCTGTCTAGCTAGGTATAGAAAGCGGGTTTAAAAGGCTAAAAAGGTCTCCGTTATTTTTATGTTTAGGCTTTTATAGCTAAGGTAGGCGTTTTATACTTTAAAAGGGTTTTTATAAATAGAAGATAAGTGTTTAATTATTTCTTCTTTAGAGATAAAGGGGTCTACTAAGTCTTTAGTGTATTATAGGCGTAAATATATCTAGGCATCTCCGCTAGTACAGCTAAAGATATAGGCCATTCTGGCTTAGGCGTTAGGGAAGTAATTTATATTAACTTTAAGCTTATCTTGTAATTAAAGCTTCCAATTATTAAATATAGGGTTGGTTCCGTCTATAAGTAGTAAGGGGTCCGCAACCTTTACTAACTGCTTTAGTACTATATAGGTCTTAATAGATCTACTAAGGCGCTAGGATAGGGCCTAAAGGACTATAGTAAGTCTTTAGTTATTTAATAATGACTTATTATTAGATATAGGGGTATCTCTGGCTTTAAGCAGCTCTCATAATTATTTAATTTTAGTATTAGCAGCCGCAAGCTCCGCCTAGGGGGTGAAAACGTTAATTATTTCTTCGTCTAAAGTATTTAAGGGTCCTATAGCTGCTTTACCCACTACTATAGTTCATAGCATAGTGGTAGGGGTATTAGGTAATTCCGGGTAATTTCTTTAGGGGTTCTAGTCTATGCGTGTCTTATATATCCTTTTCTTAGGGTTCTATTCTTTTCTTTAGGGTCCTTATAGTCCTGGTAATATCCTTAGGGTCCTATTCTGTGTTCTTATCCTATTTATAGTCTTATAAATATATTTAAGTTCCTTCTTAGGAAGAAAGAGTAGAGTAAGCTTTAGATAATATTAGCAACTCAGTCAATCGAGATATAAGCACGGCAAAAGGGTCGCGCAAGCCTGTACGATTGGATTGTCTATAAACGAATCTAAAGCTAGGAAAAGGAAAGGAGAAGAAGAGCAGCGCCGTTCGATGTTTTATACAATCTTCGCGTCACGTGACCGCAATATGCGGCAATCTGTGGCAACTTGCCGGTGTGAGGTTCTGCCAGTGCCGTAACAGTTGGTTCTATGTATAAGCCTATATAAATAAGTACTACCAAGTACGCATAAAGCTTAAGCCTATATGTTGGTTTTCATGGCCTCGGACAGTTCTTTTATTTCTTCTCTTTAGATATTAGGTTTAGCTCCGCGTTCCTATTTGTATACTCCACAAGCTAATCTAGCAACTTATCCGTCTAAAATAGCTTAAATATTTAATAGGGATCGCTAGGGTTAATATGGGAAGGAAGATTGGGGGTGCTATAGGTGTTTTTATTAAGGATAGGGAGAGGATTAAAAGGAGGCGCTGGTTTGGGCTCTAGCGGTCATTTTTTCTTCATCTAACGCGGCAGTTTAGGATATTGGGTAGGTGGAATAAAGTCCTTATTATTAGATGCACGATTTCGGATCATTGTGGTGGTTTATTCAATTAATAAAGTTAATTGTTTACATTAGTGTTGAAGAAGTTGATGTTCTTTGACGTCGTGCACGGGCCACAGTCGCATCCACACCATCTATAGAAATAACTGGTAGTTGTCTCTAAGCTGGCAAACTATCTAGGACCCTTTGTTTTTATATGCAAAAATATTACTAAATCTATCTTTTAGAGCGCTTTTTCTACTCTAGGAACGGCAGAATACGGCAGAAATAGATAAAAGAGCCAGGATTTCCTTAGTTTTCTTGGTGCGAACTGGACCATAATGAGCAAAATACTAGAACGAAAAATCACCAGTCGCTAGAGCTCCCCTAGCATTTTAAAAACGGTCCGGAGTGTCCATTTAGCTACTAGTACATGTTAAGCTGCCTAGAAAGGATTCATGTATATAGAACTATAGCGCCATAGCCTAGAGGCTGCATGCGCAGTATTGTACATAGTATAATACAACGGATAAAAAAAAAAAAAAAAAAAATTGTATGTCTCTTCCAAAATCATACCATATTTCAATGAGAAGCTTGACCGAAGATGCAAGTGCTGATATGATTGCAGACATCTTCCTCGGAATGAGCTGCTCAAAGCACTCGGCTAACGAGGCCGATAATTGGTCCAAACGAGAACCTAGGTGAAGTGCGGATCTGGAAGGAAGCCACATTGCTAGCTACGCACTTGAACGGTATGATTTTACTCCACACACTATTACCTTCGTCACTTTAGGTCCCGGACTAGAAGTCACGTCAACACTCTTACCTAGAAATTGCAAAATCAACCTTACAATTCCTTTCTTTCATTGTCAAAATCAGCTGTACAGCCTATACTATGCTCGAAGCTTCAGCAAAACGCAAGAAATTCATCAAACATTAACACATTCAAAGTGGTACGAAACGGCGCACCGAAACCACGAATTTCCTCATTCCATGTGCTCCGCAAAACCATCCTCCCCGAAGCAACTACAGACAACGACACATCTCCGATGTCAACTTAACCATGGCTCTCTGCCAGCTCCCTATAGAACTCAGGATTCCAAGAACCGCCGCATCTCTTGGTTGAGTCACCGCAAAACACGTCGCGACTTGGAATCAGCGCCTCTTTATTCGTCGAGTTCTCTGACCATGACGTGAAATAAAGCCTTCCCAGGGCCTTGGGGACTTTCCAAGCCACCCATGCCGCGACACATTCGTTGTTCTACTCTATCAGTTGCTGATTGATGACCTGGTCAAATACATGCCGCCTGCCAGCACGCGATCAGAGTCGACTGCCAGCAGTGTCCCACAATGATGTGCATATGCCAGTGTTCGCAATGATCATTTTATCCATTGCTTCTTAACGATATATTCATTCATAAGGAGTGATAACGATTGGATAATTTAGCCTAAATTAAATCACTAAAACACCTTAACATTGCGATGCCGATAAAATGCTGCTAAAGACTACTACTGAAAAACACAAATAAGCTTCGTTCTAAATCTAGTCGAGTCATTCGTTCATCTCGCGACAGGCACGGTATCTCACATATTGTCGGCTGAATTACCGGCAGATCTATCCCTTCCACCGCTGAAATATGTTGCACTAAGCACTAGCGAATAGGAAGTAGGCAAATGGCGCTTTCCCGCGTCCTATTCGCTAGCACAGACCCCTGCCCAGTGCAGCATGTTTTAGCGGCGGAGGGAATACTGCCTACTCTTCCTGCTCGTACTCCAAGTCCATCGCCGCCAACTCCTGGCTACCACATGATATGGAGACACTCAGCTGTTGGTCTAGACAAGCATCTGCCTTGAGATACGCAGTAAAATATGGGTTTCCCTGGGCTCCTGAACGCTGGGATACGTACCTGCTCTGTTGGATATCACTGAGGTCGTAATGAATTGGGACGATGGTTCTCAAAGCTATCGTGAAGTTAGCGCTTAATGTCCGTAATGTTGGTTCAATCCGAGCCTCGTATACCTGAAGGAATACCCGCTAAACTTTGCGGTGCATCGTCTCCATTATAAATAACA
The DNA here is from genome assembly GCF_001692895.1 of Cenococcum geophilum 1.58. Taxonomy (NCBI): domain Eukaryota; kingdom Fungi; phylum Ascomycota; class Dothideomycetes; order Gloniales; family Gloniaceae; genus Cenococcum; species Cenococcum geophilum. The sequence goes on from NW_027137644.1 coordinate 430,613, forward strand.
AGGTTTGTTATGAACTCCCTTGGATCTGTGATACCAAATCTGCGGCAGAACCTGGTCGAGGCCTGCTTGGGCTTTTTTGAGAGAATCAACTCGCCCTTTTTGAGCAACCACGCCATTTGCTCTTTTGCTATCCAATCATTGTCAAGCCCATCTCTGTAACGATCCTCTTCTGCATGAAGGTACGTGGAGTATGGTTGGGAGACGACTATTCCATAGCTCTTGGAGCACTTCCGCATATATACGCGGTCTTCGGCACTCCGCTCTAGCCGTTTGGCAACTGCGCCTCTGACAACTGCCACCTGACTGGGAAGATATTAACAAAGAAGAGGACTAACGAAGAGGAATACTCACGGATTTCCGGGACGTTTCACTTTGATGTTTAGTTGACGTCCAAACTCTCTGACCTCATCAAAAAGATACTTGGACTCCGCAAAGCCGCCGGACAAGAATATATACTGCACACTTTAGTCATAGACACCACTCCGGCTATCTATTATCCACTTACTCTGACTTGATAGCCAGCCCTTCCGACTTGTCCGATTTGGCCTTGTATCAATTGCGTAATCTTGTTAATGCTGAAATGGAACATCTGCCGTAAATCATCACTGTTTAGGTCAGTCTTTGTCACGCCGACGGGACTTTAGGTACTAACTCTGTGATTCGGACTTCACCATCCTCAATCCCGTTTGCTGGATTATGCAAATTATTGAGATCTGTCAATCGGAAGTCCGTGCACCGATTATAAGAAAAGAATGATGACTCTGTCTATTGAATGGTGGCTCTAGAGCCTCTATATATACATAGGAAAGGTGTAGGAAATAAGAACGAGAAGGGGGTAGGGGGGTGGCAATGGAAACAAGGGGTAGGTGACTGAGTCAATGATCGAGTTAATGATTAAGTCAATAACTGAGTCAATGGGAGGCAGCTGAGTCGGTGATAAGATAACCTAATTTAGGTCGACACACCCCCCCAGCTGATTAACTAGTAGGTGATTAGCTGGATATACCTAAATAGGAAATATCCATAGTGTTAAACTAAATAGAAACCATCTAATAGCAAGAATTTAATAAGGAAATTGTGTAAATAAGTTAAATAGTATAGTTAAATCTAACTATAATAGAGTCTTAATATCAATCAGATTTAGTTGTTAAATAAAGCTTTTATACTTCTGCCTTAGCAGGGCCTTCGTAAGGCCGTTAGCCGTCATATTAGTAGTAGGGACCCACTTAATTATAATTAAGCCCTTTTAAACTTCTTAGCGAAGCTAATACTGGTAGATATCTACATAACGAAGCTTCGTGTTTAACTAAGGTCCGTTCTTAGTAAGCAGTTAAATCGTCTATAGGTTGTTATAGCTAATTATATATTCCTTATTCGTATAGAGTTGCATAGCTTAAAAGAAGCGCTGCTACCAAATTAATTCGGTAGCTGCATTTAATAGAGCCTTAAGCTTAGCTTTAGTGCTTAATATTATAACTATCTTCTGCTTAGTGGAGCGCCAGTTAATTACTCCCCTAAATAGTGAAAATATAAAGCCTTTAGTGCTTTTTTAACTAATAGGATTATTACTAAATATAGTATCGCTTATATAGACGACAATCTAACTTCTAATATTCCTGTTTGAGTATTCAATCGCCAGGGTTCTCGTTTAATAGAGGTATACAATCGCTTAATTAACTGCGGCTTTATATAGGGGCAACGAATTATAAAGGAATTCTACGAGCTTACTTAAGGCTTAAGCGACATTAGGTCGTGTAATACAGGTGGCGTAGAGTAGTAAGCCGACCTTCCGTTAATATATATAGACCTACTACTTAGAGGCCTATTCTGGATTAGGTAAGAGATCGTCCGTACTTATTGGCGTATATATTAGATAATAATCTTTTAGATAGAAGGTGCTAGCGATCTTATTAATATAGGAATCTTAATAGAGCTAAAGCTTCTGTTAAGGTTAATTACGGAGAATTCTAATTCCTAAGAACCAGGTCAGTTCTTTAAGGTTCTTAATTTTATACTTCTTTATTAGCTCTTCCTTAAAGAGTTAAAGCTTTAGTATATCTTCTATGCGGCAGGCTGCTATAATATTATTAACGTAAAAGAATATAATTAGCTAGTCGTTATAAAATAGGCACGATTCTTTATTAACTGCCGTTAAACCTAGAGTCGTTAGGGTAGTTAAGAACTCATTAAGCTAAAGTAATAGTAATCGTCTAAGGCCGTATAAGGCTCTTTAAAGGAGCAGACACCTACCCTTTTATTAAAAGCTATCTGGAAACTTAATATAGACTGTCTTATTAATAAGGCTGTTGGTAAAGGTATTAACTATATAAGCTTTGCAGTGCGAAGAATTGAATAAACAACTTGATTGTGAATGTAGCTCTAGAGGCTCTATATATACACGAAGAAGGTAGAAGTAATGGGGTAATAGATAGCTGAAATGGGAACGGTAATCTGCCACCAATATTGATCTGCAACCACTATATTGGGTNGCGTTAACGCCATCTNNGAGCCTTCCAAGCGGTNATCTTGTGTCTCAACGCAGTGTCGGTAGTCGGTTACACACCCCCCCAGATTTAACGGTGTAGTTAAAGCTGTAGAACATAAAATGAGGGCAGAAGCTATACCAAAATAGGAAATTTAGATACATTTTAAGAGTAGCAAAGGGTAGGGTAATTAAAATGGTATATTGCGAATATTGCGAATATCGCGGATATTGCGGATATCGCGGACATTGCGAATGGAGTCAATTGATCTGATGTCGAATATCCACCAAATTCAATTGCTTTATCCATGCCTCGTGCTTTTGACGGGGTAAGATCTTGGTAAGGCCGTCGGCAGGCATCTTGTCTGTAGGGACCCATTAGACGTCAATCTTTTTATCTTGGACTTCCTGTCTCAGCCAGTGCTGATAGACGTCGATATGTCGAAGCTTAGTATCAAGCTTTGGTGTATCCTGTCTTAGGAGTCGTACGGTCTGCATATTGTCGCAGAGCACGGTAAAATCGCGTTCTAAATTGAAGCCAATTGCCTTAAAGAATCGTTGCCACCAGATAATTTCAACGGTAGCAGTAGATAGGGAGAGAAGCTCCGCTTCGGTAGTTGAACGAGTAACCGATCGTTGTAAGGTAGCTTTCCAATCAATTGGTCCTCCGAATAGCATAAATAGGTACCCCTAAGAGCTCCGTCTAGTCTTTTTATCGTCCGCAAATGCTGCATCGGATGCTCCGTAAAAGGTGACGTCTTTTCCTTCTGGGTTTCTGTAATAGACGTATGCTCCAAAGGCTTCGCTAGAGTATTCGATAGCTGTTGATTTTGTTCCAAGGCAGTAGGAAATAGCTTAGTTTGCTGCATTAAGGTGTTCTTAATTTAGATTAGTAAGGAATTCGGCCAGCTTAGAATGCGTCTTAGCAATATCAGGTCTTCTAAATATGGCTAGGTGTATAAGAGAACCAACCCGTTGCTAATAGGCTAGTGTTCTTTAAGGGTTCGTCTACTAGTTAGACGGAATTAGTTTAGCAGGTAGTGGAGATTTAGGAAATCTTCCTGGTTAAATATTGAATCGATTGGCTATCCTTTCGATGTAGGAATCTTGGCAGAGCCAGAGCTTTTGATTTAGTCAATCTTGTTCGATTCAAATTCCTAGGAATTACTGTAGGTCTCCTAATACACGGATCTCGTATCGGTGCAGCAATTTTGCTTTAAATTCTTTAAGTCTTAAAAGGTCCTTCTTGGCAAATAGGACGGCTATATCGTCTATATAGAAGAAGATAATAAGTCGTCTATCGGTAAATAGGTAGTTAGTGCCTAGTACTGGTTCTAATCCGAATTTAGCTAGTATATTAGTAAGCTCTTTATACTAAAGTAGTGGTGAGATTTTTAATCTATATAGCGCTATAAGTAGCTTTAGGACATATCCGTTTTAATTAAAACCTTCTAGGTAGTAGCAGTAGATTGGTTTACTAAGCTTAGCATTTGTAAATGCGTTTACAGCGTTATACTGTCGAATTTCCAGGTCGAATGCGGCTGCTATAGCTATAAGAGCACGGAATATTCGAGCAGCTAGGGTTGCTGCATAGGTCTCTTCCTCTATAATCTGCAGGTCTCCGCGGACGTATAGTTTAGCTTTAAGCTTCTATAGGTAGCCGTCACTATCGAGCTTATATTTAAAGACCTATTTTAGTGGAAGGATCTGCTTATTGCCTGCTTCTGCTTTCGGTACAGTCTTAAATGTCCCTTAGCGTTTTAGGTCGTTGTATTCTTTTTCTATAGCCTTTTAAAAGCCAGTAGTCAAAGGATGCTTTTTTAGATTTTTGAGATTCTTTGGTTTAGGAGGAAGGTTGTCCCGATGTAGAGATAAGGATCTAGTTCGGTTAATGTCCTTTACTAGTCCTATGGCAAATCTAGCGTAGTAACCAAATAGGGTAGATAGATTGGTTAGTGCTGCTGCATACGCTTAACGTTGAATTCGTTTTAATCCTTCTGGTAGAATAAGGTTGGCAGAAGGTTTAGCTAAGACTTTATTAGCTTATAGAGCTGTATTAATTGCTTTATTAGATGGTTCTAGAGAGCTTAGCTAAGTTGAAATTGTTTTAATTATATCTAGGATGTCGTCTTAAAGTCCTTATAGTAAGGTGTTTAATTCTAGTAAATCTAAAGATACCGTTCTGCTAGGTGTCGGTAACTGCTTAGTATCCTTTATACGAAGCTTTGCTAAATTATTCAATTTAAATGTAGTCGTTTGATCTACACCTAAGGTAGATCTTTAAGGGTCCAGATTAACTATATATAGGATTAATTCGTCCTTAGATTCGTCCTTATATAGAGGTTCTGGTAGACTAATCGTCTAAAGGGTGTCTTCTAATACTTCCCTTAGTAGGTAGTCGATGTTTTAACCCTTGGGGTTATAGAATGAGGTCTTGTTAAATATAACGTCTTTGGTTTAAATGACCTTGTAGAGACTTAGAATCCAGATTTAATAGATATTAGTTAAATCGTAGCCGACTAGGTGTCTAATTAATGCACGAGGAGCTAGTTTATCTCCCTTTTTAATTTATTTGTCCAGTATATAGGTTTTGCAGCCGTATATATATATATGGGTAAGTAATAGCGGCTTGCCGTAGGCGATCTCGTATGGAGTTTTCTATCCTAGTTGCTTATTTGGGGTTTAATTAAGTGCGTATCCTGCGGTAAGGAACGCCTCTAGTTCTAAAAACGGGGGTAAGGATGCTTCTAGCTGTATAGCCCTTAATTGATCTATAAGGGTTTATCCAGATCGTTCAGCTTCGCCATTTTGTTCTTCTGTATATGGGGCTTAGCATTTAAAAGTAATGCCTTCGTCTGCGCACTATATATGTAAGGTGTCTCCTATTTATCTAAAAGCTCGTTTATTATCGCTCTAGAAGAAGATTACGTCTTAGTGGAATTGTATTTTAATTAAACGGTGGGTTTTACAGATAGTAGGTAGGACGGTAGCTTTGTCCTTATTCTTGGCGGTAAATATAAAATTGAATTTAGAATACGTGTAATAGAAGTGTATTATATATCTATCGCCGTTGTACCCTGGTTCTCTAAGGGTAATGATATTGAATGCTACCCGCTCAAATGGTTAAGTGGCTGGAAATTCGTGTTCTTGTCTTCGAGAGATCTGCTGTGTGTGCTTTGATATTAAGCAGACTTCGCATTTAATTTTGAGCGGTGCTCGTTTATTGATTAGCTTTTTAAGCTCTGCGCTATTGATGTGCTTAGGAAGCTATTTAATAGCGTTAGGTCCTGCATGGCCAAGTATTTTGTGCTATTTTATAGCTATGGCTCCGACTAATTTGTGGGCCATTCTGCTTAGTTAATGTCTTTTTATTAAGAAGGTTAATTGAGTTATTAAATCTAGGGTAGGCTCTTTATATATTAGTACCCAGTGGCCCCCTAGTTGTTTTATATAGCATACTATTTCGCTAGTTGCTAGATGGTATAGTAAGTTTCGTCCTAAGTTAAAATAGATATTGTTATCTATAGCCCTTAATAGTGCTACGATATTTGTAAATATGGTAGGTACCAATACTATATAGAATAGCTTCATTTTTAAGCTCCTAGTAGGTGTATTGATAGTAATTATTACTGTTCTATAAGCCTATATCTTTTCACAATTTCCACCAGCAATTAGGTAGTCGTTTTCTATAGCTGGGTAGGAAAAGGTAAAGTCTTCTTGGTTATTGCAGACGTGGGTATCTGTACTAGGGTTAAGTATCTAGGTGTTCTAGAGTTTAAATGGAGTTTAACCAGTACTAAACATAGCAGTATAGCTAGTTGGGGTTTTAGAAGGTAGGGTTTTAGAATTAAAATTAATTATAGATTTTATGTTCTTCTTTGCTTCCTATTCTTTTTTTAAGATAAGGTTAATAATGCGTTTAATCCAAGGCGTAGATAAGATTGCTTTTTCTACTTTTTTTTGGATATCTGGGTTTAGTTTCTATCCTTAAGGGCGCTTCTGCTTAACAATATAGTAGTAGCTGCTAAATTAATATTTAAAGCCGTATATACATTCCTTATTCCATTTTAAATCTAAATTAGAATTGTTATTGGAATCTAAATTGGAATTGCCTAGGGTTATAAAAGTAGAGTTATTGGTAGGGGTAGCCGAGGATGCTGCTTACTATATATAGTAGTGCTCCTTAAATTCCTTAATTAGATTAATAATAGATAGGGCCTCTTTATCCTTCCGTTCTTTTTTAATGAGGTTTACTTTTAGTGCTCCTACAAAACTAGAAGAGATAGATTTAATAGCTTAAATAAAGTTATAGTATGGCCTAAATCCTTGTATATCTAGTAGCTTTAATTACTCTATAAGCTTGTAGATATTCCGCTAGTTATTTAACCATTTATTAATGCTCTGATTTTTATTATAGACTTTTAAAGCCGTGTACTGATTTAGGACGTCTCGTTTTCAACCTAAGGTAGTAGGGGCTAGTGCAGTCTTAAGTGCTTAAAGCCATTTATGTACCGTATTGAGGTCGTTAATAAGTGGAAGGTAGGCTACTAATATAGTGCGAACGATATAGTTACTAATATTATTTATAGCCCGTTTTTGCTTCTTATATATACGAAGATCGTCTTTATATTTAGTATAGAGCTGGTTATAGGCGGTAAGCTAACTTAGGTCTAGCTTTACTATCAATATAGCCGTAGGTAGTATATCCCTTGGTATAGGACGACTTAGTTATACTAGCTTTAGACGCTCGCCTTTTTTAGATAGGTTAATGTGCTCCTATACCTTGTTAGTTTTAGCAGTGTCTTAGATAATAAAGAACTACTATATCCAATTAGAAGGCTGGTTAAGGATTAGGTTGACTTTCGATTCGCTTATAGTCGTCATTTTTAGGATTTAATAGGTTAGGTAGGGTCCAATTGGCATCTTAGCAAAAACCTTATTTTAACATTTCAAACTTTTAATTTAATTCATTAGTTCGTTCGTCGGTTGGGTACGTACGTTAACTGGGGTTAATTATCCATTCGTTTAATAGGTAAAGAAGCTCAAAACACTGCAAAGGTAATAAAAGTAGTGACTTCTTAAATAAGGTAGTAGATTGATTGGTTAGCAGGTAGTGCGATCCGGGCTTATAACTATGAGCTTTACAGTGCGAAGAATTAAATAAACAACTTAATTGTGAATGTAGCTCTAGAGGCTCTATATATACACGAAGAAGGTAGAAGTAATAGGGTAATAGATAGCTAAAATAGGAACGGTAATCTGCCACCAATATTGATCTACAACCACTATATTGGGTGGCGTTAACGCCATCTCGGAGCCTTCCAAGCGGTGATCTTGTGTCTCAACGCAGTGTTGGTAGTTAGTTATAAACTATATTATATTGCCAAGTTTCTAAATTGCATGTAGCAACAATTGCTATTATAGCCCTAAATATTTTTGCTGTAAGGGTTGCTATATATATATCCTTTTCGCTAGGTTATTATAAGTCACCTTATATATAAAGACGGGTTTTAAATTTAATTAGATATCTATTAGTGTTAAACTTATAAGTAAACACCTAGGTAATAGGTAAGATGTTAAGCGACACTATCCGTATAACGGTCTTAAATGTCCCTTACTACTTAAGATTACTGAATTCCTTATTGGCGGCTTCCGCAAAGCCATCTTTATATAGGTAAGCTTAAAGCTCCTTTTAGCTGTAAGGTGGTAATAGAAGCTTATTATAGTGTAATCGCTTTTAGTAATATTTAATTCTGGTAGCAAAAGCTCTATAGAAGGCAGGAAGGGTATCTAATTACTTAATATCTATAAGGTAAGCTTCTTAACGCGTTAAGGGCTTCTTAGTTCTTCTACTTATTATAATATTAATATCACCTATATTACCGCAGATCTCCTATTTTAGTGTCACGGAACCCTACCGCAGGGGCCTCCATAGGAGAGCCCCGTGCTCTCGCGTATACCTCGCATACAGCTTATGTCAGCTACGCGTAGGTATATCACCTCCTTACGCCCTCGACCCTTACGATCGATCGCGCAACGTCTTATAGACTCCTCGAATACATACGTCTTGTAGCCACTACCCTGTTCCGTAACATTACGTTATGCCTTTTTACCACTAATACCTAGCCTATAACCAATTCTACGTCTTTGCAATACTATAGGCGCTGCCAGAAGTAGCATGCCTACGAGTTACCTTACTTTATACTTCTAAGGAACCTATAATAGTAAGACGATATTTCTTACTAGCTACTATATTAAACCTAAAGAACAATCTAATACCTACACTTAACCTACGACGCCAATTAATCCCAGGAGAATTCGATTTATTAGCCCTAGCCTTAACCCCTAAGGAAATGGACACTAATAATATCTTATCTTTTATTAACTATATAACTACGGATAAGCAAGCAGAAGGGCTACTACCTATTAAAATTAAAATATAAGACGCCGAGACGTTTATAAAAATAATAGCACGAGAACCCAATAAATACTACCGCCTTCTATAAAACTACTACCTAAAGCTTATACGAGCCGAGATGCGTACTGCCTAAGATCGCGATATTATCCAAGACCTATAAGCTCGCAAGGCGCTCGCCGACAACACGCGTTAAGAAACTAAAGATAACCTCCGCGTATCTAAACGCGACGTCTAACAGTTAAAGAAGGCTAAGATTACACTTATTGCTACAGTTACTAAAAGAGAAGGCATAATTAAATACCTATAATCTTAGCTTAATAAGCACATTCGTAACAACGCTAGACACCTCTTTACTGCATATAACACCACTTAAGTCTCTACGCCCCTAGCAACTTTACCTACTTAACGCTTAACGGAGAGTTAGCGCTAAGCAGCCTTACCTAACGGGAACCCCTACTAAAGCGATAATAAAAGCTATAATAACCAAACCTAAGCTGCTACTATAGGGTCTAATGCACGTTACCCTAATCCCCTAGTTTTTTAGGGAGACTATAAAGAATACAGCCACTAAAAGATATAAATCCGCAAGAAACTAACTTAGAGCGCCTATCTTTTTCCTATAGAAGATACTAAAATTGGCTATATTATCGGGCGAATAAAGGGTACATTATTTAACAGACTCTTCGCCTAATAGGAGACTAATAGCCCTTAGAAGTGGTAGTCCTACTAAAAAGTCCTTAATAATCTTAACCTAATATACCGCGACTATAACTTACTGGCCACCAACTAAGCTAAACTACGTGCCCTAAAGATAAGCCCTATTAAATTATTTAACAAGTTCTATGTTAAATTCCAGGAATATACCGGAGCCCTCGCCTAAGACAATACTAAAGACTAAAAAGATTTCCTTAAAAAAGTCACTTATCGCCTTAGTTACGCAGCCGCCAGCCATAACTACAATAATATTTATAATATGGTAGCAGCCATACAGAAGATTAAACGACGACTAAATTAAATTATTACTGTAAACCCCCACCTAAAGACCTCCCTATAGAAGCCCTCCGGACCTACTAAACCACCAACGCCTACTACCCTAAGCAACACTACTGGTCCTAATATTAACCTTTCTATACTAACCTTCCCGTAGAAGCTACTAGATAGAGAATATAAGCTACTCTAAAAGCTAAAGCGTTGCTATAAATGTTGTTAAGAAGGCTGTTATAGCTATAGCCTAAACTACCTAATAGCTAGGTTTAGCAGCCGCCGCCTAATACCTAACCTAGTACCTCGAATACCAAATATATTGCTATATGCCACTACCGTATAAGACGAAGATATAGCAATAGCGGTAGAGTTAGATACGGAAACGGAAAACGCCAAGTCCTAGCCCTAAGTCGTAGGTTGGGACGCCCTAATAATAAGGGGATCTATATATTAGCCTGCTTAATAGATAACTTAGTAAAGATAAATAGACGGAAATAGATAGTTTTACCCGTAATAGGAACTACTACCAAAAAACAATATAAAAGCTATTCTATAATTAATTGCGGAGCTACTAATAAATTTATAGATACCTAATTTATATACACTTATAACCTACCTACCTTACCCCTTACTAAAGCCCGCGCCCTATAACTCGCCAACGGTAGTTATACCGCATAGAAGATTACCTATATAGCATAACTCTACCTAGACATAAATAGGCACTAAAAAGAACTCTAGGCCTATATTACACCACTTACTAACTACCCTATTATCCTCGGAATAAACTAGCTCAAACAATACAACCCCGCCATTAATTAGAAAAAGAGAGAAGTAACCTTTAACTTTAAATACTATAGAAAGACCTGCCTAGGACATAGCCTAGCCACCTCTATCTACTCCCTAGGATACTAACCTAAGGAACCCCTTATTACCCTACCTATAACTAACTACTACTATATAAGTGCCACGGCCTTCTACCGTATAGCACGTAAAAAAGGCTAAACCGTTACTATAGCCTCCTAATTATAACTATATAAGCTTAATAAAGAACAGGACTACGTCCTCTATAGTAACAGGATAGATATAGTTAACCTTTTAGAAAACGATACCCCCGCAGAACTCTACAGACTTTCACCTTTAGACTTTAAGAAGTTTATAAAGCTTAAAAAAGGACTTACTAACGAGGAACTCCGCAAGCTCCTCCCCAAGAGGTACTATAACTTTATTGACGTGTGCTCACAAAAGAGCGTAGATATACTCCCCCTACATTAACCTAATAACTATACTATTAATATTAAATAAGGAAAAACGCCACCCTATAAGAGACCCTACCCAATATTAAAAGACGAACTTCTAGTTATTAAAAAGTATATTAACGAACACCTTAATAAAGGGTTTATTTGCCCTAGCATGTCCCTAGTAGCCGCCCCTATCCTCCTTACTAAAAAGCCAAAAGGAGGTATTTAATTCTACGTTAACTATAGAGGACTTAACACTATTACAATTAAGAACCGATACCCTATACCGCTTATACGTAAGACTCTTAAGCGGCTTAGCTAAGCTAAAATCTATACCAAGCTTAATATTATTGCCGCCTTTAACTGCCTCCGAATATAAGAAGGTAATAAATAGAAAACCGTATTCGCATCGCGCTTTAGCCAATTCAAATATACTATTATGCCCTTTAGCGTATATAACGGCCCAGGCAGCTTCTAAAGCTATATTAATAACGCCTTACAGGACTACCTTAACGACTTCTGCTCTGCGTACCTGGACAATATACTTATTTACAGCAATAACCCTTCTAAGCATACTAAGCACGTTTAAAAGGTCCTACAGCGCCTTAGGGACGCAGGACTTTATATTAATTTAAAGAAGTGCGAATTCTTAGTTATAGAAGTAAAATACCTTAAACTAATCATTACTACTAAGGGTGTCCATATGGACCCCAAGAAGGTACGCATAATTACCAAATAGCAAACCCTTAACTGTATTAAAGACGTATAAGCTTTCCTCGGTTTCGCTAACTTCTATCAAAAATTTATATACAACTTCTTGGGTATTATAGCACCACTTATAGCAATAATACGAACAAAGGGCCTTTCCGTAAAAGGAAGAAAAATATATTTACGTTTTATCTAGACGCCTAAATATAAGAAGGCGTTCTAAGACCTTAAAGATACTTTTACCAAAGCACCTATCCTAGCTCACTTTATACTAGGACGACAACTCTATCTTAAGACTAACTCCTTAGACCACGTCAACGCAGGCGTCCTCTCCCAGATAGGCAATAACAGTCTCCTCCACCTAGTTACATTCTATTTATCTAAGTTTATACTATAAGAATATAACTACAAGATCTATAATAAGGAACTTCTCGCAATTATATAAGCGTTTAAGGAATTCTAACTAGAACTCTCCTTAGCAGAACCTAACTAGCCAACTAAAGTCCTTACGGATCATCGCAACCTTAAGTACTTTATAACTATAAAATAGCTAAACTAACGCCAAGCACGCTAGAACGAGTTCCTCTCTAGTTTTAACTTTAAAATTGCATACAGGCTAGGAGTATAAGGTACTAAGCCTAATAGCCTAACACGCCGCTTATAAGACCTTCCTTAGTCCAAAAATAACCCCTACAACTAGTTCCAATAATAGACGATCCTAAAAGCACGGAATTTAGCCCTAGGTATGCTACCTATAATAGAGCCAACTATACCTTAGCTCCACACCATAGAACTAGAATTACCTCCTGAAATTAACAAGCTTATTACCACGGCATATAACACCTCTGTTAACCCATTACTATATTAACTTATTACCGCAAAGACCGCTAGCGCCTATACGCTACCAACTAAACTCTAAAGCTTAGGCCAGATTAATATAGCAGCCTTAGAAGTAAAAGAGAATAGGCTCTATTATAGAGGCCGTCTATTTATCCCCAACTTAAAAAATCTATAACGGCAACTAATCNAAATNGCCTACNACCTCNNATTAAGCGGCNACCTAGGCAAANNAGGAACCTATAAGCTTCTTAGCCAATACTACTTCTAGCCTAAAATAATAGACTTAGTTAAACGCTTTATAGGCGCCTGCCACAGTTATAAGCGCGCTAAGGCCTTTAATATAAAGTACCAAGGACTACTGCACCCTCTACCAGTACCCATACAACAATGGGCAGATATCGCTATAGATTTTATTATTAACCTACTACCCTATAAGCGACATGGCCGTACCTATAAGAACATTCTTATAATAATATACCGACTTACAAAAGAGCGCCACTACGTCCCAACTAAAGGTATAGCTATTAGCAACGTTACTAACGCCTTTCTCCGCAAAATTTACCGATTATATGGGTTACCTAACTCGATTACGTCCGACTAAGGTATATAGTTCGGCTCTAATATATAGAGACGAATCTGCTAACGCCTTAGCATCTCTATTAAGATATCTATATCCTTCTACTACGAAACTGCTAGGTAACCGGAAAACGCTAATACTAGCATAAAAGCGTACCTACGACAGGTAGTCGCCTATAGTTAAGATAACTGGGTAGATTACCTCCTACTAGGTAAATTCGCAGCAAATAACTACGTCTTAACTACTACAGGACTTACCCCGTTCTTCGCGAACAAGGGATATTACCCCTAATCCGGCATAGAACCACTAGAACCTATTAATAAGAAACTGCTATATAGAAAACGCCTTAAGATGCTACTTACCAACTAGCATGCAAACTATATAAAAAATCTACTCAACTACTACAAGGGAGAAATGGCCTAGGCTTAAGCAAAGTAGGCCTACTTCGCCAACTATTATAGAACGCCACCACCGGAGATGCGTGTTGGCGACTAGGTATAGCTAGATACACGTAATATCTCTATATAGAGGCCTATAAAGTTACTTAATTATAAGAACCTTAGCCCCTACCTAATTAAATAAGTTATTAACAGGGGAGCCGCATATAAGCTAGAGCTCCCGCCTACCCTAGCCACCCATAGGATATAGCCTATATTTTACCTATAGCTACTATACCTTTACTAGCCTAACCCTTTACCGGGGCAGATATAGCCTAAACCCCTACTAGTACTAATCTAAGATAAGAACAAAGATAAGAACTATAAGAAGTGGACCATTAAACGAATTATCAACTCTAAATACTTTAGCAAAGGCAGAGGACAACGGCTCTACTATAGAGCTATATATATAGGATTCGACATAGACTAGCCAGAATGGCAACTATAGGAAGACTTCAAAAATGTAAAGGATCTAATCAGCGACTTTTACCACGCGAACCTATAGAAACTAGGCCTAAGCAGAGATTTTATACCTAATTCTCTATAGGAGCCCTTATAGAGTTAAACCGTTATACATTACTATATAGGGGCAAATTGCCGTTAGATTGCCGTTAGATTACAGTAAAGTGCGATTACGTAACTGGAATATCATTAAGATGTCCAGGAACTTTAACCGGCGGTCGAAGTTGTCTAATTAGTTAAATTCTTAGATGCCAAGCCTTATTACATGACGTTGTTTTAAGCCTTTAGCGATACCCCCCTTTTCTTCTTTTCTATACCCTAAGTGTCCCTTCTACATGTATATAGTAACCACAGCGTCGCCGGAGCTCCGCCTCTATAGGAGGGGGGGTAGTATTACGGAACCCCACCGCAGGGGCCTCTATAGGAGAGCCCCGTGCTCTCGCGTACACCTCGCGTACAGCTTATGTCAGCTACGCGTAGGTATATTACCTCCTTACGCCCTCGACCCTTACGATCGATCGCGCAACGTCTTGTAGACTCCTCGAATACATACGTCTTGTAGCCACTGCCCCGTCCCGTGACATTTAGGTAGGCTTATTCTCTAAAAACGAGTTTAAATTAGGGTTTTCGCTTAATTAAGGCACTTAACAGCTCTATATTAATAGTATTTAATTAAGGTTCTAGCGTCTTAGCTAGGGTAAAGAGGCCTAGTATAGAGTCGTCCTTAGAGGCTTGTGAGCTGATTATATTATCGTCCTAATCTATCGCTTAATTTTAATTTTTATTAGTATCCACCTATTAACTTCCACTAATATCTACCTCGTCCTCCTTATTTAATGTCTTATTTAACGTCTTATTAAGCTCTTCCTGAAGCGTCCTGTTAATATTTAACATATTAATTACCTCTAAAATTTAATCCGCGCGTTTCTGGAGCAGATTTGTAAAATCTGGCTAACTGTTATTATAGAGCAATTGCTTATTAAATATTACGTCTCTTGTTTAAATTACCTTTTTTTCACTAGGTATATAGACCCTAAAGATATTTATTAACTAGTACCCCACTAAGTATCTAATATAAGCCCTTAGCTTAAGCTTTTATATATATAGGATTTTATATTTAAGCGGGTAAGCTCTACAGCCGTATATTTATAGGTAAGCTATATTTAGCTTTAATAGCAAGAGCCCTAGTGCTAACTAAAGCTTCTTAAAAGGTGTTATTTAGCCGAGCTAGGCGCTTGGTGTCCGATTAATTAGATATATTATAGCCCTAGTAATTTCTAGCCAGAGCTCTTCTGGTAATCGAGCTTTAATCCACATACATTAAAACTTAATAATAATTACCCCCTTAGAACGTTCGGCAGAACCGTTCTAAGACTTTATATATAGGGCCGACTATTCTAGTAATATTTCTTTTTAGGTCCTCTAGGTGTTAAACTCGCCACCTAAAGACGTTTTGCCATCAATTCAAATTATTACGATCTTTAGGTTATATTAACGTTCTACCCTATTTAAGTATTATATAATTGCTTGCGTCGTTAACGACTTATAGGCGAAGGTCTCAACCTTATTTAAATGCAGAAATTCGTTATAGAAATATATTGTCTAAATATAACTGTTATACGCCACGATCTCTTAAAATAAGTTAATATACACTTAGTAGAAGTGTCTAGTTGCCTTACTGGTAGGTAGTCTTCTTAATATAATCTTGTAAGCCTTGCTAACAGCGTAGGTCTTATAGTTAATCGTCACTGGTCCTTAAAGTTTTGCACTACCTACTTTTTAGGGTAAATGCTTAATCGCGTTGGGTCCTGCATGGCCTAGTCTCTTATACTAGAGTCTGCCATCTACTTCCTAATTAGGAAGGGGGTTTTGCGATTAGATTGCGAATAAGGCCTTACTTAGGGTCCTTAATTATAGCTCGTTATACTCTAGGGTTAATTAATTATAATGGCGCTCGCAATATACAAACGTCTTATAATCGTTTTTATACAGTAGGTTCTTTTTGTTGTCCCACTATATGTCCCTATTATTGAACTTTCTTAGGCAGGCTAAATTTGTATAAAAACCTAGTATATAAGCTGTATTAGCTAAGAAGATCTTTCTAGAACCTAATAGTGTCCGGATAGTAATTGCCGCCGTCCCTATACCCTTAACTAGATCTATACCCGTCCCGGTATATACGAAGTTATTACTTAGTTAGAGCTTATTAATAAACCTTAATTAATCGTTAATAACGTATATAGTGGTTCCGTTGTTAAGGATTACACTATCGCGTAGCTTATAGTTAGTGCCTGCTTTATAGGCGCCTATTTAATATATACAAAAGGTACTGTCGTCTTCCTTTTTATCTGGGCTCCGTAGAGCTTCCTTTTTTAAAGATTACTTCCTAACCTTCTCTAGTGTTCGCTTGTGCTATTTTAGGGCGTTAGCAATCTTTTTCTTAACCTTCTTAGCCGTTACTTTATCTAATTTCCAGTCCTTTAATTAAACCAACTCGTTAATATAAGGACAGTCCTGGAACTAGTAAACAGCTCCATAGTAGTATATCGGGGTATCTTTCTTCCGTGCCGTCCTGGAAGGGGTAGTAGTAGGAGCCTTGTCCTTAGGAGCCTCATCCTTAGAAGCCTTATCGATTGGCTTGCCCTAAAAGCTTACTGTATTGGCGCTAAGCTAAGCTCTATTCTTCTACTAGGCAGTCTCCAATTATTAATAGTTTTAATAGATATTAACCAGTCGATTTATGGATATTACGTAGTCCTTAGCCTAGTCGTATTTATTGAATTTAATCCTCTACGTCAAGGCCTAATTTAGTAATACTGGCTTTACTACTAACAGAAAGTCTCTAATCGCTTGGTCGCCATCTACGTCTAGTAATTTAATCTTTTTATAATCGTTATACGTCTTCTCCTATTGCTATAACTAGGCCTCAAAGTTCTAATTCTTTGGGCCCTTTTTAACCTTAGCATATTAAGTGGATAGGTAGAGCTAACGTACAGTATCGGTAGGGGCAACCCTCTCCTTAAGAGTTACTAGTATATCGTATACCGAGTCGATACCCAGTATATAGGTGTTTAGATGTCTAGCCACTATACTGGTAATATAGCTTTGTAGAGAAGTCGAAGCTGCCTTCTACTTCTTATATTCCTTCTCTACTGTTTTATACCTCTTACGGAGAATTTAAAGCTCGTCCTTCTTGTCCTCAAAGAGAGCTGCATAGGAGGTCGTTCCTAACTTCACGTCTTAAGGCCTAGGAAAGACTGGTTCAACCAATAGAGGCAACTTATCCCGTTTGGTTAAGGGGTCAACGTATTCCTATACATCTCCTATTTAGGCTCAGAGCCTAATAAGGTTAATCCATTCGTCCCAATCAGCTTAGCTCAATAATATCACCGTCGTGGTAATAGCTTAGGTAGGTAGTTAAGAAGTTATTTTAAAAAGGTACTTGCAAAAAGGTTAAAAGATTTAGTAATAAGTAGTAATTTAATAAGGGGTATATTAATTAAATAGATTAATTAAATTAAATAGTTAAATAGGGGCAATACGGCAAGCAACCCGGGCTCATAACTGTCAATCGGAAGTCCGTGCACCAATTGTAAGAAAAGAATAATAACTCTGTCTATTGAATGGTGGCTCTAGAGCCTCTATATATACATAGGAAAGGTATAGGAAATGAGAACGAGAAGGGGGTAGGGGGGTGGCAATGGAAATAAGGGGTAGGTGACTGAGTCAATGATCGAGTCAATGATTGAGTCAATGACTGAGTCAATGGGAGGCAGCTGAGTCGGTGATAAGATAACCTGATTCAGGTCAACAAGATCACCTAGTAGTCGGATGTCTCCTTGACCCTCATCCAAATGTCCTTCGAAAGCCTTCTTCACGTACTCGAACTGCCTCATCACAGCTTTTAGATCTCTACCCACTGTGGTGTGCAATTCGACGTCATGTCTGGGGAGGGTTTGTGACAGTTTTAGATAGTTCATGTCACCTAATTTCTGGTGTAACCATTTCATGAAGCCGAGGTCGACGAATATGGCTCCACATTTACCACCTGGAAGTGGGAGATTAGTTTTTGGTACAACGCCAGAAACCTTGACGATATACTTGTGGCGGGCCCTATCTGCCTGAGCTGTAGATCCGGCGCAGTTGCTTCGACGCAGTAGGATATGAGATCCTGGGTTCATGCTGTCAGCAATATCCAATACCCGAGA
Organism: Cenococcum geophilum 1.58; assembly: GCF_001692895.1. Classification (NCBI taxonomy): domain Eukaryota; kingdom Fungi; phylum Ascomycota; class Dothideomycetes; order Gloniales; family Gloniaceae; genus Cenococcum; species Cenococcum geophilum. The sequence continues at coordinate 448,967 of NW_027137644.1, forward strand.
AGCATGACCTACCGCCGTACTACCTCCTAAATCTGCTTGAACAAAGCAATCGCCGGGCTATCGGTTAGCAATCGAAAATGCCATCTGAGAGAGGGAATATACCCCCAGAATCTCGCTCTCTTCCTCCTCCGCCATAAAATACCTGATTGAATAAAGAGCCGCGGCCTCAGGCGCTGTCATGAACACGATATCTCTTAGACCCCTGAAGTATCGCTTCGTGAAACCAGCTTTGTTGACGGCTTGAAAGGTCAAATTTTTGGCTTCTTCTGACCACATCTTTCCCCTGTTAGCTGTCTTCACCCTGTCGTTTGTCCAATTTTACGCACCGCAGGTACAGCCACGACAAGGTCGGTTATGATATCGGAAATCATGGCGGGTTGCAGACCAGGCTCCTTTAGTACGTGCTCTCTGACTTTGCTCAGGTAATCAGCAACGATGTCGACAGGCTCCTTGGCCGGATATGATGGCAGCCCGTTTTCCTTTCTAATCTCACCAAGATCAAGGTTCTTCATGCCGACCAACGCGTCCAGAATCGACTTGAGCTCTTGCTTTCGCCCCTGTTGGTCTAGCTCCATCTTCGTCCATACCATCCTCTGGCTCCCACCGTGGATATCGAAGCCCCATTGGTGATTATGTTCGGCCGCTGCGGAATATGATATCTCACTTGGGACTTTGTAATGCGCTTTTCCCGGCCAATTCGTTATGATCGTGCTCGCGTGAATATCTGCCCGTTCTTTCTCGTATGTCACAAATTGATAGGCGACACCTAAACCATTATTAGACCATTTCCGGGAAATTGGAGCCGCCCTGCGAAACCATGTTGCAGGTAACTCTCACATACTCGTAAATGTGGTTCCATAGTCCAGACCAATAATCAGTCGATTTGATGGAGCATTCATCTCGACTGTAGAAGACCGCTAATCCTCACTGCCTAGCTCCTTGACTAAAATGCTGGCGTTGCGAAGCTTTTAAACTCCGGCTTGTCCCGGTAATATCTCGTGTACGTGAGGTGCCTAGTTGGGCCGGCGAAGCTGCGCAGCAAGGGTATTTCGAACGCATGCTCGATGCTTGACAACACCTGCGCCCTTCAGCCTTCTCGCAATGGCAGCGTGAGCTGATGTGTGCAGGGGCCTCCGCCAATGGAAGCCGCAATATTTGGTGGCTCACCCGCAGAGGGTGCAATCACAGAGGCTTCTGTCTGGGCATTATTGGAGGCGCAAGGCTTTGTCCCTTCGTGTGGCAGGTTTTCTTGGACTTTTCGTATATGCACGCCTCATAAGCCAATCTAGGGTTCTGTGCAGGAAAGGGCTTGGTGTTGAAGCCTCTGGTCAGTGCGGTTGCTCTCGGCAGTAAGGCTGGCGCCTCATTGACCTTTTGATTCTTAAATATTGCGGTAAATAGCAGCGACATGCCTAGGAAGCGTATAATATTTAGTATAGTTTAATAAAAAGCTTTGGCTGATATTATCGCTATCTATTTAATTATTAATAAAAATATTGTCCTTATGCCGCCTAAATCTTATTAACGTTAAGAACGCATAATCCCTTAACCCGCTAAAATTGATCACTCTCTTATCGATAAGAATTAGGCCAATCGGAGAGGTTGGGTAAATACAAAATACGATAATAGATGGACGCTAACCGGTTAAGGGATAAAGCGGATAGGTGTGACGGTTTGGAACATCAAAACCACGCACAGACGAAATTTGTTAGGAATCGTCATAACCCTATCGCTCACGTTAGGTGATTTAGTGGTGGTCTTCTGTAGTATTTCATTGGCATCGCAATATTGACGCGTTTGGTGAGGCTTGCTAATAAAATCACGCTAGCTACTGCAATATGCTAAACCAGACAGGAGCGATTTGTTTTCCCGTCGGTACCACTACCCCGATTCGGTCACTTCTCGCTCCAATTTAGTGTGAATCCCTCCCACATCTCCAGTCTATGAGCCTCAGCGTTAAATTTTTCCTTACCGAACCCCGTCCCGAGGACAGTCTGAGCTCCCCAGACCTACCCAACCCCACCTCGAAGCCCTTGCTGCTGGCCTTGATTACCTGTGCTTGGCCCTCAGTACCAGAACCACCTTGGAAGACCCCGAGCCCCCGACTGTAGCACTTCATCCAGTCTGATCAAAGGTCAGACGAGAATTCTTCCGCCTTCATTCGGATGTTAGGACGGCGGGCTTTGAGAGTTTCAGATGTCAAGCTTCATCAAGGATAAGATAAAATGGGGTACTTCAGGATTCATCGGAGGGTAAGTTTTTCTCGGTTCCAGTGAGAGATCCAATCCACATGTTGATTGGTTATGCTCTAGACGCAGCGGCGATGGCGGAAAGCGGCCGCAAGGCCACGAAATAGCATCACAGAGCACAACTCGTTATAGTCCCGCTCAAATTCAGGCTCCTCGATCTCCATCAGGTGCTCCGCAAATTCCAGAAAATTATGTCCGCGATATGCGAGCACCGAACAGACGGTCCAGTAGCCGTTTCGAAGAGTTAAACAGCTCTTTAACGGGGAGCCACAGCCATTCAACACACCGGACGCAGCAAATTTCGGACCAACGAGAACAAACTCATGACCCAGAGCGTCCTTATATAGTGAATCACTCGCCACGATCCAAGCCCCAGAAGGTTAGCAAAGCACAACCACACGTATACGGTGATCATTCCATTCCATCAGGCCGTGATCCAAGAAAGCCAGGAGAAACAGTAGCATACGGGCAAATGATTCGGGCAGAGCGTCAAGAGCCTAGACGAGGATCTGAGTCTTCACCAGTCAGGGGATCGCGTCCACCTCACAAGTTTCCGCGGGAGAGCCTCGGACCTAGGGCACTGAATTCAGACGGCGCCACAGCATTAGCCTTAGGATCGCAGAACGAATCAGAATTTGACGGGCGGACACTGCGCGGTCTATTCGACGGGCTAAAACAGACCGAGGAATTCCAGTTGCGTTACCCGTATTACCCGTACGTGGTACTACATGTGGACGCTCTTGACCGAGGATGCGAAAGGGCCCTCGAGTCGGAGGCCTATCTTAGAAGAGAGATTGGGTCGATGCAACGAAATATGATCGCTTTGATAGAAAGAAACCATCCCCATGAAAATATCGACGAACCGGACGCTCTCAAATTTATCCTCGAGCAATATCAGACCCGACTCGATTACTGTCTCAAGCTTGAACGAGAAGGTAAAGAGCAGTTTGAGGCATATGCCGAGTCGATTCGAAGGAGAGATGAGATCATTAGTGATCGAGACCAGGAGATCACAAAACTGCGCAATCAGCTTTCCCAGGAAAAACTCAAGTGCGACTTAGATCTGAATTCATGCGAAAGTTACTACAAGCAAAAAATTAAACACCAGGAAACTGCACATCAGCAAAAACTCAAGGATCAGAAGACTGCGCATCAGCAACAACTCGAGGACCAGGAGTATGCATATCAGCATCGACTCGAGGGCCTGAAGTATGCATATCAGCAACAACTCGAGGAACAGAAGACTGCACATCAGCAACAACTCGAGGACCAGAAGGCTGCACATCAGCAACAACTCGAGGACCAGAAGGCTGCACATCAGCAACAACTCGAGGGCCAGAAGACTGTACATCAGCAACAATTCAAGGACCAGAAGGCTGCACATGAGAAGGAGATATCGACGAAAGAGAAGAATATGGAGGATCAGAGAGTCGAGGCCCACATGAAAATCCAGGAATTGAACAGACTTCTCATCACTGATGCTGACAACTTCCAACCAGAACCGGACGACCGTTTTCGGGCAACTTTCGATAAACTTCAAAAGAACGTGTATCTTCTCGCAAAGAAGGCGAAGTGCGAACTTCATGTCGACAGGGAAAAACTGGGAGCGGATTTTGACCAGATCTCATTCGCTCGAGCGGTCAAGGAGAGGCATTTGAAACTTATTTTGGAAACCTCATTTTGGAGGATTCTCCGCGAAAAGATCTTCCTTAACCCATTCCACGTTTTCGGTGAGCTCGGAGAATCGTTGTTCATTACTTGGTGCAAGTTCTTCTCGAACAGTTCGTATCCTTGCTCTTAATCAATTTGGCCCTGCTAATGATCAATAGGTCAAACCAGGTTGACTTCAGCATTAGCATGGCCTCCGCCGGACACACGCTGTGAACGGTGGAGATCGTCTGTCTTTGAGGTTTTGCGGGCTGCAGTTACCGCGCAAGAAAGATGTTCTTCGGTCAATGATCGTATTATTAGTAGTTACATGGCCACTCGAAAAGATGTGTCCGAGGCATTTAAGGTAGAGTTCTCACGGATATCTCCTGAGGATATGGGGACAACTCCGGGAGACATCGCAGAAATTGCCTGTTCACTGGCTTTGGATTGCGGGAGAGAACGCTGCAGAGTGCAATTATTTGCTCCTCGGAAAGGTGAGCTAGTTCAGAGAACTCAACGAAAATCCATCCAGGACCGCAACGAAGGATTCAATGCAGAAACTGAGGAAGGCATGGTGGAGCTTATCATTTCTCCTGGCTTAATGAAGCTTGGTGATGGTCATGGCCGGTCGTTTGACGCGAACATTGTGCACTTGGGTCCATCGGACGTATATTGTTCTGTTGGTGGTGAAATGAGATAAGGAGAATCTAGTTGATAAGCTGCAACTGTATCCGGAAAGTATGTGCTAATATAGGTGGATAGACATTTGGGGAGGGATCTCCTCTAACGTGTTCGGCAAGCAAGTGGCCACTGCAAGCATGTGGCCACCCCACCAAGCCACCAACGCCAAATATTGCAAATTACTCAACCACGAACAGTTGTATTTGGTGTAGCTATCTACTAGCTACTTATTTGACGTCTAGGGCACGTACGTGCATTATGTTCTGTTGATGCGCACATGCTGCACTTGGGTAATGCTCGTTGCGGTCGCTCGGCCGCTGCCTCTACCGTAGCCTCCTCATGCCTAGTTTGAGCAGCTTGTGTATGAGAGGCCCCTTCTGCTCCTAATAGAATACCCCCCCTAGCTATATACGTGCGCCGCTGCGCCTTCTTCTTTTTCTAGCGCTGGTTTTTTATGCGTAGCTTCTTATTTTTGCTTGCAAGCAGCACAGCGCTTAATATTGCTATTTCGCAACCCTTAATAAGCTAGCTAAGGGCTTGTTTTGTTGGACTTGGTGGGCTATACGTACTGTAAGCTTTTGCAGTGTGTGGGAAATGAATAAGCGACTTAATTGTAAATCTATGGAAATCAAGTGATATAAATACATGAGGAAGGTGTTGGTAATAAGACAAAAGGGGAGACTACTACGTAACTAAAACAGCGTGATACGTATGTAATACGCAGGCGATACGTAGTCAATACGCAGGTAATACGCAGGTGTTTTGGCATAGTACCGGTAGTCAGTTATACACCCCCTCAGATTTAACGGTGTAGTCAAAGCTATAAAAAAATAAAGGTTAAAACTATACCAAAATAGAAAATTTAGATATAATTTAGGAGTAGTAAAAGAATGGGGTAACCGTGATGGATATTGCGAATATCGCGGATATTACGGATATTGCGAATTAATTAATCTAATATCAAATATCCACTAAATTTAACTGCTTTATCTATGCTTCATGCTTTTAACGAGGTAAGATTTTAATAAGACCGTTAGTAGGCATTTTGGCCGTAGGAACCCATTAAACGTTAATCTTTTTGTCTTAGACTTCCTGTTTTAGCTAGTGCTAATAGACGTTAATATATCGAAGCTTGGTATCAAGTTTTGGTATATCCTATTTTAGGAGTTATATAGTCTGCATATTATCGCAGAGTACGGTAAATTCGCGTTCTAAGTTAAAGCTAATTGCCTTAAAGAACCGTTGCCACTAGATAATTTTAACTGCGGTAGTAGATAGGGAGAGAAGCTTTACTTTAGTAGTTAAGTGAGTAACAGATCGCTATAGGGTCGCTTTCCAATTAATTAGACCTCTAAATAGTATAAAAAGATATCCTTAAGAGCTCTATCTAGTCTCCTTATGGTCCATAAATACTGCGTCAGATGCTCTATAAAAGGTAACGTCTTCTCCTTTAGGGTTTCTAAAGTATATATATACTCCAAATACTTCGCTAGAGTATTTAATAGCTGTAGATTTTATTTTAAGGTAGTAGGTAATTGCTTAGTTTACTATATTAAGGTACTTTTAATTTAGATTAGTAAGGAATTCGGCTAGCTTAGAATATATCTTAGTAATATTAGGTCTTCTAAATACGGCAAGGTGTATAAGAAAACCAACCCGTTACTAATAGGCTAGTGTTTTTTAAGGGTTCGTCTACTGGTTAGACGGAATTAGTTCTTTAGCAGGAAGTAGTAACTTAGGAAATCTTCCTAGTAGTTAAATATTAAATTAATTAGCTATCCTTTTAATATAGAAATCTTGGCAGAGCTAGGCATCAGGAAATTTTTTTTTGGGCACGTTGTTGCAAGCGAAAATCGGGGTCTGCAAAACCTGCGTAAGTCGCAATTTGCGGCGATTCGCAGCAATTTGCTACAAACACGCAGCTACATATAAGTAGCCTATGCAAATTGCTACAAATACGCAGCTACTTATAAGTAGCCTGTGCAAATTGCTACAAATACGCAGCTACTTATAAGTAGCCTGTGCGAATTGCTGTAAATTACCGCAAATTGCTATAAATACGCAGAAGCTCCGCACGAAGCTCTGCACGAAGCTCTGCACGAAGCTCTACACGAAGCTCTACACGAAACTCTGCGCAAAGCTCTACGTACAGAGGCTCTGCACGAGGCTCTACGCGAAGCTCTGCGTACGGAGGCTCTACACGAAGCTCCGCATGACACATTACTATCGGGTCCCCGCTATATTCCCGATAGCCTCTACACGTGCCTCTGCCAAGTGTACCCCTTATCTATATACCTAGGTAGCCACCTTATTTTTTACCCTTCCTTCCTTACATCCTCCCTACCTAGGGAGGCACCAGAACGGCAGCCAGCTGAGGACCGTCGCCAGAACCAGACGACCACCGTTCGAATATACAGCCAGCGAACGGCCGTAGAGAACGATTCAAATTAATACGATTAATCGATCAATCGAATCAGGCGGAGCCTTCGATCAGGCCGACCTTTCCCCCAAATTACAGACAGGTAGGCACAGACAGGTAGGCACAGACAGTAGGCACAGACAGTAGGCACAGACAGGTAGGCACAGACAGTAGGCATAGACAGTAGGCATAGGCAGGTATAGACAGACAGATAGACAGATAGACAGACAGATAGGTAAGCAGGCAGACAGATAGGCAGGCAGGCAGGCAGGCAGGCACTAGGCCTAGTTAGGAAATCAGTACACGGCTGGCGGATTATCGGGAACACCGCCAATTGACGATTTGGAGCTTTTGCGAAAGGCTTCCCCCTCCTAAGTAGATAGCTCTGTATTTTATATAGTTATAATATAAATATATTTAAAAGTATATTATAGCAACCTGTGGGGATATAGTTACGATTTATACAGTTGTTATAATTTATACAGTTCGTACAGTTTATATAGTTTACGCGCTATTTATTTATAAGGTAGCAAAATGCTAGCATTTGTTTAGTAGTTAAGCGTTTTACCGCAATTTGCTATCGGATGCTGCAATTTTGTTGCAAAACGTACGGTTTACGCGAATCGCTATGGACCATATACGACCACCGCGATCGTACAGTTTGCGGCGATTTGCCGCAAACCGCAACAACCAGCCACAAAAAAAATTTCCTGATGAGAGCTTTTAACTTAGTTAATCTTGTTTAATTTAAGTTCCTAAGAACCACTATAAGTCTCCTAGTGCACGGATCTTGTATTATTATAGAAGCTTAGCTTCAAATTCTTTAAGTCTTAAAAGGTCCTTTTTGGCAAATAGAGCGGCAATATTATCTATGTAGAAGAAGATAATAAGTCGTCTATTAGTGTATAGGCAGTTAGTACCTAGAATAGGCTTTAATCCAAATTCGGCCAGTATACTAGTAAGCTCTTTATACTATAGTAGCGGTGATATTTTTAATCCGTATAGCGCCATAAGTAGCTCTAGGATATATCTATCTTAACCAAATCCTTCTAGGTAGTAGCAGTAGACTGGTTTATTAAGCTTGGCGCTTATAAATACGTTTATAGCGTTATACTATTAAATTTCCAAATTAAATACGGCTGCTATAGCTATAAGGGCACGGAATATTTAAGCAGCTAGGGTTACTGCATAGGTCTCCGCGGACACATAGTTAAGCTTTTAGCTTTTAAAATTAACCGTTACTATTAAGCTTATATTTAAAGACCTATTTTAGTAAAAGAATCTGCTTATTACTTACTTCTTCTTTTAGTACAATTTTAAATATCCCTTGGCGTTTTAGGTCATTATATTCTTTTTCTATAGCCTTTTAAAAGCTAGTAGTTAATAGATGTTTTTTTAGCTCCTTAAGGTTTTTTAGTTTAGGAGGAAGGTTATCCTAATATAGAGATAAGGATAAGGATCTAGTTCGGCTAATGTCCTTTACTAGTCCTATAGCAAATCCAGCGTAGTAACCAAATAAGGTAGATAAATTGGCTAGTGATACTATATACGCTTAACGTCAAATTCTTTTTAATCCTTTTAGTAGGATAAGGTCGGCAGAAGGTTTAGCTAAGACTTTATTAGCTCGTAGAGCTATATTTAACAGTTCTATTAAACTGCTTAGCTAAGTAGGACCTATTTCAATTATATCTAAGATATCGTCTTAAAGTCCTCCCGGTATAGTATTTATTTCTAGTAGATCTAGAGATACTATTCTACTAGGAGTTGGTAACTGCTTAGTATCCTTTATAGGAGGCTCTACTAAATCATTTGATTTTAGTATAGTCGTTTAATCTATATTTAAGGTAGATCTTTAATTAAACTGTATAGGCCGTCGAAATCGGACTCTGTACCTGTACGCGGTGATGGCTACGAACCTAGTCTTCGAAGTTCAGATCCAGAGCCAACGCAGAGATATCGTATAGCGTGTGGACAGGACCTGGTGGTGGTTGTGGGCGTTAAGGGCGGTGGTAAAAAATTTTCGGATGGTAAGATCTTGAAAACCACTACTGTTGGCCCTCTATAATACGACGACTACTATATTATTCTTCTATCTAAGGCACCTATATAATCCAACATGGATGTATAGCATTTAATAGTATCCCCTAACCCCTAATAGAAAGCATTAACGACCTTTTATATTAATGAATAAGCGAACGCGGAGCGAACGAATAAATGAGTAAATATACGGCCCCTCCTAACCCCTAGGGCAATCGCCCGTGGAGTATGCGGTCACTCGCCGTTTTTAACTACTAAATACTACCTAGCAGCCTGGATTGCGACCTACGGTTTTCTCTGTCTCCTTTTAACGGAGTAGTGCCTTTAGAAAGGGCCTAGCTAGGGCCTAGGCATAAAAGATACCTAAATACACAATATATCCCGCTCGCTTATTAGTATTACGGTGGTTAGAACGGATAAATCCCCCTTACGCCTTTAATGGCTCTAGGGGGGGGGGGAGGTAAGGCGTATATGGCAATAGTCTATAAGAGATAGCATATAGGGGATGGGTAAGATACGGAATAAGATAATAAGACACAGCAATCGATCAGCAGGGCCTAGCTGGGACGTAGTAAACCCCAGCTTTAATAAGCTAGAGAAGGAAGTAGTGGTTCCTAAGGAGTTTAAAACATCTAAGGAGGAGGACGTGCTGTAGGCCTATAGGGCCGCTGCTACGTGCAAACATGGCAATTTGGGGTTTTTCATCCTACTAAGGTGGCTCATAGGGTTTTTCCTTCCCCCAACTGCAGGGTTTTTCTTCATGTAAATTATAAGTTTTCCCCCTGTGACGGAGTAGTCTGCGTGGGCCAGTAGGATCCGTATCAGACGTTAATTAAAGAATTACTAATTAAACTGTATATAGGGTAGATTCGTCCTCAGATTTGTTATTAAGAGGCTTTAGTAGACTAATTGTCTAAAGGATATCTTCTAATACTTCCCTTAGTAGGTAGTTAATATCTTAACCCTTAGGGTTATAGAATAAGGTCTTATTAAATATAACATCTCTAGTTTAAATAACTTTGCAAAGGCTTAGAATTTAGATACAGTAAATATTAGTTAAATTATAACTAACTAGATGTCTAATCACTACACAAGGAGCTAGTTTATCTCCCCTTTTAATTCGTTTGTTAAGTATATAGGTTTTGCAGCCATATATATATATATAGGTAAGTAATCGCAGCTTTCCGTAGGCTATCTCGTACGGAGTTTTCCATCCTAGTTGCTTATTTGGTATTCAATTAAGTGTATATTTAGTAGTAAGGAAAGCTTCTAGTCCTAGAGATAGTAGTAAGGAAGCTTCTAGCTATATAGCCCTTAATCGTTCTATAAGGGTTCGTCTAGATTATTTAGCTCTACTATTTTGTTCTTTAGTATACAGGGCTCAGCATTTAAAAGTAATGCCTTCGTCTACGCACCATATTTATAGGGTGTCTCCTATCTATCTAAAAGCTCGTTTATTATCGCTCTAGAAGAAGACAACGTCTTAGTAGAATTGTATTTTAATTAGCCGGTAAGTCTTACGAATAGTAGGTAGGACAGTAGCTTTATCCTTATTCCTTAAGGTAAACACAAAATTTAATTTGGAATACGTGTAATAGAAGTACATTACGTATTTATTGCTATTGTACCCTAGTTCTCTAAGGGTAATAATATTAAATGCTAGCCGTTTAAATGGTTAAGTAGCTAGAAATTCATGTTCTTATCTTTAAGAGATCTGCTATATATGCTTTGCTAATAAGCAAACTTTACATTTAACTTTAAGCGGCGCTCGTTCGTTAATTAGCTCTTTAAGCTCTACGCTATTAACGTGCTTAGGAAGCTGCTTAATAGCGTTAGGTCCTGTATGACCAAGTATTTTATGCTATTTTATAGCTATAGCTCTAACTAGTTTACGGGCCATTCTGCTTGGTTAATATCTTCTTATTAAGAAGGTTGTATAATTATAGCACCTGTTGTACCAACCGCGTGCTTACGCGGTTGGTACACTAACTACGCGTTTACGCGTTCGGTGCACTAACCACCCGCTTACGCGTCTGGTGCACTCCTAAAGCACTAACTAATTAGGGGGAGGTCGCATTAGTATATAGACTACGTAGTCTGCTTCAATACAATCGACAGTCACTACCATCCCAAAGAGCATACGATACTATACGTATTTCGTGCCCCGGGATATGACTTAATTGTATTATTAAGTTGATACAAATAAAGGTTAATTGAGTTATTAAATCTAGGGTATCTATGGGCGTAGGATCTCTATATATCAGCGCCTAGTGGCCCCCTAGTCGTTTTACATAGTATACTGTTTCGCCAGTTGCTAGACGGTATAGCAAGTTTCGTCCTAAGTCGAAATAAATATCGTTATTAGTAGCTCTTAAGAGTGCTATAATATTTGTAAATATAGTAGGTACCAATGCTATATAGGATAGCTTTATCTTTAAGCTCCTAGTATGTGTATTAACAGTAATGGTTACTGTTCCGTAAGCTTAAATCTTTTTAAAATTTCCGCTAGTAATTAGGTAGTCGTCTTCTGCTACTAGGTACGAGAAGGTGAAGTCTTTTTTGTTATTATAGACGTGTATATCTGCGCTAGGGTTAAGTATCTAGGTGTTCTAGAGTTTAAATGGAATTCAACCAGTACTGAATATAGCAGTATATCTAGTCGGTGTCTTAGAAGGTGGGGTTTTAGAATTAAAATCAATTATAGATTCTATATTTTTTTAATTATCCTTCTTTACCCTTTATTTTTTAATCTATTTGACAATACGTTTAATCCAAGATATAGATAAAATCTTTTTATCTACTTCCTTCTAAATATCTAGGTTTAGTTTCCATCCTTAAGGGCGCCTATACTTAGCGATATAGTAGCAGTCGCTAAATTAATATATAAAGCCGCATACACATATCTTATTCCACTTAGAATTAGAATTAGAATTGCCGTTGGAATCTAAATTAGAATTCGAATTGCCTTATAGGGTTATAAATGCAGAGCTATTAGCAGTGGTAGCAGAGGATGCCACTTACTGCATACGGTAGTGCTCCTTAAATTCCTCAATCAGTTCGATAATAGATGGTGCATCTTCGCCCTTCCGTTCCTTATAAATAAGGTCTACTTCTAGGGCTCCTACAAAGCTAGAAGAGATAGGCTTAATAGCTTAAACAAAATCGTAGTGTGGCCTAAATCCCTATACGTCTGGTAGCTCCAATTGTTCCGTAAGTTTATAGACGTTCCGCCAACTATTTAACCATTTATTAATACTCTGCTTTTTATTATAGGCTTTTAAAGCCGTGTATTAATTAAGGATGTTATACTTTTAACCTAAGGTAGTAGGGGTAAGAGCAGTCTTTAGTGCCTGTAGCCGTTTATATACCGTATCTAGGCCGTTAATAAGGGGGAGGTAGGCTACTAATATTAAGCGAATGATATAGTTGCTGATATCGTATATAGCCTGTTTTCGCCTTTAATGTACGCGTAGGTCGTTTTTATATTTGGCGTAGAGCTAATTGTAGGCTGTAAGCTTAATTTGGTCTAGCTAAGCTATCGATGTAGCATTAAGAAGTACGTCCGCAGGTATAGGTCGATGCGGTGGTTCTAGCTTTGGGAGCTTATCTTTCTTCTTAGATGGGTCGATATACTTCTATACCTTGTTAGTTTTGGCTGTATCTTGGATAATGAAGAACCATTAAATCCAGTTAGATGGCTGGTTGAGGATGAGGTTAACTTTTGATTCGTTTATGGTCGTTATTTTTAGAATTTGTGGGGTCAGGTAGGGTCTAATTGGTGGCTTGGCGAAAACCTTATTTTGACGTTTCAAACTTTTGATTTGATTGGTCGGTCGTCATTTGAGGTTGATCGTCCGTTCGTTTAGTAGATGAAGAAGCTTAAGACACTTGTAAAGGTAGTAGAAGTAGTGACTTCTTGAATAAGGTAGCAAATTGACTGCTTGACAGATGGTGCAACAGGTAGATTAATCCAATTAATTGGTTAGCAGGTAGTGTAATCTAGGCTTATAACTGTAAGCTTTTGCAGTGTGTGGGAAATAAATAAGCGACTTAATTGTAAATCTATGGAAATCAAGTGATATAAATACATGAGGAAGGTGTTGGTAATAAGACAAAAGGGGAGACTACTACGTAACTAAAACAGCGTGATACGTATGTAATACGCAGGCGATACGCAGTCAATACGCAGGTAATACGCAGGTGTTTTGGCATAGTACCGGTAGTCGGTTACACGTACGCTATTTAAGATAGCGTTGTAGTGAGGCCGTTTGCTATTATAGTTTAGTGATATTATGGGGCGTTTTAGCTGTCTAAGATGTATTTAGTTGCGGATAACGTTAGGGTAATAGCATCTAATATTTAATATGCAGCTGTTCTAGTACGCGATTAGGGCTATATGGGACTAGGCCAGTAGTAGCGAATCCTGCCTATATATTATTCTGATATAGTACTGCCTACCTAGCCTACCTATATAGTAGCAGAAATTTGTGCTTATTAATATGGTTAACACCCTAGGCTATAATCTGCCCAACGAGCCCTCTGTATAATTACTTAAGGGCTAAAAAATAGCCTATATCTAGGGGCTGCATTAGATATAATAAATGCGCTAGTATATAGAGGATGACGATTTAGTAATCTAGGCAGAACTAATTAAATTCTGGCGATATATGGCTGTTATAGCCATCTAGCACTAGTAGCCGATGCGTACTAACTATATAATTATTTATATGCTTATAAAATAAAGATAGCTAGGTTAGGCTAATCTTATTTATTATCTAGCTATTCTTACTAATATTAATTAACCAGTTGTGTAGAATAAGGTTATATTAGGCAGCCTAGTATATTACTGCCTTAAAGATAACTAGTAGTGGAATTATACCCCCTAACGCGTTAATGCACTTAATAATTATAACCCATTCTTAATTACCTAGCTGTACTATTCTAGGCCGGCTAGTACGGTTAGTCTTAGTAACTTTTATAGTTCCAATAACACCTATCTAAAAGCCGGTTTTGTTAAAATTCCAGATATTATTATTAAAAATTCTATACTATATAACGGTGTCTTAAACGCGTTTAAACCAGGCTTAAATAAGTATAGGATCTTTATATTTAGCACGCTAATAGTTATACTTATAATTTTATTTTAATTATAAGTCCTTATAGCGTTTAATAAAGTTATATACCTATTACTTACTAATAGGTTGTAATCTAGAAACCTTTACCGCACATGCAACCTTACCAAAAGGTGGCGCCGCACTTCCAAACTTACGCATACCCATCTTACCATCAAAAACTATCATTTTCCTAACTCCTAAGACCTAATTCCGCCTACTTAGCGAGCTAGAGGTAGATTCATTCTCCTTGTTACCCCCTTTGTTCTACGGTAGAGGCCTTGGCAAAAGGGGTCCTAGCTTATAAGCGAAGCACGAATAGGAATACCAAAACTACTACTACTACTACTACCACCACCAAAACTACAAAACATAGACTTTTCTTAGGTTTTTCTTCTATAGAAAGTAAAAGCCTAATAAAATAGGGGGTGTAGGTACTTTTCTATATCTCCTTTAGTCAGATTTTCCTTAGTAAGAGGAGGATTGCCTTTAGGGCTTTTCTGCTAGTAAAAGCCTAACAAGTCCTTTTTTTAGTAGTTTTTTCTACTTCTAATAGAAAAAGAAAATAACTACACTAGTCTTTTTTAGCTAGTTTTTTTACTACCTTCTAGCCTAATCCCCCCAGAAATCCTCTAGTAGGATTAGTAAGGAGAAAAGGTGGAAAAGGATAGTAAAAACTAGTAAGGCTTTTTGCCTAGTTTTTTACCTCTGGGACTAGGAGATAAGAGACCCAAGGGGGTTATTATCTACTGTAAAAACTAGGAAACCCCCCTATAAAATGGCAGAGCCTATTAAGCCCGGAAGAAGAAAAAAGCCCCCTAGAGGTAACGAACCTATAGAGACAAGTAATGAGGAGCTTTAGTCTACCCCTTCTCCTCCCTCTCCTACTCCTTGCCCATCTGGAAAAGACAAAGACGTAGAAATGGGAGAAATCGTTGAACTATTTCTAAAGAAGGGGAGGAAGAGACAATATTCACCTCAATCTTCTCCTAAAAAAGAAAAAGAACCTGCAATAAGGGTAATAAAACCAATGCCTAAGCCTAAGCCTACCAAGGCTAGTAAGGCTAGTATGCCTCCCTCCTCTCTTTCTCCAAAAGAACATCTATAAAAGGCCTTAGAAAGCCTAAACCAGGTATATATAGGGCTAGAAGAAAGAGAAAGTAAAGAAGCAGTTAAAGAACTGGAGAACTACGTACAACATATTCTTTTAGGAGAAAATCCCTTTATAAAAGAGAAACAAAATAAGGAAGAAGATGTCCTAAAAGGACTAGTAGAAGAAGTAAGAACTCTCTACAAGAAGATAGCTCCTATTCAGGAAACCTATGCAGAAAAACTAAAGAAGAACCCCCCTTCTTCTTCTTCTCCTCCTTCTTCTACTTCCTTCTCCTCCTCCTTACCTTCTACCTCTATACCCTCTTCCTCCTCTACTTCTACTAGAAGTAAAAAAAAAACAGCTACAAGATAGAAGGCTAGTCCTAGTTACAGACCAAAAGGATCAACCTTTAGATACCTTCTCTATACAAAACAAAGTCAATTAACTATTTGTATTAAAATTGTAAGTAAAGAAGCCAGTAATAGCTACTATAGCTAGAGCTAGAGAAAAGCAGAACATTCTCCTTATAACTACGGAAGAATTTAATGCGGAGTTTCTAGTTAAATATAAGGAAATCTGGTCTAACTGCTTCTCTTTTAGAAGGGAACGAAAACTAGAGCCCTAGGCTCAGGTAATAGCTCACGGCGTCCCTATCTCCCCTTTTCTAGGAGAAGGAGGCTCTAAGCTTCTAAAGGAAGAAATAGAGACCTTTAATCCTATTAGAATACAGGGACTACCTAGATGGATCTTATCTAGAGAAAAGAGATACGATCCACAAACTAGGTTCGGCTCTATAGTTTTTGCTATAGAAAACGAGGAGAAAAGACAGGAAATCCTTAAGCAAAAGGAAATCTTAATTGCAGGGGTAGCTGCTAAGGTAGTTAAATACCTAAAAGTCTCTCCTACTATACAGTGTACAAGTTGCCAAAAATTTGGCCATATAGGAGATAGATGCTCTACTAGGGCCTATCAATTCTATGCAGCAGCACATCTGTCTAAAGACCACTCCTGTCCTACTTATAATATAATAGGTAGACCTTGCGAGCATACTACCCCTCTTTGCAGTAATTGTAAAGAAAAACACTTTACTAATAGTAAAGACTGCGAGTCTCTTAAAGCAGCTAAACTAGTACACCAATGAGTATAAGCTTAGAAGGTTCTATACAAGAAGAAGAAGAGATCTCTCTAGTTTCTAAAGCTAGAGGAGAAATCTCCTTTATATAACACAATGTAGGAAAAAGACAAAAAGTATAACAAACCCTACTAGAAATAGGATTTAGGAGAAAAATAGATATTATCCTAGTACAAGAACCTAGTACCTGGAAAGACAGACAAAAAGGATCATACTTCTCTATTCTATATCCTATATTTAACCTTCTCCTCCCTAGTAACCTAGCTATTCGCCCTAGAGTAGCTATCTATATAAGGAAAACTAGTTCTAGTGTCCTATAATATAGAACTAGGGAGAACATCTATAAAGATACAGACATTATAGCATTAGAAATCTATGGCCAATTTAAAAGATTTTTATTATTTAATATCTATAACGAGAGACAACTAGACAAGAACTCTAGAACCCAGAGAAGTAGTACGACTACTATCTCTAGGACCATTCTAGAACTAGAAATAGACCTCCCTTTTATACTAATAGGAGACTATAACCTACACTATACACGGTGGAACGCGCTAGCTAGGAATCCTTCTAGAGAGGCTAAAGAACTAGTAAACTGGCTGGACAAATACAACTGCCAACTACTAAATTTAGACGAATAGAAAGGGACCTTTTATAGATCTAATATAAGGGGAAAGTCTATTATAGACCTAGCCTTCTACTTAGGAAACTTTCAAGAAAATACCTAGGATAATTGGACTATAATAGAGGAAATAGGATCTGATTATAAGACTATAGCATTTTCTCTATTTACTAGAGAGACGCAAAGATACCTAAACCCCCTTTAAGAAACTCCTTTCTCTATAAAAAAGGCAAACTGGGAACTTTTCTCTACTTCTTTAAAAGAGCAAGTTCTAGAACTGGAACTAGAAGCGAAACTTTTAGTACTAGAAGAACTAGTAGGAGAAAACCCCTATATAAAGATAGGAGAAAAAGGCCCCCTAGCCTCTTTAGAAGATTCCTATAGATCTAGGGATAAAAGCTTAAGCACACTAGTAGATAATCTAGTAATAGATCTTACTAGCTGTATAAAGCTAGCGGCAGAGAAAGCTATCCCTAGGTCTAGAACCTGTGAATTCTTTAAACCTTGGTGGAATAAAGAGCTTCTAAAGAAAAGACAAAAAATGGCAAAACTAGGAAGACTTTAAGAGGAACAACCTACTAGAAGCTCTAGACTAGAAGCATATAAAGAAGCTAAAAATCAATACTTCCACGCAATAAGAGAAGCTAAGACTAGCTGCTAGAATAGCTTTCTAGAAAAAGCATAAGGAAAGGAGGTCTTTACTGCCCTAAAATACACAAAGGAAAGAACATTACGAATAATCCCTAGTCTATAGTATAGCAAAGATAGGAATACTAGACTAGTAGAAAGCTTTAAGGACCAATATAAAGCTTTTATAACTACTCTATTCCCTAAACCCCCCTTTACTAGCCCTATAGAGTGGAAGGACTATATAATAGATAGTAAATGGGAATAGCTAGAACTAAAGAAAGTAGAAGTTAAATAAGCAATTTTCTCTAGCTTAAATAAAAAGGCTCTAGGACCAGATGGGATATCTTTTACAATTTTATAAAAGGCCTATCCTATTATAGAAGATCTTCTATATAAAATCTATAGGATTTTGTTTATCTTAGGCTATTAGCTAAAGGTCTAGAGAGAAGCCCAAGGAGTTATTCCCTAAAGTAAATAAGGAGGACTATTCCCTACTGTCGGGAATGAGGCAAGCGGTCGTCACGTGTCATCACGTGTCGCCGCGGCACTAGCGTGGCGAGGAGCCTTAAGCTCTTCGCCCTCCCTTATTTTAATAACAAGCTTTATTAACCAACATCACTATAACCCTACTCGAGTAGTCGTTATTGGTAAGTCACCCTATATGACCAACACTGATTAGTGGTTAAATACACAGTTAACTATAGAGCAGCTAGGTTATTAACAGAAGAGACAGTCTTATATAGGGGTGCTATATACGCTTATATGGAATGGATCCCGGCGATACTGTGCTACCTTAAACTTACGGAAAACTAGTAACAGAAGTGTTACTAAGTACTAGGAGATACTAAGTTGCGTCTATTACGCGAAACAACTACGTTTACAAAAATTTAGTTAAGTACTTTAGGTCAGAAGTGTTACTAAACCTAAGGTCCTAAGTTAACGTCCAAAACGCGTCAAACAACATCTTAAATTGCCTACCTTTTAATAGCAAACCTACGAAATCCTATAAAACCGAAAACCCTACCTACCTTCGACGTACGATACCTCGTCGATTCTACCTACTATAGCGTTAACCTATCCAAAGAAGTACGAGAAAGATATTAACCCAGAGATATAGGACAGAGCCATAACCAACTTTGTAACCGCCAAACAATAGGACCTAAATGGATTTTTAGTACACCGCATAGAACACTATAAAGACAGCAAATATAATAATACTGTGCTATAGTATTGTATAAAGGAGGACTTTATAGGATAGATAAAGGAAACATAGGCTCTTGCGAAGAAGACTATCGTATAAGACTTTTATAACTTCCTTCGGGAGAACGGAGTCTTTGTCCCTATGGATGGAGGCATTATTAGAGATAATATTCAGGAACATGTTATTAACGCAAAAGAAGAACACGAATGGACTCCATAAGAGATTAAGCACTAAAAGAAGCTTAGCTTACGATAGAATCTACAAGAAATTAAGCACCAAAAGAAGCTCAACTTATAAGGGAATCTAAGCAATACACCACTAGAGACACTTCCGCCTCTATCTTCAGCTCCACATCCATCGCTTTTACCTCCGTCTTTAGTTCCGTACCCATCGCTTCTACCTCCGTCTTTAGTTCCGTATCCATCACTTCTACCTCCGTCTTTAGTTTCCCAGTATCTGCTAATTTAACTCGCAACTTTAACTACTGCCCCTTAAGAGCAAGCGCAAGATCCCCTTGCTTCGCGATCCAATAACCTCTAAACTCCGCTATAGCAAGATCAGGTACCATGCCCTATTCTATTAAGCTCTACGTTCCTACCACAGCCCTTGCTTGTAGAGCTTACGAAGCTCTATTCGGACCAGGAGAAGAAGTTTTACAAGGAATTAGAATACGGCAGAGGGTACGATCAATGTCGGCCACGAAGCACTTGTGGAGGTTCTCGTGGAGATCCTCATAGAGGTCCTCGTGGAGGTCCTCGTGGGGATCCTCGTGGAGGTCCTCGTGGAGGTCCTCGCGGAGGTCCTCGCGGAGGTCCTCGTGGAGGTCCTTATAGAGGTCCTCGTGGATGTTCTTGTGGAGGTCCTCATAGAGGTCCTCGTGGAGCATCAAGAACTGTTTGGGATTCGATGGATTAATGGCCAAGACAACCCGGCAGATGCGATAACAAAGGCAATTTAAGAGTATTCCTATTGGTCAACTATCGTTCCCATTTACTCGAGCTAGCCGTATCCAGTTACACTCCGCTAGCTCCGCAACCCTATTTCAACGACGCAGTTTCCTAGGGCGTGCTACCTACCAAATTCTGCCATATTCTGCCGACCCCGACGTCCGCTAACCAATTAGGATTTTCCATCCCCGGGATGGAAAATCGCTATTGGCTTACTTACTACTAGCGCCTTGGCGGCAACCTTATCTTCGCGTTAAACCCTAACGTCCTTCCTTTTCTTCTTCTTCTTTTCCTTAGCTTTATATCTTTATATAGTAGCAATCTGTAAGTGTATATAGATAGCAACCATAAAAGAAGAGTTGCCAGTGTCGGGAATGAGGCAAGCGGTCGTCACGTGTCGTCACGTGTCGCCGCGGCACTAGCGTGGCGAGGAGCCTTAAGCTCTTCGCCCTCCCTCATTCTAACAACAAGCTTTATTAACCAACATCACTGTAACCCTACTTGAGTAGTCGTTATTGGTGAGTTACCCTATGTGACCAACACCTACTAAAGTCCTACAGACCTATCTCCTTATTAAACTGCCTAGGAAAGACTCTAGAAAAGATCTTTGCTACTAGATTAGGATATCTAGCTAGTACTACTAGCTTACTCCAAGATTCTTAACTAGGAGGAAGAAGACAGCGGTCCGTAATAGACGCAGTCTTACTACTTCTAAATAATATCCAATTTAAAAATAGTAGGAAGAAAGCTAGATAAAGAATAGCTACTACGTTATTCCTAGACGTAAAAGGGGCTTTTAACTATGTCTCCGCAAACTAGCTTTTATCTATCTATAAGGAACTAGGACTACCTATAGCGTTTACACAATAGGTAGCTACTTTTCTTAGCAATAGAAATCTACAGCTTTCCTTTAATAGGCAAATATAACAAAAAGTAGAACTAGAAATAGGGATACCATAGGGTTCGCCTATATCCCCTATTTTATTTCTACTATATCTACGTAATATCTATAGGCTATAGATAGAAGGAGCCTATTCCCTCAGCTATATGGACGATTTTGCAATTACAATTACTTTAAACTTAGCTAAATCTAATTGCAAAAAGCTAGAGAGAATTGCACTAGAGCTAATGTCTAGAGCTAAGGAAGCTACTATTAGCTTTAATATTGGCAAAACAGAGCTTATATACTTCTATAATAAGCGTACTACTATAGAAGAAGAGCTAAAGCTAGGAGATATAGAAATATCCCCTAAACCCCTAGTTAGGTGGTTAGGAGTATTCCTAGACTCTAAGCTTACTTTTAAACAATATGTAGAAATAAAAACCTCTAAAGCAAAAGCAGCCTTCTATTTAATTAGAAGACTAGGAAATATATAAAGAGGTCTATCTCTATAAGCCCTACGGCAGCTTTATATAGCCTATATTACTACTATAGCAGACTATAGAATACAATACTAGTGGAAAAGCAAATCTAGAGACTATCTACTAGCTAGGTACCAGTCTCTACAAAATGAGGCCCTAAAACTAGTTTTAGGAGCGTTTAGAGGATCTCCTAGCTAAGCTATAGAGATTGAAGCCTCTATCCCTCCTCCTAAAATTAGATTTAAAAAGCTTTGCAATAGCTACGCATTAAAAATCCTAAAATTTAAGGAAAACTATGCAATTAAAAAGGCCTATATAGAAGAGAATAATAAAGATAAAGACGAACTAGCAACTAGCTCTGATTCTAGTTTTAAAAACTCTACTATAAGGCACTTACTACAGCCAAAAACATAGCTACTATCCCTAGTATCTAGGGTTCAGCAGCTAGTTCAGAACTGGAAAATAGAGAAAATCTCTCTAGAATGGCAAAAACCATGGTCTCCTCCTATATCTACATCTTTCTCTATCTTGAAGAATAGTAAAGTAAAAGCTGTACAAGAATATTTAAGACTAGTAGAAAATTTACAAGAATCCCTAGAGTGGGGCCTAGTAGATATATACTATACAGATGGCTCTAAAGACAGTAAATTAAATATAGCTGCCGTATGTAAAATAGGGGAGAGAAATAGGATTAAATATGCAACAAACTGGAATCTAGGACCCTATATGGAAATTATAGACATAAAGCTTTATACAGTCTATAGGGCCCTAGAACACCTAAAATAATAAAGACTAAAAGAGAAACAAGTCTATATCTTTATAGATAGCCAAGCGGCTATTAAAAGATTGTAGCTTAATTCTCTTACAGGGGGATAAGAGCTAGTCTTTAAAATTACGTAAAGCTGTTCCTACTTAGCTAGTAAGGGTATCTCTATTAACTTTTATTGGGTTCCTAGCCATCTAGGAATCTATAGAAACGAAATAGTAAATAAGCTAGCTAAAAAGGGCCTCTTTAAAAAAAAACTATAATTTTTTTTATACATCTCTAGCCTACCTAGGAAGACAAGTAAGAGAAAAGATACTAGAATAGTGGAAAGATAATTGGCAATAGAATAAAAGCAAAGGAAAACACTATACTAGAATCTGTAAAGGAAACTACCCCTTTTCTTTTAAAGCCCCTAAGGATAAATATCCTAAAAGGCTATAATCAGCTCTCTTTTAACTAAAAGTAGGAAAAGGCTTCTTTAAATCCTTTTCTAAAACAATAGGGAAGGATAAAGAAGGTAGATGCTTTAGGGACTGTACTACAGTACAAACCCCTACGCATCTATTACTAGAATGCAGACTATATTGGGAAGATAGAAAGGAAATACAAAGACAAATAGGCTCTTCTCTCTCCCTAGAGAAGCTTTTTTGTATAAAAAAAGGAAGAGGGGCGCTTTTTCTATTTCTAAGCAGGACAAAAATAGCTACTAGAAAGTGGCTAAGAGCAGCAGGATCTCTAGAAGGAGGTAACTCCTACTAAAGTCCTAGTAGATAGACTATAGAAAGCAAAAGGACAGAAATAAACTATAAATAGGACAGGGACAGGCGTTAGGATCACTTTTATTTCAATTTTTTCTACTATTTTCCTACCGTTTTCTTACTACCTAATAGTTGCTAGCAACCTAGTATTTACTAGGAAGCTGTAAATCCCTAATTTAGGGATTTATAAACTACTAGGACATAGCCACTAGTACATATTAAGCTGCCTAAAAAGGATTCATGTATATAGAACTATAGCGCCATAGCCTAGAGGCTGCATGCGCAGTATTGTACGTAGTATAATACAATGGATATTAAAAAAAAAAGAAAAAAAAAGGTTGTAATCTAGGGTGCTAGGTAGCTAGGAGGCTAGCCATCTACTGTATAGTCGCGATTCTTGGTATTATACCGCGTTAACTTATTAATAAGATCCACTGCTTGAGACTCTCTTCTTATATAGGTGTTAGGCGGCAATTTGGCGCAGTAGAACCGCGTTTTAATGCAATGCTAGTAATATAGCGCCTAGCAGTCGTTTAGGGCACATTATACGTTATTATAGTAGGTTAAAGGGCTTAAAACTGGCCTTTCTTATAGGCATTAATAGCTAGATTAAGTCTGCCCTCTCGAAAAAGGGCTTCTTGCTGTTGTGGGGTGGTCATTGAGGTTGTAGTTGTATAACGCGTCGCGTGTCTTTTCGCGATTTTAGTGGGGTGGCCACATGCTTGCAGTGGCCACATGCTTGCCGAACACGTTATTAAGAAGTAGCTTACCCAACCCCAGAGAAAAATAAGTTATGGTGGGGAAGTTCTATCTTAAAAGCATAAGAAAACTGTAAAGTGTAAGGGTGCAAAACGCGCCTATTTTCTCTCAGACCCTCGGAGAGGAATTCGCCTCGCGCATGCCCTAGATTACGTTACCTACCCCTTAGTGCTATCTAATTGGCTATATTGGTCGCGCACGGTGCCTTCCTTGGCAGAATTTTACAACATGATTGCATAAAATGCATATCAAGGTGCAGAGGTCGATTCCTCAACGAGGGTCTAGGGCACCTGAGATAATACGGGCGCTGGTAGTGAATATTATAGTGGCTGGGACTACATACATACAGCCCATTCCGCCCTGTCCGTAGCTCAATAATACAACAACATCACTTATCTTAACATTATCAGCTATAAATGGCAGCTTCCTCAACGAATGCTGGCCCGTACGGGCCTGCTAGACGACCAATCACGAACTAGTTCCGTCCCGCATGAGCTTGGCGCCCGAGCGTGTCGCCTATGCAGCCCACATGCTACCCGTTTCGCTATATGCACGTTTTACTATGTGCTTGTTTTGCTATGTGCTTGTTTCGCTATATATCCGTTTGGTTATGTGTCACGGCTCCAAGAGCTCGACGGCTAACATGAAGGAGCGCTTCCATCCGTTAAGGCTTCGCTGCGGACGCCGAGCCACTCTCCATCCAAGAGCACGTGCGGCCTAGCTTCGTCGACATTTGAGGGATATTTGCCTTCAGCTCGAAAAATCCATCCACATGGAATGTCACGGAGTTATCTATGAAATCCATAGGAGGCATTTTAATGAATGAGTTTGGTGAGAACTGCTCGATTCAATGCTATATGAGACAAGAAACCCTTATTCGGTTCCTGAGAAGGCGTGGAATGAGGCGGAGGAGGACATACACCGGTCCTTTTTGAGCCTATATGCTAGCCACATCACCGTGGACGGCAGCCGCTTTCGCAAGACGGTCGGCGAGTTCATTATGCTCCCTGGGAATACGCCAGAACCCAATCTAGACGTTCTTAGTCTCGTATCCAGTCAACATACTGTTGGGTGTGACAACCTACCTTCACATTCTTAGCCTCGTGTTTTGTTACTACGCCATCGAGAGCGAGAAACAGATCCAGATTTGCCGGTTTGGTACCTTTAGACGTGCGCCAGTTGTTCCTCTACAAGCTCAGTCAGAAGAGTCTCTAAAAGCCCTTGTCAGGATAGTTGGAATATACCCTCCATGTTGGCAGCCATTCGGTCATCCCCTTAACAACATACTCGGAATCGGTCGCGATGATCCAAGCTTTAGACTCGCCCTTGGACTTGCCCGTTGGCTCCTTGGTATTGACCCCGTCGGCCTCAGCGAGGAATTCCAGACCTAACTTTGCCGCATAGAGTTCCGCTCGCTGATTTGACCGCAGTGGGAAGTTGTCCGCCGAGTCCGCGATAGGCATGGACAATTGGCTGCCATCATTATTGCCGTATGCTACACCAACTCCTGCTTTTGCTTCAGGTCGTCCGTTGTTCATACACGCACCATCAGTGAAGATGATGCGAAAGTGGTGGCAGGGATTAGCCGGTCGACGGCTTCGAGGAAGATCAAGGAGTTGATGGCTACATGCGCAGCAATATAACAGAAATTCATTGCAATGAGGACATTCTTGAAGGAGTTCTGGT
Source organism: Cenococcum geophilum 1.58 (assembly GCF_001692895.1). NCBI lineage: Eukaryota > Fungi > Ascomycota > Dothideomycetes > Gloniales > Gloniaceae > Cenococcum > Cenococcum geophilum. Next base: position 474,070 of record NW_027137644.1, read on the forward strand.
ACAGACCAATCTGTGGTTGTAGGACAGAGGATAAGCTTTCTATTGTGGATGTTCCCTTCTCCGTCATCCATCATGGTGAGGATATTCAGAACGAATTAAAACTATGCTCCAGATCATGAGTTGAGTTGTAGGATCGAGCTATCGCCGTTACTAGCGCACGGACCAAGGTATCAGGCAACCAGACCCCTTCAAGGCGGGGCACGTGGGGCTCCGCCGGGGATAGCACGTGCAACCTTGGCGTTAGGCGCCGGCGTTCGGCAGATCTCTCGAGGTCTGAGTTAACTGAGATAACCGTAACAGTAAGTTGATTTTAGTGTGAGAGAGTTCCGGGGCCCGAGCTTACCACTAAAGTTAGGACCATAAGCTCTTAGACTCTTGGTGGAGAATTCGTTGGTGATAAGGAGAAGTATGCCGCACGTGCGCCACCGGGGTCTGATTTATGAGATAAGTGGGATTATTGTGGTTGGCACAGCGCGTAATTCTAGGCAGCCACTTAAACATAGCCTTATTTGCACCGCCACAATTTCTCCGACTCATCTTTAGTTTGTTCTGTCACTTTATAGTCGATGGACCTTTAGTCGACGGATCTTAGGTCAACAGACTACTTTGCACAGCCCAAACCACTTTCTATTGAATTACATCCTCTTGTTCTTCTCTCCTTGGCCTGACCCGCTTTAGGGTCCTATACGAGCTCCTTGTACGAGCCTACACTTAGTCCTCTTTATTGAGCGCAATGAGATATCCCTTAACCCGTTGATATGGGTCCTACGGTTATCGATAAGGGACCAGCCAATCTGAGAACCTGGTTCAATCCAAGTGCCCAATCAAATCCGGTAGCGAATTCTCTAAGGAACGGGTTAAGGGATAATTACTGTTGTCTTTCCGACTATTTTGGACAATAACATTTTCAATTTTGGTTTTCGAAATGTGTAATCAGGATGAAATCGCCATGAATGCCGCTGGCCGCACCTCCTCCCACAGGTTCCGGGACCTTCGATCTGCCTCTCTCGCCCGGAAACGGGAAATTGCAAAGCAGAAGAAATACTACCATTTTCGTGGCCTCTCACCGTCCGACCTGCACACCCCGCATTACCTCCCTGTCTGTGCTTCTCCATCATGCCCTACCCAGGGCACTCCTGATGACTGCTGGCTATCAGTCTTCCCGGCAAATCTCTCCACTGCTCCACTCCGGGCCTTCACGAAGCGGGAGTTCTACGAGGAAGCGCAGCGCTGGCCTCGGCCACCCACGTACCATCATACGTACCAGAAAGACAAAGGCAAGGATCCGAAGCGCGGGGAAACCTGCAAGTGGGATAAGATGCAGTATGAGAAGAAGCAGTTACGGCGGGAGATGCGGTCGAAAGGCTGGCGAAATGAGGTTGACAGTTTTGAGGAGAGGCCTTGTGACTGTGGGTGTGACTTCTGGCATTGGTTTTACTTGGAGATTCTCCGGGAGGAACTGAAGTTTGAAGATCACGATACAGAGCCTGAAGGATTGGAAGTGGGTTTATCTGGTGAAAATATGGCGGGCAGATCAACCGAGGTTGTTGCAACCCCACAAGTGGAAGAGGATAAGGACTGGGATATTGTTTCGTGTGCTTCGTCTATATCCTGGATAGAATCAGTAGTCACAAGGTAGAGGTTGTTGCAAGGGAAGAAACTTTATCTGCCAGAAACAGGATTCCAAGAGCAACATGCGGTCGTTGCCCACGTGAGTTTCATTTAGCAGAGGCCCTATCGACTCGAGCTAGTCTCGCCATCCGCTCCACTCAGATCCAAGAAAAAACTCATTCAGCGTCTATGAAATCAATCTCCGGCCACTCATCACTACAGTAACTCCTCCCTACTCTCGCTCACTGTTCTCACTATATACCTCCAGCCAAAACGAATATTAGCATGGTCTACCCAGATTATTTATAACCGTATTTTTCTCCAGCCAACTTTTTTCCTTAGTGTACCAAGGATTTAAGAAACTAGACGCGCAGCGAGGTTGCTTAACATGACGTTTCTAACACTGCCGTAGACGCCTGCGTTAATAGCCATGCTTCATTGCAAACAGCATTACTAGATATCACAAAGCTCTAATGCCTAGTTCGACTGCTTGCCTATATATACATAACACCTGTATATTTTTTGGGGAAGCTTTATAGAGACCTAGTTAGCCTCACAAGGGGTGGTCCAAAGGGTCAAATGAATAAAATGTTTTTTTCGTTATTCCAATGCCACAGTGATATACCCGGCGCTTCAGCAGGCCATGCACAGGTTGAACGGAGCACACGACCCGACATTCAAGCCTATTTCTGATAGGTCATCGGTGATTATGGGTATTTTTCGTATGCATTAGGACGGTGATATCGGCATTGGTCATTTTTTAGCTTCTCTTGGATGTTCTAGGGAATTTCTCGAATATTTCAATTCGAATGAAATTCTACCTACAGCGAGCTGCACAATTAGAGACGTGGTTTCCACGGTTTTATTGCTAACTAACGGCATTACAAAAAAAAAAAAACCTGGGAAACCAATCTTACTACCAACCCTTTAGCCCTTTAGCATAACTTCTCATAAGGATTTAAAAAAAGAAGCCTCATGTTGAATGAGCAAGCACGGATAAGATATTGAATAAATTAATCCATGAACCCGCATGATCGATGCCCAGTATACCATCCTTAAAGAGAGGAGAGTAGAAATAATAGAAAGGAACGACAGGAAAGCCATGCGATTTAGACAAAGTCAAACAGCAGAATTGCAAACCTCATTTACAATGCCTCAACTACTATGCTTTAGCTCTTTGGTGCGTCACTCAGGGAACAAGTAGCACAGTTGAGCCACTTTTTGCACATATATGAGGTATGAGGGTTGGCTGTCTTTTCAACTGATCTCTCCAGACAATACTCTAACTGCCAGACAGGGTCATAAGCCATACCGTGGTCCCTCCGCAGATGCCGCCCAAGGTCGACCAGCATGAATCGTGATACCCTACCATTTTCGCACCCTCCGATCCCACATTCATATTCCCCATGGGATTGCTGAACGTGCGTTTCTTCCTGAAACTTTGGAACTGCTGCGAAGCAGTGGTTATAAGGACATCTAACGTTCTCGTGTTCCTCTTTTAGATGCTTCACAAGCTTGTCCTTTCTAGCGAACCCAGTAACGCTTGATGGGCAGGACTCAATAGGACACTTGTGATCGCGTGCATCTCCATGGGCAGTCAAGATATGACGATCAAGGTCGAATTGTCTACCGAAAGGTTTCGTATAGGTGCATAGTGGATATTTGCAGACAAGAGGAGTGACGTGAATGTTGAAGAGGTGAATCCTTAGAGAGCCGGGTGACTTGAAGGTGGCTCTTGAGGAGCATTTGGGCCAGGGGCACTTGCTAGCACCAATCCACTGGGCTTCAGTCTCACTCCAGTGGTTGTTTAGATGTTGTTTCACCTCATTTGCGATACTTGGGAGGCCTGTCGAGCAAGTGGGCCAGGGGCAACGCCATAAGTTGAGGCTTGGCGGAGGGGCTCTGTGAAGGGAAGAATGTCCACTGAACGCCTCGTTAGCGTTCATTAAAAAAAAAAGCCTACCCGGATTCGCCGGGTTCGATTGGTGCGTCGAGGTCGAAGCCTGACGCGTCAGCGATCGGTGGCTGATTTGGTGCTGCGTCAGAGTCTAAACGCCCCAGCTGGGAAGGGCGCAGGGCGTTCGCAGTGTCGGACGGCAGAATCGTCTGATCAAGAGCCTCGCAGTCGATAGGATCGAAGTCGCCAGTAGCCGTGTCCAGCATATGGAAATCACTGAAGTGTATATTGAATGAATTTGAATCGTTGCCGCCGAGCCGGGTGTCGACGTCCTCGCGCAAGAAGTTCTCGAAAGAAAAGTCGAATTTTGATGACATTCTGTATTGTGTGGGGTTGGTGCTGGACTGGAGCAATGAGTGAGACGTGAGAGTTATGTGAATGAAAAAGTAGGTGCCCTTCGGAGAAGGGGATGCTGGAGCTCATATGCTTTTCTCTGCAAAATGCAATAGCCTGGGCCCTAAGAGGGCGATAAGTCGAGGAGGCTTTGCAGACCGACCTATGGTATGTGAGTGCAACCATACCCTTGTCTCAGCCTGGCGCTTTTTTGCATTTCATTAATGAGCCACGTGAAGATGATTGGGTGTGCTCAAGTGCTGATTGTGTCTCCAGGTAAAACGGGGCAACAATCCTAGAGCAGATCGCATCCCATCCTCGTTATCGATACTACCCTTTTCGAAAGTATTGCGAAAATTCAAGCTACTGTACCCGCTACATCATCCCAGCATCCTCTTCAACAAAGTATCAGTAGTATCCTTAATGTCATTTAAACACTCCTTAGACCGATTTATAGAGCGTGGAAAAGCAGAATTGAAAGACTTCACCGGCAGCGCGTCTCCATCTCCGCCTATTCCAGCCTCGACCAAACCCCCACCAATCCCGCAATCTAGTAAACCTCCGCTCCCCACCTCCACAACGTCCCCAGCAGTCTCTTTATACTGGCGGCCCGTCTTCAATCCCTCAGTTCCGGTGACAGAACATTTCAAGCAGGAACTTGGCGCTCACGGCTGGGGCAACAATGAATCCCAAAACTACACCTCCGATTCGCGCAACTGCTTTCACACAGCAGACGGCAAACTCGTAATCCGTGCTATCGCGGACTCTTCCTCGCCCCAGGATAAATATACTAGTGCGCGGCTTGTGAGCCATCAGAAACTCTCCCGACAGCGTGGCTGCCTCACCGCTGTCTTACAGCCACCGTGCGCATCGGGCATCTGGCCTGCCTTCTGGCTGCTCCCTGCAGAGCCATTCTCTTGGCCGACGGATGGTGAAGTGGATATATTCGAGAGCTGGAATGGCGATTGTATAAACAGAAGCTGTTTGCATTGGGGTCATTATAATGGAGAGGACTGGAACAAGCACCGCACCCGAGAGACTTCCCTGCCAAATATGCCGCACCAGCCACACGTCTATGCTTTTGCTTGGAATCAACCCGAGAATGGGATCGGTGGTAGAATGATGTGGTATATTGATGGCGCTCCAGTAATGAGGGCGGAAATCCCGCCTGGTACGCGGAGAATGGAAGATTGGCGAATCATCATGAATGTTGCAATGGGGGGAAATGTTTGTGGGGGTTCCCTACCAAGAGATGGTTGTTATGATCTAGTTGTGAGCGAAATTAGGATGTGTGGGGAGCCTATGGGTGGATGGGATGGATTTGATAGGGATTGGCCAAGAACTCAAGAGGGTAAACCCATGTAACGGTTACTCTGATGCATCTTTAATGCTGGGCTGTTTTGGCGACCGAAATTAGAGGTATTGGCTACTATGTCTTGTGTCTGAATCGCCTGTTCCTTTAACTGGTCTTTATCCTCACTTTTCATTTGACAGTGCTGTTTCTGATCCATTCTCATTAAATTCACTACAATTGGTTCTCGATTAATGCTCTGCTTTTTTGTCACGATAACTTTCCGTTGCTTCCAGTTCATAAATCACTCTATGGATAAAAGGCTGAACTACAAGGACCACATCGTAGCTGCTAAGAATTACGAATGCTTGGTTGAGGAATCTCCACTTGATGTCTTAAACCAAAGCTGATATGCAGACAAATGCAATTTTCCTTTTTTAGCTCCAGACCTAATTATTGTTAGCCAGATTCCCTACCCTCTCTAGGCACGCCCTAGTGAGGGGCTTCACACCGATCAGCAAAGGCTAGAATATTCAGTGAGTAAGGACTATATATACCTGATAGCAAAAGCTACTCCGCATATTTGGTTTTGCATCTTCCTTCGCGTGCTTCTGTTTGCTGATGACTTATTTATTTGGGGGCATCCTTCCCATACAACGCTTTGTTGCATTGTTAACATATTTTTCGGGAATAAATCTTACTTGTTTTACAGAAGAATATCTCTATACAATTTTTAAACCGATTTCTTTATTCAAATACGTTGTATATGTATAATGCCTTTTTCTAAAAAGCCAGGTTTTTTTCAAATGTATTGTAAGCATTGATGTCGAGGGTTCGTTGCTAGCATATTTTCTATACAAGGGGGGGTAATATAAATGGATTAGACGCCCCCCTGCTACAGTCCCTCGTCAAAAGTCTCCGTGCGAGCGTATTTTTTAGATAACCCACCTTGCTAAATTACTATATAATAACCACATAATTAATTCTAAAGCTATAAAAAATATTTTAAGTTTATATTGTATATAAAATCTATAACTCCTTTAGAAATCCTATTAATTCTTTACTAAAATCTAAAATCTATAATATATATTTTCTACTACTAAATATTAAATTTATTTTTTAAAAATTTAATATCTTATAGATATTTACTTTTACTATAACTTTTTTTATTTAAATTTTTATTTTAAAAGTGTGAAGGTTTATTATAACCCTTTAAAAACTTATTTTTTTTAACTTTATATAGGAAATTGCATTTTTTGACTCTTTTTTAAGTTTATAACCTTACAACAAAATTTTATACTTTTTAAATAAAAATTTAAGTAGAGAGAGTCCCAATAAAAGCGAATCCCTATAAGATATTAGATTTTTAAGAAATATTTTTAATATCTAGTAATAGAAAATATATACTAAATATAGTAAGTTTTAGTAGGAAGTGTTAGCGACTCAGTCAATCAAGGCATAAGCACGGTAAGAGGGACGCGCAAGCCTGTACAATTGGATTGTCTATAAACGAGAATCTAAAGCTAAAGAAAAGGAAAGGAAAGGATAAGCAGCAACGCGAGGAGTTATATACGATCCCTAGTTACGTAAGAGTCACGTAAGCCCTGCGTCTACTATAATGTCTACTATAACGTCTACTATAGCTGCCGCTTTCTGCCAGTGCCGTAACATTACCCCCCCCCTCCGCAAAAGCCTGCCCTCAGGCTTTGTATGTCCGTATTATACCCATGGGGCGTTCTTCTTCTGGTAGCTTATTATCTTTATTATGCTAGCATTCCATCCATTTGTCTAGGTACTTTGGCGGTCCCGGTTTATTAGGGTAACGGCTATAGAATTCTTAAAGCTTATAGGGACTGCCGATAAAGTTCCATATAGGGTACTAGGTAGGATCTGGGTTATAGCCTTTCTAACTAACGCGGTACTTTAGCGTTTTCCTTACTAGCTTACAGGCCAGTATCTCTTTAATTTCCCATTTGTTATCGCCACTGACTTAAATTAGCAGGGGGGGTTTGTTCTTTTGTCTAGGTAATAGGTTATTTATAGCCTTCCGTAGCTTATCCGGCGAGAAGATAGGGTGAACTTTAATTAAGTCTAGGAGCTTAACCTTATACAAGTTGCCTACTTTATTAAGAATCTTATATAGTCCTGCCATCTTATAGTCTAGCTTACGGCTAGGCCGTTCCGTCTTCTAGTTCTTTATTATAACCCAGACTATATCGCCTACCGTAAAGTTAGGCTCGCGCCTATGCTTATTCGCCTACTGTTCTATTAATTTTTAGGCCTTTTTTAGGTTCGTACAGGCTACTTTCCAGGCTTCTTTTAAGCGCTTAGCGTACTGCCGGGCTTCCTTATAAGATAGTTTTTCGCGTATAGTCTGGGGCCCTTTTAGTCTTTCCCAGTTAAAGCTTATACGGGGTAGGTAACCCATTTCTAGTTAAATAGGGGCAAATCCGGTAGAGTTATAGGGTAGGGTCGCTTAGGCGTAGTCCATTAAGGGCAATAGTTTAGCCCAGTTATTCTAGAAGTAGTTAATAAAAGGCCGGAGTCTCTAGTCCAAGTATTAATTTACAATCTCCGTTTAACCGTCTGTCTGGGGGTAATATACCGTAAAAAGCTTTAGCTTAATACCTAGGATCTAGGTAAACTTATTCTAAAAGGCTAATATAAACTGCAGCCCGTAATTAGATATAATAGTGTTTAGTAGTCTATAAATTTAGTAGACGTAGTAGATATATAGTTAGGCCGCCTCTTTAGTATTAATATTCTTATAATAGGGAATTAAGAATAGGCGCTTACTAAAGCGGTTAACTAGGATTATAACCATATCATATCTATTACGGTCTAGAGGTAGCTTATAAAAGTCTATAGAGATATATTACTAGGGGCGGTCGGGTATTAGGAGGGGTTTTAATAGTCCTGGGGTTTTATCTTGTGGAATTATGGACCTACGGCAGTTATTGCAGTTCCGTATATAGCGGTTAATATCTATAATTATTCCGGGCCAGTAGTAGCGGTCGCTAATAATCTTACGGGTTTTATTTTTTCTAGAATAGGCCGTAGAGACCTAGGCATATGCTTTGGCAATAAGCCGAGTCCGTAAGTTCTGTTTCTCTGCTACCACTAGCTATTCGCAGTGCTTAAGCAGTCCACTTTTAAGGGACTATAGGCTAGAAACGTTCTTTGCCTTTTTACGGTACTCCTATAGAGAAGGGGCCGTACGGTTTATCTACAGCAATTTATTAATTAAGTTAAGTTCTAAAGGGTTAATAGAATACATCTCGGCGCCTAAGGAGTCTATACTTAGTTCTGCCTGTATCTAGGGGTTAAGGTACTCTAGTCGTAGTAGCGTCTGGGTCTATAATAAGATCTTCACAGCCGTATAGTTACCTAGGTTTTATTCGCGCCTAGTAAAAGCATCCGCACGGTTTGTAGCGCCTAGTCTGTATATAATTAAGAAGTTAAACTAAGATAGGATATCCGCCTAGCGTGCCTGCCGGGCCGTAAGGGCCTTAGTTGTTATAAAGTATTCTAGGGCCTTATAATCTAATACTACCTTAATAGGTTTAGGGGTCCCCTCTAGCTGTATACGCCAGTGCTAAAAGCTAGAGATAATAGCTAGTATTTCTTTATTATAGATGTGGTAGTTTAGTTTAGCATCTATTATAGTCTTTAAATAGTATATAATAGGGTGCTATTCTCCATCTAGTTGCTTCTGGGAAAAAATACCGGCTATTGCGCCGTTTAAGTGTTACGGACGCTTTAAGTACAATGTTATAACTACTTAGAGAAGAGACGGAAGAAGCTAGTTAGTTAATTTAGGTACGGTCTAGGATAGAACCAATAGAGCTATATAACGAGGAATAGTAACTAAGGTTATATAATGTAATCTATATAATCTATATAATCTATATAATCTATAATAGAGTAGATAGAGTATACGTACCTTATATATAAAGGGGATTTCTTAGGAGTATAGTTGTGTATTTAAAGGACCACAGTCCCTACTTAGATAGTTCTCTTCTTTGTAGTAAATCTCAGAATACAATTAGAGTTAATTTATTAGGTAACTACTCCACTAGTTATTATTATATTGTTAACTTCTTATTTACCTATATACCCAGCCTATTAATAAGTTTACCGTAGTTCCTACTATAAGGCTTTGTTATACATTTACTACTAAGGTTACGGTATTAATAAAGTCAAATAATATGCCACTAAAAGCAGCTACCATAACGCCATTAACGGTGGCAACTACTTTAAGGTTAGGTAACGACACTAGTATAGCAGATACTAACTTATAGCAACCTATAACAGTTAGATAACTATAAGAGATAGTTAACTAGTTAATAGAAAATAATATAACGTTAAAGAATAGGATTAATTGTAACGGAGCCTTGTAGCAGGAACTACGGTGGACTCGTTAATGGGCTAGGTATATAGGTATTGCAAGTAAGTTAACAACGTAATAATAACTGGTGGAGTAGTTGCCCAATAGATTAACTCTAATTGTATTCTGAGAATTACTATAAGGAAGGAACTATCTAGGTAGGGACTAAGGGTCCTTAAATACACAACCGTACTCCTAAGAAAGTCGTTACTCTGTCTGCTCTATCTACTCTATTTACTTTATTATAGATCTCGCAGATCACACAGATTATATAGATCATATTATATGACTCTGCTTACCATTCCTTGTTATATAGTTCTATGGGTTCTATCCTAGACCGTACTTATATTAACTAACTAGCTTCCTCTAACTCTTCTTTAAGTAGTTGTAATATTGTACTTAAAGTATTTATAACACTATCTCCCTTCTTTTTATCTTCGTCCTTAAAGATACCTAGCATCTCTAAGTTGTTTACTAGAGGTGTGATATCCGTTTAATTAATTTGGTTAATATTGTTACTTATAATACCTAAAGCACCTTCTTCTTCTTTAACCCTTTGTTGTACGCGTACAGTCTCTTCTATACTATCGCTTAGTGAAGTAATGCTATCTCCGTATTCTTATTACGTGAAAGAGGGGTTAGTCTATATTACGTTAGTAAGTCCTTTATCTTAATAGCCCTCTTTTTATACGGAGTGCACTAAAGCAAACGTTTAATCGTCCTGTGATATTCGCTTAATTTCTAACGCTAAGTGTGCGCGTTTTATAACTCTTAATAGTCTCTAAGTTCCCTAAGTAATTTGTTATAGGGTCTTATATTTAATCTGCCGCTGCGAGGCTTAATAATAAACTATTTATTACCTTAGCGGAACTTTATTATTCGCGTAATACTAAGAAGAAGGCTGCTAATACTTAATAACGGGCTCTTAATTCTCGTCTTGCTGTGTCTACTTAGTTAATCCGTCTTAAGAAAATTCGCGAGAAGGTTTATTTTAAGGAGTGGAAACTTATAGAATAAGGTTTATAGAAACTTGGTAATAAAAGAACGGATTCTCTTCTAATAGAGAAGGAAATAACTCTAAGTAGTTTGGCAGTCGCTCTTCCTAGGTCCCCTTTAGGTAACTCATTTTTTGGCGATTCCTCTTTATTAATATTGCCTGACCTTTTCTCTTTTAATACTCCTATACCTTTTCTATAGCGTTTTTTAGGTTCTCTAGTGGTTCCTAGGTAGTCTTATCGTAGCCTATCCACTTTACTTTATACTATATTTTATTGTCTATGTCCTTATAACTAACGATCTTTAAAACTTACTATTTGTCTTCCTCCTATCCTCTATACGTGTCTACTTTATAAACCGGTGGCTTAATATTCCTATATGCTGGCTCTAGTATTGCGATATATTATATAAGGTAGATCTTTATCCTAGCTGGTAGGTTTAACTTAAATATAACCAGTAAAATTTTCTATATAATTTTAAAAGGTCCTAGTCTAACATAGTCCAACTTCTTGCTTAGTCGTTAACTTTTAAAATTTTTGTATAGTAGCTATACTTTATCTCCCTCCTTAAGATCTGGTCCCTTAGATCTCTTAGTATTATAGTACCTTTTTATTCTTTGCTGTACCACCTTAGCTATTTCTGTAAGGTCTACATAAAGATTTATTAAACTCTTTATTCTTTATTTAGCTGTGCTACTTATCTTCTTTGCTTAACGTGGCGATAATAAGGTCCTTAGCTTATATCCGTAATTCGCCTTAAATAGTAATATACCCATTCCTTCTTATAGTGTTGCATTATATATAAACTATATAATTGGTAATAGCAATACCCAATTGTTCTGTGTATAATTAATATAATACCTTAGATACTCTTCTAGTGTCTAATTTAATCTTTCCATTTAACCGTCTATTTGTAGATAATATACGGTAAAAGTTACTGCTTAAACTCCTTACTCTACTAAGAATACTTCCTAAAATACTGCTATAAATCTTAGATCTCTATCCAATATAATCTTACTTAGTACTCCATGTCTTATAAACACTTCTTTAATATAAATTCTAGTAATATCTTCCGCTGATATTTCTTCTATGTATGCTATAAAGTATCCCCACTTTATAAGCTTGTCTACTATTATTAAGATTACGTTATAATCTTATCCGGTAATAGGATCTCTTAACCTTAGTAACTTAATAATAAAGTCCTATAATATAACCTCCTATGGTTTCTCTAGTATTTTAACTAGTTGTAGTCCTCTATATGGCTTATACCTCGTTAGTTTATTCCTTTAGCAATCTAGATATTCTTTTATAACTTGCCTAGCTAGTCCCTAGATTCTATTAATAATATACTTCTCTTAAAGTCTTAATACTAAGCCTATAGCTCCGTTATGTCCTTAAGTTAGTCCTTTATAAAATGTCTTAATAAACTCCTTTATAATAGATCTTGGTACGTATATCACTTTTTAATTTTCGTACTACTCTAAGTCTGGATCCTCCGTTTATGTATCTAGGATCTTTTATATCTAATTACTCTCTAGTAATTTATAGATCTTCTCTTCTTATATTACTGTAATCTTTAGATAATTATACCTAATTAATCTATCTATATCCCTTTGCAGTAAAGCCCCTAATGGCTTTTTATTATTTTATAGTTTAGCCTTTCTACTTAGAGCATCTGCTCGTGCATTTTCTGTACCCTTAGTATACTAAATCTCGAAATGGTATTCCGTAAGCATCTCTACCCATTTAACCTATTTGTAATTAAGTTCTTTTATTATTAGGAACCCTATTAGGTTCTTATAATTCATCCTAACTATAAATAGTTTTTCTATACCTTATAAGAATAATCTCTATTCCCTTAGTACTATAACTATACCTAATAACTCCTTATTATAGATATTATAGTTTAGTTCTAGTAGTGTTATTTTCTAACTATAGTATACCACTAGGTGCTATCTGTCACGGCACTGACCTGACGCATACTGTTTCATACTATCTCGTACTATTCCCTACTGTTGGCTAGCCCACCACTAGCGACTTGGCGGCCGGCCCTACTATTTATATACAATACCCCCTTTCCACCTTCTTCCCCTCTTTATACCATAACATAGTTATTTAGTCTACTTTATTGCAGCACTGTAACAGTTTGTGGTATCTTTAATTTGCGCCCCATCGCGATCACTGATTCCCCATACCCTAGCCAATTAACCTCCGCCCCAGAGCAATCGCGACCTATACGCGCCTCTGCTAAAACCGACACGTCCCCAGTACAGTCCTAGAACAATCCTTAGTTTTTACCTAGCGCCTAGATGGGCGATACTAACGACGCCAAAATGGCCGAAACTTAGAACCCCCGCGACGTTTTTGTAGACCTATTTATAGAGATATACCCCAATATTGCGTGGACAATCTACTGCTCCCCACTGTACCCTAAGACCTTTAAGCCTAGTAAAGCTTACCTTACCCTTATTAACTATACCAATAAGTTCCTTAACAACATTAAAGTAGGACTATAGTGTATATATAACACAAACACCACCAACAAGAAAGCTAACAAAAACCTTAGTGCCCTTATCGCTTCCTAGATAGGAACTATTAACTCCTAGGCAAAGACTATTACCGTTCTAAAATAATTAACCCCTATAACAACGGTAGTAACCTAGTAGAAAAAACGGAGATCTAAAGACCCGCTAATATTCAGCGGAAAAGGCACCCCGCTAGAATAATAAGCTAATTTTAAGACCTGGCATATTAAGATTAAGGGAGTCTTTAACCAGGACTGGGACTACTTTAACACAGTTTAGTCCCAGATCCTTTACATCTTAGACATACTAGAGGATAAGGCCTATAAGTTTATTAAGTAGGGCCTAGAGCTTATATATAAGAACCTAAATAACACATCTATGTAGAAATGGCCTACTAAGGAAGATATGCTTAAAGACCTTACTGCCTACTATGAGGTCCTTAATATAACCTAGGTCGCAAAGAATAAGCTTAACCATTTCCCCTAAGGCGAGCGTAATTACTGGTTCTGGAAGGGAGAGCTTAATAAGCTAATAGTCCGCGCTAAGAAAACAAATAAATAGAAGGTGGACCTACTCTAAAAGTTTATCTCTCCAAAAATGGAAGAGCTAGTACTTAGACTGGCCTATAAAATTAACGATAGTAACTATATAGGTTAGAGTAAGCAGATGGATGTATTTGCTAAGAACCTCGCGAACTATATACACCAAGCCAACCTTAAGAAAAACGCTAACTACTGCCTACCTGCCCAAGCCCCTGCCCCTATGTTAACCCTAACCCTAATAGTAACTAGAGAACCTATAGACCTTAATAGAATCTTAGATATAGAGCGCAAGCGCCGCGTTAATAATAGACTGTGCCTTGCCTATGGCCTACCCGGCCACTGGAAGGATGCCTATAACCCCACTAAGATAGTAAACCTAGTCCTAATACCACCCCGTTAAATAACGCGAATAAATAACCGCGGACGCGGCGACTGTGGAGTCTATTATAGACGCGGTAACCGCGGAGCCTATTATGGCCGCGGCGGACAACCCCCCCCCTTTAACCCTACGGCTTAGTTACTCCAAACCATGCCCTATATAGGAGCCCAACCCGTTAACAATGCCTAGTATTAGTAACTTCGCGCTAGCAAATACGAATACGGCTATGTTGTCGGCGAGGTATTATCTTCCTATACCCCAACTAAAATAGAGACAGACACTACCAGCTAGACGGACACTAGACCGCCCCGCTAAGACAGCCCCGTACCCTAGTTGTTAAAAGGTAAACCCTTAGACTAAGTTGCGCCTAAGGGTTTAAACCATATAAGGAGGAAGATAAGAAGATTAGGTCCCTATTACTAGATTAATTAGTCNTTTNTATTANTAAACTNCNACTTAATCTTANATNANNAAANANTAANAAGAAATTAATCCTTATTTAAACCTAACTCTCCTTATTACGTAACCTATACCCCTAAGTTTATATTAATACAGTAAGCCTAGTAAACTCCGGTAGTACTGCAATAGCATTTACTAACGCAGAGTCTATTGTAAGAAAGTATAACGTTATAACTAAGAAGCTGCTAGCACCTAGGCCACTACGCCTTATAGATAGCATCCTAACTTCGCTTATTACGGACTACTTTACTACCCAAATGTTAATCGGCCTCTATACTAAAGCCATACTCTTTTTTATTACCAAACTCTCGCCTACTACCCTAATTATTCTAGGTATGCCCTGGCTTTAGAAGCACGAGCCCCGTCCTAGCTTTAGGAAACTTAAGATCCGCTTTAACTTAGACTACTNCTNTAGGCACTACCTNCNGTAGGGGATAGCNGACGTTANTAGGGACGCCCTATNTNGANACTTAGNACTACTAAGCCTAGTGCCTAGGACTATATATAAAGCCCTAATAATAGAAGACGTTCCTAATAAAGGGGAGCCTATATAGCTGCAAAGAAATAAGATAATAAAAGACTAAACTAACCTAGCACTTAAGACCAAAATGATAGGCTAGCTAGCCCTGCCGAGACTAAGGAAGAAGGTCCGCTTCGCGCCGCTACTATTAAGAAACCAACCCTAACCCAGGCACTATTTAAACCCCGGCCGCCTAGCCTGACACCCAGAACTAAGCCATATGCCATATACGCACACTATAGCTCGCGTTATAGTAAGGACTGGCTATAGAACTACCGAGACCTAGATAATAGAAACCGCGCCACCGCAACGCCTAACCTTACACCTGTCTCCCGCGCGTACCGTATAGGGCCGCCGCCTCATTTCCGCCCCCCCGGGCTGACCAAGCCGTGCCAGCCCAGCTATAGCACCAGAGAGCCAGATACGCCCTAACCTAGACGATATTAAATGCACCTATACTATTAATTTTACCCAGTTCTATAAACAAAATACCTTGGCTTAATTATCTTAACTAATAGTATAACTATGGACCCTAAGAAAATACAGGCCTTATAGGAATAGAAGGACCCAACATTAATTAAAGAACTACAACAATTTCTCAGCTTCGCGAACTTCTACCGACGATTTATCTAAGGCTACTCTGCCATTACTATACCTATAACAAAACTTCTAAAGAAGGATATTAGATAGCTATAGGGACTAGAATAAGCCAAATCATTTAAAGCCCTTAAGGGAGCCTTTACTTCAGCACCAGTACTAGCATACTATAACTATATAAAGAAAACAGTAGTAGAGACAGACGCATTAAATTAGGCTTCCGGCGGAGTCCTTTCCTAGTATAATAATAACGGAAAATTAAAACCGGTCGCATTCTTCTCCGTAAAGCACTCCGCGCCAAAATATAACTACAAGATCTACAATAAAGAACTCCTAGCTATTGTTAAGGCTTTAAAGGAATAGCGTCCTAAGCTATAAGGAACTAAGGAGCCGTTTAAAATTATTACCGATTATAAGAACCTATAAATGTTTATAACTACTAAGCAGCTAAACTAGCGCTAAGTCTAGTAGGCAAAGTTCCTTTTACAGTTTAACTTTATAATTATATACAGACCCAGTAACAAAGCCACGCTCCCTAACGCCCTAAGCCGGCTACTAGGAATAAGGCCCAAGGACGCTAATAATAAACGCCTCCGCCACCGAGCCCAAGTCATTATACCGCCCTAGAAAGTTAACCCTATAATCTTAGAAGAATTACTATATAAGTCCCGTAACTCTAACAACGTAAAGTTTATAGCCGCTCTAGACCCTAAAATAGCCGAAAAGTCACTAGACGAGTTAATCTGGCTAAAATACCAGAAGAACGAACTCGCAAGAGATATAGTAGCAGCCCTACGTAATTAGAAAGCTCGCCATTAGCTAAAGAAAATTAGGAAATTACTCTATTATAATAAGTTAGAATATAGTATTATTAACGGATAGATCTACTTCCGCCAACGTCTCTTTATCCCTAACGCCCTAGACCTCCGCCTAGAAGTTACCCATTACTCTTATAGCAGCGGCCCCGCTAGTTACCCTAGCCGGGTTAAGACTTTTAACCTCTTAAACCAAACATACTAGTAGCTAGGAATCTCCTAGTTTATAGCTACCTTCGTTAAAGACTATACCCTATACTTTTGCACTAAAACCCCCTATTTTGCCCCGCCCGGTTTCCTAAAGCCATTAAAATTACCCACCCACCCATAGACCGATATCTTAATTAACTATATTACAACGCTGCTAGTATACTAACGCTACGGTAAAGTATACGAATATATCCTTGTTATTATGGACCGCCTAACTAAAATGTAATACCTTATTCTAGTAACAGGACTCTTAATAAAGGAGTTAGTTAATGGCTTTATTAACAACGTATATAAGCTCCATAGTGCACCAAGTATAATTATCTCTAATTACGGCACACAATTTGTTAGCAACTTCTAGCGATAACTAAGTAAACGCCTTAAGACAACCTTGCGACTAAGCTCAGCCTAGCACCCAGAAACGGACGGCTAAACTAAAATTATTAACGCCGCCGTAAATAAATACCTTTGTGCTTTTATTAGCTTTATATAGGACAACTAGGTTAACTACCTACCGCTTACTAAGTTTACTACAAATAACTAAGTTAACGAGAGTATAGGCATCTCCCTATTTTTTACAAACTATGGCTTTAACCCTCGCCTTAGAATTAAGCCTGCTGGCCCCCACCTACTAACACTATTAGCATAAGCAAAGAAGGAGTTCTTCCGCGCAAACTCTATAGCCAACCGCTTTAAGCGGATATTAACACAGCTTAAGGCCCTAGCCTGGATTTTACAGCAACGCTATAAAGATAATGCTAATACCCGTAGGGATAAGAGCGCGTTATTCTACGAAGGTAATATGGTTATAGTTAGCTTAGAAAATATAAAGATAAATAGACCTAAGAAGAAATAGGACGACAAATGGGACGGCCCGTACCCTATACTCGCAGTATACTAAAGGGCAGTCGTAGTAGACCTCCTAGACCACATCTAAGTAAATAAATCCTTTTATATATCTAAGGTCCGCCTCTAGGCTGCTAAAGAGATCTCTAGCTAAGTAAATATTAATACTATAGAGCGCCGTAATGTATAAGGACGAGTAGCAGAGAGAGATAATAACGGCAACATAAAAGACAAATAGGAGTTTAAGAAAATCCTTAATATACACAACGAAGACCCCCAGGGCCTAACTTATAAGATTAAATAGAAATATTATAAGGATATAACCTAGTAGCTAGAGGAAGACCTAAAGGGTTGCGAATAAGCTATATAGCGCTTTTATAAGCAACACCCTAAAAAGCTAGGACCCCTAAACTAGGTATAAGATAAGGAAAAGTTACGCCAAGGTCGCGGCCGACTACCGCATTAAAATTTGTGGTGGTTAAGATGTCATAGAACTTTAACCAGCGGTTAAAGTTGTCTAATTGGCCAAATTCTCACTAAGAAACGCCACACGGACCGATTTAGGTAGTGGTATAGAGTTCTACTAACCTTACTTACTAAACTAACCAATTAGGATTTTCTATGCCCGGCATAGAAAATCGCCATTAGCTTGGTTAAGGGCGGTAAGCGGAACTAACATCTTTACAGTAGAAAATAGGCAACCCCGTATACTGCCTATTTTTAAGTTATCTATTTAGTTTGGGGACCAAACCGTCTAGGGGAGAGGAGTACTGTTACGGCACTAACCTGACGCATACTGTTTCATACTATCTTATACTATTCCCTACTATTGGCTGGCCCACTACTAGCGACTTGGCGGCCGGCCCTACTATTTATATACAATACCCCCTTTCCACCTTCTTCCCCTCTTTATACCACAACGTAGTTATTTAGTCTACTTTATTGCAGCACTGTAACACTATCTATCCTTATATTTCTATAGAAAGTACGCTCCTAATGCATAGTTTAATATATCTGTCTTAACTACTGTCTCCAACTATAGTTAATAGATTTTAAGAACTAGCTCCTAGGTAAACAACTGCTTAATCCTTTTAAATAGTTCCTTTTATTCCTCTCCCTATGCCTATAGTTCTTCTTTCTTTATTAGTCTTATAAGTAGCTTAATATCCTTTAACTATTAAGCTATAAACCTTCTATAGTAATTACAGAACCCTAGAAATAACCTTAACTGCGTTACGTTTTCCGGTTCTTACCAATTCACTATAGCCTCAATCTTCTTTAGATCTATACTAAGTTAGCCTAGTTTAATAATAAATTTAATAAAATTGGTCTTCTTAGTAAAGAACTCGCATTTCTTAATTACTACTAATATTTATTCTTCTTATAGTCTCTTTAAGACCTATTTAATATATTCTCTATATTCTTCCTTACTTATTAAGTAGATAATAATATTATTAAGGTATACTATAATAAATTTATCTAAGTGTTCCCTTAATATATTATTAATACGCTTCTAGAATGTTACTAGTACGTTTATAAGCCTAAATTGTATAACTAGTAGTTTATATAGTCCTTCCTTTAACCTAAAGGCTGCCTTTTATTTATTGCCTTCCTTAATTCTAATTTAATGGTATGCCCATCTTAGATCTATTTTTATAAAGATTTATACGTTACTAATCCTGTCTTAGATTTTGCTAATTAAGGGTAAAGAATACCTATCCTTTCTAGTGATGCTATTTAACTGTCTATAGTTAATATATAGCCTAAGTTTTCTATTCTTCTTTGGTATAAACAGTACTAAATATCCTGCTAATAACTATAATAGTCTAATATATCCCTTTTAAAGATTTTCCTAAATAAACTCCTTAAGTGCCTATAACTCTTTTTCTGTTAACTTATAAGTTGGGTAGAACCTTAAACTTATTCCTAGTTCTAACTCTATCTTATAGTCCTATACTATATAATCTAATAGCTTTTTACTTTCTAGTAACTATAGCTTTTTGCTATACTTATAGTATTTCTTTAGTACGTAACTTAATCCTTAATTAGTCTCCTTATATATTGCTCTAATTTGGTACTATAC
Organism: Cenococcum geophilum 1.58; assembly: GCF_001692895.1. Classification (NCBI taxonomy): domain Eukaryota; kingdom Fungi; phylum Ascomycota; class Dothideomycetes; order Gloniales; family Gloniaceae; genus Cenococcum; species Cenococcum geophilum. Next base: position 493,617 of record NW_027137644.1, read on the forward strand.
TAACTTGGTTTATTATTATATCTTATATTATTATATATCTCTAATATTAACCTAACCTATAACCTAATTAATCTTTAGATTATATTCCTATAACTAAGGCATTCCTAATACTGCCTTATTATTCCCTAATGGTAATATATTAAAAGATATCTTAACTTATCTACCTTTAATGGTTATCTAACTTAGTCCTATTTTAAGATTAATAATACCTCCTTTATAGGCTATCGGATCTCCTAAAATTGTTACTAGTAGATAAGGGTGCTCTTTTTGCCTATATAGTAGCCCTATTCTTTTAACTACTGCTAGTAAAATATAGTTTCGTATCGCTCTATTATCTACTAACGCTTTAAACTGTTAATCTTGCTAATTAATTCTTAGGTTTAGGTGTTATCCTTAAATTCCTTTAAGGGTCTAAGGCTCTACTATTAGCTCCCTCTAGTCCTATAGGCCTCTACTTTTCCTAACTATTGGCTACTTAATTCTATTATACTTAGCTTACTCTTTTGCTAATGCCTAGTTCGCTTTTTATCTTTAATATACTATAAATAGGTATTCTCTAAACATTCCCACTATTGTCGTCTATCTAAGCATTCTTCCGTAAGAAATCTTCCTGGTTAAAGTATTAAACTTCCTTCCTCTTAGACTTCTGCTAGATGCCAGCTATGTATATACTTAGCATTTCTATACTATTATTTATCTATTATCTAGTATATCCTTATAGGGTATTTCCGGTTCTTTTTTTTTTTAGATTTTTAGATATCTTGTATATATTATCTATATATGCAATCTATAATAGCGTATAGTATACTATATGCTTTAGGTTAACTTTTAACTTATCTTTATCTTTAAGTTTAAACCTCTATTGCGCTAATCTAAACATTATAACTTTATTTATAGGTACTAAGACGCGTCTCTTACTTCTTTAGTCCTCTAATTGTTTCTCTAGATCCTTTAATATTATAATTAAGGCTCCCTTAATATGACTCATCGCTTTTTCCGTAATTAGGTGGTCTTAGATAACTTTTTCGTCTAACTATATATAGAAATCTTCCTACTTATTATTATATCGTTGTTTATACCACTTTTAGTATAGCTGCTAGAGTATATACGGCTTATTCGTAAAGAAGTATCTTCTTATTACTATATTATAATAGCCTTTTATATATTATTCTTTAAACCTAGTAGGAATCCCTAAATCCTCTTTATTTTCTAGTTTAGTAAGCTACTTAGCTCTTAGTGTGCCCGTTCTTAGCCTATTAGTAATTCTTTATACGGGTGCTCTGTCCCTTATACAACCTAGTATACTAAATCTTACGTTTAGTTTCTTTTCTTACTATACGATAATTCTTGCTCTGAACTCGTTTATGGTTTTTTATAGTTTGCGTCTTATAACCAGATCCTTAAAGTTCTCTTACTTCTTAATTACTGTATTAACTTCTCGATCTTTAGTCTAAATATTATGTTCTACTAATAAGTCTTCTAGGTCTATATATCTGTCTCCTAATCTAACTACTGTTTATACTATAGATTCTCTAATCTATAAAGAAGCTCCTTGCCTCTTACTTATAGGTGTCCTAATTTATACCCCAAATTCTTAACCCCTTAGATTCTTTAATCCTAAGCTTACTTCTTTCTTAAGCTGCGCTCTAGCCTTAGTCTAACTAGGCTTTATTAGTGTCCTTATCTCGTCTTAAGAGTCCTAGATCTTACTTATCTCGTCTTAAGAGTCTTATGCCTTTAGGAAACTTCGTCCTAAGCTTATTCGTATATTACTAAACTAAGCTATTACTCTATCCTATCGGTTTTTGTCTGTTATAGGTCCTTAAGCATACCTTATCTTATTTTAAGAATCTTAGTTATCTTTTATCTTGTCTTAAAAATCTTAAGCCTTTAGCCTTTTACCTTTATTAAGTGGTAAGCTAGCACTAGCAGTTATCTGCTTGCTTAATTATCTCTAGATATTACTCTTTTTGTCTTATAAAGCGATGGATACTATATCTAACGGTGTTATAATACCCGTCACTAAACCTTACTCTATAGCGGTCTTAGTCTCTACTTTTATTACGTTATTAAGGTTTAGATACCCCTAGTTAGTTCCTTTACTATCCTTATCGCTGTTAATTAATAAGTACTCCGACTCTATTATTATTATTACTAATTATTATCTATATATTGCTGTAATATCTTAATCTAGCTTATAGAGTTAATCTTATTCTTTATCTAACTCTTTAGTTCCTTTAAGTCCTCTTAACTCTAGCTCTTATAGCTAATAGCTTGCACCATACTTAGCGTCTTTATAAATTTGGCATGCATTATTGTAATAAAACGTAAAACTTTTAATTAAACATTCTTTTATTCCTTGCAGTATACTATTATTCCTCTATATGTATATATTATATACTACTAGTCTAGTTCCCTTTACTGCGTAATAACTCTAACTACTTCTATAGTCTTTAGCGAAATAACTTTATTTTCTATAATTTATATAAGCTCCATTTTTAAACTATTGCTTTTATTATAGAGTCCGCTTAAATGTCTTCTGCTACTAAAATCTTTAGTTTAGCCTATACTCCTTAGTCCTATAATTACTTAATCCTTAACCTCTAGGTTTCTATAGTTTCTTACTCTATCTCTTATAGGTTTCTTTAGTACTACTTAGGTCCATTAGCTCTGCGCTATACTATATTTTTTAATTTAGCTTAGGTTATTACATACTCTGCGTTTTATATAACTATAAAACTCTATCCTAGCCCTTCTTAGCCTGTTCCCTTTAGTAGATCCTATTATTAATCTTTATTACTTAATCTATTAGTTCCCTTAGGGTATCCGCATCTTCCATTAGGATAATCACGTCCTAGACTTTAGCCTTAAGTCCCTATTTATACTGTGCTATAAGCGCCTTATTATTCCACTTAACTTATATTACTAGCGTTTAGAACTACGTTATATACTTAATTGCTAAAGTTCGTTATATAATATCTTAAAGTTTTCTTTCTGCTATGGTCGTTACCTCTAGGTCTTTAAATATTTATATAAGTCGCTCCGCGAACTCTCCCTAACTTAAGAACATAAACCGTACCTCTTGGTTCGTTATTATTATTCTATTTACTTATATCTCTATAAGGTAAGGCTTAAACTATTTAAGTGCTCTTCCTAATAAGAACAATCCTGTATACGCTACTTAATCTATAAGTGTTAGTAGCTTAGCTCCTTCTTATAAAACCTTAAAGTGTATTTACATAAGGAATCCTTTAAACTTTAATCTTTCTTCTAAAAACCTTTTAATCGATAGTAGCTTAATCTTTACTACTCCTATCCTATTAATCCTATTTTTAAGTATCGTATTATTTTCCGTTAGTTAGTTAACTATTTCTTATAACTGTCCTACTGTTATAGGTTGTTGTAAGTTAGTGTCTGCCATACTAGTATCGTTACCTAATCTTAAAGTAGTTGCCGCCGTTAATGGCGTTGTGGTGGCTGCTTTTAGTGGTATATTATTTAACTTATTAAAACCGTAACTATGGTAGTAATTGTATAATGGAGCCTTATAGCAGGAACTACGGTAGACTCGTTAATAAGCTAGGTATATAGGTATTGCAAGTAAGTTAATAACGTAATAATAACTAGTAGAGTGGTTGCCTAACAGATTAACTCTAATTATATTTTAAGAATTACTATAAGGAAGGAACTATCTAGGTAGGGACTAAGGGTCCTTAAATATACAACTATACTCCTAAGAAAGTCGTTGCTCTATCTGCTCTGTCTGCTCTATTCGCTCTATTATAGATCTCGCAGATTACATAGATTACATAGATCACATCACGTGACTCTGCTTACCATTCCTCGTCATATGGTTCCATGGGTTCCATCCTGGACCGTGCTTATATTAACCAACTAGCTTCCTCCAACTCTTCTCCAAGTAGTCATAATATCGTACTTAAAGCGTTCGTAACATTAATAGGATAGAAGCGGTAAAAATTAAGTTACTATTAATTGAGAGATACTTAGGAGAAAGATTAAAACTTAAAGGATTCCTTATATAAATGCACTTTAAGGTTATGCAAGAAGAAGTAAAGCTACTAACACTTATAGATCAAATAGCGTATACGGGATTATTCCTATTAAGAAGGGCACTTATATAGTTTAAGCCTTACCTTATAGAGATATAAGTGAATAGAATAACAACTACTAATCTAGAAGTATGGTTTATATTTATAAGCTAAAAAGGGTTTAAGGAGCGACTTATATAAATATTTGGAGACCTAGAGGCAGTAACTACGGCAGAAAGAAAACTCTAAGACATTATATAACGAACCTTAGCAATTAAATATACAATGTAGTTCTAAACGTTAGTAATATAAGTTAAGTAGAATAATAAGGCGCTTATAGCATAGTATAAGTAAGGACTTAAGGCTAAAGTCTAAGACGTAATTATTATAATAAAGATGCGGATACCCTATAGGAGTTAATAAATTAAGCAATTAAGATTAATAATTGGATCTACTAAAGGGAACAGGCTAAGAGAGGTTAGGATAAAGTTCTATAGTTATATAAGGCGCAGAGTACATAATAACTAAAGCTAAGTTAAAAACTATAGTATAGCGCAGAGCTAATAGACCTAAGTAGTACTAAAGAATCTAGAAGATAGAATAAGAAATTATAAAAACCTAGAGAATAAGGATTAAGTAATTAAAGGTCTAAGAAGTAGAGGCTAAACTAGGGATCTTAGTAGTAGAAGACGTTTAGGCGGACTCCATAATAAGAAAAATAGTTTAAAGAAGGAGCTTATATAAGTTGCGGAAAATAGGGTTATTACGCTAAAGACTATAGAAGTAGTTAGAGTTACTATATAGTAAAGGGAATAAGACTAGCAGATAATATATACGTATAGAGTGACAATAATATACTATAAGGAACAAAAGAATATTTAATTAAAAGTTTTGCGTTTTGTTATAATAACATATACTAAATTTATAAGGACGCTAAGTATGGTATAAGCTATTAGCTATAAGAGCTAGAACCCATAGAATGCAGAGGAACTAATAAACCAGTTCGCAAATCAGATATTAAGGACAATAAATTTAACATAGGCAAAACATTTTATAATAATAAGGCGATAAAGGCGGCTTACTAGGAGTACGTAGACCTTAAAGATATTATACTAGAGGCAAAGGATAATTCTACTATAGAATAGGAAACATTAATAGGGATTAAGACCCTACTAGATATAATATCTATCACTTCGTAAGACGTAAGAGAAGTAGGGCAGTAAACTACTTTAGTACTTAATAAAGGCAAAAGGCCACAGGCTTAAGATTCTTAAGACGAGATACGGGATAACTAAGATTCTTAAGATAAGATAAGGTAAGCTTAAGGACCTATAACAGACGATAACCAATGGGGTAGAGTAATAGCTTAGTTCAGCAATATATAAATAAGCTTAGGATAAAGTTTCCTAAAGGCATAAGACTCTTAAGACGAGATAAGAATACTAAGTAAACCTAATTAGACTAAGGCTAGAGTAAAGCTTAAGATAAAAGCGAGCTTAGGGTTAAGAATCTTATAGGACTAAAATTTTAGCAATAGAATAAGGACTATTAAAGAACTTATAAGCAAGGCTCAGCAACCGGATTAAAGTATTAATACTAAAATTAAGAAGTAAGAAGACTTTAAGGATTTAAGCGCAAGATATAAACCAAAAGAAACTATAGAAGAATTTAGATAAAGAATTATTATATAGTAAGAACAGAAACTAAATAAGAGATTTAGTATATTAGGATATATAAGGGACAGAGCACTAGTACAAAGAATTACTAATAGGCTTAGGGTAGGCATACTAAGAGCTAAGTAGCTTATTAAACTAGAAAATAAAGAGGATCTAGGGATCCCTATTAGGTTTAAAGAATAATATATAAAGGGCTATTACAATATAGTAATAAGAAGATACTTCCTTACGGATAAGCTATATATACTTTAGCAGCTATACTAAAAGTAGTATAGACAGCGACATAATAATAAGTGGGAAGATCTTTATATGTAGTTAGATAAACGAGTTATTTAGGACTACCCTATTATAGAGAAGGCTATAACTTATATTAAAGGAGCCTTAATTATAATATTAAAGGATCTAAAGGATTAATTAGAGGATTAAAGAAGTAAGAGGTGTATCTTAGTACCTACGAATAAAGTTATAATGTTTAGATTAGCACGATAAAGGTTTAAACTTAAAAATAAAAATAAGTTAAGAGTTAACCTAAAGCACCTAGCATACTATACGCTATTATGGATTATATGCGTGGACGATATATACAAAATATATAAAAATCCAAAGAAAAAGAATCGGAAATACCCTATAAGGATATATTGGGCGCTAAATAAGCAATAGTACAGGAATGCTAAGTATATATATAAATAGCATCTAATAGAAGTTTAGGAGTTAGGAGACTTAATACTTTAACTAGAAAGATTCCTTATAGAAGAATACTTAGATAAATAATAGTGGTGGGACTACCTAGAGAATACGTATTTATAGTATATAGAAGATAAAAAGCGAACTAGGTATTGGCTAAAGAACAAGCTAAGTGCGATAAGATTAAGTAGCTAATAGTTAGGAAAAGTAGAGGCCTATAGAACTAAAGGGAGCTAGTAGTAGAGCATTAGACCCTTAAAGGAATTTAAGGACAACACCTAAATTTATAAGTTAAATGGCAAGATTAGCAGTTTAAAGCACTAATAGATAGTAAAGTAACGCAAAACTATATCTTACTAGTAGCAGTTAAGAAAATGGGATTACCTTATAGACAGAAGGAACAATTTTACCTATTAGTTATAATTTTAGGAGATCTAATAGCCTATAGAGAAGGGATTATTAACCTTAAAACGGGACCTATTTAGATAACCATTAAAGGAAGACAAATTAAGATGTCTTTTAATATCCTACTATTAGGACGGGATAAGGCAGTATTAGAAATACCTTAGTTATAGGAATATAATCTGAAGATTAATTAGATTATAAGTTAAGTCGATATTAGAGATACTTAACGCCGTAAAATGCAACAGTAAACTAAGTTAATATAGTATTAAGTTAAAGTAATATATAAAGAGACTAAGCGAGGCTTAAGTTATATACTAAAAAGATACTATAAGTATGGCAAGAAACTATAGAGCCTAGAAAGTAAAAAGCTAGTAGATTATATAGCGTGGGACTATAAAATAGAGTTAGAACTAGAAATAAGTTTAAAGTTCTTTCTAACCTATAAGCTTATAGAAGAAGAGTCTAGAGCACTTAAAGATTTTATCTAAAAGAACTTATAAAAGGGATATATTAGACTATTATAGTTATTAGTAGGTTATCTAGTACTATTTATACTAAAGAAGAATAGAAAACTTAGGTTATGCATTAACTATAAACAGTTAAATAGCATTACTTAAAAGAATAGGTATTCTTTACCCTTAATTAGCGAAATCTAGGATTAGATAGGTAATGCGCAAATCTTTATAAAGATAGATTTAAGATAGGCGTACCATTAGATTAGAATTAAGGAAGGCAATAAATAAAAAGCAGCTTTTAGATTAAGAGAAGGACTATATAAACCATTAGTTATACAATTCAGATTAATAAATACACTAATAATATTTTAGAAACAAATTAATAGTATATTAGGAGAACACCTTAATAAGTTTATTATAGTATACCTTAATAATATTATTATCTACTTAATAACTAAGGAAGAATACGGAGAACACGTTAAATGGGTCTTAAAGAGACTATAAGAAGAATAGATGCTAGTAGCAATTAAAAAATGCAAGTTCTTTATAAGGAAGACTAATTTTATTAAATTTATTATTAAACTAGGTTATATTAATATAGACCTAAAGAAGATAGAAGCTATAGTAAGTTGGTAGGAACTAGAGAATGTAATATAGTTAAGGTTATTTTTAGGGATTTATAACTACTATAGAAGGTTTATAGTATAGTGGTTAAAGAATATTAAACTATTTACCAGGCTTATAAAGAAAGAGGAACTATAGGCATAAGAAGATAAATAAAAAAAAGTTATTTAAGGAACTTAAAGAATTGTTTACCTAGGAGCCAATTTTTAAGATCTATTAATTAGGACTAGACACGGTTATAGAAACAGATATATTAGACTACGTATTAGGAGTATACTTACTATAAAAGTATAAGGACGTATAGCACCTAGTAGCGTATTATAGTAGAAAGATAATACTACTAGAGTTAAACTATAACGTCTATAACAAGGAGTTATTAGGTATAGTTACAGCACTTAAAGAATAGAGAGTATTCTTATAAAGTATAGAGAAACTATTTATAGTTAAGATAGATTATAAGAACTTAACGGGGTTCCTAATAATAAAAGAACTTAATTATAGATAAGTTAGATAGGTAGAGATGCTTATAGAATACCATTTTAAGATTTAGTATACTAAGGGAACTAAGAATATAAGAGCAGATACACTTAGTAAAAAAGCTAAACTACAAAATGGTAAGAAACCGTTAGGAGTAATACTACGCAGAGATAAAGATAGATTAATTAGATATAATCGCCCTAAGCTAGTAGCTATTTAAGAGGATAACAAACTAAAAAGAGTCTACAAGATATTAGAAAGCTTTTAGGCATAAAAGATCTTTAAGGCACAGCTAGAAGAATAGTTAGAATATCTAGGAGAAGAAATACTATATAAGTATAAAGAAGCGAAGTATATCCTAAGAAGCATAGCAGAGTATTTTATAGAAGATTTCTATAAGGGAATAACCTAAGGATATAACGGAGCAATAGGCTTAGTGTTAAGACTTTAAGAAAAATATATTATTAATAGAATATAAAATATTATAAGGAAAGTAATAAAGGAGTATCTAGATTGCTAAAGGAATAAACTAATAAGGCATAAGCTATATAAAGGGCTATAACCTATTAAAATACTGGAGAGACTATAGGAGGTTATATTATAGGACTTTATTATTAAGTTACTAAAGTTAAGAAATCCTATTACTGGATAAGATTATAATATAACCTTAGTAATAGTGGATAAGTTAACTAAATAGGGCTACTTTATAGTATATATAGAAGAAATCTTAGCGGAGGATATTGCTAGATTTTATGTTAAAGAAGTGTTCGTAAGATATAAAGCATTAAGTAAAATTATATTAGATAGGGATCTAAGATTTATAGCAGTATTTTAGGAGGTATTCTTAGCGGAATAAGGAGTTTAAGCAGCAACTTCTACCGCATATTATCCGCAAACAGATAGTTAAATAGAAAGATTAAATTAGACGCTAGAACAGTATCTAAGATATTATATTAATTATATATAGAACAATTGGGTATTATTACTACTAGTTATATAGTTTACATACAATATAACACCATAGGAAGAAATAGGCATATTACTATTTAAGGCAAATTATAGATATAAGCTAAGAATATCGTTATTACTATAATAAGTAAAAAAAACTAGTAGTATAGCTAAAGAGAAAATAAAGACGTTAATAAATCTTTATATAAACCTTATAGAATTAGTAAAGAAAGTATAAAAGAAAATATAAGATTTAATTTACCGTCCGACCTGGTCCCCCTAATGGGTCCACACAGACTAATTCCTATAGGGAAAAAACCTCCTTATTTATAGAGAAAAACCCCATTTTTTAGGTGAATAAAAAACCTCCAGGGGAGACGTAAGAGGTAATACTTCCAGATAGCATCCGTACTATATTAACGGGAGGAAAAACACCGTCAGGTTACTGCTCCAAGACTTTCCCCTTACGCCGGAAAGTGTCTAAAATGCCTGTCTTGCCCCGTCTGCCACTTAAACCAATTTGCCACGCTTATATATTGCCTATATAAAGTTGTGTGCCTGTCCCTAGCTCCTTTTCCAAGTCTCCTATAAATATCTCCTAATAATGACGCTTGCGCTCCGCCCGGGCCTACATACTAAGGTCTCTTATCCATTCCTCTATTAAAAGGTTTCTACAACGGGGTATATATAACTTGGTATCGCTTAAGCCCTAGGGCCCAAACCTAGGCCCTTACACCTATTTATAAGGTATAGAAGGACGCTCTAGTATTTAATAGGGGGGACTAGTCCCTATAACTAGATACCTAGGTTGCCAGGTAATGTTGAAATAGGGGGCCTCTGCTATACTTAGGGCGCGGATTGTTTGCGTATATATAGGTGCTGCGCGGTATATATAGTATTTATAGGAGGGAGGGGGTACGCCGGAGGGATAATTGCTTGTCAATTTAAATGACCGAACGTGTACAATAGACGTGGTAGCTGTGTTTAAACTTTTTGCTGGGGCTTACCCCCCAGTAAAAAAATTTCACACCACTACTACCACGTCGCTGCGCAGGCGCTGCGCAGCCGTACATACGTCTCTGCGTTTACTCTAGTAGTCTATTGACACGATCTAAATGGAATATCAATAGTAGCTGCCAGGTTCCCGGGCTCCACCGCGTGGAGGTGCAGAGGCCGATTTCGTCGAGCCCTAAAAGAAAATAAAGAAGTACTATAATGCTAAAAGATCTAAGGGACTATATCTTAAGGAGGGAGATAAAGTATAGCTACTATACAAAAATTTTAAGAGTTAACGACTAAGTAAGAAGTTAGACTACGTTAGACTAAGACCTTTTAAAATTATATAGAGAATTTTACTGGTTATATTTAAGTTAAACCTACTAGCTAAGATAAAGATCTACCCTATACAGTATATTATAATACTAGAGCCAGTATACAGAAATATTAAGCCACCGGTTTATAAGGCAGATATATATAAAGGGTAAAAAGAAGATAAATGGCAAGTTTTAAAGATCATTAGTTATAAGGACGTTAATAATAAAATATAGTATAAAGTTAAGTAAATAGGCTATAATAAGACTACTTAGGAGCTACTAGAGAATCTAAAGAACGCTATAAGAAAGGTACAGGAGTATTAGAAGAGATTAGGTCAGGCAGTATTAATAAAAAAAATCGCTAAAAAATAAGTTACCTAAGGGGGACCTAAGAAGAGTAGTTACCGAACTACTTAGATCTGTTTCCTTCTTAAATAGAAAAAAATCCGTTTTTTTATCGCTAAGTTCTTATAAACCTTATTTTATAAGTTTCTACTCCTTAAAACGGACCTTTTTATAAACCTTCTTAAGACGGATTAGCTAAGTAGACGCAGCGAGGCGGGAATTAAAAGCCCTTTACTAAGCTTTAGCAGCCTCCTATTTAGCGTTATAAGAATAATAGAGTTCTAATAGGGTAATAGATAGTTTATTATCTAGCTATATAGCAGTAGATTAAATATAAGACCCTAAAATTAATTAATTAGGGAACTAGACGACTATTAAGAGTAATAGGTTACGTATATTTAGTATTAGAGATAAAGCAAACGTTATAGGACGAATAAATATTCGCTTTAGTACACTTTAAGTAAGAGGACGGTTGTTATAAAGATGGACTCGCTAATATAATATAAACTAACCCCTCTTTTAAATAACGAGAATATAGAGACAGTATAATCTTACTAAGAGACAAGATTATAGCAATAGTATAAAACTAACGAGCTGTAGATAAAAAGGAAGGAGCCTTAGGTATAATAAGCAACGATATTAACCAAATTAATTAGATAGATATTATACCTCTAGTAAACAACCTAGAGATATTTAGAATCTTTAAGGATAAAGATAAAGAGGAGGGAGATGGTGTTACGGACGCTTTAAGTACAATATTATAACTACTTAAAGAAGAAACAGAAGAAGCTAGTTAGTTAATTTAGGTATAGTCTAAGATAGAACTAATAGAGCTATATAATAAGGAATAGTAACTAAGGTTATATAATATAATATATATAATCTATAGGATCTATATAATCCGTAATAAAGTAGATAAAGTACACATACCTTACGTATAAAGGGGATTTCTTAGAAGTATAGTTGTGTATTTAAAGGACCACAGTCCCTACCTAGATAGTTCTCTCCTTTATAGTAAATCTTAGAATATAATTAGAGTTAATCTGTTAGGCAACTACTCTACTAGTTATTATTACATTGTTAACTTCTTATTTACTTATATACCCAGCCCATTAATAAGTCTACCGTAGTTCCTGCTATAAGGCTTTATTATATTAAGGCATTAGTTTCTAGTATTAAGGGCCGTTCTAGGTTAAAGTGGGCAAGTAGGGGGGCCGACACTAGCCGTTTTTTAAGCTTATTAAAGGCCTACATATATATAGCGTTAAAGTAGAAGGGCTAGTCTTTCTTAGTAAGGCGGTTAAGAGGCCAGGCGATCCTACTATAGTTCTTAATAAAGCGTTAGTAGAAGTTACAGAAACCTAGAAATAATTGCACCCCCTTTACAGTCCATGGGGGCGTCCACTAGTTAATTACGGCCGTTTTCTCTAGGTTAGCCTTAATTTTGTCTATACTAATAATAAAACCTAGGTACTTTATACGCTTAACACTAAATTTAAACTTCTTAATATCGGCCTAGAGGCTAGCTTCGCGAAGCCATTATAGGACTTTATAGACATACTCCTTATATTCTAGTTCGTTCTCTAAGTAAATTATAATATTATCCAGATAGGCCGTATAGAAGTTATTAAGGTAGTTAAAGAGTACATCGTTTATATACCGCTAGTATGTAGCTAGTCCGTTAGTTAGTCTAAAAGGAAGTACCTTATATTTATACGTTCTGTAACGGGTCCAAAATATAGTAAAATCCTTAGACCTAGGGTTTATCCTAATTTAGTAAAAGGCCTAGCGGATATTAAGCTTTATAAAAACCTTAGCTCTACTTATTTAGGTAAGAGTCTTATTAAATAAGGGCAGTAGGTAGCGGTCCTTGCGGGTTATATTATTTAGCTTATAGTAGTTAATATAGAAGCGCAGTCCTCTATTTAGCTTTTTAATAAAAAGAATAGGTAAGTTAAAAGGGGCTTAGCTAGGCTCGATAAAGCCCTTTATCATGCGATGCGCTACCCATACCTGCGGTATGGGCTGGAGAGCTTATAAGGCATTCCAACCGGCAGCCCGTCCAGTCGTGAGACACTGCTGCTACCTTTTTGGTGGTTTGTATGGTCAAGTGGGTTGGGCTTGGGCATAACACCCTTATTTAGGTTATTAATAAGGTACTACTTTATAGCCTATAATTCGGCAATAGACTATAGATAGAGAGGGCTAAAGCTAAGGGTGCTTCCTTTATCTTGCTTAATCTCAATCTTATAGTTATATAGTCGGTAGGGTGGAAGCATATTAGACACTGCCTTAAAGAATACGTCCTTAAATTTCCGGTGTCGATTAGGCAGTTTTTATTCCACTAGTTCTTTATCTATAAGCCCGCTTTCCTATCCACTAAGCTTACTTTCCTTTTCCTTAATTATTTAGTTAATTTTGTATAGGCTAGTTGTAAAGGTAATAGTATTAGGCTAAACCAGGTTTTAGTAGAATCCTACAGCGCCAATATAGTAGATATTAACTGGTAGGAGGTCCGTAGGTTTCTTTAGCGTCCGTTAGGCCGTAGTTTACAGTATATAGTTTATAGTCTTCCTTAGCTTACGTTCTATTTTCTATAAGTTGTCCTTCCTATCTATTAGTTTAGTGTGGCATCTAATATCCCTAGCTTTCCTTTATGGCTTCATAGGGTTCTCCATAGGGGACTTAGCTAGGTCACTACCAACTTCCTAGGTCTTTAGTACGGGTAGCGTAATATAGGTAGTTTAAGAGCGGCGTAGTATACGGATCCGTTGCGGGTTAAGCTATATATCCTTCTTAAAGGCCTAGTCTCTGCGTATAGCATTGGCCTAATAAATAGTATTAATCTGGGGCTGTATAAGGTTTTCTATTATAATACTAATTTCTTTTATAAAGGAAGGGGTTAGGGGTAGAGTTTTGGGCTAGATAAGCCGTCTACTCTATACTTTAAGCTATAAGCCTAAATAGGCTAGCCATTTTCTTCTTAAGATTATATCGTGGCTTCCTAAGTTCGTAATAAGAAAGGGGACGTTATACTACCTTTATCCGTTAACGCGGAGGTAAATCCGCAAGATAGTCTTAATAGGTGGCCCTATCTATCCGTTATACCCGCGAATAGAAATTAGTTTAGGCAGTTCTTTAAGGGGTATATTTAAAAAGTTAGCCAGCTTTACAGCATACTAGGTATCTATTAAGGTAAAGGTATTTACTCTTAAGTCAGCTAAAGCAAAGGTTAAAACTTAATATCTATTACGGAATAAAGTATAAGGAATAGTGCAGCTTCTTCTACTAATTAGCCGACCTAGATTAAGATGTGATATATTAATCCCTTTTAACCCTAGAGAGGAGTCTTCCTTAAGGTTCCTCTTTTTCCGGCTCTATACTATCCTCCTAAATTAATAGGACCTTGCTTATCTTTACCTTTATTAGGCAGTTCCTTATAGGGTGGCCTATTTAACCGCATGAGAAGCAAGCTCCTTAATCGCTAAGGGCCTATATACGGGGGTCGCTGTATATAGGCTGGGTATACACTAAACCCATAATAGGGGTAGCTGCGTAGCTAGCTGCCGGGTTAACTATAGGAGTTGCCAATCGTGCCGGGGCACTATAGGCCGTACTTGTAGTACTTACGGCCTAGTTTATAAGGTTTTTGGTTTTTAGCTAATTAGCGTATACCTTAATTTAACGGAGGTCTTAGTTAATAGCTAGGCAATAGTCCATAAGTTCCTTTAACGTCTATACCGTAGTATAGGCTGGCAATACAGCCCGCTATAGGTCTAGGGTAAGCTTATTAAAGAGGTCTAGTAGTAGGTCTTCCTAGGGGATCTAGGCCTATATGGCTAGGTATAGAAAGCAGGTTTAGAAGGCTAAAAAGGTCTCCATTATTTTTATATTTAGGCTTTTATAGCTAAGGCGGGCGTTTTATACTTTAAAAGGGTCTTTATAAATAGAAGATAAGTATTTAATAATTTCTTCTTTAGAGATAAAGGGGTCTGCTAAGTCTTTAGTGTATTACGGGCGTAAATGCGTCTAAGCGTCTCCGCTAGTACGGCCAAAGACATAGGCCATCTTAGCTTAAGGGGTAGGAAAGTGGTTAGTATTAACTTTAAGCTTATCCCATAATTAAAGCTTCTAGTTATTAAATATCGGGTTTATTCCATCCGTAAGTAGCGGGGGATTTACAACCTTTGCCGACCGCTTTAGTGCTATATAGGCCTTGGTGGATTTACTAAGGCGCTAGGATAGGGCCTATAGGACTATAGCAAGTCTTTAGTTGTCTAATAATAACTTATTATTAGATATAGGGGTATCTCTAGCTTTAAGCAGCTCTCGCAGTTGTTTAATTTTAGTATTAGCAGCCGTAAGCTCCGCCTAGGGGGTTAAAACGTTAATTATTTCTTCATCTAAAGTATTTACGGGTCCTACAGTAGCTTTACCGGCTGCTGTGTTTCGTGGCATAGTAGTAGGGGTATTAGGTAATTCTAGGTAATTTCTTTAGGGGTTCTGGTCTGTGCGTATCTTATAGGTCCTTTCCTTAGGGTTCTATTCTTTTCTTTTAGGTCCTGTTCTTATGGTCCTAGTAATATCCTTAGGGTCCTGTTCTATGTTCTTATCCTATTTATAGTCTTATAGATATATTTAAGTTCCTTCTTAGAAAGAAAGAGTAGAGCGAGCTTTAGATAATATTAGCGACTTAGTTAATTAAGGCATGAGTACGGTAAGAGGGACGCGTAAGCCTATATAATTGGATTGTCTATAAACAAGAATCTAAAGCTAAAGAAAAGGAAAGGAAAGGATAAGTAGCAACATAAGGAGTTATATATAATCCCTAATCACGTAAGAGTCACGTAAGCCCTACGTCTACTATAACGTCTACTATAGCTGCCGCTTTCTGCCAGTGCTGTAATAGGAAGTTGGTAAAACCTAGAGACTTTTAATAAAGGACTATAGATTTTAAATACTTAAAAAGTATCGCGATTACTAGATTATATATCTATAAGTAGATTTAGATTTTTTTTTTTAAGCTCTAGAATTAATTATGTGACTTTTATATAGCATTTTAGCAAAAAGTGTCATTTTCGGCATGACCTCGGCACGGACACTTTAATAAGGGACTGTAATATCCTAAGTAAAACAACCTAGTCCCGCTATGTCACTTTAGACTCGCTTATTTCTTAACCTATACTAATAGGGGGGGCATTAATATTACCCCCTTATATAGTCGTTTAAGAAATATAAGGGGGTAATATTATAGTAATGTGCACAACTAGCTTCCACCCCCCCTCTAAGAAAAATATTTTTTTGCTTTAGTACGCGGGCTCGCTAGAAATCGTAGCGAACGCCTATACTTAGCTATAAGAACTTTACTTCTGGTAGACTTCGCGATTAGCCTTCCTCTATAGTATTGTAATCTTTGTTAAATATTATAAGGTCTTTACCCGTACAATATCACTAAATCTTATTAGTAATTGCAGGAACAGCTTTATATTCGCGTTTTGGCGGCTACAGCGGGGGGGCGGCAGTTAAGGGGAGGGGAGGGCGCGTGCGTCCTTAGTTTGGTTCTCCCCAGTGTGGCCAAAAATTACGATAAGCGAATTGAAATAAATGGATATTCGATAATCCGATATCCGATATCAATTTATTTTAATTCGCTTATTATAATATATATATATTAGATCGCACACTTTAACTTAAAATCTCTACTATATACTAGATTCTTCTAGTAACTATGGCTTCGGAGACTAATCTTAAGTCTTCTCTTCCTAAGGCTATATCTGAAACTATATTATCTATTCAATCAACTTTAAAATCTTAAAAGAATCGGTCTAATATTTATAATTTCTGTCATATGGCACCAAAAGGAGAAGAGCGTGACTCTTGTGGAAGATTACTCTATTTCTATAATTAATGCGATTTTAAAGCAGGCACGACAATAAACTTCTAGGGTTACTACTTATCTTAGCATAGGATTCAGATTAAACTACATAGAAAGGATTATTATACGACAGAAGTAGCTGAAGCATTACGATCAGTCTTCAATAAGCTATGGCTTAAAAACTATAATCTCGACAACAAAATTCTTAGAGAAGTAATTAATAAAAAGGCCGTTAAGACAACTCTTCTTAATCTTATTATTATACGAAATCTCTTTTTCTAAATTATTTAAAGTTAAGAGTTTTAGACATTTTGTTATGCTCTTAATTAATAAGCCGTTGGAATAATTCCTGCTTCTTATATAACCCTTATTTAGAAGGCAAGAGATAAGTTTATCCTTAATAAGGATATTATACAATGGGTTGTTTAATCCGCAATTACATAAATCCATTTTAGCGTAGATATCTGGACATCTCCAAGCAATAACCTTTATCTTACAGTCTGCGGCCACTTTATTAATGCAGGAGAATATGTTCGCAATATCCTACTTGCTCTACCTTAGGTAGTAGGCCATAGCAAAAAGTATTAATGGCTTGCTCTTCTTCCAGTTCTGCAAGATTTTAGTATCGTACAACAGATCGGAGCGGTTATTGGAGACAATTCTGGCACAAACGATACGCTCTATTGTACGATTAGCACTTACCTTTTAGAGCATAAGAAGATTTCTTAGAGTACAACTCATTGGCATATCCACTGCCAGGGACACGTTATTAATCTTATTATTTAGGCATTTATTTTTACAGATAGTAAAGAGCTTAGCTTTATCCTATCGTATAACAAAGAAGAGAAGGAAAGCTTTAAAGGGCTAACTAAAAAGGAGATAAAGGACAGAGACACGAAGTTTCGAGCTTTTGGGGTCCTTAGAAAGCTCCATAATATTATTGTTTATATTTAAAGTAGTCTAGGTTATACGAAGCAGTTTTAAGATTAAGCTAGGAGAAGAATTCCTCTTAATAATCGTACGAGATAGAATAGCTAGTGGACTATACTAGATGTTGCTCTTACTCTTTAAGAGCGGGTTAGCTGGTATATCTCTAATAATCTTAATATAATTAATAAAGGGGACTAGCTTTTAGTGCAAGACTAGGCACAGCTTCGTACAATATATAAGTTTTTAGCTGCTTTTAAATCAGCAACTCTAAAGCTTGAAGGAGAAAATGCAACACTTAAGAAGGTTCTTATTACTATGGATGTTCTTAATCTCCACTTTAAAGAGACATTAGTATGTCGTACGATACTAAATTTATTATATACACTAAGAAATTTTTAGGAGACACTTCTAAATATAAAAGTAGTCTAAAACTTTTAAACCTAAGTCTTACGAAGTAAGGCAAAGTTTGAAGATTACTATACTAAGCTCTTTACTACTCCTCTCTATACTGTAGCAGTTATTCTTTACCTAAGCCGTTATATGGTATACGGTAAAAAGATCTGGCTAAGTAATATCTACGATAGAGTACTCTGGCACGTTAGGCAGCTTTAGGAGAAACACCAACGTAAAGTATGTCCGCTTTTATTGTATAATAAGAGTCTTTTAAACCAGACAACTTAAAAAAAGCCTTTAAAAGAACTTAATACTTTTAATATTTTAGAGGCTTGGATGGAAGAATAATACCTTCGGCTATAGAGCTAAGACGAATTTGATAACTACCTTTTAGAGGTCTTATACGGTTTAAAGATTTAGGATCCTATTAAGTGGTGGTTATATAAGGATTAAGTAAGGCGCTAGCCACAGCTTTTATATTTTGCAGTTAATATCCTTTATATTTCTGCGATAAGTAATAAAGCAGAGGTAGTTTTCTTAGGTGGCCGTCGTACGGTAGGCTGGGAGAGAGTTTAGCTTGGGGTAGATATGCTTAAGATTATAGAGAGTATAAAGGATTAAATTAGAAGTGGTATTCTTAAAAGTTCTTTCTAAAAGGGGCTAGGAATAGTTAAATGTAATAGGTTATGCCCTAGAGATACTACTTAGCAGCTAATCTACCTATTCTAATTAGCGTATAATATATAACTAAGGGGCCTTAGTAGGAGAAGAAAACTTATTATAGAACTCTAAAACTCTTCTTTTATTAACAAATCCTTCTTATATAATAGCAATATTACTACTAGAACGGATACTAAGTCGTACAAGGCCTAGAACATTACAATAGTAAATTTTATTAAAGAAGAAAAAGAAAATTCATTTTAGAAGCTATATAGCTTGGGTATTATACGGCATAGAACCGTAAGCTTTAATAAAACTTAGAAGGAGCATTTGCCGTTAAATTATTGGGTATATTACTTAACCCATCGTCCGACTTATCTTCTTCCTCCTTAGCCGATAAATTACCCTCTAACTTATCTGGACAAGTGCTGCTATATATAAGATCACAACTATTTCCCTATTCCCGCTATTTGCAGTTCAAATAACAGTTATTCCAATATCTATTAAGTGTATGATAGGTAGAGAAGGGCCGAGGTCCTGACCAGCTTTAATTATCCTTTACTATATAGGCATTGCAAGGCTAAATCCATAAGTTAGCTACCGTACGACTAAGGAAAAAAGGTACTTATATTGGCTATATTATCTCCACAACTGTGGATAATCATTGCATTGACGTACGAAGGCCGCTTTATGTCGATTTGTTATTTAGTAATAGAAGCCGGCGTAGTAACGTCCTTAGCAGCGTAGTAGCGAAGAGCCGTGTATTGGACGTCCTAGAAGAAGTTAGTTAGGGATTGTATAAATAAGGGGAGACTTACCGTATAATATAGGCTCTTAAGCCAAGCATCTACCTCTGCTTAAGAGAAATTCTATAACTTCTCGCCAGTACTAAGAGCCGTAGTAATTATAATGGCGGCAACAGCAGGAGTTAAACTTAAAGCCATAATTAACGAGATAAATTTAAGCAATTAACTAGTAAACTATAGGCGTTGTGGTTAATTTAGGAATTAAAGAAAAGGTTTAAATATTTAAATTTAAAGCTCAAATTAGAATTACGGAAAAATGTTTTTCTATTACCTACCGTACGAGGCACCCGTTACTCTGGTATATGATTCCTGCACCCCCTATTATACGATATACAAAGAAAAGAGAGAGAAGGGGAGTTATGTAATGGGTTATACCTAGATATACTACTTAGCAGCTAGCCTGCCTACTTATATTAAATACCTATATACCAAAAAAATTCGATATTGGATTTTATTCGCTTATCTTATCGGATTTTACGATATCGTAATCGTTTTAATACGCATAATTTTTGGCCACACTGGTTCTCCCGGCTAACTAAGGCGATTCTCTAGGGCAACCAAAAAGGGTCCTTGCGTGCAGGCACATGCGTTCGCTACAATTACTATATACAGTTGGTGGCGATTTAGCGAGCCCGCGTACTAAAGCGAAAAAATATTTTCCTACAGCTCTGGGCACGACCAGCTTCACCCCCCCCTCTGGCAAAAATATTATTTCGCTACGGTACGCGGGCTCGCTAAATCGCCATTAACTGTATATAGTAATTGTAGTGAACGCATATGTCTGCACGCAAGGACCTTTTTAGTTGCCCTGGAGAATCACCTTAGTTGGCCGGAAGAATCGCCTTAGTTGGCCGGGAGAATCGCCTTAGTTGGCCGGGAGAACCAAATTGAAGACGTACGCTTCCTCTTCTCCCCCTTAATAACGCCTCTATTGCGGCCGCCAAAACGCGAATACAACGCTATCTCTGTAATTGTTAATGAAATTTAGCAATATCATATAGGTGGAAGCCTTACGATATTTGACAAAGATTACGATACTACGGAGGAAGGTTAATCGCAAGTCCCCTAGAAGTACCGATCTAACACAAATTATGTACCTTTTCGCCCAAAATCGCGTGCGAAAGTACTCGGGGGCGGCCGCTGCGCGACCTCGTGCGGGGTTCGTGCGCGTCATTAGCAGGGGTGGCCCTAACCTCGTATTAACCCGGGTCGTAACCGCGCCAAATCAGCCCCCCCGATATGTGATAGTTATCAAACGTACCCTAACTACTAACATAGAACGTAGGACGAAGCTAGAAACAACTCCCAAGCATAATGGGGACTTTTGTCTACACTCGCCTTCCTCCATTTAGGGATGATACGATTCGTCTCCTCGAAGTTCTTCCAGAACAGCCAGCGCAACCCCTTGAATGTGTAATGCGGGAGGTGCAGTTGTCCGACAATCCAATTTACATGGCACTCTCCTACTGCTGGGGGGATCCGAACTTTAACCGCTCTCTATTGTGCAATGGAAAGACTTTGCCCATTACTAGCAGTTTGTTTGCCGCTCTTTGTGGCCTCCGTGACCCCGCCCGGTCGATTATTCTTTGGGTGGACGCCGTGTGCATCAACCAGGATGATATCAAAGAGCGAAATGCACAGCTTATGCTTATGGCGCAGATATACGAAAAGGCCGATATGGTGCTCATGTGGCTGGGTGAGGGAGATTTCGATAGCAAGGCAGGCCTTCGCCTTGTGGAGCAACTTGCGAAAGCACAGACACAGAGGATGGCCAGGAAGGACACCAGAAATAGGTACCAATTGCAGTGGGTAGGCTTTGACTCTTATGGGTTGCCAATGTCGGGCGATCCTGGCTATTCCTCCTTCATCCGTCTTGTACGACGACCTTGGTTCAGCAGAGGTTGGGTGCTGCAGGAAGCAACGCTTGCAAAAGATATCACAGTCTGCTGTGGCAGCTTCCGATTCCAGTATCACGATTTTATGCTTGCTTGGTTATGTTGTGCCGAGTTAGGAATGTTGGACGATGTCTCTGCAATTGATATAACGCGACTATTCGGCTTAGGTTTGATGCGACAAGCTCATGCCAATGGCCACAAGGAAGAGCTGTTGACACTTCTCTGCCAAACACGGCTTTCTGTAACCAGCGACCCGAGGGATAAGATATACTGTCTGCTTGGTCTGGCATGCGACTCAGGCGCTACGGACCTTGATACCAGGCCGGACTACGGCCTTGATATCAGGCCGGACTACAACCTTGATTTTGAGTCAATTTATCGTGATTTAACAGTCAAGATAATCCAGGTCTATTCACATCTTGATGTGCTCTGCGTCCCGAAGCACATGGAAAGCTCTGGGCTCCCCTCCTGGGTACCGGACTGGAGGGCCATGTCTGCAGCTGGCATGGTATCATTAACCGGACGTGAGCAAAACTCCGACCGAGTCTGCAAATATCGCGCAGCCGGCGACTCTAAAGCTTCAGTTAAGTTCGCAGGAAGCAGAGCAATTCTAGGCCTCTCAGGTTTCTCCGTGGATCAAATTGTGGAATGCGGAGGAGTTGAAACGCCTGAAGAGAGCTCTCATGAGACTTCAGCCGTGCGATGGATCTTTAAAGCATTTGCCATTGGTCTAAACGTCCGGCTGCAGTACATCAACTGGAAATATGTGGCAGGCGTTTACAACCGAGAGAAGTACATAACTGGTGAGGATAAAATAGACGCGTTTTGGCAGACCCTCACGGCTGGATACTATTTCGGACCGGTGAGAGCCTTTGATGAGGAAAGGGCACTCTACAAAAAGTGGGACTCATACCTCCTTACATTTGGGTCCCTTCGTCATTGGTTGCCGAGGGGTATATTCGTAGCGCTGATTTTCCTGAAATTATGCCTGCAAGGGTTCCGGACGTTCTTCGCTCTTACGGTTTTCCTCCCTCTATATAGTACCGGACCAGGACCGTTCACCAACATGATGCCATGTGTACTGTATCGCCGGGTTGTCAGGACGTTTAAAGGCTATATGGCACTTGCGCCCGCATCCACCAGGGAAGGCGACTATGTGGTATTGTTTGAAGGGGGAAGGTTACCTTTGGTTGTAAGGAAAAATGAGGAGTATTGGACAATACTGGGGGATTGTTATGTTCATGGTATAATGGATGGAGAGGCATTTAACAAGGACAAGTGTGACATCATGTGGATCGAGTGAGGAACTATTTAGGCCGGGCAGGGTAGACTTTACCGCTCCCAGAACCTTATAGTTTAAACGTATAGAAATGCAATCGTACATAGTAACCAGATAAAGCCGCGATTATAATATTTATTAACTTCTTCTCCGTATACTAAGAATAAGACAGTATAATTTTATTAAGTAAAAAATAAGATGGAGACCACGTATTAGGAAATGGAGGTTCCTTTACGGGCAAGGCGCGCTCGCTTTTTTACCCCAGTTTAGCCAAGACCTAACTTCAACCTCAACTATAAAAGGCCTTCTCCCTCACTACTTTTGCCCTCATGCTCTATCTCCTCTTTTCTTTCCCGCTACCGTACCACCTTAGACTCTAGCTATCAGCCGTAAGGCATTTTCCATCCCCTTAGCGTCTATGCAGGTGCTCTGCCCCTTCCCCAATCTCCACATATTATGTTTTATACTAACAATCACCCAGCGCTGTAACTCTTTGGCCCTTTTTATAAAATACATTTATACTCTCTTCTAGTATTAACGTATGCTTTGGTCCTACCATATTCCTTCTTTCTTCTCTCCTCTTTCCTCTCCTCCTACCCACGTCTCCTACTAATTAGTTGTCACAGTGCTGCAATGAAGTAGACTAAATAACTACGTTGTGGTATGAAGAGGAGAAGAAGGTGGAAAGGGGGTATTGTATATAAATAGTAGGGCCGGCCGCCAAGGTACTAGTGGTAGGCTAGCTAATAGTAGAAAACAGTATAAGACAGTATAAAACAGTATGCGTTAGGTTAGTGCCGTAATAGTACTCCTCTTCCTTAGATGGTTTGGTCCCTAAACCGAATAAATAACTCTAAAATAGGTAGTATTTAGGGTCGCGTATTTTTTACTATAAAGATATTAGTTTTACTTACCGCCCTTAACTAAGCTAATGGCGATTTTCTATACCGGGTATAGAAAATCCTAATTGGTTAGTTTAGTAAGTAAAGTTAGTAGAACTC
This sequence comes from Cenococcum geophilum 1.58, assembly GCF_001692895.1. Lineage (NCBI taxonomy): Eukaryota > Fungi > Ascomycota > Dothideomycetes > Gloniales > Gloniaceae > Cenococcum > Cenococcum geophilum. Next base: position 517,432 of record NW_027137644.1, read on the forward strand.
TATACCGCCACCTAAATTAATCCGTGTGGCGTTTCTTAGCAAGAATCTAGTTAATTAAATAACTTTAACTGCCGGTTAAAGTTCTATAATATCTTAACCACTATAAATTTTAATATGGTGGTCGGCTATAACCTTAGCGTGATTTTTTCTTATCTTATGCCTAGTCTGGGGGTCCTAGCTTCTTAAAGTGTTGCTTATAAAAGCGCTGTACAGCCTATTATAACCCTTTAGGTCTTTTTCTAGCTACTAGGTTATGTCCTTATAATATTTTTATTTAATCTTATAAGTTAGGCCTTAGGGGTCTTTATTGTGTATATTAAGGATTTTCTTAAACTCCTATTTATCTTCTATATTACCGTTATTATTTTTCTTTACTACTCGTCCTTATATATTACGGCGCTCTATAGTATTAATATTTGCTTAACTAAAGATCTCTTTAGTAGCCTAGAGGCGGACCTTAAATATATAGAAGAATTTATTTACTTAGATATAGTCCGGGAGGTCTACTATAACTACCCCTTAGTATACTATAAGTACGGGGTATAGGCCGTCCTATTTATCGTCCTATTTCTTCTTAGGTCTATTTATCTTTATATTTTCTAAGCTAACTATAACTATATTACCTTTATAGAATAACGCGCTCTTATCTCTACGGGTATTAGTATTGTCTTTATAGCGTTACTATAAAATCCGGGCTAGGGCCTTAAGCTATATTAATATCCGCTTAAAGCGGTTAGCTATAGAGTCTACGCAGAAGAACTTCTTCTTTGCTTATACTAATAGTGTTAGTAGGTAGGGGCCAGCAGGCTTAATTCTAAGGTAAGGGTTAAAGCCATAGTTTGTAAAAAACGGGGAGATGCCTATGCTCTTATTAACTTAGTTATTTATAGCAAACTTAGTAAGCGGTAGGTAGTTAACCTAGTTGTCTTATATAAAGCTAACAAAAGCATAAAGGTACTTATTTACGGCAGCGTTAATAATTTTAGTTTAGCCGTCTGTTTCTAGGTGCTAGGCTAAGCTTAGTCTTAAGGTTATCTTAAGGCGTTTACTTAGTCGTTACTAGAAATCACTAATAAATTATATGCCGTAATTAGAGATAATTATACTTAGTGCACCGTGGAGCTTATATATGTTGTTAATAAAGCTATTAACTAGCTCCTTTATTAAGAGTCCTGTTACTAAAACAAGGTATTATATTTTAGTTAGGCGGTCTATAATAATAAGGATATATTTATATGCCTTGCCATGGCGTTGGCATACTAGCAGCGTTATAATATAGTTAATCGAAATATCGGTCCATGGGCGAGCGGGTAGTTTTAGTAGCTTTAAGAAACCGGGCGGGGCAGAACAGGGGGTCTTAGTGCAAAAGCATAGGGCATAGTCTTTAACGAAGGTAGCCGTGAATTAGGAGATTCCTGGCCACCAGTATGTTCGGTTTAAGAGGTTAAGGGTTTTAACCCGGCCGGGGTAACTAGCGGGGCCGTTGCTATAAGAGCGGTGTATATAGAGGACTTGTAGTTCTAGCGGTGTTTGTATTCTTAGGGGCGGGGCAGTATTTCTTAGGGGTGGGGCGGTGGTCCAGTCTTCCAGAATCTCTGTTTTGTTTACTATGTATATTAGCTTACTAGTATTAGGTACCTCTTTTACTGTTAGCTAACGGTATTTAAGCGTTAGCCGTGTAATACGTCCATATAGTGCTACTTAGTTACAATTAGGGATATGCTATAGGAGATAGTTGTAGGTATAGTAATTAGAGTTAAACTTAAGCCCTAAAACGGGGAAGTTTATGCTTAAGTTATGCTTTTTAAGCTAGGGCATTTTAAGAATTACTAGTATTAAGGGTAATAACTTTATAATATAGAAAAGTATAGATTTTATATAGTGGCCAATTGTTATTTTTACTATAAAGTAATAGGTAATAAAGCTAGATCGGAGTCCGTTGGTAAGGCGGAGTGGTTTTAGGACTAGGAGTCTTTTTATTATAATATTATGCTTCTTTATAAGCGAGTTTTTGTTTGCAAACGCTGGTATTATACTACCACTATTAATAAGGCTTACTATTTTAATAAGAACTTCTAGGAGTAGGTTACGTAGTAAGGAGAGGTAAGTCTAAATAAGGATGGAATTTCTATCGTTATTTACTATTCTAAGATTAAATAGTAGCTGGCTTAGAATAAGGTTTAACTAATCTAGTAGTATAAATCTAATCCTTTTATCCTCCTCCCTATATAGTTTTAACCCTTAAAGGCAACTTAGTCTAAGGGTTAGCCTTTTAATAGCTGCGTTATAGGGCTTGGCTAGTAGCTGTAGTCTTAGCTAGTATATCCTAACGTGTTAGTCTTTAACGGTGTATATATGCTAGGGGGTACTTTACCAATAATATAGCCGGTTTCGCGGTTAGTAGTAACACGGAGTACTTATTTATAGTTTATATATAGGACTATTAGCTAGGGCTACGTTAGGAAAAGGAATTATAAAGGTGGATTTCTATATCCGAACCTACGTCCTTATCTATAGTTACCGCCTTAATTACTATCCCCTCTATTAAAGAATCCGCCGTAGCTAGGGGGGGGTTAGCGCGGTAGCATTAGAAGGGGATTTAGGTTTTACTAGGGGTTATAAGCATCTTTTTAGTAGCTAGGTTAACCACACGCTATATAGAGTCTGTTATTTATATAATATCTTTAGACGTTATTAAGGAGGCTATTACTACTGCTGCCGAACTTAACGGCGTCTAAGTTTATTGGGTTATTCTATAGTAATATAGGTTAATAGCCGCTAGCGGCACTTAGCTTAGCGGTATTTAACTTAGTATAGTGGGTATAGTTTTATAGGTTATAAGCAAATATATCCATCTGCTTACTCTAGCCTTTATAGTTAGCATCGCTAATTTTACGGCTAAGGGTAAAGGCCAGGTCCTTTATCTTAGAGGAAATATTATTTTTAAGCAAATCTACTTTTTGTTTCTTAGTCTTATTTACTTTAATTATTAACTTATTAAGCTCTGCTTTTTAGGACTAGTAGTTATACTCGCCTTAGCTTAAGGTATCCAACTTATTTTTAGCCGCTTGGGTTATATCTATAGTCTTATAGTATCCTCTTATATATATAAACATAGACTCTTAGTTAGAAAAGGTCTATTTACTTAGGTTATTTAGGTATATACATAGCATATTAAGGCTATATTTAATATAGTTATAAGCCTTATCTATTAGCATGTCTAATATATAAAGGATTTCGTCTATTAGGGTCTTAAAGCACTTTATATATCTTTAGAAAACGCCTTAGATTTTTATTTCCTATATTTAAATTTTTCTTACTTTTTAATTAGTAATCCCTTGCTATTAAACGGGGTTAAATCTTTTACTTTACGCTTTTTTTTATAGGGCTTAGTTAAAAGAGGGGAGCTAGTAATAGGGTTTTTATTAGCAATAGTCTTAGTAAGTATAGTAATCTAAGAGCTTAGGTTTTATATAGTCTTAGTGTATATAAGGGCTTACTGTTTATATTATTTAATATATAGTTTAAGTGTCTTAAGGGAGTTAATTCTATATTAAGCTTTTTTAAGTTAGGACTTTATAGCTTAGCCTTTACTATAGACGGCTTAAAGGCCGCTCTTAATACTGGTTAAGAAGGCTACATATATAGAGAGTTGCTAAAAGGTTCCTGCTATATTAAGGTCCTTTAGGTATTTAGGACCATTCCTAATTACCTAGGTAATATTAGTATAGAAGGTGTTAAGGAGGCAGGCAAGCGCTTCGCGAGGGTTTGTTGGCGGGACGTCGTCTATATTGTGGTCGCCCATTCTAGAAGATTTAGGTAAGGCAATCGGAATCTATAAGGCTAACTATAATACTAAGATTTACTAAGACTGTACTAAGGCTATACTAAGACTATATTAAGGTTGTCTGGGACTGTAGTATGGTGTTATTGGTCGCGCTAGGTCGCGATTATACTGGGAAAACAGAGATAGTAGACTAAGAAAAATAAAGATCGCGACAGGGTGCAGTTAGAGATACCATAAACTGTTACAGTGCTGTAATAAAGTAGACTAAATAACTATGTTGTGGTATAAAGAGGAGAAGAAGGTGGAAAGGGGGTATTGTATACAAATAGTAGGGCCGGCCGCTAAGGTACTAGTGGTAGGCCAGCTAATAGTAGGAAATAATACGAGATAGTATAAAACAGTATGCGTTAGGTCAGTGCCGTGACATTAGTATACTAGAATAATATTTCCGTTCATCCTATTCTTTACCTCCACCTCTAGTAATGCCTTAGATATAACTATAATATACAACTTAATCCCTATTAGAATAGCTATACCGAGAACTGCCTAATAATAGATTATATAGGTTATAGCTACTACGAGCTACGGAACGCGTTAGGCAGTATTATATTATAGCGTCATAATAAAGGCGAAGCTAAATACCGAAGTAGGTCCTTAGCAAAACTATAGGCTAATACCACTTACTTAGCTTGGTTAAAGCTGCGCCACTAAAAGCTAAAAGCCCTTACCTTCTTTAGCACCTTCTTAACCTAAACCTAAACCTTACTCTTTCCTAATAATTAGAGGATTATATTATAATTAAAAAAGCTACCGGGCTTTAGTTTAATCTAGCCCCCTATTTAGCTAAGGAGGTATAGGTTATATAAAAATATCCTTTATATAGACCTAAGACTTATAAGGCGGAATCTAAGGGTAAACGGCCTATCTAGTAGTATAGCCTAGCTTCTAGTAGAGCTAGTATTATAATCTTGCTCTTAGCTAATAAATACTAGAAAAAAATTTACGTATTTAATCTCCTAACGGAGACGGACTTTATACGGTAGCTGTATTAGCTAAATAGGCGCAGTAAGATAGATACGGGCGTAATCGCCTAATCTACTCGCGCTATCTACCCCCTTATATTATTTGTGATATCTAGCTATAGGTAAGAGTAAAAGTAAGGCTTTTGCGCATATTTAGGAGGTTAAGTAGCGGCTATAGGCTCTATAAAGTATGACTAAGGAAGTTCCTCGGATCTAGGGGAGAGATTTAAGGATACCCTTATTACTCGGAGTGTCTTTTAATACTTATAGTAGAATTATAGCACGCCTCCTACCTATCTAACCCTAGAAACTATAGTCTCGTAAAGGATCTAATATAGAAGATTTAGTTTACTAGTATAATCGGGTTAAAAAACGAATATATTAGCGCTAGCTCTAACTCTAAGAAATAAGGGTAGAGGTACTTTACCACTAACCTCCTTAATAAGAAGGCTTAGTGCAATACCCCTATTAGAGGCTAAATATACTAGCTTAGTTAATTAGGTCTTAATTGCAGTTCCTAATAAGCATTAATCTTATAATAGAGTTTAAGCCTATATAAACCTTTATATATTATAAACGGTAATTACTAGCAGAGTATAGATTATACGTTTTAATTCACTATTAAGTTAATAGGGTTATTTTAGCATAGATGCTGCGGATATAAGCTAGTAGCGAAGAAGGGACTAGCGTAGACTTAAAAGCCTAGCGTAACCCATCCTTTAGGGCTATTAGAAAGGCATAAGGTAATAATAATTCTAATAATAATAGCGGCAGTAACAGTGGCATCTTCTTAACCCCTTTATTTTAATTTATAAATTTTACTTAATAATATTAATGTCATGGAACCCCACCGCAGGGGCCTCCATAGGAGAACCCCGTGCTCTCGCGTACACCTCGCGTATAGCTTATATTAGCTACGCGTAGGTATATTACCTCCTTACGCCCTTAACCCTTACGATCGATTGCGTAACGTTTTGTAGACTCCTTAAATACATACACTCTATAGCTACTGCCCCCGTCCTATAACATTACGTTACGCCTTTTTTACTACTAATACTTAGCCTATAACCAATTCTACGTCTCTATAATACCGTAGGCGCTACTAGAAGCAGTGTGTTTATAAGTTACCCTACTCTATACTTCTAAGAAACCTATAATAGTAAAATAATATTCCTTATTAGCCACTATATTAAACCTAAAGAATAATCTAATACATATACTTAACCTACGCCGCCGATTAACCCTAGGAGAATTTAACTTATTAGCCCTAGCCTTAACCCCTAAGGGAAAGCCTAGTGGCTTAGAAGATTATAATAACCTTAATAAGGTAGATATTGATAATATCTTATTCTTTATTAATTATATAATTATGGATAAGTAAGCGGAAAAGCTATTACCTATTAAAATCGAAATATAAAACGCTAAGACGTTTATAAAAAAGGTAGCACAAGAACCTAATAAATACTACCGCCTTCTATAGAACTACTACCTAAAGCTTATATAAGCTGAAATACATACTACTTAAGATCGCGATATTATCTAAGACCTATAAGCTTATAAGGCGCTCGCTAATAACATATGCTAAGAGATTAAAAATAACCTCTATATGTCTAAACGCGGCATCTAACGGTTAAAAAAGGCTAAGATTATACTTATTACTATAGTTACTAAAAGAACGGCATAATTAAATACCTATAATCTTAGCTTAATAAGCATATTTATAATAATGCTAGATGCCTCTTTACTATATATAACGCCACCCAAGTCTCTATACCCCTAGCAACTTTACCTACTTAACGCTTAACGGAGGGTTAGCGCTAAGTAGCCTTACCTAATAGGAACCCCTACTAAAGCAGCAATAATAAAAACTATAATAATTAAACTTAAGCTACTACCGTAGGGTCTAATATATATTACCCTAACCCCTTAGTCTTTTAGGGAAACTATAAGGAATATAGCTACTAGAAGATATAAATCCGCAAAAAACTAACCTAAAGCGCCTACCTTTTTCCTATAGAAGATACTAAGATTAGTTACATTATTAGGCAAATAAAGGGTATACTATTTAACAAACTCTTCGCCTAATAGGAGACTAATAGCCCCTAGAAGTAGTAGTCCTACTAGGAAGTCCTTAATAATCTTAACCTAATATACCGCAACTATAGCCTATTAGCCACTAGCTAAGCTAAACTATATACCCTAAAGATAAACCCTACTAAATTATTTAACGAATTTTATATTAAATTCTAGGAATATACTAGAGCCCTTACCTAAGATAATACTAAAGACTAAGAGGACCTCCTTAAAAAAGTTACTTATTACCTTAGTTACGCAGCCGCTAGCTATAACTATAATAATATTTATAATATAGTAGCAGCTCTATAAAAGATTAAATAATAATTAAATTAGATTATTACTACTAACTTTTATCTAAAGACCTCTTTATAGGGGCCTTCTAAGCCTACTAAACCTATACACACTAAGCTACTAACACCTACTACCTTAAGTGCTACCGGAGCTAATATTAATTTCTCTATACTAACCTTCCTATAAAAACTCCTAAATAGAGAGCGTAAGCTACTTTAGAAACTAGGACGCTACTATAAATACTATTAAAAAGGCTGCCATTATAATAACCTAAACTGCCTAATAGCTAGGTTTAGTAGCTGCCGCCTAATACCTAGCCTAATACCCTAAATACTAAATATATTGCTATATACTACTACTATATAAAATAAAGACGTAGTAATAGCGGTAGAGTTAAATATAGAAGCGGAAAACGATAAGTCCTAGCTCTAAGTTGTAGGTTAGGGCGCCCTAACGATTAAGGGATCTATATATTAGCTTGCTTAATAAATAACTTAATAAAAATAAATAAACAGAAATAGATAGTTTTACCTATAATAGGAACTACTACTGAAAAATAATATAAAAGCCGTTCTATAATTAATTGTAGAGCTATTAATAAATTTATAGATACTTAATTTATATATATTTATAATCTACCTACCTTATCCCTTATTAAAGCCTACGCCTTATAACTTACTAACGGTAGTTATACCACATAAAAGATTACCTATATAGCATAACTCTACCTAGATATAAATAGGCACTAGGAAAAACTTTAGGCCTATATTATACTACTTACTAACTACCTAATTATCCTTAGAATAAACTAGCTTAAATAATATAACCCCGCCATTAACTAGAAGAAGAGAGAAGTAACCTTTAACTCTAAATATTATAGAGAGACTTACCTAGGGCATAGCCTAACCGCCCCTATTTACTCCCTAAAATATTAACCTCTAGAACCCCTTATTACTCTACCTATAACTAACTACTACTATATAAGTACCCTAGCCTTCTACCGCATAGTATATAGAAAGGGCTAGACCGTTGCTATAGCCCCCTAATTATAACTATATAAGCTTAATAAAGAATAAAACTACGTCCTCTATTACGGGACGGGGCAGTGGCTATAAGACGTATATATTTAAGGAGTCTACAAGACGTTACGCGATCAATTATAAGGGTTAAGGGCATAAGGAGGTAATATACCTACGTGTAGCTAATATAAGCTATACACGAGGTGTACGCGAGAGCACGGGGCTCTCCTATAGAGGCCCCTACGGTGGGGTTCCGTAATACTACCCCCCCTCCTATAGAGGCGGAGCTCCGGCGACGCTGTGGTTACTATATATATATAAAAGGGACACTTAGGGTATAGAAAAGAAGAAAGGGGGGTATCGCTAAAGGCTTAAAACAATGTTATATAATAAGGCTTGGCATCTAAGAATCCGACCAATCAGACAACTTTAACCGCCGGTTAAAGTTCCTAGACATCTCAACAATATTCCGGTCACGTAATCGCACTTTACTGCAATCTAACGGCAATCTAATGGTAATTTGCCCCTACGTGGTAATATACAACGGTTTAACTCTATAAGGGCTCCCATAGAGGATTAGGTATAAAATCTCTGCTTAGGCCCGGTTTCTATAGGTTCGCGTAGTAAAAGTCACTAATTAAATCCTTTGCATTTTCAAAGTCTTCCTATAGTTACCATTCTAGCTAATCTATGTCAAATCCTATATATATAGCTCTATAGTAGAGCCATCGTCCTCTACCTTTGCCAAAGTATTTAGAGTCGATAATTCATTCAACGGTCCACTCCTTATGGTTCTTATCTTCGTTCTTATCTTAGATTAGTACTAGTAAGGGTTCGGGCTATATCTGCCCCGGTAAGGGGTTAGGCTAGTAAAGGTATAGTAGCTATAGGTAAAATATAGGCCATATCCCGCGGGTGGCTAGGGCAGGCGGGAGCTCTAGCTCGTATGCGGCTCCCCTATTAATAACTCGTTTAATTAGGTAAAGGCCAAGGTTCTTATAATTAAGTGACTTTATAGGCCTCTACGTAAAGATATTACGTATATCTAGCTATACCCAGTCGCCAACACGCATCTCCGGTGGTGGCGTTCTATAACAGTCGGCGAAGTAGGCCTACTTTGCTTAAGCCCAGGCCATTTCTCCCTTATAGTAGTTAAGTAGATTTTTTATACGGTCTATATACTAGTCAGTAAGTAGCATCTTAAGGCGTTTTCTATATAGCAGTTTCTTATTAATAGGTTCTGGTAGTTCTATACCGGATTAGGGGTAATATCCCTTATTCGCGAAGAACGGGGTAAGTCCTATAGTAGTTAAGACGTAGTTATTCGCTGCGAATTCACCCAGTAGGAGGTAATCCACCCAGTTATCTTAACTATAGGCAACTACCTATCGTAGGTACGCTTTTATGCTAGCATTAGCGTTTTCCAGTTGCCTAGTAGTTTTATAGTAGAAGGATATAGACATCTTAATAGAGATGCTAAGGCGTTAGCAGATTCGTCTCTATACATTAGAGCCGAACTATATGCCTCAGTCGGACGTAATTAAGTTAGGTAACCCATGTAATCGGTAAATTTCGCAAAAAAAGGCGTTAGTAATATCGCTAACGGCTACGCCTTTAGTTAGGACGTAGTGGCGCTCTTTTATAAGTCGGTATATTATTATAAGAATGTTCTTATAGGTACGGCTATATCGCTTATAGGGTAGTAGGTCAACAACGAAATCTATAGCGATATCTGCCTATTATTATATAGGTACTAGTAGAGGGTGCAGTAGTCCTTGGTACTTTATATTAAAGGCCTTAGCGCGCTTACAATTATAGTAAGCGCCTATAAAGCGTTTAACTAAGTCTATTATTTTAGGCCAAAAGTAGTATCGGCTAAGAAGCTTATAGGTTCCTCCTCTACCTAGGTNNCCGCTTAATTAGAGGTNNTANGCCATTTAGATTAGTTNCCNTTNTAGATTTTCTAAGTTAGGGATAAATAGACGGCCTCTATAATAGAGCCTATTCTCTTTTACTTCTAAGGCTACTATATTAATCTAGCCTAAGCTTTAGAGTTTAGTCAGTAGCGTATAGGCGCTGGCGGTCTTTACGGCAATAAGTTAATATAGTAATAGGTTAACAGAGGTGTTATATACCGTAGTAATAAGCTTATTAATTTCAGAAGGTAATTCTAGTTCTATAGTGTGGAGCTAAGGTATAGTTAGCTCTATTATAGGTAGCATACCTAGGGCCAAATTCCATACTTTTAGGATCGTCTATTATTGGAACTAGTTATAGGGGTTATCTTTAGACTAAGGAAGGTCTTATAAGCGGCGTGTTAGGCTATTAGGCTTAGTACCTTATACTCCTAGCCTATATATAATTTTAAAGTTAAAACCAAAAAGGAACTCGTTCTAGCGTGCTTAGCATCAGTTTAGCTATTTCATAGTTATAAAGTACTTAAGGTTGCAATAATCCATAAGAACTTCAGTTAGCTGGTTAGGTTCTACTAAGGAGAGTTCCGGTTAGAATTCCTTAAACGCTTATATAATCGCGAGAAGTTCCTTATTATAGATCTCGTAGTTACATTCTTATAGTATAAGCTTAGACAAATAGAATACGATTAGGTAGAGGAGACCGTCATTACCTATCTAGGAAAAAACGCCTGCATTAACATGGTTTAAGGAGTCAGTCTTAAAATAGAGTTGTCGTCCTAGTATAAAGTGAGCTAAAATAGGTGCTTTAGTAAAAGCATCTTTAAGGTCTTAGAACGCCTTCTCGCATTTAGGCGTCTAGATAAAATATAAATATATTTTTCTTCCTTTTACGGAAAGGCCCTTTATTTACATTATTGCTATAAGTGGTGCTATAACACCTAAGAAGTTGTATATAAATTTTTAATAAAAGTTAGCAAAACTAAGGAAAGCTTGTACGTCTTTAATGCAGTTAGGGGTTTACTATTTAGTAATTATATATACCTTCTTAGGGTCTATACGGACACCCTTAGTAGTAATAATTAGTTTAAAGTATTTTACTTCTATAACTAAGAATTCGCACTTCTTTAAATTAATATAAAGTCCTACGTCCCTAAGGCGCTATAGGACCTTTTAAATATGCTCGGTATACTTAAAAGGGTCATTACTATAAATAAGTATATTATCCAAATACGCAGAGTAGAAGTCGTTAAGGTAGTCCCGTAAGGCGTTATTAATATAGCTTTAGAAACTGCCTGGGCCATTACATACGCTAAAGGGCATAATAGTATATTTAAATTAGCCAAAGCGCGATGCGAATACGGTTGTTCATTCATCACCTTCTCGTATTCGGAGGCGGTTAAAGGCGGCAATAATATCAAACTTAGTATAGATTTTGGCTTAGCTAAGCCGCTTAAGAGTCTCACGTATAAGCGGTATAGGGTATTAGTTCTTAATTATAATAGCGTTAAGTCCTCTATAGTCAACATAGAATTAAATACCTCCTCCTAACTTCTTAGTAAGGAGGATAGGGGCGGCTACTAAGGACATGCTAGGGCGAATAAACCCTTTATTAAGGTGTTCGTCGATATACTTTTTAACAACTAGAAGTTTATCTTTTAACATTAGGTAGGGTCTCTTATAGGGTAGCGTTTTTCCTTATTTAATATTAATAGTATAGTTATTAGGTTAATATGGGGGGAGTATATCTACGCTCTTTTATAAGCACATATTAATAAAGTTATAGTACCTTTTAAGAAGGAGCTTACGGAGTTCCTTGTTAGTAAGTCCTTTTTTAAGCTTTATAAACTTCTTAAAGTCTAAAGGTAAAAGTCCGTAGAGTTCTACGGGGGCATCATTTTCTAAGAGGTTAACTATATCTATCCTATTACTATAGAGGACGTAGTCCTATTCTTTATTAAGCTTATATAGTTATAATTAAAAGGCTACAGTAACAGTTTAGCCTTTCCTACGTGCTATGCGGTAGAAGGCCGCGGCACTTACATAGTAGCAGTTAGTTATAGGTAGGGTAATAAGGGGTTCCTTAGGTTGGTATCCTAGGGAGTAGATAAAGGCGGCTAGGCCATATCCTAGGCAGGTCTCTCTACAGTATTTAGAGTTAAAGGTTACTTCTCTCTTTTTCCAGTTAATAGCGGGGTTATATTATTTAAGCCAGTTTATTCTAAGGATAATAAGGTAGTTAGCAAGTGGTGTAATATAGGCCCAAAGTTCTTCCTAGTGCCCATTTATATCTAGGTAGAGTTATACCATATAGGTAATCTTCTATACGGTATAACTACCATTAGCGAGTTATAGGGCGCGGGCTTTAGTAAGGGGTAAGGTAGATAGGTTATAAGTACGCACAAATTAGGTATCTATAAATTTATTAGTAGCTCCGCAATTAATTATAGAACGGCTTTTATATTATTTTTTAGCAGTAGTTCCTATTACGGGTAAAACTATCTATTTCCATCTATTCATCTTTACTAAGTCATCTATTAAGTAGGCTAATATATAGATCCCCTTATTATCAGGGCGTCCTAACCTACGACTTAGGGCTAGGACTTAGCGTTTTCCGTTTCCGTATCCAACTCTACCGCTATTACTACGTCTTCGTCTTATACGGTAGTGGCATATAACAACGTATTTAGTATTTAAGGTACTAGGTTAGGTATTAAGCGGCGGCTACTAAACCTAGCTATTAGGCAGTTTAGGCTATAGCTATAACAGCCTTCTTAACAATATCTATAGCAACGCTTTAGCTTCTAGAGTAGCTCGCGTTCTCTATCTAGTAGCTTTTACGGGAAGGTTGTATAGAAAGGTTAATATTAGGACTAGTAGTATTACTTAAGGTAGTAGGTATTGGTAGTTTAGTAGGTCTAGAGGGCTTCTATAAGGAGGTCTTCGGGCGGGGGTTTATAGTAGCGATCTAATTCAGTCATTATTTAATCTTCCGTATAGCTGCTACCATATTATAAACATCATTGTAGTTATAGCTGGTGGCTGCGTAACTAAGGCAATAAGTGACTTTTTTAAGGAGATCTTTCTAGTCTTTAGTATCGTCTTAGGTAAGGGCTCTGGTATATTTCTAGAATTTAACATAGAACTTATCAAATAATTCAATAGGGCTTATCTTTAGGGCACGTAGTTTAGCTTAATTGGTGGCCAGTAGGTCGTAATTACGGTATATTAGGTTGAGATTATTAAGGACTTCTTAGTGGGACTGCCACTTCCGGGGGCTATTAGTCTCCTATTAGGCAAAGAGTCTGTTAAACAGTATACCCTTTATTCGCCTAATAATATAGCCAATCTTAATATCTTCCGTAGGAAAAAGGCAGGCGCTCTAAGTTAGTTTCTTACGAATTTACATCTTCTAGTAGCTATATTCTTTACAGTCTCCCTAAAAAACTAGGGGATTAAAATAACATACATTAGACCCTACGGTAGCAGCTTAGGTTCAGTCATTATAGCTTTCATCATTACTTTAGTAGGGGTTCCCATTAGGTAAGGCTGCTTGGCGTTAACCCTCTATTAAGCGTTAAGTAGGTAAAGTTGCCAGGGGCGTAGAGACTTAAGTGGCGTTATATACAGTAGAGAGGTATCTAGCGTTATTACAAATGTACTTATTAAGCTAAGATTATAGGTATTTAATTATGCCTTCTTTTTTAGTAACTGTAGCAATAAGTACAATCTCAGCCTTCTTTAACTATTAGACGTCGCGTTTAGACACACGGAGGTTATCTTTAGTTTCTTAACGCGTGTTATCGGCAAGCGCCTTACAAGCTTATAGGTCTTAGATAATATCGCGATCTTAGGCAGCACGCATCTCGGCTTATATAAGCTTTAGGTAGTAGTTCTATAAAAGGCGGTAATATTTATTAGGTTCTCGTGCTACTATTTTTATAAACGTCTCGGCGTCTTATATTTCAATTTTAATAGGTAGTAGCCCTTCTACTTGCTTATCCGTAGTTATATAGTTAATAAAAAATAAAATATTATTAGTGTCCATCTCCTTAGGGGTTAAGGCTAGGGCTAATAAATTAAATTCTCCTGGGATTAATTAGCGTCGTAGGTTAAGTATAGGTATTAGATTATTCTTTAGGTTTAATATAGTAGCTAGTAAGGAATATCGTCTTACTATTATAGGTTCCTTAGAAGTATAAAGTAAGGTAACTTATAGGCACGCTACTTCTAGCAGCGCCTATAGTATTGCAAAGATGTAGAATTAGTTATAGGCTAGGTGTCGGTAGTAAAAAGGCGCAACGTAATATCATGGGACGGGGCAGTGGCTATAAGACGTATGTATTCGAGGAGTCTACAAGACGTTGCGCGATCAATCGTAAGGGTCAAGGGCGTAAGGAGGTGATATACCTACGCGTAGCTGACATAAGCTATACGCGAGGTGTACGCGAGAGCACGGGGCTCTCCTATGGAGGCCCCTGCGGTGGGGTTCCGTGACATCCTCTATAGTAATAGGATAGATATAATCAACCTTTTAGAAGATAACGCCCCTATAGAACTCTACGAACTTTTATCTTTAGACTTTAAGAAGTTTATAAAGCTTAAAAAAGGACTTATTAACAAAGAACTCCATAAGCTCCTCCCTAAAAGGTATTATAACTTTACCAATATATGCTTACAAAAGGGCGTAGATACACTCCCCCTATATTAGCCTAATAACTATACCATTAATATTAAATAAGAAAAAATGCCACCTTATAAGAGACCCTATATAATATTAAAAGACAAACTTCTAGTTATAAAAAAGTATATTAATAAGCACCTTAATAAAGGATTTATTTGTCCTAGCATATTACTAATAGCTGCCCCTATCCTTCTTATTAAGAAACTAGAAGGAGGTATTTAATTCTATATTAACTATAAAGGACTTAACGCTATTATAATTAAAAACTAATACCTAGTACCGCTTATACGTAAGACCCTTAAGCGGCTTAGTTAAGCTAAAATCTATACTAAGCTTAATATTATCACCGCCTTTAATTATCTTTAAATATAAAAAGGTAACAAATAGAAAACCGTATTTATATCGCGCTTCAGCTAATTTAAATATATTATTATACCCTTTAGCGTATATAACGGCCCAGGCACCTTCTAAAGCTATATTAATAACGCCTTATAGGACTACTTTAACGACTTCTACTCTACGTACCTGGACGGCATACTTATTTATAGTAATAACCCTTCTAAGTATACCAAACACGTTTATTAGGTCCTATAGCGCCTTAGGGATATAGGACTTTATATTAATTTAAAGAAATATAAATTCTTAGTTATAAAAGTAAAATACCTTAAACTAATTATTACTACTAAGGGTGTCTGTATAGACCCTAAGAAAGTATATATAATTACTAAATAGTAAGCCCCTAACTACATTAAGGACGTATAAGCCTTTCTTAGTTTCGCTAACTTTTATTGGAAATTTATATATAACTTCTTAGGCGTAGTATTACCACTTATAGCAATAATATAAATAAAGGGCCTTTCTGCAAAAAGAAGAAAAACGCACCTACGTTTTACCTAGACGCCTAAATATAAGAAGGCGTTCTAAGACCTTAAAAATGCCTTTACCAAAGCACCTATCCTAGCTTACTTTACACTAGGACAACAACTCTATCTTAAAACCGACTCCTTACATTAGTATTTTATTAGGGTGCTAAGATCCTAGAGGCCTCCTAATAGGATTTTAACTTTCCTAATTATTCTAATCGTTCTAATAGGCTCCTAGCAGGCTCCTAGCAGGATTTAATTTTCCTAATTATCCTAATAGGCTCCTAATAGGAACCTACTATCCTAATACAATCCTAATAGGACCCTATTATCCTAATACAATCCTAATAGACCCTACTATCCTAATATATTCCTAATACGTCCCTAATACGTTCCTAATACATTCCTAATACGTTTCTAATAGAACTCTATTATCCTAATACGTTCCTAATAGGAACGCCCCCCTAAGCAACGCCCCCTATAAAGCTCTATACGAAGCTCTGTATAAAGCTCTACGCGAGGCTCTGTATAAAGCTTTATATAAGGCTCTACACAAAACTCTACACAAAGCTCTATACGAAGCTCTATATATAGAGGCTTTACACAAGGCTCTGCGCGAAGCTCTACGTATAAAGGCTTTACATAAAGCTCTATATAAAGGTCTCCACGAAGCGACACACATTACTATTAGGTCCCCGCTATATTCCCAATAGCCTCTATACATACCTCTGCTAAGTATATCCCCTATATAGCCACCTTATTTTTTTTTACCCTTTCTTACATTCTTTTTACCTAAGGAGGCACCAGAACGGGAGCTAGTAGAGAACTATTACTAGAACTAAACAACCGTTACTAGAACTAGACGACCGTCACTAGGACTAGACAACTATCCCCTAAACTAACCACCGCTACTAGAACGAGACAGCCGTCCCTAGAACTAACGACTATTAATAGAATAGATAGCCGTCGCCAAAATAGATAGCTGTCGCTAGAATAGATAACCGTCGCTAGAATAGACAACCGTCCCCTAACTAACGACCTTCGCCAGAACTAGACGGCCGTCGCTAGAATAGATAACCGTCGCCAAAACCAGACAACCGTTACTAGAACTAGACGACCGTCACCAGAACTAGACAACCGTCGTTAAAACTAGATAACTGTTGCCAAAACTAGACGATAACCGTTTAAACAACCAGCCAGTAAACACTACGAACGATTTAATTAATCGATTAAACAATTAAACTAGAGCTTTAATATTAGCCCATTACCAAATCAAATTAAGGCCTCTTAGGGAAGCACCCTAACAACCACCGTTTAAATATAATTAGAGCCTTTAATTAGGCTAACCCCTCCCCTAAATTAAACCAGACACTAATATACAGACAAATAGGCAGGCACTAGGCCTAGTTAGGAAATCGGTATATAGTTAGTAGATTATCAGGAACACCGCTAATTAATAATTTAAAGCCTCTACAATAGGCTTCCCCTTTATCTCCTCAATCAATCGCTTAACGCCCGAGCGATTGTCCCCCTAAAACAACGTAGAGCTCTTATAGGCAGGAAGGATAGCTAGCAAACGGCTATAAAGAACGATTTGAATTAATCGGAGCCTTTAATCGGGCCAACCTCTCTCCTAAATTAAATTAAACACTAATATAGGCAGGTAGGTAGATAAGCAGGTAGGCAGGCAGGTAGGTAGGTAGGTAGGTAAATAGGCAAGTAGGTAGGCAGGTAGGTAGTTAGGTAGATAGGTAGGTAAGTAAGCAAGCAGGTAGGCAGGTAGGTAGATAGGTAGGCGGGCAGGCAGGTAAACAAGCAGGTAGGTAGGTAGGTAGGTAGGTAAATAGGCAAGTAGGTAGGCAGGTAGGTAGTTAGGTAGATAGGTAGGTAAGTAAGCAAGCAGGTAGGCAGGTAGGTAGATAGGTAGGCGGGCAGGCAGGTAAACAAGCAGGTAGGTAGGCAGATAGGTAGGCAGGTAGGTAGGTACTAGGCCTAGTTAGGAAATTAGTATACGGCCAGCGGACCGTTAGGAACACCGCCAATTAACGATTTAGAGCCTCTGCGAGGCTTCCCCATTATCTCCTTAATTGACCGCTTAACGCCTGAGCGATTATCCTCCTAGAACGGCGTAGAGCTCCTATAACAGATAGATACAGGCATTAGGTAAAAAGGATCAATTTGGATTATATATCCTGTATATAGCATAGGGTTTAAAAATTAAACTAGTTTTTATATTTATTGGTTAGCTATAAATACCAAAGCATTAATATGCGTTATTTTTAAAATTTAAATTTTAATATTATCCTAATTGTCCTAATAGTACTAATAGTCCTAATTGTCCTGGAGGTCCTAGAGGTCCTAGAGGTCCAAATAGTCCTAATAATCTATATAGTCCGTATAGCCCAAGAGCGCTCCTAATAGGCTCCTAATAGGATACTAAGTATAAGTGTCTCCTAGAGCTCCTAATAGTCCTATTAGGAGCTATTAAGAGCTGTTAGTACTGTTAGGAGGCATAAATATTTTGCTAATATAGACCACGTTAACGTAGGCGTCCTTTTATAAATAGGTAATAACGGTCTCCTTTACCTAGTCGCATTCTACTCGTCTAAGCTTATACTATAAGAGTATAACTANNAGATNTATAATAAAGAACTNCTTANAATTNTATAAGNGTTTAAAGAATTNTAANTAGAACTNTCCTTAGTAGAGCCTAACTAGCTAACTAAAGTCCTTACGGACTATTATAACCTTAAGTACTTTATAACTATAAAGTAGCTAAACTAACGCTAGGCACGTTAGAACGAGTTCCTCTTTAGTTTTAACTTTAAAATTATATATAGACTAGAAGTATAAGGTACTAAACCTAATAGCCTAATACGCCGCTTATAAGACCTTCCTTAGTCTAAAAATAACCCCTATAATTAGTTCTAACAATAGACAATCCTAAAAGTATAAAATTTAGCCCTAGGCATACTACCTATAATAAAGCTAATTATACCTTAGCTTTATACTACAGAACTAAAGTTACCTCCTAAAATTAATAAGCTTATTACCCCGGTATATAACACCTCTATTAACCTACTACTATATTAACTTATCGCCGCAAAGACCGCTAGCGCCTATACGCTGCCTACTAACCTCTAAAGCTTAGGCTAGATTAATATAGCAGCCTTAGAAGTAAAAGAGAACAGGCTCTATTATAGAGGCCGCCTATTTATCCCTAACTTAGAAAATTTATAACGGCAACTAATCTAAATAGCCTATAACCTCTAATTAAGCGGCTACCTAGGTAAAGAAGGAACCTACAAGCTCCTTAGCTAATACTACTTTTAGCTAAAAAAATAATAGACTTAGTTAAACGCTTTATAGGCGCCTACTATAGTTATAAGCGCGCTAAGGCCTTTAATACAAAGTACTAAGGACTACTATACCCTCTACTAGTACCTATATAATAATAGGTAGATATTACTATAGATTTCGTTATTAACCTACCACCCTATAAATAACACGGCCGTACCTATAAGAACATCCTTATAATAATATGCCGACTTATAAAAGAGCGCCACTATATCCTAACTAAAGGCGTAGCTATTAGCGATATTACTAACGCCTTTCTTTACGAAGTTTACTAACTATATAGGTTACCTAACTTAATTACGTCTAACTAAGGCATATAATCTAACTCTAATATATAGAGACGAATCTACTAACGCCTTAGTATCTTCGTTAAGATATCTATATCCCTTTACTATAAAACTACTAGACAACTAAAAAACGCTAATACCAGTATAAAAGCGTACCTATAATAGGTAGTCGCCTATAGTTAAGGTAACTAGGTAGATAACCTCCTACTAGGTAAATTTATAGCGAATAACTACGTCTTAACTACTATAGGACTTACCCCGTTCTTTATAAATAAGGGTTATTACCCCTAATCCAGCATAGAGCTACTAGAACCTATTAATAAGAAACTACTATATAGAAAACGCCTTAAGATACTACTTACCGACTAGCATATAGACCGTATAAAAAATCTACTCAACTACTATAAGGGAGAAATGGCCTAGGCTTAAGTAAAGTAGGCCTACTTCGCTAACTATTATAAAACGCCACTACCGGAGATATATGTTGGTGACTAGGTATAGCTAGATATACGTAATATCTCTATATAAAGGCCTATAAAGTCACTTAATTATAAGAACCTTGGCCCCTATTTAATTAAATAAGTTATTAATAGGGGAGCCGTATATAAGCTAGAACTTCTACCTACCCTAGCTACCTATGGGATATAGCCTATATTTTACCTATAGCTACTACACCTCTATTAGCCTAACCCCTTATTAGGGCAGACACAGCCTAAACCCCTACTAGTATTAATCTAAGACGAGAACAAAGACGAGAACTATAAGGAGTAGACTATTAAACGAATTATTAACTCTAAATACTTTAGCAAAGGTAGAGGACAACGGCTCTACTACAGAGCTATATACACAGGATTTAATATAGATTAGCCAGAATAGCAACTATAGGAAGACTTTAAAAATGTAAAGGATCTAATTAGTAACTTTTACTATATAAACCCACAGAAACTAGGCCTAAGTAGAGATTTTATACCTAATCCTCTATAGGAGCCCTTATAGAGTTAAACTGCTATACATTACTATATAAGGGCAAATTACCATTAAATTACTATTAGATTACGGTAAAGTACAATTATATAACTAGAATATTATTAAGATGTCTAGGAACTTTAACTAGCGGTTAAAGTTATCTAATTAGTCGGATTCTTAAATGCTAAGCCTTATTATATAACGTTATTTTAAGCCTTTAGCAATACCCCCCTTTCTTCTTTTCTATACCTTAAGTGTCCCTTTTATATATATATAGTAACCATAGCGTCACCAGAGCTCCACCTCTATAGAAGGGGGGGTAGTATTATAGAACCCCACCATAGGGGCCTCTATAGGAGAACCCTATACTCTTATATACACCTTATATACAGCTTATATCAGCTACACGTAGGTATATTACCTCCTTACGCCCTTAACCCTTACGATTAATTGCATAACGTCTTATAGACTCCTTAAATACATACGCTCTATAGCCACTACCCCCGTCCTATAACAATTAATTTCTATACTATACCTCCTAAAAAACTAAAGGCTTCTTAGCATTATATAATTATAGCCTTTAGGGCAAATATAAGCAATATACTTAAAAAAAAAAGGATAAAAAAGGGGAGAGTACCTTACTTCCCTCTAGGAGATAATCCTATAAAATATTTAGCCTAGTTGCGCTTAGGCAAGTTATTCTATATTACCTTTTTTTTTTTAAATATTCTACCTAATAAGGCACTTGTAGATCCTAAGGCCTTTAACGAATATAAAGATATTTATAAGAATATAAGTAACAGCTAAGATATTAGAGGAAGCAATTAAGGTAATTTAGCAATTATCTCCTTCTTCTATTCTTAATAACTATAAATATATCTAACGGTTAGCAGCGAATCTAATATTTATTAAAGATAATATAGCTAACCTAAACTTAAAACCTAAAGCTAAAGGTAATAAAGCTAGCAATACTAGCAATAAAGCTAATAAAGTTAGCGATTAACTAGCACCTTATAGGTTAGGTATATACTTCCCCCCTATATAATATCCTTACTTAACAATTATTAGGTAACAGAAATGACCGCAGCAATAAGGATAATAAGGATAAGGAGTTACCTTCCTTAAAGGAGCTAGAAGATCTCTTTAGCATATCTATATATAACCATCTTAAACCTATAGTAAAAGACGTTAATAGAATAGATAGCCTAGCTAGGGGAATTAATATTATAACTATCCCCTAGGCTATATAGAAGTTAGAGACCTATATAATAACTAACTAAGACTTAATAGTTAATAATACGGATAATATTAGTAAGTTATAGATATTAAAAATATCGTTACTATAACATAATAACCATAATATATAGACAATCCACTTATTAGGGAGAAGGGTAATTATAAAAAAGGGAATATAGGAGGTAAATTATCCTTTATATTAAGGAAGCGGAAGCTTAAGCAGGACGTCACTAATTATAATTCTAATAACCCTACTAAAGAGAGTAGTAGGGGTGGCGAGGGCGGCGAAGGCGGTAATAGTTTACGTCCCTAGAAGTAATAAAGGCTATCTACCTACTGCGAAGACTTATCTTCTAGCCCCCCTATCCCTCCTATTCTTAACCTTAACTTTTAATACCCGTAAGTTAACTAGTAAGCGGTATCCACTCTATAGCCCACCAGCCCTTCACTTTAGAAGCCTACCCTTCTCTATAGTATTAAACTACCGTATAACAAGACTAGCAGTTATATTTATAATAAGGAGGACAGTAATAGTAATAGCGTCGCTAAAACTAGAGCGACATTTTAAACCTAGAGCCTGCTATAAAGCGCTATACCTAGACTAAAAAAGATAAAATTAATAAAATAAGCTTAGATAACGAATAGGAGATTAATAATATTCTAGGGGAAAGAATAACTAAGTTAGGGCGTAAATATAAGGTGGCTTAGAAGCCTACCTAGGTTTATAAAAGCGGGCTTTTAAATTCTAAAAATGCCCTTAAGTCTTACTAAAGACGCGTTTAATAAGCTAAAGCTAAATTATTATAGGTATACTCTTTTTCTAAAGTTACGGGGATAAAGGGTAGAGTTGCCGTGTAGAAGAGATAAGGCTAGTAACTTAGGCGTATTTTTATATTTTAGTTAGTTTTACGGAAATAGAAAGCTAGGGTTTACATTTAGTAGTCTAATTATTTAAGTGCATTTTCTTAAGGCGGTGTTGCTGTATAAAGCCATTTTTATCTAAATTTTGCTGTTAACTTATCTATATTATATATATCTAATTAAAATGGAGCCTTATAAGTTGTAAGACTTATTATATTACTAAGCATTACAGCACCTATTTATTTATATTATGAATCCTCTTTCACCATTAATATACTTAAAATAATTTGTTAAATTATAAACTTCTCTATACTTAAAATATGCTAATCTACTAAGATTACCGTTAAATATAAAAGGTGCTAAAAGAAACTAAGATATTCCTTAAAGATAAATCGCATCGTCTCCTACCCTAGCGCTATTATATAAGGTAGGTAAGCGTATCCTAACCTAATACCTATAATATAAAGTACAGCATAGTTTAGGAGCTCGCTAGTAACCGGAAATTATTTAGCATATCCTAAATAAAGAATAGTTAGTATATTATACTATATATAAGGATAGTAAGACTAATAGACTTATAAAGCATAAAACTTACCTTTATTAACGCCAATAACGCCTAAAAAATAGCTAAAGTAAAAATCTAGATAGAGTAGCCTTTAGATTTTTAAGCTAAAGATAAGATTTCGTAAACGTTAAAAGGGAAGCCTTAAGAGTATAAAGAAAATGCCGTAGCGCTATTACTGGGGATAGATTCCGTAAATCTGCAAATAAGTTTAGATAGTTAAAATTCCTAGTTTTATAAACCTACCTTACTTATCTATTTCTTTAATAACGTCATCTATATAGTTATATTTGCCGTTTTAACAGCCTCTAATAATAACTTTAAAAGCCCCTAGGGACTTTAATTCGGGAAATATTCCTTATTTATAACGATCTTCTATATTATTATCGGAAAGCTTATAAAAGGCAATATAATATATTAAGATATAATAACAAGCCAATCTAAAGGCAAAAATTTCATCTTTTTAAGGCGTGCTTAGATACGGAGCTTAGGCTTAAATAGAGTATAAAGCAAGAAGAGGAGACCTATTAATTAATAAACTAGCGAAGTTAATTAGCTTTACGTTTAAGTATTTATTTAAGAGAATATTATGGTACGAAATATTACCGTATATAATATATCTAGAGTAAATATATTTAAGAACGTCTATAAGCTATAAAATCTAACACATTTATAAAAGTTAATTAATATTATTACTTCTATCCTAAAGAAACCCGTAGAGCTAGCCGTTTAGAGCGCGTTCTAGATATATTACTGTACGGTTATCCTTCTAGAAAAGTTCGCTACTATAGTATTATAAGAGTTTATTATATTAACCAAGTCTCTTATAGATCTCCTTTTTAACTTTAATAAAGCGTTAAGAATTCGCGTTATTTAGAGCTTTAATAACCTTATTTTAAAGTTTATCGTAATATATAGTGCCCAAAATTCCCTAGCCGATAAAATTCTTACAGCTATAGCTAGGGGGTGGCACTACAATAAGGTTTATAAGTGTTAAAGTAATAAAGGGCTTTAAAGGGGTGGAAAAAATCCTAGTATCTAGCTAACTAATCTATTATTTACCCTAGATTTTAGACGCTATTCTTGGATAAGATTAGTCTTTATAGTAGATATAATAACCCTAGGTCCTCCGTCCAAGCTATACTAAGTCTTATTTATTTTAAACCTTATCTTAAAAATATAATAATGAAAATGTTTTACAGGACTCTATATTCCTTAATAGTCTATATAAAAATTTTTAATTATTCCCGCGCACTTATAAAACATTCCTTTATATAATTGGATAGTAGTATTTCCGTAGCCTCTAATATATAGCACCCTTAATTTAGCAGTAAATAAGCCAGCTTACCTACCCCTATAGCCTAAGCTTTTTAGCCATCCATATAATCTATCCTTTATTCCGTTACTCTGCCATATATTCCTTAAATACTTATTTAAAGGCTTCTCTTCTAGTTTTCGCCCCTTGCTTTATATTGCAATTAGTTTAGAAAATTATATTATTAAAAAAATATATACTTAGACAGTAGCGTAAAACCGCAAGTCTATTAGGAAGCTTTTTGTAGGCTTTACTAGAAATATTATACGCACTAACTGCGTACTTAATACCTTCTTTATAAATTGTATTACGAAGGATCTCTAAACTTAATATAGTGTAGTTACTAAAAGGCATTACGACATAAACAAGTATAGAGTAATTACCATCGGTTATATAAACGCTTTCATCAAAGTTAGCGGCAAGGATTTAAAATCTTACTATTATAGGGGCGGCTTTAAGAGTTATAAGAGTGGCTAATAAAGTATCCTTAGGATTAGGAACCTCCCTAGGAAGATATAATATAGTAAGTAATAAGAATGTCGGCTCTAGAGGTCTGGACTTAGTAGTCTATTAATGCATCAGCCGATAAAATAATAGTATACGCTATACTATATACATATTAAAGACCGGTTAAAGGTTAAGCATATTATACGTGGCTAATATCTTATTAGAATAATAAGGGTATACGTAGGTCTAAACCTAGTACGCTAAATATATTAGAAGGCGGCGTTAGCAACTTAATACGGATATATAGTTATACGTAGCAAAGGTTAGTAAAGGGCTAACTATAATATAGTTTAACCCTAATTATTTAGAGGTAGTAAAAGTATATATAGGCCCAAAATTAGAGGCGCTAATTAATCTAAAAAGCAAGCACAGAACACCAATTACCTATAAAAAAATCTATTAGTGGGCCACTGCAAATATAAAGGCGTTTTAGTAGCTAAGCTAGCAAGCCCTAAAGTACTAAATTATACTAATATCCTCCTAACTCTAAGCTAAGTAATAGGCTTACGGTATAGGGCTATATATAGGGGTTTAGTTTTAGTACTAGTTAATATATAGAAGCTAACACGTTTTAAATTAACGAGTAAGAGAGTAGGTAGTGGTTAGGGCTTTCTTAAATTAGTAGTTTACCCTATAAATTGCGGCTTAGACTTTAAAATATAAAAGTCTATAAGTCTTAGGTTAATATAAGCTAAGATATTTAAAACTTAGTTATATCTGTTTACGAGCTAAATACTAATAATAGCTATAAGGGCGGTGATACTTTGGTTTATAACAGTTAATTAAGGCTAGTACTTTTTATAGTTAATATACTAATAGGTCCCCATTAACCTATTAATAGTAGAGGCATCTATAACGAGCTTCTAGATACAGTAATATATCTACTAGATTACAACGCAGCCTATAAAATATTAGTACTAAAGTATTATATTTTTTCCTTATAAATAAAGCGGATAAGTGTGTCTACTTTATCTCCTAAAAAGCTATAATCCCATTTAGGTAATATCCGCTGAACTCCCTTATAAGTTAGCGGAGGTTAGATATAAAGTATACGGATTTAATTATTAGATATAATATAACTAAAAATTAGACTTTAAACGATATCCTAGTATATCGTATTAAGCCATCCTTTAATCCACTTCTTATCACTTATAAATAGATCCTTTAAGTACTTACTCTTTATAATATTCCTAGTATATAGTACGATAATATTATACTTCTTATAAGCCTATAATAAATTATCGTAATTAGAGCAATAGTGTAGACCTTTAGATAACAAACTCGTCTTTTTATATAGCTTAAGTAGAATATTACATAGATATCTAGTAGCTTTATTTATAAGCTCGTATAATATATCTAGAAGTACCGCCCGCTTCTCTATATTAATCTTCGCCCTCTTCTATTTTTTTTATATACTTAATTAGCAGGGCTAATAATATTATATTCTTATTAAGTATTTTATTCTTCTCCTCCTAAGCAGATACCTATAAGATAATATTACTATTAATTATAATAAATAAAGCTAGATTACTAGCGAAATCCGCTGCCCTATTCTCCTATATTACTATCCTAGTAGTAATAAAGTTACGGCCAAGTTGGGTAGATAGAGGGGCTATAGGTTTTTAAGACTTTTGCTTTAGCAGTATAATATCTATAAAAGCGCCCTTATACCAGTCTTTAATAAGAATAATTATATATCCGGTAACACTATTATATTAGGCGGCCCGTCTAAATTACTATAGTATTATATTTAGGCTTTTATTAGGATAATAACCATATATAATAGAACGGATAATATTTAGAATACCCGCACTATAGGTTAAGGCGTTTAACGTAATAAGAATATAGGTAGGTAAGTCTTCTATATAGAAATTTTAATACTCCCTACTCTTATTACATTTAGATAATATCGTATAATAACTCTATACTTCTATTTTAGCCTACTTTACAGTATAGCCCTTAGTTATAAGCCATAAACAGATCGTGTTTAGATACCTATAGATATAATTTTTAGTATAAAGAAAGATAATTATCTTAGGAATTAATTTGGGGCTTAAAACCTTTTATCCCTTTAGCTATATAGTGCCTCCTACTAGATTTTAGATCTGCCCGACTAATTAATAAATAGAGGTAATAGATATTTAACTAAAAGATGCGGATATCCTACTAGGCGTTTAGCTAAATAATATAGATATTTTACTAGACCTTATAGATATCTAGTTAAGGGTCGCGGATATATAATCCTCCTCTACTACTACCTCCTTAAATACCTCTTTAATAATAAAGAATAGTGCCTTATAATTATTTTTATCCCTCCTTTTAATATAGCCCCAATAATAAATAGGTTAGGCCGATTAATATTTATTTATTTAAAATCCGTTATACTTTAATTATTCCCAACACTAATAAAACCCTACTACATCAGCAAAATATTTGTGCCTCCTAACAGTACTAACAGCTCCTAATAGCTCCTGTTAGGGCTGTTAGGAGCTCTAGGAGACACTTACACTCGGCATCCTATTAGGAACCTATTAGGAACCTATTAGGAGGTCGCCCGGACTACTAGGACCTTTAAGACCTTTAGGACTATTAGGACTATTAGGACTATCAGGACCATTAGGATAATAATAAAAATTCTAGATTTAAAAATAAGGTATATTAATACTCCACTCCTATATTTGCGGCTAGTTAAAAATAAATTTTTTTTAATTTAATTATATATAATCTAAATATTCCAAATCTTTCCTGCCTATTGCTTGTGTCTGTTATAGGAGCTCTACGATTGCTCGGGTATTAGGTGATCGACTAAGGAGCCTTACACAGAGGCTCCAAATCGTCGATTGGCGGTGTTCCCGATGATCTACTGGCCGTATACTAATTTCCTAACTAGGCCTAGTTCCTGCCTGCCTGTCCTGCCTGTCCTGCCTATCCTGCCTGTCCTGCTGTCCTACCTACCTGTCCTACCTGTCCTACCTGTCCTACCTGTCCGTGCCTACCTATCTGTGCCTACCTGTCGTGCCTACCTATCTATGCCTACCTTCTGTATCTATAATTTGGGGGAGAGGCCGGCCCGATTAAAGGCTCTGCTTAATTCGATTGCGATTAATTGCATTAATTTAAATCGTTATCTATGGGCGTTCGCTGGCTGTATGTTTAAACGGTGGTTGTCTGGGGTGCCTCCCTAGGAGGCCTTAATTTGATTTAATTTGGTAATGAGCTAATATCGAGGCTCTGGTTTGATTTGATTAATCGATTAAATCGATTATAGTGTTTGCTGGCTGGTCGTTTAAATAATTGTCTGGCTCTGGCGACGGTCATCTGGTTCTAGTAACGGTCGTCTAGTTCTGGCGACAGT
Source organism: Cenococcum geophilum 1.58 (assembly GCF_001692895.1). Classification (NCBI taxonomy): domain Eukaryota; kingdom Fungi; phylum Ascomycota; class Dothideomycetes; order Gloniales; family Gloniaceae; genus Cenococcum; species Cenococcum geophilum. The sequence goes on from NW_027137644.1 coordinate 545,533, forward strand.
CCTCTCCTACCTACCTACCTATCTGCCTACCTATCTGCCTATGTCAGTATCTAATTTAATTTGGGGGAGGGGTCGGCCCGATTGAAGGCTCTAATTGATTTAGATCGTTCTCTATGGCCGTTTGCCAACTGTATATTTGAACGGTAGTCGTCTAGGGTGCCTCCCTAGGAGGCCTTGATTCGATTCGGTAATAGGCCGATATTAAAGCTCTGGTTTAATTCGATCGATTGATTAATTAAATCGTTTGTGGTATTCGCTGGCTGGCTGTTTAAAAGGTCGTCGTCTAGTTCTAGTAACGGTTGTCTGGTTTTAGGACGGTTGTTTGGTTCTGGTAATGGTTGTCTGGCTCTATAACGGTCATCTAGTTCTAGCAACGGTCGTCTGGTTCTGGCGACGGTCGTCTAGTTCTGGCGACGGTCGTCTGGTTCTAGCGACGGTCGTCTGGTTTTAGCGACGGTCGTCTGGTTTTAGCGACGGTCGTCTGGTTCTGGCGACGGTCGTCTGGTTCTGGCGACGGTCGTCTGGTTCTGGTAACGGTCGTCTGGCTCTAGGACGGTTATCTAGTTTTGGCGACGGTCGCCTGGCTCTGGCGATGGTTGTCTGCTGGCCGCCGTTCTGGTGCCTCCCTAGGTAGGGAGGATGTAAGGAAGGGTAAAGAAATAAGGTGGCTATATAGGGGTATACTTGGCAAGGCGCGTGCAGGCTATTGGGAATATAGCGGGGACCCGATAGCACTGTGTGTAGGGTCCTGTTTAGGAACGTATTAGGATAGTAGGGTCCTATTAGTCCTGTTAGGAACGTATTAGGATAGGAGGGTCCTGTTTAGGAACGTATTAGGATGGGAGGGTCCTGTTTAGGAACGTATTAGGATGGTAGGGTCCTGTCAGTCCTGTTAGGAGCCTGTCAGGACGATTAGGACGATCAGGACGGTCAAAATCCTGTTAGGAGGCCTCTAGGATCTTGGCACCCCAACAAAATGCTAATATAGCTTTATTACCTTTATATACGTCTCCTTATTAAGTATTATAGTATATATAAACTATAGCACTATTAGACTAGGTAGTAATTAGACCTTAAAGAGCTATATATAATAGGGCTAGAAGCTCTTACCCTAGTTAGCAACTAGATAATACTTATTAATTATAACTAAGAAAATATATAAGCGAAAAGTAGGCTAAGTAAGAATATAGTGGAATCGTTTACTTAATAGCAACTTTAGCAATACTAGAATATATATAAACTAACCCGCCTTAATATATTTCAGAATATCCGTATATACTTTTATTACCTCTATATATATAAATATAGGATTTACTCCTAAGATGGCCTATACTTTTAATAGCTACTCCTCTCTAATTGCGTTTAAAGATAATATAATAATAGTAATAGAAGCTTAAATTAGTAATAGAATCGTATATATTATTATGCTCTTACTCTATAATATCTTTACCACTAGGAATAAGTCCCTCCGCCTATATATTACCCGTCTTAACACCTTAATTTAACTAGGTCGTCCGCTGTACAGATATAGAAGCTTAATAGCTCTATCTATTAAGCTTAACTATTTGTCTTTACTTACCTCCTATAAGGCTAGAAGCCCTAGGTCTTAAAAATATTGTATTAACTTTTAGTAATAACAACGCGTTATATAAATTAATTAATTAGCTATCCGTAATATTCGTTTTACGGATTTTGCTTATACTTTTAACAAAACTTACCAAACCCTCTTAGACGTGATTTTGCAATTCGGAAGACGGCTTAGGTTATTCCAATGCTAGCTAAAAAATTACGTCTAAGCTTGCTAAGGTAAGACTATACAGTCGAAGTTATCTAATTAGTCAGATTCCTGCCAAGAGGTTTCTCCCACAAGTCTCATTACGTAATATCGTTAAGGGCTTGTTTTCCAATACACATAGCCAAAGTCAGCGTGAGAGAATATGATTATCCCTTCGTGTGGCAAGATTTCTTGCACTTTTCGTATATATACGCCTCTTAAGCCAATCTAGAGGCTCTATACTATATATAGCTTAGTGTTAAAGCCTTAGTTAGTGCGATTGCTCGGCGGTAGGGTATAGGCGCCTTATCTGCGCCTCTAACGCTCGAATAAATATTATAGTAAGTAGTAGCGACGTGGCTAGGAAGCCTGTATATAGAATATATAGTAGTATAATTAATTAAAAAGCTTTAATATTATTGCTACCTTTTTAAAATATTAAATCCTTAGCAAGATATATCGTCTTTATGCCGTATAGAAAACGTTATACGTCTTTAGCTCCGAAGCCTTTAAAGGCCCTAAAAGCTTTAAAAGCTCTAAGGTGTATACAGCCTCTAAAAGCACCTTAAGTATAGGAGTCTTATTTATAATCCTTCCAAGCAACGCAGTATATATATAATAGCTTAGCGGCAGTAGTTATACAGCCTCTAGAGGCTTTAGTAACTCCAGTACTTATATAGTAGGTAGTGGCGCTAAGTAAGAATATTTAGGAGGCTCGGCTAAGCGGCTAGGTAGAGAATATTAAGGACGAAGTAAAAGCTATTTTTAAGGCCTGTGGTAAGACTGCTAAGGATAAGGTAGATAAGGTAGATAAGACTAAATTACTAGAGCTATTAGCTAAAGAAGTTGCAAGAATAGGCCTTTTTACTATTCCTACTATATAGGAGCCTATATCTACCGTTTCTAAACTAGACCTTAAAGTTGTCAACCTTCCTAAAGAGTTAATATTCGCCGCTTGGCGTGCTAGCAAGCCTATTAGTGACTTTAGCGCAGGCGTTAAATCTATTAATCCCTCTATTTAAGATAAGGGTACTAAGCGCTCTGCTTACTATATACTAGGGGATTAGATTAATATAGCGTCTAGTAGGTATAAATCTAGATAAGACCTACTAATTTAAGTATTTCTACTGTTCTTTAGCTTTAGTATATTTAAAAAGCTTATAATTAACACAAACCTTTATACAGCCTCCTAAAACGCTAGCGGATGTTACTAATTAGGATAATACGCTAGGAAATAATTATAGGCGTAGAAGGAGACCTCTACTTGTAAGTTAATAATCTAGGTAGGACTTATTATTTATATAAGCGTCTTCAAAGCTCCTTAGGGATAAGATTTTTAGGTAACGGATTTTAAATATCCTTAGCACCTAATTAGCTTATTTATAGGCTAAAAAAGATAGAAGCAACTTAAGCGCTTTTTTTATATATTACCGCCTCCACTAGAAGGCGTTAAATGTAATGGGACTGTCCCGTTACAGTAAGGACGTCTCGGTGAAACACTCGACGATAGTGGAATTCTATTGAAGCCTCTCGAAGCACGTGCACGTACCACAGCTACCCCTATATCTTGACCACGTTGACCCAAACCTATTCTATTCCTTGTCCGAACGTCTTGTTACTTGCAAGGTCTATATAACTTAGCTCTTAATAGAATCTTATTTCCTTTGAAGCTGCCTTAAAGTACCTTACCCCCTTACATTACCTTCGGACCGTATTATTATCAAAATAACACAAACTTGAACTTAAACTCGAACGACGGTGAACTCGAACTCGAACTCGAATTCAATTCAATACGACGGCTGCAAGCCGAACTTGATGATAAGCGCCGCGCTGATACGCCTGCGACACGACGGCTGGTACTGTCAGATAATCTGTATTCTTGGAGGCGCAGGACGTGCACGAGTCACGTGCACGGGTCACGTGCATTGTAAATATCTTCGTCTAAGCCCAGGGGCCCTAGGTCGAACAACCATCAAGACACGATCAAGTCGATCAAGATCATCAATCAATCAACCCATTTCATCAATGAATAGCTCTATATGAGTTATCTGACAGGTACCCTACTACCACACGAACGACAGCTATAAGCCAATGACGCTGGTACCGTACTGCCCCTACGATCGATAAGACCTCCCGCCGATACGCCTGCGATACGACCTCGATAACCTATCGCGCCGATATACCTGCGAAACGAACCTGATAAGTCCTTGTGCCGATACGCCTAACATGCGGATCGTTGGTACCCCCCAACGAAAATTTTGACCCGAGTTTATGATTAATAAGCCGATTAATTAACCCAAAGCTTTAATTTAGAGCCGTATTGTATAGAGCTTAATTAACATATACTAGTAGGTATGGATTTGTTTCGTAAATCCTATACCTCCGTCGCTTTGCAGTAGGGGGTAAGCTTTGGGCAGACCCTTGTGCAGAGCTTTAATAGAGCCTTATGTAGAGCTTTGGTAGAGCCTCGTGCAGAGCTTTAGTAGAGCCTTGTGCAGAGCTTTGGTAGAGCCTCGTGCGGAGCTTCGTGCAGAGCCTTGCGCAGAGCCACGTGCAGACGTGTAGACGTCAGACGTGCAGCCATTTGTTCCGGCGATTAATTGCAGAGATATTTGTAGAGACGGCTGTATAGGCAATTGTATGGGCGTTTGATTGATCGTTCGTACGGGCATTCGTGTGGGCAATTGATTGATTAATTAATTATATGGGCGTTTGTAGAGCCGTGCGTAAAGCCGTGCATAGAGCCATTTGTAGAGCCGTTTATAGAGATGTTCGTACGGGCGTTTAGTTAATTAATTGATTAATCGTATAGGCGTTTATATAGGCAATTGATCGATTAATCGACTAATTATATAGGCGTTCGTACGGGCGATCGTGCAGACGTTCGTAGAGCCGTTTATAGAGCCGTTTGTGTGGACGATTATAGAGCCCTCCTAGTATATCAGTCCTGCATGTTAGTAGAGCTTTAGAGCTCCGTATTAAGCTTCAAGTAGAGCTTCGAGTAGAGCTTTGAGATTAAGGGGGAGACCCCCTTGGACCCCCTGCGCACTGCGTGCTCCATTTACTGCGTGGGCAGAGCTCTTGCAGAGGCTTTGGTAGAGCGTTTAGTAGAGCGTTTAGTAGAGCTTTTGCAGAGCTTTATATGGAGGTTCGTGTAGAGCTTTTGTAGAGCTTTTGCAGAGCTCTATGTAGAGCTTCGGTAGAGCTTCGTGCAGAGCTTCGGTAGAGCTTCGTGTAGAGCTTTGGTAGAGCTTCGTGTAGAGCTTCGGTAGAGCTTCGTGTAAAGCTTCGGTAGAGCTTCGTGCAGAGTCTTGTGCAGAGCCACATGCAGGCGTTCGCACGGGCGATTAACTGCAGAGACGTTTATAGAGACGATTGTATAGGCAATTGCATGGACGTTTGATTGATCGTTCGTATGGGCGTTTGATTGATCGATTGCATGGGCGTTTAATTGATTGATTGATTGATTGATTGATTATATGGGCGTTCGTACGGGCGTTCGTACGGGCGATTGTGTAGACGTTTATAGAGCCGTTCGTAGAGCCGTTCGTACGGCCAATTGTAGAACCTTCCTAGTATATTAGTACTGCGTGTTAGCAGAGCTTTAGAGCTCCGTATTAAGCTTCAAGTAGAGCTCCGAGTAGAACTTTGAGCTCAAGGGGGAGACCCCCTTGGACCCCCCTGCGCACTGCGTGCTCCATTTACTGCGTGGGCAGAGCTCTTGCAGAGGCTTTAGTAGAGGCTTTAGTAGAGCTCTTAGTAGAGCTTTTGCAGAGCTTCGTACGGAGGTTTGTGCAGAGCTTTTGTAGAGCTTCGTACGGAGGTTCGTGCAGAGCCTTTGTAGAGCTTTAGTAGAGCTCCATGCAGAGCTTTGATAGAGCCTTATGTAGAGCTTTGATAGATCTTGTATTTAGGCTTGTTTTTAAAGGCCTTATAAACGACTTTGTATAGAGCTTTGAGCAGAGCTTTGTATAGGCGTTCGTGCAGGCGTTCGTGCAGGCGTTCGTGTAGACGTTCGTGTAGGCGTTCGTACAGACGTTCGTAGAGACGTTTATAGACACTCGTAGAGACGTTTATACGGGCGTCTGATTAATTGTATAGGCGTCTGATCGATTGATCGTATGGACGTTTGATTGATCGATCGTATGGGTGTTCGTACGGGTGATCGTGTAGACGTTTNTAGAGCCGTTTGTAGAGCCGTTTATACGGACGATTGTACAGGCAATTGTAGAGCCGTCGTAGAGGTGTTTGTAGAGACGTTCGTCGAGACTTCCTAGTATATTAGTGCTGCGTGTTAGTAGAGCTTTGGAGCTCCGTATAGGGCTTCGAGTAAAGCTTCGAGCAGAGCTTCGAGCAGAACTTCAAGGGGGAGACCCCCTTAGACCCCTCTGCGCACTGCGTGCTCCATTCACTACTTGGCCAGTACACTGAGTGGGCAGAGGTGCTGCAAAGCCTTTGGTAGAGCTTTTGGTAGAGCTTTTGCAGAGCTTCGTACGGAGCTTCGTGCAGAACTTTTGCAGAGCTTTAGTTAAACCCAATGTTTTGAAGTTCGTCACGTGTATTTTGCAGGTAGATACCGCCCGCAACTTTTTTTTGACCAATCAAAAGCTGGCTTGGCAAGGGTTTGAAATCTGGGACCCGAAAATATAGACCACTCGTACCTCGGGTCAATAAACCCTATTAACAAGCCTCGTGCCAATACGCCTACGAGCCGAATACAACTAGGTAGAGCCTCGCTCCCTAGACCCCCGAACCCGTCGCTTGCATCGTACTGCTGCCCGAACACGTGGCTAGTACCCTACTGCTATACGAATTAACAAGAACTCGTGCTGATACGCCTACAAGACGAACCAGACAATGACCGTGCCGTTACGCCTATAGAAGGACAATCCTTTTTGAGCGAAACTAAGCTATGTATGCTCCGAAGAACGACCTCGGTTGATACTAAGACTAGTGCTGCGATAAACAACGTTAATTGAGACTTAGCTATGGAAGCTGCGATGAACGAAGTCAATTGATACTTAGATACTGGCTGCGATAAACGACCCTAATTAATACTGAGCTGTATAAGCTTCGATGAACGAAATTGATTAGGAATAACCCTGTCGCTTGCATCGTACTGCTACCCCGACCTGTTGACAAGCCTCGTGCCGATACGCCTATGACCCTATCGCTAGTATCGTACTGCTATACAAACTGATAAGATCTCGTGCCGATACGCCTGCGACCTTAAATATAACGATAAGCTCCGTGCCGATTTGCCTACGGATACTAAATACGACGGCTAAGACTAAGCCGATATACTACACGAACCGACAAGCACTATGCCGATACGCCTATGGAACTATAACCTGTTAATAAGCTCTGTGCCGATTTGCCTACGGACCTTAAATACGACGGCTAGTATCCTACTGCTATACGAACTTAATACGACGACTTAAATTTAAACTCAAATTTAAACTTGAACACGACGATAAACATTACGCCGATATGCCTGCGATACTTAAATACGAATTTGACCCTTACTCCGTACTACTATAAACTAGTACTATGTATAAACTAATCCTACACACGAACCGACCCTATACACGTATATAAACCGACCCTACTATACAACTACGAATACTATACCCTACTAGAGCCGAAATTTTTTTTTTCCTACCTACCTCCCCTATATACAATACGATACAATATAATATACGACATGAAGGAGAGACCCTAGGGGGAGCCCCCGGGGGGGAGCCCCCGGGGGGGTAAAGGGGTTGGCCTCAGTGGCTTAGCCTAGTAGAGGGGAACCTAGTATAGATATAAGGAAGCCATAGAGCTGCCAGAAGCGAGGGAAGGTCTTAAACAAGCTTTAGTATAAGCGTCTCCTATATAGCAAGGATATAGCGGAACGCGGTAATAGAGGCTTGGTCTGCTTTAGTTCTACTAAGTAATAAAGAGGAGGACTAAACCGGCGGAGCCCGTGTAGTAAAGGACGCAGGACGCATAGGAATAAGGCTGACATTTATAAGAATTTTTTTCTCTTTTATACGCCTTAAAGGAGCTTAAGTTTAGGAGGGGGGTACTGTAACGGGACTGTCCCGTTATAGTAAGGACGTCTTAGTAAAACACTCGACGATAGTGGAATTCTATTAAAGCCTCTCGAAGCACGTGCACGTATTACAGCTACCCCTATATCTTGACCACGTTAACCTAAACCTATTCTATTCCTTGTCTGAACGTCTTATTACTTATAAGGTCTATATAACTTAGCTCTTAATAGAATCTTATTTCCTTTAAAGCTGCCTTAAAGTACCTTGCCCCCTTATATTAAATGCCAAATCTTTAAGAAAATTAAGCTGTTAACAACTCCTTTAAGTAAGGCGTTTAAGAAGTACGTTATACTTAGATCTATAATTAGTTTTAATAAGATAATAGTAAGGTTTACTAAATAATCTATAACTATAATTAAATTGCTTAGTAAGCTAGTACTTAAAGGCTTTAAAATAATAAGCCTTTATTAATATAGATATTACTATAGCTTTATATTTATCTTACCTAGCTACTTTTTTAGGCTTTTTACTTAAACAGATTATTAAAATATTGTCCTTTTAAAGACCTTTAAGTGCGTCCTCTACCTTACTCAGCAGCTTCCTCTTTAGGCCTATTAATTCTGCCTATTTTTAGATAACTACTTTACGAATATTCCGTTGCTTTAGATACTTTAATAACTTAGAATTACTGCAGCTGGCGTGGCTTAATTAAACTTAAAGGACTATCTAAAGGTGCATAAAAGGGCCGATAAAAGAAAGGTAAAATTGCCGTTTAACTTTATTACGGGAGTAGTTATTAGCGCAGCTAATATAGTGCTTTTAATTATATAGCAGGATAAGAATTTAGTACGGTTTTTAACAATAGCTTACTTATACGGCGATAAGGATATTAATAAAGTTAATCAGCACCGGCTATAAGGATATAATTCCTTTCTTAAGAAGCTGGTAGTTAACGTTTAGGGCAATAATTTAATTAAGAAGTTAACGCTTCCTAGGCTCTCTATTAACTATAATAACTAAATAGACGGTGTTAATATCTATAATTAACTTTAAAGCTACTACACTACCTAAATTACTATTATTTATACTTAAATGCCCTTATTTTTCTAGACGCTTAATATAGCTATAATTAACGCCTATATTATTAGTAAGATCTTTTAAACGTTAAGTAAGCCCTTCCTTTAAACCTATTAATACTTCCGTATACAATTAGTATAAAACCTTATTATTATAGGCAGCTAATAAACGGGCCTAAATAAGGAAGATACTAAGCGTCTTTTTTATTTAATATTACGAAATTATAGGTAATATAAACCCGGTATTGGGCCTAGTTATAAAAATTAATTAAATTTAAAAAAACGCCTACGTTACTGCCAAAACCCCACTACCTATAATTTAACGATGTAAAACGCGAACTTACTACTATATTAACAGCTATATAAAGAAGTAAGGCTATAAAAGCTTATTAACGTGCTAGATATAAAGATGGAAATACGTAAGAAAGCTTATAGTAAAGATAAGGCAAACAGTATATAAATGCAAGGTTTGTATTAGCGACTCAGTCAATCGAGGCACGAGTACGGCAAAAGGGACGCGCAAGCCTGTACAATTGGTAGTCTATAAACGAGGATCTAAAGCTAAAGAAAGGAAAGGAGAAGAAGAGCAGCGCCGGTCAAAGTAGGGTTCTTTTATGCGGTCCTCTAGTCACGTGACCGCGAAGTTCTGCCAAGTTCTGCCGCCAAGTTCTGCCAGTGCCGTAACATTACCCCCCCCCTTCGCAAAAGCCTACCCTTAGGCTTTGTAGTCCGTATTATGCTTATAGGGCATTCTTATCTTTATATTCTTCCGGTAGCTTATTATCTTTACTATACTAGCACTCCATCTACTCGTCTAGGTACTTTAGGGGTCCTAGTTTATTAAGGTAGTAGNTATAGAATTCTTAAAGCTTATGGGGACTACTAATAAAGTTCCATATAGGGTACCAGGTAGGATCTAGGTCATAGCCTTTCCAACTAACGTGGTACTTTAGCGTTTTCCTTACTAGTTTACAGGCCAGTACTTCTTTAATTTCCCATTCGTTATCGCTATTAACTTAAATTAGTAGGGGAGGTTCGTTCTTTTATTTAGGTAATAGGTCGTTCGTAGCTTTCTATAGTTTATCCGGCGAGAAAATAGGGTAAACCTTAATTAAATCCAGGAGCTTTACTTTATACGAGTTACCTATCTTCTTAAGAACCTTATACGGTCCCGCCATCTAATAGTTTAGCTTACGGCTAGGCCGTTCTGTCTTCTAGTTCTTTATTATAACCTAGACCATATCGCCTACAGTAAAGTCGGGTTCGCGCCTATGCTTATTTGCCTACTATTTCATTAATTTCTAGGCCTTTTCTAGATTTATATAGGTTACTATCTAGGCTTCCTCTAAGCGCTTAGCGTACTACTAGGCTTCCTTATAAGATAGTTTCTTGCGTACGGTCCGTGGTCCTTCTAGTCTATCCCAGTTAAAGCTTATTTAGGGTAAATACCCCATTTCTAATTAGATAGGTGCAAATCCCATAAAGTTATAGGGTAGGGTCGCCTAGGCGTAGTCTATTAGGGGTAGCAGTTCGCCCTAGTTGTTCTAAAAGTAGTTAACAAAAGGCTAGAGTCTCTAATCTAAATATTAATTCACAATCTCCGTCTAGCCGTCTGTCTGGGGGTGGTATGCTATAAAAAGCTTTAGCCTAATACCTAGGATCTGGGTAAACTTATTCTAGAAGGCCGATATAAATTACGGGCTATAATTAGATATAATAGTATCTAGTAGTCCGTAAATGCGGTAGACGTAGTAGATATATAGTTAGGCCGCCTCCTTAGCATTAATATTCTTATAATAGGGAATTAAAAACGGGCGCTTGCCAAAGCAGTTAACTAAAATTATAACTATATCATATCCGTTACGGTCTGTTAGTAGCTTATGGAAGTCTATAGAGATATACTACTAGGGGCAGTTAGGTATCAGGAGAGGTTTTAATAGTCCTAGGGTCTTATCTCGTGGAATTGTAGATCTATAGCAGTTATCGCAGTTCCGTATATAACGGTTAATATCTATAACTATTCCGGGCCAGTAGTAGCGGTCACTAATAATCTTACGGGTCTTATTTTTTCTAGGGTAGGCCGTAAAGACCTAAGTATAAGCTTTAGCAATAAGCCGGGTCCGTAAGTTCTATTCCTTAGCTACTACTAGCCGTTTTTAGTGCTTAAGTAGTCCGTTTTTAAGGGACCATAGGCTAGCAACGTTCTTTACCTTTTTACGGTATTCCTATAGAGAGGGGGTCGTTCGGTTAGCCTATAGTAGTTTATTAATAAGGTTAAGTTTAGAGGAGTTAATAGGATATATCTTGGCGCCTAAGGAGTCTATACTTAGTTCTGCCCGTATCTAGGGGTTAAGGTATTCTGGTTATAGTAGTGTCTAGGTCTATAGTAAGATCTTTATAGCCGTCTAGTTATCTAGGTCTTACTTACGCCTTATAAAAGCATCCGCACGGTTTATAGCGCCTAGTCTATATATAATTAGGAAGTTAAACTAAGATAGGGTATCCGCCTAGTGTGCCTACTAGGCCATAAGGGCCTTAGTTATTATAAAGTATTCTAGGGCCTTATAATCTAAAACTACCTTAATCGGCTTAGGGGTCCCCTCTAGCTATATACGCCAGTGCTAAAAGCTAGAGATAATAGCTAGCATTTCTTTATTATAGATATGGTAATTTAGCTTAGTATCTATTATAGTCTTTAAATAGTATGTAATAGGGTGTCACTCTCCGTCCGGTTACTTCTAGGAAAAAACACCAGCTATTACACTATTTAAGGCATTAGTTTTTAGCATTAAGGGCCATTTTAGGTTAAAATAGGCAAGTAGAGGAGCTAATACCAGCCGTTTCTTAAGCTTATTAAAGGCCTGCCTATATATGGCGTTAAAGTAGAAGGGCTAGTCTTTTCTAATAAGATGGTTAAGAGGCCGGGTGATCCTACTGTAGTCCTTAATAAAGCGTCGGTAGAAGTTATAAAACCCTAAAAAGGATTATACCCCCTTTACGGTCCGTAGGGGTACCTACTAGTTAATTACGGCCGTTTTCTCTGGGTCGGTTTTAATTCCGTCTATACTAATAATAAAACCTAGGTACTTTATATACTTAATACTAAACTCTAACTTTTTAATATTAACCTAGAGGCTAGCCTCGCGGAGCCATTATAGGACTTTATAGATATACTCCTCGTATTCTAGCTCGTTCTTAGAATAAATTATAATATTATCTAAATAGGCCGTACAGAAATCGTTAAGGTAGTTAAAGAGTATATTATTTATATACCACTAGTACGTAGCTAGTCCGTTAGTTAGTCTAAAAGGAAGTACTTTATATTTATACGTTCCGTAATAGGTCCGAAATATAGTAAGATCTTTAGACCTAGGGTCTATTTTAATTCGGTAAAAGGCCTAGCGGATATTAAGCTTTATAAAGACCTTAGCTCTACTTATTTGGGCTAAAGTTTTATTAAGTAGAGGCAGCGGATAGCAATCCTTATAGGTTATATTATTTAGCTTATAGTAGTTAATATAGAAGCGGAGTCCTCTATTTAGCTTTTTAATAAAGAGAATAGGCAAGGTAAAAGGGGCTTAGCTAGGCTCAATAAAGCCCTTATTTAGGTTATTAATAAGATACTACTTTATAGCCTATAATTTAATAATAGACTGCTCGTAAAGGGGGCTAAAGCTAAGGGTGTTTTCTTTGCCCTGCTTAATCTTAATCTTATAGTTATACGGTTAGTAAGGTGGAAGTATATTAGACGCTACTTTAGAGAATACGTCTTTAAATTTCTGGTATTAATAGGGCAGCTTTTATTCTACTAGTTCCTTATCTATAAGCTCGCTTTCTTATCCGCTAAGCTTATTTCCCTTTTCCTTAATTATTTAATTAATTTTATATAAGCTCATTATAAAGGCGATGGTATTAGGCTAAACCAAGTTCTAGTAGAATCCTACGGCACTAATATAGTAGACATTAACTAGTAGGAGGTCCGCTAGTTTCCTTATAGCCGTTTTTTAGACCGTATTTTACGGTTTAGGGTTTATAATCTTTTTTAGCTCCTATTCTATCTTCCGTAGGTTATCCCTTTAATCTATTAGTTTAGTATAACATCTAATATCCCTTACTATTATTTATGGCTATATAGGGCCTAAGCTCTCTATAGGGGGCTTTTCTAGGTCACTACTAACTTCCTAGGTCTTTAATGCGGGTGGCGTGATATAGGTAGTTTAGGGGCGACGTAGTATACGGATCCGTTACAAATTAAGCTATATATCTTTCTTAAAGGCCTAGTCCCTACGTATAGTATCGGCCTAGTAAATAGTATTAATCTAGGGCCGTATAAGGTTTTCTATTATAATACTAATTTCTTTTATAAAGGAAGGGGTCAGGGGTAGGGTTTTGGGCTAGGTAAGCCGTCTACTCCGTATATTAAGCTATAAGCCTAAATAGGCTAGCTATTTTCGCCCTAAGATTATATTATAGCTACCTAGGTCCATAATAAGGAAGGGGGCGTTATACTACCTTTATCCGTTAACACAGAGGTAAATCTATAAAATAGTCGTAATGGGTAGTCCTATCCGCCCATTATACCCACGGATAGGAATTAGTTTAGGTAGTTCTTTAATAGGTGTATTTAAGAAGTTAGCTAGCTTTACGGTATACTAGGTGTCTATTAAGGTAAAGGTATTTACTCTAGAGTTAGCTAAAGTAGAGGTTAAAACTTAGTATCTATTGCGGAATAAAGTATAAGGGATAGTGTAGCTTTTTTTACTAATTAGCCAACCTAGATTAACATCTGATATATTAATCCCTTTTAACCCTAGAGAGGAGTCTTCCTCTAGGGTTCCTCTTTTTCCAACTTTATACTATCCTCTTAGATTAATAGAACCTCGTCCGCTTTTACGTTTATTAGGTAATCCTTTATATAGTAACCTTTCTATCCATAAAAAAAGCAAGCTCCTTAATTACTAAGGGCTTATATATAGGGGTTACTATATGTAGGCCGAGTATTCGCCGGATCTATAGCAGGGCTAGCCGCATAGCTAGCTGCTAAATTAGCGGTAGGCTATATAGGTAGTACTATAGGGGTTACTAATTATGCTAAGGCATTATAGGCCGTTCTTATATTACTTATAGTCTAATTTAAAGGGTTTCTAGCTTTATACCGTTTGGCGCATACCTTAATTCGGTAAAGGCCTTAGTTAATAGCTAAGCACTAGTCTATAAGTTCCTTTAGCGTCTATATAGTAATAAAAACTAGCAGTATAGCTCGCTATAGGTCTAGGGTAAGCTTATTAAATAGGTCTAGCATTAGATCTTCCTAGGGAATTTAAGCCTAGCCGGCTAGGTGCAGAAAGCGGGTCTAAAAGGCCGAGAAGGTCTCTGTCGTTTTCATATTTAGGCTTTTATAATTAAGTTGGGCGTTCTATACTTTAAAGGGGTCCTTATAAATAGAAGATAGGTAGACGATTATCTCTTCTTTAGAGAGGAAGGGCTTTACTGAGTCCTGTGCGTACCGCGGACGTAGGTGCGTCTATATATCCCCGCCGGTACGGCCAAAGACATAGGCTATTTTAGCCTAAGTGGTAGGGAAGTAGTCTATATTAACTTTGAGCTTATCCTATAATTAAAGCTTCTAATTATTAAATATAGGGTTAGTTCCGTCTATAAGCAATAGGGGGTCCGCAACCTTTACGGACCGCAATAATACTAATACTATATATTGGGCTAGAGCCTTAAGGACCATAGCAAGTCTCTAAGTGTTTAATAATTCCTCGCTAGGCGTAGGGGGTTCTCTGGCTTTAAGCAGCTCTCAAAGTTGTTTAATTTCGGCATTAGCTGCTGCGAGCTCCACTTAGGAGTTTAAGTTAGTTGCTATTTTACTATCGGAGGTATTTAAGGGTCCTACGGCTGCTTTACCAGCTGCTATATTTCTTAGCATCGTGGTACGGTTATTAGGGTAACCTTAATAGGATTCTGTAGGGGTTCTAGTCTATACGTATTCTATAAGTCTTATTATTTTTTTTTATTCTTCTGGTTCTAGTAATATTCTTTAGGTCTAATTCTGTATTCTATTCTAGTTCATAGTCTATAGATATATTTAAGTTCCTTCTTAGGAAGAAAGGGTAGTTAAGCTTTAGATAATGTTAGCAACTTAATTAATCGAGGCACGAGTATAGTAAGAGGGACGCGCAAGCCTATACAATTGGTAGTCTATAAACGAGGATCTAAAGCTAGAGAAAGGAAAGGAGAAGAAGAGCAGCGCCGGTCAAAGTAGGGTTCTTTTATGCGGTCCTCTAGTCACGTGACCGCGAAGTTCTGCCAAGTTCTGCTAGTCAAGTTCTGCTAAGTTCTGCCAGTGCCGTAACAGTTTGTAAGCTTCCTCTATACTTATAGTGCTTTAACGACTTTTATTTAGTAGGCAGTAATTAGGTAACTATTCTTAATCCTTTACTTTCTTACGCCTCTAATATTGAGACTCTAAAGCTAATTAAGCTTTTACTATAGTGTTTATCCTTAAGCCCTCCTCTACTGCCTTTAAACGCGCCTCTATATTAAATAACCATTAATTAAACCATTTAATCACCTACAGTATCTAATCTACCTTATTTAATGTATATAACACGTCCTCCCTTATAACCTTAAGCTAATCCTCTACTAGCTTATCCTTATTAACGTTAAGGATATATATAAAGCATATAGTTAGTAAGGATTTAGAGGACTCTAAAGGCTTTTCCTATATAATTAGTAACTGGTTAATGGAGGAAGGACAGGAACGTATAGTCATAATATTATATCACGACTTCTTGCCCAACTTCCTCAAAAAATATATTCAGTGTATTTGTGGTGGTGGCCTTAGGTAACATTTCGTCGGCATCACAATATTAAGGTGTTTTGGTGGGGCTTGCTAATAAAACCACGCTAGCTAGGATGCCTGCAGCATGCTAACCCAAGCAGAAGCGCCCAAAGCGCCCAATACGAAAAGTGCTAAATACTACACGAAGGGATGTTATTATTGGCGATGGAACGGCAGGCCTTGTGCTCGCATCACGCCTGTCAGATGATTCTGCTATACATGTTGCTGTCCTTGAAGCAGGAGAGAAGTACTTGGATGTGAGTATCGCAAATTATAAATCGGCATTGCCTAATATACGGCTTTAGGATCTGCAAATTAATATCCCAGGGACAGACTTGCTAATAAGCAAGCAAGCAAGCAAAACACCCTTCTGCTTGCTTGATTGCCCGATTTGGAAGCCCTCTGCTTGCTTGCTTGCTTGTTGGCCTCGAAATCACGTCTGCTTGCTTGCTTGCTTGCTTGCTTGCTTGCCAAGACAGTATAAATTTTGAAGTTCTATAGAAAATCCGCTATGGCTTCACCCAGCAGCAGTATATTGCCCACCAAGCTCCTCCACCATCAATTGATTATAGTATAAGCTCGTTCGCGCGGCTCGGAGGCAGTTTATGAGGCAGACGCGGTAAAGGTAGCGTGCATATTGAGGATATTGAGGTCTTGGCGTGGTGTACAGGATCGGGAGGTAGATTAGGATAAGGTGTTTATTATTTACCGGAAGCTGCGAAACTTTAGGTCAGCGCGGAAAAATGTTTTAAATAGGCTTAGCGGTTGCCTAAAAGGGCTTGTTTGCACTATTTGCGTTACCTTGGCCACCAGAAATTACCAAAGGTCTATCACCAACTACCGCTACTACTAAATTAACTATATAACAAGCAATAAACAAGCAAGCAAGCAAGCAAACCCTTCCTTTGCTTGCTTGATTGCCCAAAATAAGGCCTCTTGCTTGCTTGCTTGCTTACTGCCAAGACAAGCAAGCAAGCAAGCAAGCGGGGTTTGGCTTGCTTATTAGCAAGTCTGCCCAGGGATCATGAACACCCTCTATGGAGGGTAAGACTATACACCAGCTGTGCCACCAAACACGCCCGAAGATTGAGGGAATGCCGCTAACTTCCCTTTATCAGCAAGAGGTATGACTAGGACTTCCACACCACTGCACAAGAATGTCGAATGATCGTGTCTTGGCGTGGCCACGCGAAAGAATCTTCGGTGGTAGTTCTGCCATTAATTTTCTCGTGTATACGCATGCTAGCCGCCTGGATCTTGATAATTAGGAGATTCTTAGGAACCCGGGTTGGAACTTCGAGGCCCTCTTGCCTTACTATCACAAGCCAGAGACATATAATCCTCCCAGCAGTGAGACAGCAAAGGCTCTTCATACAGTTATCTTTTGGACTGAAGCTAATTTAGAGCCCTATACCTTAGGATTATGCCTTTAACGTTACCTAAGGTTTAAATACCACCATATGCTGCCTCTAGAAGTCGTGGGAGAGGTAATCTAATCGTGAGGAAAATAAGGGTAATAAGAAGGAGCTACTAAGACCATAACTATATTACGGATCAATCGATCGCGACAATCATTAAGTAACTTTACCTAATATAGGTGTGTAAGCGATGTAACGCTGGCTTAAAAAACTGGCTTATTTTACGTTTAAGGCCTGCGTTATGCATGTGTAGGGGTCCCCTGTAGAGAGGCTTTATATAAATGATTTTATCCGGATCTACAGGCCGGGATGTATGCGACGACACCAAGCCACTTGGTGTTGATCAAGGCTCAATCGATGGCTTCAACTTCTAGATTGGGCGACTTTACGAAGTATACAAGGATTGCGAAATCCGTCTCATAGACCTAAAAGTATTAGCACGGCTTTCTTCGAGGCTCGATTCACGCCTCTTGTAGGCCACGCTCATTTACTGATTCACTCTTGCTACCTGAGCTTTAATGATTGGATGAATATCTGGCATACTTCTGGCATATTGCTGCGATGTCTCAATTTTGCGGAGAGCCAAGGCTTACATCTTATTGATTTTGTAGGGAACCTGCTGACAAGCACCTGGTATCAGAATTTGGGGAGTTGCTAAAGGCAGATAAGACCCACAGCTATAATCGGCGTCGAGCGGCATATCTATAAATGTTGGATTATCTTCCCACCTCCCTTTGCTCTGCATTGGATCATCTGCAGCAAGATTACAGACATTTATCTTTGAATACCATCCTTTCCGCTTCCATCAAGTAGCCGGTACCAAAGCTACTGCTCTCCTTTGTAACTATGCCTGATCACACGCAAGACGGTTGTTCCAGCGGCGGAAAAGGTGCTCGAATGAATGGTAAGCAATAGTGTTTACATTGTAGGAGCAATTAACCAGGCTCTACCTGCTAAGAAGGCTTCCGAAAAATGTTGACGAGCATTTCCTCTACTGCAACCAAAGAGGCAACGCTCATGCCCAGCCTGATCTTGACGATGACCGGCGTTGCAGGCCAACTGATTTCTTCGGGAAACGCCTACTGACAATAATCCACTGCAGAAAGTGAACCTAAAGCTTCCACGCAACATGCTCAGAAGATCAACGGCGGACCCGAAAAACCCACTGCGCCAGCTGAGATTAAGCCAACGGGAAGTTCAACTCGTGGCCATGCGGATGGAATCGGAATCATAGATGGTGATGAAGATCGTGGGTGGGAAGAACCTATGAAGAGATTCCTTGGGGAGGGATTAAGCGAACAGCCTTGGAGCGGTCTCACATATTTTGCGAAAGGACACGGTGAGGAAGAGAAACCAAAGTAGATGGGATGAATAGAATGAAAATAACGTGGGAAAGACATACTTGACTACTCCGAGAAAGAGGGCCCTTGTGTATAGAAAACGTGCAGGAAGAAATCTATTCCGTCGTTATGAGAATTACGAGATGTGTTTTGAATGTCATACTATGATGCGTATCTTGGTCCACAACTCCGAACATGAAGAGAAATCGTTGGGATAAAAACCGTAAACCGATTTGAAGATCTGCTACTCTGTGACACTAATGACTGCAATACAGTTAGTGTAGTGAGCGGGCCGCAATCTTGAAAATCCTCATGGGTTATCGAGAACACGGCTGGAGCGCGAAGAGCGAATTCCCCTTCCTTTTTGGGACGAGTGGCTGCCCCTATAAGGCCGCAGGGTTACGGGGGCTCTATCGCCTAAGGAACAAGATTTTGGGCGGTCTTTCCCCCTAAAATCCGCCGAAGACCCCCGAACGTCAGCGTCCTTATGGGTAACCTTATGGTGGAAAACCGCTAGCCCCAAAAAGGAAGGGGAAATCACTTTCCGCGTGGGTACTGCCGCGGATCGATGGACCGGTACACTATTGGGGGCATAGCAACTTTTAGGCATGGTGGGAAGTGATGAGATGAGATCTGTAGTTCGCACTCTCGGATACAGTGTTTAAGGGTGTGGAGGCGGGGTGACAGCGGAGCACCCCGATGAGTGACAGGGTGCCAGAGCCAGAGTGCCAGGGTACGCGGTGCCGGGGCGACAGCTGCGACTGTGGCTATACAGCGGTATCCCGGCCTCGTTCTTGGTGGAAATGGCGCCAATAATGCAGGAGAGGCGAGAGTACGAGGGCGGCCAAGCTTCTAAGACGCGCGTAACAGTGATGAAGTTCGTGAGCTGCGTCAATATGTCGTGGATGTGTCGACACAATGCAAAGCCTTCCAGTGTGCGACGACGACAGTTGACAGCCTAGGTTGACAGCTCGCTTGGGAGGACAACAGCAACATGGCCAGGGAGGCTCAAAGGGGTTGTAGATGCAAAAGATAACGATTTGTAGTTCGCGAGCTGATGAAAATAGAAACTGGTGATATTGTGTTTATGCAAGGTACAGCCTTGCAGGATGCTAGCGGCATTGAGCCCCCACCTCCCGCCTTTCATAGGCCCACCCGGTCCACTCGTCATCCCCGGCTGCCCCAAGTGCCCCAACAGCCCCAGCAGCCCACCGTGCCCACCCAGGGTAGCCCAGCCTCCCTTCGCTTCTTGACCTCACCACTTACTAAGGCTACCCGCCACAAACAAAAACACCCGTAAGCCACGCTCTTTGTCGACATTCTCACTTTCACCACCGGCACATGTTGGTGGAGTCGTTCTTTCCTTCGCATTCGCACGATTCGTCTTTAACTCCTCCCACTCATTTGTATAGCCCTTGGATTTGTTCGTGGCGCATGATACATATCTCTCGTCCATAGGGCTGCACCAGCGGCTCCCCATGCTTTTTCGAACAACTCATACTTGAAGCTCCCTGGGCTTCGTTTAAGCGCTTTTCAAACTGTGTGAGTACCGCGGCCTACACAATGGCCACTAAAGTTGCAAACATGGGCGCCCTCGGCGGCATGCACACCGCCGGAATCTTTTCCGACATGACTGTCGATGGTCCAGAGACAGGGACGCTCGTTGTAGTTATTGACAGAGCCAAGAACCTCCCTAACCGCAGAAAAATGGGCAAGCAGGACCCTTACTGTGCTGCACGACTGGGCAAAGAAGCTAAGAAGACTGAAACTGACAAAAGGGGAGGTCAAACTCCAAAATGGTACCTATCGCTTTTCTATCGGTCTGAGCATTGCCGCCGTTAACTTTCTACCTCAGGGACCAGGAAATGCGCTTCACTGTCCACGACTCCCCGGATTATCACAACCTCAAAGTATCTGTGTTTAATGACGATAAGAAGACTGAATTGATTGGAGAGACTTGGGTTAACCTTGACGGTGTCCTGGTACCTGGTGGAGGCCAGAGCGACACCTGGCACAATCTCAATTGCAAGGGAAAATATGCCGGAGAGATACGAATCGAGCTTACATACTACGACACTCGCCCGAAAGTAGAAAAAGCACTAGCAGAGAAGAGGAGGGAGAGTGCACGACCTAGTGGTGCCGATGGACAGAGCCCCTCTGTGAGTGGCCCTCGAGAAAGTACTCCAGTAAAGCGCAGACCACTTCCATCCAACCCTACAAGCGCATCGCCCTCTCCAGCCGCTGCGCCAGAACATCGAGGGATTTCCGCACCACAATCCGGTCACAGAAGCTATCATACCCCGCCACGGCAGCAGAGCACTCCGAATCGGCCAAATGAGTACACGCCAACACATCAGAGACGTAGTCACTACCATGAACAGCAATCGCAGTCTGTTGAACGCCGAAGACCAGTGCCGGAAGCCTCGCCATTGAACCCGAAGGCTTCGTCCTCTACACACAACACTCCACAACACCAAACTCGGGCACGGTCGAACTATTACGATGCTTACAGCCCCGCAAACAATTACCAGTCACCAAATGGCGACCCAGAAAGGGATGAAAATGCCCAGGAAGAAGGACCGGACCCTTCAATGGAGTACCCTGCCCCAAAGCCTTACACAGTGCAACCGATTGAACTGCCATCACAAAATCCGAGAGAGCCTAGTAACCGGACGTCGATGTTTCCTCAAAGCGATTTCCAGTCTAATACTGATGCACCATATGTAGCTCAGAGCAGATCAAGCTACATGGATCTCCCTCATTCCCAGTCTGCCCCAATTGTACCCTCATACCAGACTTTGGTAGAACCCGGAGTCGACGGAAGAAATAGATATCAAAACAGATCGGAAGATTTCAATCATGGACACGCTCCGCAACAACTTGAGGATTACCGGCAGACTACAGAGCCTTATCGCGATCTCTCGCCTGCGCACCATGTTGAACCGCTCAGGGCAATTCAGTACTATGATCAAAGTCATGATTCGGGTCATAACCAATTACCCCCTCAGAGCAATTACTACCAGGAACCAAATGGATACCCGGAACCACATCATCCCTATGACCCCTATGAATCACACGGAAGGCCTACGAGCGCCATGCAACCAACTGTTGAAGACGAGGATGACATTCCTCCACCTCCACCCGCACATAGGAGCAGCGCGCCAACAGTCGCGCAGTACGAGTCTCAACATCCTCCTCCAAACTATCAGCAAGACATACCGGCTCCCCTCAATCTGAGTCGGTATCGCGAAGACCCCTGTCGTGCAATGTACGAAAGCCCTTCACAGTCCTACAAAGATGTGAATGATTACAATCCGCCTTCTTTATCAACGAAGTGCAGAAATACACACCCACTACCATCAATGTCTCCAATCATACCACAACCCCAAAGTCGACCAGAATCACGCGACGCAATGATACCTTCTCCTCTCCGGCACGAATCGTACCCTATGCCCACCAGCCTAGTCGCTGGCTACAATTCTTCCAATCCGGATGAACACTCCCGTCGTCTACAGCAAGACAACCGAATAAGCGTTCGTGGAGATCCCAGGAACTCGCCTTCATACCAACCCGCCCCATCCTACGAAACCCCACCACACCAACGGCATCTCTCACAGTCCGAATACCAAACGCCTCCCACCTATGAGACTCCACCACGACCCCGTCCGCTTTCTCATAGGGAATCCGTCCAGCCGGCTGACTCGCCATCGCATTACCCCCATTCTTCCCCGCAAGAGCCACAGCAAATGCCTTACCAGGATCCGGCGCCGATAATTAAACCCCGTGCTGTCAGCCCGGCCGACGTGCATAACCCAATTGACAATCGTATGTCCCGTGGACCAGCTCGCAGTACCCCAACACGCAAATCTGTCTCTCCTCGGCCGCCACCCTCGGATACCGATTCTGGTGAGCGGAGGTTATCTGGGACGCCTTTCAGCCCTGATAGCTTTGACGCTCTTAATCCCGCGGTTCGTAATTCCAATCTCTCGGGTAATGGTAGCAACTACGCATCAAGTATACATAGCATGAACTCCCCGCATTCCACCCACGGCTTCGAGCACTCAGATGAGAGGAGAAGTAGCAACGTGGAACTTAACGAGAAAGGCCAAGTTGTCACCTTCAACGGCCGTGTGATCGACGCCTCGGACCACCTGCCGGTCGACAGCTGGGCTCCAGAGCCCGAGCGCAAAACCCCCCAGAAAGAGCGGCCCGCGCGAGAACGGCCAGAGCTGAACGGGGCGCGGGATCTCGAAGCGGCGATGAAGCGCGAGCGGGAGAGGAAAGAGCGCGACAGGATCCGGAACGCGGTCAACGGCATGGGCGCCGGGACCGCCGCAAGCCCGGTCCCCAGCACCGCGCTGACGCTCAGGAGGCACGACGTCAGCCCGGCTGCTGCTGCTGCGATGGGCACGGAGCACGAGAGCCCCACCGCCGCGAGCCGGAATCGCCTGCAGAAGCGCGATAGGAGGCCCGTTGCTGCCGCCGCTGTGCCGTTGCACTCGCCGGGCCCGTCGCATATCCCGTCGCCAAATTCGAACGTCTTGCGTGAGCGCGAGAATCTTGGCAAGTATGGTGGCAGTCCCGGCTACGGTGTTCCCAGGACTAGAATGCTTACCGCGCCGCCGCCACCCGTACCTGCCAAGATCCCCGTCGAAGCGGGCGACGGGCTAGCGGCGGAGGATCTGACGGCGCTGAGCCTGGAGCTCAGGAGCATTGATATTGGCAGCGGGGGCGGAGGAAGGAGGGCCGTTGGCAGGCGGCGGGGATACTAACGGGTTAGATTCTGGCGTGTAGATCTCGGCAGGTAAGTGCTACGGTGGTATATTTGCAGGAAATCTTTTTGTGACTTGGCGTTTGCGAAAACATTCTGGGTACAGGCGTTTTCGGTTTTCGGTTTTTGGCTGTTTGGATTTGGGTTTTTGGGTTCGGGTGTGGGTTTCCGACCGGTGCCGTGCGGGACTGACCTGTCTCCGGTATGAACTGTCATGCTTGATGGTTTTCAGCGCGAACGTCATGAATATGCTTTCCGAAATGAGCACATGAGTATTGGCGTTTTGGTGGGCGGCCCGGGTTCTTACCCGGATGTGTTTTTTTATAGATGGGGAGGTAATCTCGTCTTGGTATAGACAATGCATACCACGCTTCACATACAATCTACTTCTCCACTGTCAGTTCGTCATCGCTTCATGTTTTTGACATCTCTTTCTGAATGCCACAATTTTTGGCTTCCAGCTTCCAGCTTTCAACCACCATTTTAAGTCATGATACGCATTTCCCTCATTTCTTTATACACGCTTGGTTCACGATTTGGGGTATCCAGCCTTTCATCGCTTCAAGTTATTGCTCATGCTCCCGGCCGATCTGATAGTCTCCTGACCCTGCCTCACGTTCTCCCTCACATCATCGTTCCCCGGGTGCGCTGCGGCCTAAATACGCTCTTTATCCTCAGGACTGCCGGCACCCTCAAAGTCACGCGCTTTGTACGGCCTAGATGCCTCTAGTCAGCAAGATGCAAAAGGGAAAGGGAGAGAAGGGGTAAGAGCGAGGGGCAGGGACAGGGGCAGTGGCAGGTGGAGGGGCAGTGGCAGGGGCAGGGGATTGGCGGGTGGAGAGGGAAGAGTATGGACGGTTCAGCACTCAATTTCCCGCCTTGGGATTTGTGTCGCCGCCTTCCTCGAGCGGGATCTCGCGGTTGTCGCCTGCGCCCGAGGCGCCGGGGCCGTCTATCACGTGTGCGCAGGGGAACTTGTAGCGCACGGTTTCGTCAACGCCGGATTCCCTGGCTGGAGTTGGGTACAGCATGTGAGCGCAAGCTTCTGTCACTTCCTTCGATCCTTTTGTGGATATCGAGGGCGTCGCGTGCCCGGTTTTTTCGGGGAGTGGGAGGATGGAAAGTGGTGGTTTGTTTATGACAAGATGGTTAAGGCTTAGGGATTAAGACATACTCGAATCACTCGCTCCGTGGGCGTGGTTTGATGAGATGGCAGCATCGTGGCCCGTCTTTGCAGGGTACGAGTTGACATCTTTCTCGGCTTGCTCTGCGATGGTGATGGGATCACTGTTGTAGTCAGTAGCCTTGGTAGCCATTTTCTTAAAATTCGGATGGACCATTTTCAGTGCGAGTTACAGGCCGATTTTGCAACAGGTGAGACTTCTTCGAGACAGCGAGTTCACAGAATTAGAAGGGAGAGAGATAACTGAGCTCTCGCAGTATTTAAGTGCCGACTTCAGAATTCTGGGGCTATGATGAAAGACCCCGGGATTGACGTAATGTTGGCGATAGGTTTGCTGTTCTCAGAACTACGAGATGGAACACCAAAATCAGACGCTGAGATAGATATACATGAAGCTGTACTCAACCCAGAATGTCAAGCCATGGCCATGAGGGATGTTTCGTTCCTGTACTGTCGCAGAAAACGGTGCACCATAGTGCCCACGAGACAAGAAACGCGATACCAAAATCACCACCAGGGGTAAAACCAATGCTTCCTGTCATAACTCCAGAACTGGGCCCTCGCAACGCGATTCCAGAATTTCCTACTGGATGACTGAGCCAGACTGCAACTTGGTCGTTGCCTACGCCTATACTGAACAAGCCCGCAACAAGGAGGGGTGTCGAATACATCGGATTTTAGTATCGGGGCTCCATCTGGACAAGAATGCATAAACAGACGGTTAGAACCATGTAGTGTAGAAAGTAGCGGAATCGCCTGCTAAATACTGTGTGCCTTTGCGCTCGAATCTAGGGTTGCCACCATATCCTTACTGAGGAAATTAGGATTTGACTTTGGAAGGTGAGGCCCAAAATGCATACGGCTGCTTAGAGAGTCCCGATGATTTTCCCGCCAAGAATTCCTTTAACGACCATCATCTTGATATATTGCGCCACGATTGGCAGCGAGAGTCCAAGACGAGAACCCCAGCTTTCGTTCATGCTTTGTATCAAGCATAGACTCCAGCGCGTTTGTTTGGCTGACCTAGCAGAAATTCTTCCATTCGGATCAGGAATGGGAACTCTGTTTATTAAAGAGGGCTCTAGAAGCTCTCTTATATACATCAGGTAGGTCCAAATACAATGACGACGACGTCGTCATTTAGTAGGTCATAGTTAATAGAAACAGGTAATGAGACGTTTGATGAGACATACGAACTCAAGATACGAGACAACTGAGACATAGTTCGTATAGACGATCTAGGTCGTTAGACAGTATTACGATGGTGGTAAGGAACTCCAATTTAGGTTGACACACCCCCCTAGCTGTATAGAGCCTTCTGGGCTGCTGTAGAAATACTAAAAAAAATTACAATAGCAATTTAGTGTTGAGTTAAAGGAAATCCTCTATATAGTTACCTTGCCTAAATATTATTTAAATCAAATTAAATTAGATTCTTAGTATTAACGAGGTTTAATTACTAAATGAACATCTTGTGCTTTTAACAAGGCAGAGCCTTTATTAAGCTATCTACTATTATATCCGTAGTAGGGACCTATTTAATATTAATCCTTTCTTTATAAACCTTTTGGCGGAGCTAGTGGTAATAGATATTAATATATTAAAGCTTAGTGTTAAGCTCCGCGTCGCTTTTAGTAAGCAGTTAAATTGTCTATATATTATTATAGTATATTACCTACTTCTTATTAGTGTTAAATCCAACTTCTTTAAAGAATCGCTGCTACTAAATTAACTTGGTAGCTGTATGCGATAGAGCTAAGAGCTCTACCTTAGTGCTTAATTTTATTACTAATTTGCTTCGTTAATTGCTAGTTAATTAGTCCTCTAAATAAGGTAAATAAATAGCCTTCTGCACTCTTCCTACTAACTAAATTATCTCTAAATAATGCGTTACTTGCCCTTATAAAGATATAGTTTATTATATTCTCCTTTAAGGATTCTAGCTTCTATATAAACTAAAAGTAGTTATACGTGTATGCTTTATAATTAGTAAGGCTATTAGCCTATCCTTATAGCTATAGCAGGTAGTTAACCTAAATATTATAGTTATAATAATCTAAATATATAGGGGACTGGTATAAATTATTAATATATATAACCCTAGGGTTAAAAGGGTCCCATAAATAGAGAATATTATATTAGTAATAAGCTTACTAAAAACTAGAGGTATAGAGTTAATTTTATTAGGAGATATAAACCTCTACTACCTATGGTAGGGGGGCATCTATATTGCTGCTAAATAGTAAGTAGAGTACCTATTAAGAGCTATAGATATCTAAGGCCTTAAGCTAGCTACCTCCCTAGGAGTAACTATATAGTAATAAGGCGCTGCTAAAAGTATAATTAACGTTATATTTATAGACAAAGGCCTATACTAAAGACTTAAAAGGTACAACCCTAAAAAAAAATAGGCACTTGCCTTAGACTATATCCCTATCCAAATATAGCTAGATCTAGATATTAAGGCGTAACTAAATAGTAAAAGATATGCAATAAGGAAGCCTAAGATAAATAGTTTCCTTAATATAGTTAAATAATAACTTTAAGACCTAGAAGAAATCCACCCAATACTAAATAAGCAAGGCTTATTAGCTACCCTTAAGAAAATTAACTAAAGACTAGAAGAATTTAGGCAGTAATTAAAAATAGGCTAAAAGAGTATTACCCGGTTTTAAAACCGGGCCCCTATACGCAATATATATAGTCTATATAATATGCAGTTCTTATTACTAGCTAATAATAAATAAAAAGGAAATATATAAGATAAGAGAAGATATAACGACACAAGAAACCAGTTAAAGAATACCCTAAAAAAAGAAGTAAGAAACAACTAGAGACGGCTTATAAATAAGTATACTTTTAACTTAAGCCTCCCCTATAATAGCGGTCTTTAGGCTATAGTAAAATAGGTATAAAAAAGGGCAGGGCGCTTAGCGGAAGATTTATACCTACTACCCCTATAAAGGGCGGGGGAGGCATAAGCTACTAACAACAACGATAAGAAGGTAAAGATTCTTATAGAAAGGTTCTTTCCCTAACTGGCTTTATTAGGCCTTAGTAATATTACGGGTAAAACACTAATAACTTGTCTATAGGTTAGTAGCAATATAATAGAGGAAATAGCCAAAACTATTAACCGCCTTTTAAATAATATAGTACTAGGACTAGGTAGGATTTTAAATAAGGCCTTAAAAACCTATAGACTACTTATAGTACCTTAGCTTATAGATATAGCTAGAGTATACTTTACTATAGGCTACTACCCACAACTTAGAAGATTTATAAGAACAGTTATTTTATAAAAAGAAGGTAAAGCAGATTACTTAATCTCAGAAAGCTACCGCCCTATTATCTTAGAAAATACCCTTAGTAAGATCTTAGAAAGGGTAATAGCGGACTATATAGCAGATACGGCTAAGGAACACGCCCTATTACTATAAAGTTAAATAGGGGCAAGAAAGAACTACTTAATACTATTAGCACTTACGCTACTCGCTATAACTATTAAATCTATATAGGCGATGCGAAGGGATTTTGTAGTATTAATGCTTAGCTTAAATATTAGTAGTGTCTATAATAACGTACCCTATAAGCGCCTCCTATATATCCTTAGGGTAAAGGGCTTTCTATAATAGATTATATAATTTATTTAAGGGTTTATAAACTAGAAAGAAATATTACTAGTCTTTAGCGGATACTAGAGCCCCCCTATTGCAGTTATAATAGAAATACTATAAGGATTACCCCTCTTGCCTATACTCTCCCTTTTCTTTATAAGTAACCTACTTAACTTCTTTAAGGAAGGGGTAACCTAGGGGATAGGCTTTATTAATAATATAAGCCTAATTATATACGGTCTAACAGCCGTAAATAATTATAGAATACTAGAGAAAGCCTATAATACCTATATAGAATAGGTAAGATAATATAGAGTCTAATTCTTACTAGAGAAATACTAGCTAATTTATTTTATAAAAAAAACGCAACTAATCTACAGATCTCTAGTATGCGATTTATATTTAAAGCTTTAGGGGTTAACTAGTTTAAGGCATAAGGGTATTAGGAGTATAGGTAGATAGTAAGCTCTAGTAAAGCGTATATACATTATAAGCGGCCTATAAAGGCTAAGTATAGTATATTATAATATTTAGGATTGTTAATTCTATATAGGGTCCATACTTCTAAAGGTTACGCCTACTATATATAGCAGTTATCCGGCTAACCATAACGTATAGATCTAGTATTTAGGCTATAAAAGAAACTAAAAAAGGCCCCCCTAAATTACTCCTTAAACTACTCTAAAAGGTCTAAACAGCTTACCTGTAAAGTATAATAGGCGGGTATAAGCAAACGGCTATAGTACTGCTTAAGAAGGAAGCTAATATCCCCCCCTATAATTATATATTAAAGCCACTGCAATATAAAGGGTATAAAGGGAGCGCAACTTTAATATTATAAAGTATATTAAGACACGCCTAAACAAACTATAGAGTAACCTTAGGGTACCCTACAGGGGGGTAAACCAATAGCCCTAAAGTAGGGAGGATATATTAGAGAAACAGGTAGAGAAAGTAGAAAAAAAATAGCACCGCGTTAGGGCCTAGGCCTATATAGAGGAGAAAGAGAGACGCGTAAGAGACCAGTAAAGATAATAATAAAAGAGAAAAAGAAGCTAAAGTAAAGTATAAAAGAGTACTAGGAAACTATTTACTGTAATATAATACTAGTTGGACTAATAATAGAGAGGTATATAGGAGTTAAAGGTATAGAGGCTATCTTAGGCAAGAGAAACCTAAGCTATAGTATAGTTAATACTATAGGGGGTAAATACCTAAGGGCTCTAAGAAGGCCTAATAAAGGTAAAAAATATAATAGTAACACTCTTAAGAATAGAAATAATAGGACTAAGAGGTTAGCTCTACTAGGTAGGTATTTTAGTAGGTAGCCTAAGATATAAATATAGCTAGTTAAGATAGATACTAAAATATATAATACTATTATACCCTTTATATACTAACTAAGAAGTAATACTCTTAGTAGCTAGTATAGAGAACTATAATACACTGCTCTTAATATAAAAAGGGTTTAAGGTAGTTACCTAGTAGCTTATTAGCTAAAATATACTAAACTAGTTCTAGGTTGCAAAGAAAATAGTAATAAAAGGTAAAGGGGTAAGTAATAGGCGCCCCCTAATAACTCTATAGTAGTAGAGTAAAGTTTATAATACTAGCGCGTTTATAGGCTTATTACGGCAGCAGTGGTTCCTAAAAGGTTAAAAAGTAAGGTAGTAGAGCACTATAAGTAACTTATAGGCGTTATATAGGCAAGTCCTAAAAGGCAGGGAGATGGATTACGGGGTTTTCTTAAATTAAGTTTTCTCCCTATATATAAATAATAAGTAGTCTGCGTAGGCCTAATAGGGATCTAAATCAGACATTAAGCAATAAATAATTATTAAACGATTAGGTTTATAAAGTAAATAACTTCTTTAAAATGCTAATTATATAAGATAATACTTAAATAGTGTAACGTAATCCACTCCTAAGCTGGCCATACCCCTAAGCTAGCTACCCACCCCACTTCTAAGGCTAAATAACACGAATTATACAATAACGAATAATTGTATTATATATAGCTATTTACTAGCTAGTTGCCTGCCGTTTAGGACACGTACATATATCATGTTCTGTTAATTTACACATACTATACCTTAGTTTTGCACGTTGCCGTAGCCCAGCCGCTACCTCTACTACCCCCTTTACTGCCACTTCCTGGATAGTAGATATATAAAAGGCCCCTTCTGCGCCTAATAGTACTCCTCCCCTAGCTATATAGGTGCGCTTTTATACCCTCTTCCTTTTTTAGCGCTGGTTTTCTATCCATAGCTTCTTATTTTCGCTTATAAGTAGCACAGCGCTTAATGTTGCTATTTCGCACCTCTTTATAAGCTGGCTAAGGGCTTATTTTATTGGACTTGGTAGGCTATATATACGGCGCTTAAGATAGCGCTTTAGCAAGGCTATTTGCTACTACAATTTAGTAATATTATATAGTGTTTTGGCTGCCTAAGATATATTTAATGGTAAACGGGGCGGTGGTGTCTAATATTTGGCATGTAGCTATGCTAGCACGCGATTAGGGTTATATAGAATAAGGCCAGTAGCTGCAAATCCTGCCTATATATTATTTTAATGTAATACTATTTGCCTAGCCTGCATATACAGCGGCAGAAATTTGTGTTTATTAATATAATTAACGCCGCCGGCTATTATCTGTTTAACGCCGCGTCCATAGGCCTACTTTAGCGCCGAGAAACAGCCTATATCTAGCGGCTGTAGTAGATATAACGAATACGCCGGTATATAAAGGATAACTATTTAATAATCTATATAGAATTAATTAAATTCGGAGTTAATATGGCTGCCGTAGCCATCTAGTATAAGTAGCCGATACGTGCTAACCGTGTAATCCTTTGTATACTTATAGAATACCTTAGCAAGCTAGGTAAGGTCTATCTCATTTATTATTTATCTATTCTTACTAACGCCGATTAGCTAGTTATATAAAATAATATTATACTACGCAGCTTAGGATATTACGGCCTTAAAGATAATAAGCGTTGGAATTATACCCCCTAACGCATTAATGCACTTAATAATTATAATTGCCTAGCTGTATTGTTTAAGGCCGGCTAGCCCTATTACTTTCTATAATAACTCTTATAGTTACAATAACGCCTATTTAGAAGCCGCTTTTATTAAAATTCTAGGTATCTTTATTAAGAATACCGTATTAAATCTTTATATCTTAAACGCGCTTAAATTAGGCGCGAATAAGTATAGGATCTTCGCACTTAGCACGCTAGTAGTTATACTTGCGATTAAACTGCGATTTTAGGCTATTATGGCGGTTAATATATTTCTGTACCCAATTCTTACTAATAGGTTATAAAGTAGCTAGCGACGCGTTTTAGGTAGCTAAAATAGTATCTATCTGCCCTATAGTTATAATCTAGGGCGGTATACCGCGTTAATCCATTAATAGAATTCACTACCTAAGAGCCTCTTCTTATATAGGTGTAAGGAGTCGATTTTTAGGTATAGAATCGCGTTTTAATTTAATACCTTTAACGCGTAGTTAGATAGTGCTTTGGGGTACGTTATAGGTAGTAGTAGCTGCTCGGAAGCTTGGAATTTGGCCCTACTTATACGCCTAGATAGCTAGATTAATCCTACCCTCTTAAAAAAGGGCTTCTTGTTATTGTAGTGTAGCCATTAAGGCAGTAGCTAAGTAACGCGTCGCGTTTTGGGTGGGGTGGCCAGCTTGGAGGTATGGCTAGCTTGGAGGTGGATTACGTTATCTAATAGATTATTAATAAAATTAAAGAGTAATCTCTGAACTAGATTACACTTAATTAGCCTAATAAAGATTAAATTACTATATAGCTATAGCTGTAAGCCTTCTTAAAGAAGTAGATTTAAGATATATATATTATATAATATAATAATATAAAGTAATTCTAGAACGGTATATAGCGGGATAGTGGTAATTTCCGCTAGGTTATAAACTTTATAGAAACTTATACTTAATAGATAGATTTAAAGCCCTTTAAAAATAAAGACGGTAGCATCTATAAAAGGGAGAAGATTAGATTTATTTAGGCTAGAATTAAGCTAATAATTTATAATAAAATAAAATGCGTAAAAGTCCTATTGCGGATTACTATATATACTAATTTTAAACAAGCGGTTTTAAACGCGAAGGATATAGTAAAAAACTAGACTTCTTTTAGTAAAAATCTAAGGGGTAACTAAAGGTATATATACTTTAGTAATAATATAGGGTAGACCTAAGCTCTAAAGAAGCCGTTCTTAAAGAGAATTTTAAAATAGTTAAAATTAGGAGCTATAAGTAATAGGAAAGACTTCTAGGGCTAACCTAATATGTAACCGACTACTGACACTGTGCTAAGATATAAGATTACCGCTTGGAAGGATCTAAGACACCGTTAACACTACCCTATATATTGATTGCAGATTAATATTGGTTCCAGATCACTGTTCTCATTTTAGTTACCTATTACCCCATTATGTCTTATTACCTCCACCTTCTTCGTATATATATAGAGGCTTTAGAGCTATATTTATAATCAAGTTACTCATTTAATATACACACTGTAAAGCTTATATAATACCTATTTAATTATAAGGGTATTTTTAGTCCCTTACTTAGCTACATCCTAGGAGCTCTTAAGGGCTGCCAAGGCTAGCCTTTGGCTAGGCCTTAGCCACCCCTTATAAGCTCCTCGGGCTTATAGCCTCCTTCCTCCCCTATTGGCTCGTCTCTGTACTTAGGCTATTACCTACTCTTTACTATATCGTCCTCTTTTATTAACTCCCTATATAACTTATACTCGGCTTACCTACTCCCTACTATGCACCTTAGCAATATACCTTATATTCGAACCAATCCTTTACCCTTACGGGTAGCAGCGTGGTTTTTAATATCAATATTGCCAATCAGATTGATCAATATTGTTACTAATCAATATTGGCGAGTATTGGCGAGTATTGGCCATATTTACAACATTTGCAGATCCTCTTGGCACCCCATTATAAAATTTTAACTGCAATATTGTACGGATAAATTATTAAATATTATGGCTTCTAAAGCAGACTTATTCCTTTTTATACCTATATTAGACTCTCTTAATATAGAGGAGTTATTAAACTGCTAGTAAAAGAAGACTTTTAACCTATAGATACTAGTTAGTAGGGATTTGCTTCGCAATTCCTATCCCTCCGTCGTGCTGCGCAGTAGGGTGTAAGCTTTAGGCAGAGCCTCGTGTAGAGGTCTAGTAGAGCTTCGTGCAGAGATTCGCGCAGAGCCTTATGCAGAACCACGTGCGGCGTGCCGGTGTGTAGACGTATAGATATCTAGACGTGCAGACGTTCGTATAGGCGTTCGTGTAGGCAATTAATTGATAAATCGATTAATTGTAGAGCCGCTCGTATAGACGATTATAGAGTCTTCCTAGTATATTAGTGCTGCGTGTTAGTAGAGCTTTAGAGCTCTATCTAGGGCTTTAAGCAGAGCTTCGAGTAGAGCTCTAAGTAGAGCTTTAAGTAGAGCTTCGTGCAGAGCTTTACGGTCGCAAAAAATCTAACTACCCTTTTACTGCGCCACTATAAAGCTATTATATAACTAGCTACTTATAGATAACGTAGATAGCAGAGTAAAGAGGCTATATTAGAGATATAGAGCTTTAATTACGTATAGTTGTGGTATAATTAGGAGTAGTTAATATTTAATTTTGGTAGGTGTTACGGCACTGTTACAGACCCTCGTCAGGGGCTCGTCTGGAGCCTTGGCGNCATGTATATAGACGTGTCCTTCCCTCGACCTTCTTTAACTCCTTAGCTTGATATTCTCATTTATAGACAATCCAATCGTACAGGCTTGCGCGTCCCTCTTGCCGTGCTCGTGCCTTGATTAACTAAGTCTGCAACATTATATCAAGCTCAACTACCCTTTCTTCCTAAGAAGGAACTCAAAAATATCTACAAGGACACAGAACAGGACCCTAAGGACACAGAATAGGACCCCAAGAACCAGAACCAGAACCAGAACCAGAACCAGAACCCTAAGAACACGGACGGAACACAAACAGCACACGAACACGACCACAACCCTAAGAACCAGACACGCACGGACAAGGACCCCTAAAAGAACCTACCAGAAATTACCTAATACCCCTACATCTAGCGATCAACAGAGGCCTTCAATCAGGCCGACGTCTCCCCCAAATCAAGGCCTCCTAGGGAGGTATACACAAGACGTTAATCGTTCGAACGAATAGCAAGCGAACAAGGAACGATTCGGTCAAAACGATCAATTAAATCAAAATTAAAAAGAACCAATTTGGACCACTCAAAGAACCTATATGTCTTAACTTCTAAGCAACCTTCTGCCATTAGTTCGCTTAAGTGCACGTAATCAAAGTCAAATCTAACTTTCGGACAACTGTCTACCCCGCCCAGAGGACTCTATTATCATTCTCATCAAAAATACACAAATATCCATCACACAGACGTTAGATACACGCGATAGAAGAAGCGGCAAGTATTATTAACATAATGGCTCCATCAGCTGTCCCGTTTAAGCCGTCCTACACAGCACTAAAGAACCTACGGCAGAAGATCCATAAACATACCACTACCTCAGTCAACCTTACCTTACCTATTCAACCGCAAGACCTCTCCACAGACTCAAACCCTTACCTAGATGGCGCCATAGGCATGCTAAGCAACTCGACAGCTTTCCTATATGATGACGACGCTCCGTGGGCCGTAAGAGTAGCAAAGGTCAAAAGGGGTGTGGATCGAGTCGATGCCAAGGTTAATGAGGTCAAGACACAGGTTAATGAGGTCAAGACACAGGTTGATGAGGTCAAGACACAGGTTGATGAGGTCAAGACACAGGTTAATAAGGTCAAGACACAAATGAAGTCAATAGATGAGCGTCTTACGACACAGGTCAACAACGTCAAGTTGCAAATGATGTCGATCGAAATGCAAATAGACGACGTTAGGACAAGCCTTCGTAACCAGACGGAAAGCCTTAATAACCATACATTTACTCAACTAAATTCTATGCGAAAATGGCTCAACGACTCAATTAAACCTATCTCAGCTCCTGTTCAGGATGGAAACTGCTAGAGGTATATCGTGGCCAAAGGCTTTCCTAGAAGAGTTAAAGACTTCTGGAGGCTTGTTTTAGACCCTACTACCCTAACGGAGCTCGCGAGACATTACTCAGTACAAGACTAGGACCAATGGAAGGAAGCTACCTTAAAGGATACTAAAGTTACCGGCTACACGGAACTAGAGGATGTAGTTACCACGCAACCTCTTATGTGTCTCAGAGCCCTAGCCATAAAGTAGGGCCTACAGTACAGCCTCCTAGAATACCCGGGACAACAAGGAGGCCTAGGAAGACGGCAAAAACGCAAGGCAGAGACAAATAATGGGTCGAGACGAGTCAGGGCAAGAGGAGACCAGGGCAGCGATTCTGCGATAGGGTCCGATTCGGCCTCTTCTCAAGATATCAACGACCAAGGGTCTCAGCCGAGCAGGGTACTATCGGTATAGATACGGGTACCTATTAATACAGAGAGAAGAGATCTTGTAGAACTGCTAATAGCAGCTACTAAAAGAGAGGATCCAGGAAGACGTAGCCCTAAGTCTACATATTGGGAGCCTAGTAATTCTCCCGAGCTTCAATAGAGAATTGGATCTACTCCTTCTACTAAACGACGGAGGAATCGGATGCATTATAGCGTCGGTTGATCAGTCCATACCTCTGAGCTTCAAGGACGACATCAGGACCGCAGCTCCAGGGATCGCAGCCCTAGGGAAGAGCTTCGTCAACCAGTCTCTAGCCCGGAACCTACTCAACCATTCTCTAGTAAGGAGCTTAGACGATTAGCCCCTGGTCTAGATCCTACTCGACCATTCTCTCGTAAGGTTATAGAGGAGCTTAGTTAATCGGCCCCTAGCAAAGAGCCTTAGCTTCGTCAGCTAGTCTCTAACTTAGCACTATAACCTAACCCGACCCGACCTAACCGACAAGACGTCGCGCCGATACGCCTACGACACCGATCCCAACACTAGCACCGTACTGCTACCTAAACCAAACGACCAACTTCTGCTGCTCTACCTGCAGCTACCCAATTAACCCTTGCTGCTCTGCCTACAGCTACAATTCAGAACGGATCTATAATGTGGCTTTCTTGACGGGGAGGACAACTACAAAGCCTGAGGGCAGGCTTTTGCGGAGGGGGGGGGTAATGTTACGGCACTGTTACAGACCCTCGTCAGGGGCTCGTCTGGAGCCTTGGCGCCATGTATATAGACGTGTCCTTCCCTCGACCTTCTTCGACTCCTTAGCTTAATATTCTCGTTTATAGACAATCCAATCGTACAGGCTTGCGCGTCCCTCTTGCCGTGCTCGTGCCTTGATTGACTAAGTCTGCAACAATAGGGGAGCGCGTGCCAAGACATTTTGTAGTATATAAATACTTCTACACGCCAGAATATATTATAAAACTGCCAATCTATGCCAATAATTTATATAATCTTTATTCTAAAATAAGTATATTTCTATTATAATAATTTTATCTAAATTATTGCCAATATTTAAATATTGAAACTGTAAATATTGGCAAATGCCAATATTTTATTGGCTGGAATTTCGCTTATTAAAAACCACGCTAACGGGTAGTAGCCTATAGCAAGCCGAGGGCTTCGCCCTTAAGCAATTTTACGATCCTCCATTTTTACCTAGAACGATCGCGTTCACTATAACACAGTAGGTACACTAGTAGACGCCTAGAGATCGTATCCGTATAACGGTATTAGAATACGGATTAGGTCCTCTACCTTACCTAGGACAATTGCGTATGCTGCAGAGCAGCTATACTAGTAAGACGTCTGGCAGATTATATCCGCTTATAGTAGTAGATACGGATTAGGAAATAAGGGAGACGGTAGCTACCTAGCTAAGGGTTAGGGCTATCTGGATTATACATAATTACCTTAGCGATTAGTATACCTACATACAATCGGCAGTGTAGTAGTGTAGCTCTACCTTAACGGCGACCGAAAGGTAATTTAATTACTATCCGAAAGCTTTTTTAGTAGGAGTTAAGGGGGATTCTACGCGATTAAGATTGCAAACACTCTATAGCTAACCGCGGTTTACTCGCTATAGAGGTCCTACTAACAAAGATTGGAAGGTTAAACGTCCTTAAAGAGATATAGCTACCCTAGAGGCTATCTAATTACTATTTAATAGCCATCCAAAGAACTGACGGCTAGTTTTTAAAGCTATAGCTACTACTATGCTCTTTTAGATTAAATGCAAGCTTAGAGCTACGGCTTACTTAAGGGCTACGGCCCAACTTAAAAAGCTTCCGGTTATTAGCCAAAGGGCTACCAAGACTAAACTATAGGTGGTTGTCTCTTACTAAGCTATAGCTTACCTTAAGAGCTACGGCTTATTAAGATTATAGGTGGTCTTACAAGCTACTACTTGCTTTAAGAGCTACGGCTCTTAAATTATTCGCGATTGCTTAAGGGCTAGGGCCCATCCCGGAAACTTTTTAGCTGTCAGCTATAGAGCTGCCAAGACTAAATCGCAGGCGATTGTCTCCTAGAGCTACGGCTTGTCCTCGAGCTACGGCTTAAAGATTGTACGCGATCTCTCTATAAGGCTTTAGTCGCTCCAAGAGCTCCAGCTTGCATTAAGAGCTATAGCTTACCCAAGAAAATAGCAGCAGCTCTTAGATCCTACGTGATCTCTTCTTATTGCCAATATTACTCCGTAATAACAGTGTAATTCAAAAAGAAAGGAAACACGCGTATAGCTATTTGGCCATTACTTCCTTACAAAAACTAATTACGCGGCCAGGGGAAGGCAATTAAGACGTCAGTTTAAGGTCTTTAAAAAAGCTACGTCTTACAAAGATCCTATATAATTATCTCTTTGAAAAGCTTTGGTTGCTCTAAGAGCTCCAGCTTGCTTCAAAAGCTCACAAGACCCTATTGCGGTTAAATACCGACATCTCTCCAAACCCCTTCCAGGACGAGCCCTCTATAATCTCCCGCTACCGCAAGGTAATGGAGGGGACTGACTGTAAGAAGGGGGAGGCAATGTAAGGGATATTCTTGCGGCTATCAGCTATAGAGCTGTCAAGACTTAATTGCAGGCGATTGTCTCCAAGACTGATCGTATACAATCAAGTCTTACCCCACCAGCAGACGCTCTTTTCCTACCTAAAATAGGCCCTTTTTCCCACTGGGTTTTGGCTATAGGTTAAGGTTTTTATTAAGGCTGCTTAGCTAGTCCCTTTCCCCTATTTCTTTATTTCCCTATATAAGCAAGGCTTCTGCATTGCTTACCTTTCTATATATAGAATTAATCTATTAGGATACGGGCTGGGGGTTAGCCCTAACTAAGGGGGGGGCAATATAAGGGTACTTTTACTCCCTTACTCGGCTATATCCCCGGAGCTCTTAGGGGCTACTAAGGCTAGCCTTTGGCTAGGCCTTAGCCACCCCTTATAAGCTCCTCAGGCTTACAGCCTCCTTCCTCCCCTATTAGTTTATCTCCGTATAAGGCTATAGCCTACCCTTATTACTATATCGTCCTCTTTTATCAACTCTTCTTATAACTTATGCTCGGCTTACCTACTCCCTACCGTATACCCTGGCAATGTGCCTTATATTAATACTTTTATAGAAACACTCTAGGAAGCTAAAAGTAAATTTACTTAAAGGTAAATCTTATTTTTAAAAAAATAAGTAGGGTAATAAATGTACTAATAAATTTTTTTTTTTTAAAAAAAGGCCTAGTTACGGACCTCTTTTAGCTATAACTAGGGTAAGATATAGAAGGAAAGACCTTTTATATTATTATTAAGCTAAAAACGGTACTCCCTATAAGCGAGGTATATTAGTTCTAAGCATTATATAATAGCGGCGCTAAAATTAATTAAATATAATATAATATAGTAAAAAAGTATAAACTTATTCTATTGCTAAAATGGCGGAAACCTATTATAGGTTTCCTAGATAAGTATTAAATTAAACTATATAGTGTTTATAAGCTTATAGTATTAGTAGCTAATATATATAACCGTACTAAGGTAGTTAGCCTATAACCCTTTTAGGTAATTAACTTTATAGGCTATAACCTTATTCTTAGATACCCTTAGCTTATAAAAGTAAAATTTAAAATATACTTCAAAATAGAAGCCTTTAAATAGTAGAAAAATAAAGAATTAAAAGGGCGTATGTTACTAATAAGCTTAAAAAATATCCTTAAAAAATGGCTCTAGATAAAATAGTATATACTTTATATCTAAAGAAGTATTAGATCTAACCCCTATTTTATAGTAAGATAGGTATAGAGCCTAGTATAGGTAATAAGTCTTTTATAATAAATACCCTATAAGGAACTGTTAAATAGGTTATAGAGATACTATTGGGAGGCGGTGATTTTAAAGATCTTATAAATTACTTTATTATTATAAGTTACTCTATCTTAAGTAATACGTAAAGAGTATACTATAGCACCTTAAATAATATATTAAAGACTTCTTTACCCTTTACTAGCTATTATATATAACTATTCAATATATAGTGGTAACTGTATATAAGCAACTGCTGTAGCGCGCGATACTACCTGTAAGTATCTTAAGGGAGCTCTAGAACCTACCTAATAATAATATATAGAATAAACGTAACTCTAATCTATTAAATATTTTATTAGGCCTAAGGAACTTACTAAGGGTATTTTTAAATAGGTAAGCTAAAGTCCTTCCATAGAACTTAGAACATAATTATATAATTAATCTAGAAAAAGGTAAATAACCACTAAACCTTTTTTATATAAAGCTTAAAATCCTATAAAAGTACCTTAATGGTTTACTAAAAAAGGGGTGGATTTAGCCTAGTAAGTTACTAGTAGGTATATTAATCCTCTTTATTTTAAAACTAAATAGAACTATAAGACTATGTATAAACCATTATGGTCCTAATAAAATTATATTACCTACTACTACTAGTTAGTAAAATACTAGACTAATTATTTAGGGAAAAGATCTTTATAAAGCTAGATTTAGAAGACACCTATTATAGGCTCTATATTAAAGAAGGATATAAGTAAAAAAACCGCCTTTAAAACCTAATACGGCCACTTTAGTATTTAGTAATACCTTTTAGGCTAGCTAATACGCCTATAATATTTTAATTATATATTTATAAGGCCTTAGGTGTTACGGACGCTTTAAGTACAATATTATAACTACTTAGAGAAGAGACAGAAGAAGCTAGTTAATTAATACAAGCACGGTCTAGGATGGAGCCGATAGAACTATATGACGAGGAATGGTAACTAAGGTTATATAATGTGATCTATATAATCTGTGTAATCTATAGGATCTATAACAAAGCAGATAGAGCACACGTATATTACGTATAAGAAGGATTTTATAGGAGTACGGTTGTGTATTTAAGGACCCTTAGTCCCTACCTAGATAGTTCCTTCCTTATAGTAATTCTTAGAATATAATTAGAGTTAATCTATTAGGCAACTACTCCACCAGTTATTATTACTTGTCTTAACTTTTATACTTGCATTTCCTATACACCTAGCCTAATAACAGGACCCACTGTAGTTTCTGCTATAAGGTTCCGTTATATAATCACTACCTAGTTACGGTATTAATATAAGAAGTTAAACAATATGCTACTAAAAGCAGCTACCACAACGCCATTAACGGCGGCAACTACATTAAGGTTAGGTAACGACACTAGTATAGTAGACACTAACTTATAGCAACCTGTAACGGTCGGACAGCTATAAAAGATAGTTAACTAACTAATAGAAAATAATGCAACGTTAGAAAATAGGATTAATGGGATAGGCGCAGTAAAGGTTAAGTTACCATTAATTAAGAGATACTTAGGAGAAAGATTAAAGCTTAAGGGATTCCTTACGTAAATACACTTTAAAGTGGCGCAAGAGGGAGCTAAGCTAGTAACACCTATAGATTAAATAGCGTATACGGGATTGTTTTTAACAGGAAGAGCACTTAAATGGTTTAAGCCTTACCTTATAAAAATCCAGGCAAATAGAATAATAACTATAAACTAAGAGGTACAGTTTATATTCTTAAGCTAAAATAGATTCATGGAACGACTTATATAAATATTCGGAGACCTAGAGGCAGTAACTACGGCGGAAAGAAAACTCTAAAACATTACGCAATAAACCTTAGCGATTAAGTATATAACGCAGTTCCAGACGTTAGCAATATAAGTTAAGTGGAATAATAGGGCGCTTATGGCACAGTATAAATAAGGACTTAAGGCTAAAGTCTAGGATATAATTATTCTAATAGAAGATGCGGATACCCTAAGGGAGCTAATAAATTAGGTAATTAAGATTAATAATTAGATCTACTAAAGGAAACAGGCTAAGAGAGGTTAGGATAGAGTTTTATAGTTATATAAGGCGCAGAGTACGCAATAACTAAAGCCAAGTTAAAAACTATGGTATGGCGCAGAGCTAATGGACCTAAGTGGTACTAAAGAAGCCTATAAGAGATAGAGTAAGAAACTATAGAAACCTAGAGGATAAGAATTAAGTAATTAAGGGTTTAAGGAGTAGAGGCTAAATTAGGGATTTTAGTAGCAGAAGACGTTTAGGCGGACTCCATAATAAGAAAGATGGTTTAAAGAAGGGGCTTATATAAATTGCGGAAAATAGGGTTATTTTATAAGGGATTATAGAGATAGTTAGAAGTACTATATAATAAAAGGAACTAGACTAACGGTAGACGATATATACGTATAGAGGGACGATAATATACTACGAGGAATAAAAGAGTATTTAATTAAAAGCTTTGCGTTTTGTTATAATAACGCATACCAAATTTATAAGGACGCTAAGTACGGCGTAAGCTACTAGCTATAGGAGCCAGTACCTGCAGGATATAAAGGAACTAATAAACTAGTTCGCAGATTGGATATTAGGGATAATAAATTTAATAAAGGCGAAACATTTCGTAACGATAAGGTAATAAGGGCGGTTTACTAGGAACATGTAGCTATTAGAGATATTACACTAGAGGTAGAGGATAATTCTACTACAGAATAGGAAATATTAGTAGGGATTAAGACCCCACTAGACATAATGTCTATCGCTTTGCGAGACGTAAGAAAAGTAGGGTAGTAAAC
This sequence comes from Cenococcum geophilum 1.58, assembly GCF_001692895.1. Taxonomy (NCBI): domain Eukaryota; kingdom Fungi; phylum Ascomycota; class Dothideomycetes; order Gloniales; family Gloniaceae; genus Cenococcum; species Cenococcum geophilum. The sequence goes on from NW_027137644.1 coordinate 587,784, forward strand.
TACTTCGGCACTTAATAAAGGCAAAAGGCTAAAGGCTTAAGATTTTTAGGACGAGATGCAAGACAACTAAGATTCTTAAGACGAGATAAGGTAAGCTTAAGAACCTATAATAGATAATAACTAATAGAGTAGAGCAACGGCTTAGTTTAGTAATATATAAATAAGCTTAGGACGAAGTTTCCTAAAAGTATAAGACTCTTAAGACAAGATAAGTAAGATTTAAGACTCTTAAGACGAGATAAGAATACTAAGTAAGCCTAGTTAGACTAAGGCTAAAGCTAAGCTTAAGTTAGAAGCAAGCTCAGAATTAAAGAATCTAAGGGATTAAGAATTTGGAGTATAAATTAGGACACCTATAAGTAAGAGGTAAGGAGCTTCTTTATAGATTAGAGAATTTATAGCGCAAATAGCAATTAAACTAGGAGACAGATATATAGACCTAGAGGACTTACTAGGGGAATATAGTGTTTAGCCTAAAGATTAAAAAGTTAATACCAAGATTAAGAAGTAAGAAGACTTTAAGGATCCGTTAGTAAGACGTAAACCAAAAGAAACTATAGAAGGATTTAGATAAAGGATTATCGTATAGCAAGAATAAAAACTAGATAAAAGATCTAGTATATTGGGACGTATAAGGGATAGAGCACTAGTATAAAGGATTACTAATAGGCTAAGAGTAGGCATATTAAGAGCTAAGTGGCTTACCAAACTAGAAGATAAAGAGGACTTAAAAATTCCTATTAGGTTTAAAGAATAACATATAAAGGGCTATTACAATATAGTAATAAGAAGATACTTCCTTACGGATAAGCTATATATACTCCAGTAGCTATACTAAAAGTAGTATAGGCAGAGGCATAATAATAAGTGGGAAGATTTCTATATATAGTTGGATAAACGAGTTATCTAAGACCACCCAATTATAAAAAAGGCTATAACTCACATTAAAGGAGCCTTAATTATAACGTTAAAGGATTTAGAGGAATGTTTAGAGGACTAGAGAAGCGATAGGCGTATTTTAGTACCTACGAATAAAGTTATAACGTTTAGATTAGCACGATAAAGGTTTAAACTTAAGGATAAAGACAAGTTAAGAGTTAACCTAAAGCACCTGGTATACTATATGTTATTATAGATTGTATACATAGACGATATATACAAGATGCATAAGAATCTAAAGGAAAAGAATCGGAAATACCCTATAAGGATGTATTAGATAACAGATAAGCAATAATATAGAAATGCTAAGTATATATATAGCTGGTATCTAGCAGAAGTTTAAGAGTTAGGAGACTTAATACTTTAACTAGAAAGATTCCTTATAGAAGAATACTTAGATAAATAATAGTAGTAGGAATACCTAGAGAATATATATCTATAGTATATTAAAGATAAAAAGCAAACTAGGCATTAGCTAAAGAGCGAGCCAAATGCAACAGGATTAAGCAGCTAATAGTTAGGAAAAGTAGAGGCCTATAGAACTAGAGGGAGCTAGTAGTAGAGCCTTAGACCCTTAAAGGAATTTAAAGACAACACCTAAATTTACGAGTTAAATAGTAAGATTAGTAGTTTAAAGCGCTAATAGATAATAGAGCAACGCGAAACTATATCTCACTAGTAGCAGTTAAAAGGATAGGTTTACCGCATAGGCAAAAGGAGCAACCTTACCTATTAGTTATAATTTTAGGAGATCCAATAGCCTATAAAGGAGGGATTATTAACCTTAAAATAGAACCTATTTAGATAACTATTAAAGGAAGATAAATTAAGATGTCTTTTAATATCCTACCATTAGAATAGGATAATGCAGTATTAGGGATGCCTTAGTTATAGAAATACAATCTAAAGATTAATTAGATTATAGGTTAGGTCGATATTAGAGATACTTAACGCCACAAGATACAATAATAAGCCAAGTTAGTATAGTACTAGGTTAGAGCAATATACAAAGAAACCAAGTAAGGCTTAAGTTATATACTAAGGAGATACTATAAGTACGGTAAGAAACTATAGTTACCGAAAAGTAAAAAGTTATTAGAGTATATAGCATAGGACTATAAGATAGAATTAAAACTAAAAATAAGTCTAAAATTCTTTCTAATCTACAAGCTTACTAAAGAAGAAGGTAGAGTATTAAAAGAGTTTATCTAGGAGAACCTATAAAAGAGATATATTAGACCATCGCAGTTATTAGCAGGTTATCCAGTACTGTTTATACTAAAGAAAAATAGTAAACTAAGGCTATATATTAACTACAAATAGTTAAATAGCATTACTAGAAAGGATAGGTATCCTTTACCCTTAATTAGCGAAATCTAAGATAGGATAGGCAACGCGTAAATCTTTACGAAGATAGATCTAAGATAGGCGTACTATTAAATTAGGATTAAGGAGGGCGACAAATAAAAGGCAGCCTTTAGATTAAAGGAAGGACTATATAAACTATTAGTTATACAATTTAGGCTTATAAACGCACTAGCAACATTTTAGAAGCGTATTAATAATATATTAGGAGAATACTTAGATAAATTTNNTATNGTATACCTTAATAATATTATTATCTACTTAATAACTAAGGAANAATANAGGGAANANNTTAAATGGGTNTTAAAGAGACTATAAGAAGAATAGATGCTAGTAGCAATTAAGAAATATAAGTTCTTTACCAGGAAAACCGATTTCATTAGATTTATTATTAAACTAAGCTAACTTAGTATAGATTTAAAGAAGATCGAGGCTATAGTAAATTAGTAAGAACTAGAGAACGTTATATAGTTAAGATTATTTCTAAGGTTTTGCAATTACTATAGAAGGTTTATAGCGCAATAGTTAAAGAATATTAAGCTATTTACGCGGTTAATAAAGAAAGAAGAACTATAGGCATAGGGAGAGGAATAAAGGGAACTCTTTAATAAAGTTAAAGAGTTGTTTACCTAGGAGCCAGTTCTTAAGATCTATTAACTAGGACTAAAGACAGTTATAGAAATAGATATATTAGACTATATACTAGGGGCATACTTTATATAAAAACATTAAGATAGATAGCACCTAGTGGCATACTATAGTTAGAAGATAACACTACTAAAGTTAAACTATAACATTTATAATAAGGAGTTGTTAGGTATAGTTATAGTATTAAAGGAATAGAGAGCATTCTTATAAGGTATAGAGAAACTATTTATAGTTAAGACGGATTATAAGAACCTAATAGGATTCCTAATAATAAAGGAACTTAACTAAAGACAGGTTAGATAGGCAGAGATGCTTACAGAATACCATTTTAAGATTTAGTATACTAAGGGTACAGATAACACGCGGGTAGACACGCTAAGCCGTAAAGCTAAACTGCAAAACAATAAGAAGCTATTAGGGGCTTTACTGCGAAAAGACATAGACGGGTTAATCAGATACAATTATCTGAAAATTATAGTAACTTAGAAAGAACTAGACAAAGTTTATAAGATACTAGAAAGCTTTTAGGCGTAAAGAATTTTAAAAGCATAGCTAGAAGACCTATAAACGGATATATATAAGAACTAAGAAGCTAAGTATATCCTAAGAAGTATAGCAGAGTAGTTTATGGAAGAATTCTATAAGGGACTAACTTAGGGATATAATGAAGCTATGGGCTTAGTATTAAGACTCTAGGAGAAGTACATTATTAACAAAATCTAGAGAATAGCTAGAAGGGTTACTAGAGAGTATTTAGATTACTAAAGGAATAAACTAATAAGGTATAAGCTATACGGAGGGCTACAACATATTAAAATACCAGAAAGACTATAAGAGGTTATATTATAGGACTTTATTATTAAGTTGCTAAAATTAAAAGATCCTATTACCGGATAAGATTATAACGTAATCTTAGTAATAGTAGACAAGCTTATAAAGTGGGGATACTTTATAGCATATATAGAAGAAATATTAGTAGAAGATATCGCTAGAATCTATGTTAAAGAAGTATTCGCAAGGTACGGAGCACTAAGTAAGATTATATCGGATAGAGATCTAAGATTCGTAGTAGTATTTTAGGAGGTATTCTTAGCAGAGTAAGGAGTTTAAGCAGTAACTTCTACCGCATATTATCCGCAGACAGACGGTTAAATAGAAAGATTAAATTAGACGCTAGAGCAGTATCTAAGATATTATATTAATTATGCACAGAATAATTAGGTATCGCTATTACTAGTTATATAGTTTATATATAATATAACACCTTAAGAGGGAATAGGCATATTACTATTTAAGGCAAATTATGGATATAAGCTAAGAATATCGTTATTACTATAGCAAGTAAAGAAAATAAGTAGCATAGATAAAGAAAGGATAAAGACGTTAATAAATCTTTATATAGACCTTATAGAATTAGTAAAGAAAGTATAAGAGAGAATAAAAAGGTACTACGATACTAAGAGATCTAAGGGACTAGATCTTAAGGAGGGAGACAAAGTGTAGCTACTATATAAAAATTTTAAGAGTTAACAACCAAGTAAGAAATTGGACTACGTTAGACTAGGACCTTTTGAAATTATATAAAGAATTTTACTAATTACGTTTAAGTTAAACCTACCAGCTAAAATAAAGATCTACCCTATACAGCATATTATAATACTAGAGCTAGCACACAGGAATATTAAGCCACTAATTTATAAAGCAGACACGTATAGAGGATAAGAAGAAGACAAATAGTAAGTTTTAAAGATTATTAGTTATAAGGATGTTGACAATAAAATATAGTATAAGGTTAAGTAGATAGGCTATACTAAGACTACCTAGGAGCTACTAGAAAATTTAAAGATGCTATAAGAAAGTTATAAGAGTATTAGAAGAAATTAGGTTAGGTAGCATTAATAAAAAAGAATCGCTAAAGAATAAGTCACCTAAGGGGGACCTAAGAAGAGCAGTTACCGAACTATTTAGATCTATTTCCTTCTCTATTAGAAAAGAATCCGTTTTTTTATTACTAAGTTCCTATAAACCTTATTTTATAAGTTTCTACTCCTTAAAGCAAACCTTCTTACGAACCTTTTTAAGATGGATTAACTAAGTGGACGCCATAAGATAAGACTTAAGAGCCCGTTACTAAGTATCGGCAGCCTCCTATTCTGCGTTATAAGAACGGTATAGTTCCGCCAGGGTAACAGACAGTTTACTATCTAGCCGTATAGCAGCAGATTAAATATAAAACCCTAAGACAAATTAATTAGGGAACTAGACGGCTATTAAAAGTAATAGGTCGCGTATATTTAGCATTAAAGACGGAGTAAACATTATAGGACAAACGAATATTTGCTTTAGTGCACTCTAAATAAGAGGACGGTTATTGCGAAGATGGGTTTGCTAACGTAATATAAACTAACCCCTCTTTTAAATAACAAAAACACGGAGATAGTATAATCTCACTAAGAGATAATATTATAGTAATGGTATAAGCACAACGAACAGTCGAAGAAGAAGAAATTACTTTAGGTATAATAAGTAACAATATTAACCAAATTAATTAGACGGATATTATACCTCTAGTAAATAACTTAGAGATATTTCGAATCTTCAAGAATAAAGATAGAAAGGAGGGAGATAGTGTTACGGACGCTTTAAGTACAATATTACAACTACTTGGAGAAGAGATAGAAGAAGCTAGTTAGTTAATATAAGCACAGTTTAGGATAAAGCCGATAGAACTATATAATGAGGAATAGTAACTAAGGTCATATAATATAATCTATGTAATCTATATAATCCGTAGGATCTATAATAAAGCAGATAGAGTATACGTACATTACGTAGAAAATAAGGATGAGTATAAGTAATATATCTGCGAAGTATTAGAACGTTTAAATAATTAGAGCCTCTATACTAAGGCGTTAAAGTATATCTTTAATACTAAGTAGGTTAAGTTCCTAGGTTATATTATAACGCCTATAGGCGTAGTTATAGACCTAGTATAGGTATAAATAATTTAGGAATTGCTAGAGCTAGAGAGCTACTAGGATATTTAAATATTTTTAAGCTTTACTAATTTTTATAGGCGCTTTATTTATAACTACTTAAATATTACCTAGTACCTATTTAACTATATTATAGTGCGGTGGTGTAGATTGGACGACGCCTAGTATTTTGGCATTTTCCTATATTTATAGAGCCTTCGGCTTCCCTCCTTCTCTCTTATATATATATATTACGACCCTATTAGTTACTAGAAATACACTCTTTTCTTTCTTTCTACTAACCGTTCTACTAACTAATTATAACTAACTAACCAACTAACTAACTAACAGACCGACAGACAGACAGATAGCACTATAACTTTCCTATCTTAGAGAGGTCGTACCCTCCCACAATAGGAGCTTTTTAAAACCTAGTTTAGGAAGTTAAAAACTTATATAAAAAAAAGAAAGAAAACTAAAAAAGAACTAACTAAATAGCATAAACTATAGATATAGCCCTAAAAAGGGCTAGGAAGTGTTTTAAAAACTATATATAAAGTTTATAAAAGCTTTATTACGACAGCATTTTAACCTAGATTAGCTATTAATACTAATTACTATATATCAAAATTTACCTTTATTAGTATTCTATTATAACTTAATAGGGATTTAAACGCTACCTAGCTTTACAAAAGACTAATAGTATTCTATAGTAGAGAATTCTAGAGGCTTAAAGTTAGGTATTATACTTATAATAAGGAATTGCTAGCTATAGTTAACTACTTTAAATAGTAGTAACACTACCTTAAGTATGTGAGCTATTCTGCTTATATACTTTTAGATTATTATAATTTATATCATTATATAACTGTAAAGAAGCTTATACTTTAATAAGCTAGATAGGTAAAGGAGCTTATATAATTTAATTTAAAATTTAAGTATAAACTAAGGGAAAATAACCCTATTAATAGACCGCTATAACGTCTAGACTATACTAAAGGCTTTAAAATAAGAGAAGGAAAATAGAAAATAGAAAATTTACTTCCTATTGTAGCTAGAATATATTGCATTGCAATAGGAGGCAAATTGCCGCCACGTGTGGCAAGTTGCCATTACGTAAGGCAAGTTGCCGTCACGTGTCACCGCGGCACTAGCGTGGTAAGGAACCTTAAGTTCCTCACCCTTCTTTATATAAAGGACAACATCTATCTATAACACCGTATAGTACATATTATTATAATATATATATTCTATACGTTATTAAAGCATACCAACACTAATTAGTAAGCGCGCATAGATTAGGAAACACGTAGATAGCTTAAAAGATAGTTATACTGTCCACCTTACAGCAGATTAGAAGATAATTATACTTATCCACCTTTCATATTAGCCTATTTTAGTTAAAGAGAAGAAGAGAAACCACCTAGAAGTACTTATCTAGTATCCACAACAACTTCTAGATATCTCGTTCTATCTATTCCAGAGGACCACTGCGTAAAACACCTTATCCTACTTAACCGCCCCCTCAAACCTCCTTAACCGCCTCCTTAACCACTTCCCTACCTTTACCCTATAAACACCCTTATCTACCTAAATAATATATAAGATATAAGATGTTAGGAACAGAGAAAGACTGGGAGGAAGAAGTAGCTAAATAGAAAGATAGAATTAACCTAATGGAAGCCTCCAAGGACGACTTAACTAACTACCTATAATATAAAATGTACCTATACATAGAGATACATAACTAGCTAGACTTAACACTCTAGAAATTATTCTAGGGAGATTTTAAGGACTTTACGGTTAATATCTTTACGCAAATCCCCTTATATTGGCTTTAGCAACTATATAATTACCTAAATATTAAAGGAGTATAGGTTAATATTAACCACAAACAAAATAAAATACTCCCTTAGTCTTTATACAATATAGTATAAGAAAAAGACTAAACTAAATAAAGTAAAGAGATAATTAAATTAGCTAATAATAAGTACGGACCGATGCTATTAAGATCGATTAAGGTATATATAATAGAGGGTACTTTAGAGGAGCAACGATAAGCTAAAACTACCGCAACCCAACTAACTGGTACACTAACTACCTCTACCTTTATACCACCTATTATACCTTAATCTACAACTACGTCCACTTTTACACTATCTGCTATGCCTTAACCCGTAACAATAATATAGCAACTCTACGTATAATCTACAGATAAGGAGAACCGCCCTATTACTATAGCCGGCTATAGTAAGGAAATTGCGAATACAGCCAAGATATATACAGAGGAGTAGAAATACGGTAGTATAAACAAAAGCCTTAACTACAAATTAATAATATTCTACAATATCTATAATTAAGCGGACGTACCCCAAAAAGCCTACCTTAAGGTATTCCCTACTATACTAAAAGGACTAGCTTTAGACCACTTCTATATAAACTAATTATCCCACCTACCATTTACCAAAGCTTATGAGTACCTTCGGAATTTCTTTAAAGGACTAGGATTTTAACGTAAGAACCTAGACGAGTAGAACACTATTATACTTATAATAGTAATAGCAGGAAATATAGACAAGTCGATAAGCGAATATCTCCAATTGTTAATCTATAGACTTCGTTAACTATAGTATGGCCTTAAACCTACCTTATAAACTATAGACTTCCTTTATAACAAAATCGTTACTTCTTACTAGGGAATACTAGCATATAGATATACAGTCTCTGACCCACCGGATAACCTTAAAGCCCTTATTAATAAACTTTAACCGTCTATTATAGTATACGAGAAAGAGCATACGGAGAAGATATAAGCCTTCTTCACAGACCAACGGTTCTATAAAAAAGATAATAACTATAACCGCAGCAACCGCAACAACCCTCCGTATAACCGCAACCGGAAGAAACTATATTGCTTCGTATATAATAGGGAAGGATATCGCTTATAGAGACATACTAAGGAGAAATAAGAAGAGTCTAAAGCTAAGTTTAGAACTGCTAATAGAGACAGGTTTGGCAAATTTAACAACCGATTTAAGAAACGACTTAACTAATATATTATAGATTACGAGGATAACAATACCAACTTAGAAGAAGAGCTTAAGGAAGCTTTTTAAGCACTAACTATTAATGTAAGTTATAAGGCAACTGATAAGAACTTACAACTAAATATTAATTACTACTATACCTCCCTCGGCTAAGTAGAACAGCAGAAAGCAATTTCTATAGCCGCCACCCTAGCTAATAAAGCCTTTGGCCATTTGGTTACAACTATAGATAATATAGTACCTCTTATAACCGACTAAGACCCCTTTACCTACAATATAACTATATCTACGTCCCGCTATACTACAGATAAGTTTATAGGTATAATAATTAACATAGGAGCATCCAAATAATCTATAGTAGGATATGGCCAATTCTTAGCATTTTAGAGACTTAATACTAATATATAGCTTAATACCACCACATAAGGCATGGTTAATGTACAGTTTGGCATTAAATTAACCTTATTAATTAAATTAGCTAAAGTAATCACCCTAATCGGTATAATCGAGTTTTATATTGTTAAGGTTAATACCCTATTTTTACTTTGCTTGGCAGATATAGATTACCTATAAGTATACTACAATAACCTAAAAAATATGCTAATTACCCCTTAGAGCGAAGTACCCGTTATACGTCGCTTTAGCTACCCTTTCCTACTTTAGAACACATCCCTATATACTTATTTAACTAAGTTATTTAAATAAAACCCCTACTACCTCACCGACGTAGAATTAAAGCGACTATATCGCCGTTTTGGCCACCCTTTAGCTAAGCGTCTTATATAAATACTTAAACGCTTAGGGTATAATGTTAACAGTAAGACCTTAAATTATCTTACACGCTACTGCCACCATTATTAAAAACATGGAAAGTCGCCTAGTAGATTCAAATTTACCTTATATAATAATATTAATTTTAACTATTTAATCGTGGTTAATATTATATATATTAATGGCGCACCCCTTTTATATATCATTAATAAAGAAATACGATTTTAAGCTAGCAAATAGCTGTAAAACATTAGCGCCAAGTATATATAGGATATATTACAAATATACTAGATTAACACATACCTAGGACCTCCTAATATTATTATACACGATATAGGCAAGAATTTTATAAGTAAGGAATTTAAACAATATACCACAATATTTAGAATAGTTATAAGAAGTATACCTATCAAAGCCTATAATTTAGTTAGAATAGTAGAATGCTACTATGGCCCCCTCCGTTGCATATACTATATTATTACTACAGAACTGCCAGATATTAGTAAGGATATGGCCCTATAAATAGCTTTTAAAGCAATTAACGATTCCATAGGCCCTAACGGTCTTATACCCATCTTACTAGTATTTAGAGCTTACCTACGTATGGTGGAATCTAATATACCTAACCCTATAGTTATATAACAAGCAGTAGCTCTTAAAAAGGCTATAGAAGAAGTTAAGAAACTTAGAGCTAAGCGCTAAGTAGTAGATGCCTTTAATATGCGCAACAAACCTAAAACAACTGTAATCTATAACCTACTACTCAACTTACCCGTATTGGTATGGAGAGAAGGACCTATAGGCCAACCTAGCTACTGGTTTAGTCCGCACAACCTACTTAGCATTAAAAATAAGACCTATACTACACAACTTCCCTACAGACCTACTAACTTCCGTAGCGCGGTTGTAAAACCATATCTAGTAGACCCTAATATTATAGAGGATACGCAACTAGAAGACGATAAAAGCGAACCACCTTAAACTAAGCCTAGACCTTAACCCGTTAAGCGTAGAAGAGGTAGACTATATAAGTACCCTATTAAAGCTAGTGCCGCGAACATTTTAATATATCTATAAGATAAGGATAATAATTAACTCACAAAGTCTAATTAGTTTATAGTATTACGCCAAAAGAAAATTAAGGGATTACTTAAAAAAGGAGTTTTTAAACTGGTTAACCCTAAAGATATACCACAAAGCAACAAAGTATTTAACTCTAGATTTGTTAATAAGATCAAGAACCCCGGTTCTGATAAAGCCTTTAAGAAGTCAAGACTAGTTATACAGGCATATAATAACCTAGAAAAAGACCTCATATTAACCCAATTACTTACAATTCAACGAGTTAGCCAACGCCTTATTCTTTATATTACGGCCATAACTTAGAACAATGGCACACATCTCTACTTACGAGATATTTCATAGGCCTACGTATAATCAGCTATAAGACTAAATCGAGACTTCTATATTAGGGCACCTCTCGAACTTAGTATAGCACTTAGAGTCTTATAAGGCACAATTCTAAAGGTTGTTAGACCTTTATACGGCATTCCTAAGGCAGGCAATTATTGGTTTAAGGCTTACTATAACCACCATATTAAAGAACTAAACATAAGCCAATCTACTTATGACCCCTACTTACTCCACCTCAATAACCCCACAAATTTCGGAATAGTTAGTTTATAGACTAATAACACCCTCCTACTAGCTAACTTAGTCTTTACAGCTTTTTTATTTTATTTTATTTTTTTTATATCCGATTATATTATACTACGTACAATACTGCGCATGCAGCCTTGGGCTATGGCGCTATAGTTCTATATACATAAATCCTTTCTAGGCAGCTTAATATGT